>NC_092341.1:273452250-274081500 GCF_046630445.1 Rutidosis leptorrhynchoides | reverse complement strand
ATATATATATATATATATATATATATATATATATATATATATATATATATATATATATATATATATATATATATATATATATATATATTTATAATTATAATTATAATTTTAATTTAAGATTAATAATAATAAGGTTATGTTGGCGAATGTTTTAAGTTTGTAAGTCGAAATTCTGTTCGTGTAATGCTACGCTATTAATAATCATTGTAAGTTATGTTCAACCTTTTTAAATTAATGTCTCGTAGCTAAATTATTATTATGCTTATTTAAATCAAAGTAATCGTGATGTTGGGCTAAATATTAAGACGGGGTTATTGGGCTTTGGACCATAATTGGGGTTTGGACAAAAGACCGACACTTGTGGAAATTGGACTATGGGCTATTAATGGGCTTTATATTAATTAAATGATATCACGTTGATTTAATATAGAGATTTATAATTTGACGTATTTATATTTAACCACATACGCTTGACTGTGTACGGTGGGCGGGATATCTATAAATACTAGTAATTGTTCATTTGACCGGACACGGGGATGGATTAATAGTCAATGGACTCATTAAAACAGGGGTGGATTACATACAAGGACACTTGGTGTGTAATTGTTAATAAAGTATTAAAACCTTGGATTGCACACAGTCGATAACCTGGTGTAATCATTAACAATGTATTAAAACCTTATTACAGTTTAAGTCCCCAATTAGTTGGAATATTTGACTTCGGGTATAAGGATAATTTGACGAAGACTCTCGCACTTTATAATTATGACTGATGGACTATTATGGACAAAACCATATGGACATATCGAATAATCCAGGACAAAGGACAATTAACCCATGGTAATAGATTAAAATCAACACGTTAAACATCATGGTTACGGAAGTTTAAATAAGCATAATTCCTTTATTTTATATCTCATCGTACTTTTATTTACTGTCATTTTATTTATTGCAATTTTATTTATCATCATTTTATTTATTGCACTTTTATTTATCGTTATTTACTTTACACTTTAAATTAAGTTATATTTATTTTTAATATTTTACATTAGGTTTTAATTGTGACTTAAGACATAAAATCGACAAACCGGTCATTAAACGGTAAAATCCCTTTTTTATAATAATAATACTACTTATATATATTTATATACAAATATAGTTTAAAATAAAATATAGCGTTAAACTTGGCTAGCTCCCTGCGGAACGAACCGGACTTACTAAAAACTACACTACTTTACGATTAGGTACACTGCCTATAGTGTTGTAGCAAGGTTTAGGTATATCCATTCTATAAATAAATAAATAACTTGTGTAAAATTGTATCGTATTTAATAGTATTTCTCAATAAAAATATAACTATTTCGTATACACCTCGCATAACATCAAGTATTTTTGGCGCCGCTGCCGGGGAACAATTCAACGCCGAAGCGAAACGCTATAAAAAAAGATTTTTATTAAGTTTTAATCTATTTTTGTAAAAATATAAGTTTTAAATATTAAAAATAAAAATATAAAAACATTAAAAAATATATATCTATTTAGGTGTTTTAATTAAAAAGTTTCTTTTTTTTAATTATAAAAATCTAATAAGTAATTGTTAAAATATAAGTTTTATTTAAGTTATATATTATAAAAACTAAAAACAGAAAATAAAAATTAAAAGTAAAAAAATAAAAAAAAAACGTTGAAACTGCACGAATTTGAACCTACAACTCGTTTGAATTTGCATTCTCCGCACTCGCGGAGTTTTTGGGCAGAAGACATCCGCACTTACGGAGCCATCTGACATCTGTGACCTGGTACCTCATTTATTACGAAATTAGGGTTAATAATTAATTATTATTAATAATAATTAGGGTTTATATTTAATATTAATTAGTTTTAGTTTAAATAAATTTGTATTTTTAAGTTTTAATTAGTTTTATTAATTTACAAAATTAATACTTTTATAAAATAATAATATAAAAATAATATTTTTATAAAAATTGTATTTTTTATAACTTTAGTTTTATTTTTAAATTTTGTATTTTTTAATTGTTTATTCGTATATTGTATATTTTATCGTTCGTAATTAGTTTAAGTTTAGTATTTTTGCCGTAGTTATTTTTATTTCTAGGTTTTTAGGCTTTGCCGTAAAATTCCTTAAGTGCTTTTTTTTAGACTAAAATTTAGGTGCTTTAGAATTTTGCGACGCCGTTTTAAAATTTTAGTACTTTTTAAGTTATTACCGTTTTGGATATAAAATTCCTTTTAAGCTTTAATACCTTTGGATGCAAATTTTTAATATTTAGTTTTTAGACTTTTAAGTTTCGTCGCTTATTTTTCGACCTTTTATTTTTCGACGTTTTTCGACGCACTCTTTT
Organism: Rutidosis leptorrhynchoides; assembly: GCF_046630445.1. NCBI lineage: Eukaryota > Viridiplantae > Streptophyta > Magnoliopsida > Asterales > Asteraceae > Rutidosis > Rutidosis leptorrhynchoides. Next base: position 274,079,137 of record NC_092341.1, on the reverse strand, counting down.
TCTTTTTTATTTCTCGACGCTCTAGTTTTTAGGACATAGAATTTTCTTTATTTTCTTTAAACTTCGATGAAAAATTATTTTAAGCGGTTAAAGTGATAAACATCCAAAATTTTCTGGTTCGTAGTAATAGTTGGATTTGTTAGTGGCGAGTTGTGGGCTTCCGATTTAAAGGGTCCTGGCTACCTACTGCATCTATTGGCTATTCGAAACGTGGGCAAAATCAGAAAAGTCTATTAATTTGATAACTTATATAATTTTTATCTTTTATAACTAATAGGATATTCAGTGAATGCACCGAGCAAAACGTTCACCACCTGTAACTTTATCAAGACATCTAGCCAATATTGTCGCCGTTGATTTTTCTTTAGAATCATCATCTAGTCGACCAAGTACTCCAATTCAAATTTTCGATAATCCATTTTTTGAACCCGACCTCACAATTGAGAACCCGGAGGATATTCAGGGACAATTCAGAGATCCTGAACCACTAATCATTCCTCCTGAACCACAAATCACTCATCCAGAGATTATCGAGGAAGAAACCATTAAATCAGAATCCTCTAGTGATTCAGATTCAACAAATTCAATCATGGAAAATCTGAAATCCCTAAGTATGGAAGACCGAATGAGAGCTAAACGCACTGGCCAAGGTCATGCAATTACTCAACCAGACATTAATGCGCCAGATTATGAAATCAAAGGACAAATCCTACACATGGTAACAAATCAATGCCAATTTAGTGGTGCGCCGAAGGAAGATCCAAACGAACATTTTCGAACTTTTAATAGAATTTGTACTCTATTCAAAATAAGAGAAGTTGAGGATGAACAGATCTATCTCATGTTATTTCCCTGGACTTTAAAGGGAGAAGCCAAAGATTGGTTAAAATCGTTACCTGAAGGGGCGATTGATACATGGGATGTCTTAGTTGAAAATTTTCTTAAACAATTCTTTCCGGCATCTAGAGCCGTGAGACTTCAAGGAGAAATTGTTACGTTCACGCAAAAGCCAAATGAAACTCTATATGAGGCATGGACAAGATTTGGAAAGTTGTTAAGAGGATGTCCGTAACATGGTTTAGACACTTCTCAAATAGTACAAATATTCTATCAAGGATGCGATATTACTACACGAAAAGACATCGACATACCAGCTGGTGCTTCCATTATGAAGAAAACTGCAACTGAAGCTTACAAAATTATTGATAACACTGCCTCCCACTCACATGAGTGGCATCAAGAAAAAGACATCGTTAGATCATCTAAAGCGGCTAGAGCCGATTCTAGCCATGACCTTGATTCCATTTCCGCAAAGATAGATGGTTTCGAGAGACGAATGGAAAAGATAACTAAGGATATTCACGCAATCGAATTAGTTGTGAGCAGTGTGGAGGACCACATTTGACAAAAGATTGTCTCAGTATTGAACAAACAATGGAACAAAGAGAGAATGTTTCATACATGAACCAAAGGTCTGGAAATAATTATCAGAATAATTATCAACCGCCAAGACCAATCTACAATCAAAACCAGAATTATAACCGAAATGTGCCATACAACAACCAACAAGGTCCTATCAATCAACAAGTATCTAATAATACTTACAATCAGCAAAAACCTATTTTTCAAAACAAACCACCACAAACCGATGATAAAAAGCCAAATTAAGAAGACATGATGTTGAAGCTAGTTGAATCTCAAACGCAGTTTTTCACATCTCAGAAACAAACTAATGAACAAAATGCTCAAGCATTTAGAAATCAACAAGCTTCTATTCAAAATCTGGAACAAGAAGTGAGCAACCTAGCAAGGTTGATAGGTGAAAGAAAACCAGGGAGTCTACCTAGCGATACAAATGCTAACCCCCGGAATGAAACAGCTAAAGCCATTACCACAAGAAGTGGTATTACACTTAAACCACCTGAAATACCTGTAATTTATGATGAATCCATTCCTACTCCACAAGAACCACAATCTGAGCAAGAGAAGGAATCAGAACCAGTAGTTGAAAAGGTTAATGAAGATAACACAGTTAAGGCTAAACCTTACGTTAAACCATACCAACCACCGTTTCCTTACCCAAGTAAAATGAGAAAAGAAAGACTTGAAGCCGAGCAATCCAAATTCTTGGATATGTTTAAACAAATAAATGTAAATCTTCCTTTCATTGATGTGATTTCAGGAATGCCAAGATACGCTAAATTCTTGAAAGATCTAATCACAAATAGAAAGAAAATGGAAGAACTCCCGGCTGTTACAATGAATGCTAATTGTTCTGCAGTGTTGTTGAATAATATACCAGAAAAATTATCTGATCCAGGAAGTTTCACAATTCCATGTTTTTTGGGTAGTCTTAGTTCAATAGAAGCATTGGCAGACTTAGGTGCTAGAATAAATTTAATGCCGTATTCACTATATGCTAAACTAGACCTCGGAGAATTGAAACCAACAAGAATAAGCATACAACTAGCCGATCGATCAGTAAAATATCCTAGAGGGATAATGGAGAACATGCTAGTTAAAGTTGGTACTTTAGTATTTCCAGTAGACTTTGTTATTTTGGACATGGAAGAAGATTCTCGAGTTACTCTCATATTAGGAAGACCATTCTTAAACACGGCTAAAGCAATAAGAGACGTGTTCGGTAAGAAACTGACCCTAAGTATAGAGGATGAGAGTGTTACCTTTTCAGTTGATAGAGCCATGCAACAACCGCAATCTGTAGATGATACATGTTATTATATTCAAACTATAGATTCACATGCAGAATTGTTAGAAGAATTTCCAGAATTACAAGGAACAAGAGAATGTTCTTTAGGAGAAGGAACTGAACCAATTGATGAAGCTGAAATGTTAGCTACACTTATGGCTAATGAATATGAACCAACAACAGAAGAACTTCAAATGCTAAAAGAGGAAGACAGATATGGATACAAATCATCGATAAAAGAACCACCAATATTAGAGTTAAAGCCACTTCCAAACCATTTGGAATACGCTCGAATTACCTATAATAATATCGTCTTCTCTTACTGAAAATGAAAAATCTCAACTCATTTCTGTGCTAAAAGCTCATAAACCAGCTATTGCATGGAAGATTCATGACATTAAAGGCATAAGTCCTTCGTATTGCACACATAAAATCCTTATGGAAGAAGGCCACAAAACCTATGTGCAATGCTAACAAAGACTAAATCCTAATATGCAAGATGTTGTTAAGAAAGAAATTATTAAACTACTAGATGCAGGTTTAATTTATCCAATTTCTTATAGTCCATGGGTAAGCCCAGTTCAATGTGTACCTAAGAAGGGTGGCATGACTGTCATCACAAATGAAAAAAATGAGCTTATTCCTACTAGGACTGTAACAGGATGGCGTGTTTGTATTAATTATAGAAAATTAAATGACTCCACCAGAAAAGATCACTTTCCCTTACCTTTCATTGATCAAATGTTGGAAAGATTAGCTGGGAATAGTTACTATTGTTTTCTTGATGGTTTTTTCGGATACTTTCAAATTCCAATCGCTCCCGAGGACCAAGAGAAAACCACATTCACGTGCCCTTGTGGTACTTTTGCTTACAAACGCATGCCATTTGGACTTTACAATGCCCCTGCAACCTTTCAAAGGTGCATGATGGCAATTTTTCACGACATGATAGAAGAATGCATGGAAGTTTTCATGGATGACTTTTCAGTCTTCGGTGATACTTTTGAAACATGTCTAGTTAATCTTGAACGAATGCTTATTAGATGCAAGCAATCAAATCTAGTACTTAATTGGAAAAAATGCCATTTCATGGTTAAAGAAGGCATCGTTCTTGGTCATAAAATTTCAAAGGAAGGAATTGAAGTGGATAGAGCTAAAGTAGATGTAATTGCTAAACTTTCACATCCCACCAATGTTAGAGGAGTTAGGAGTTTTCTAGGGCATGCCGGTTTTTACCGACGTTTCATAAAAGATTTTTCTAAAATTGCCACTCCTATGAATAAACTCCTAGAAAAGGATGCTCCATTCATCTTTTCAGATGAATGCATCAAATCTTTTAATATTCTTAAAGAAAAACTCACTAATGCGCCGATAATGATAACTCCAAATTGGAATCTACCATTTGAACTCATGTGCAATGCAAGTGATTTTGCAATGGGAGCCGTTTTAGGACAAAGGATTGAAAAACGATTTCAACCTATTTATTACGCTAGTAAGACGTTATAAGGAGCACAAACGAATTACACAACTACTGAAAAAGAACTCCTTGCTATTGTCTTTGCTTTTGACAAATTTCGTTCATATCTCGTTCTAGCTAAAGCGGTGGTCTATACCGACCATTCTGCTCTTAGATACCTATTTTCAAAACAAGATGCCAAACCGCGATTAATTCGTTGGATCTTACTCTTACAAGAGTTCGATATTGAAATTTGAGATAAAAAGGGGGCATAAAATCTCGCCGCTGATCATCTTTCTCGTCTTAAAAATCCTGAATTAGAAGTTCTAAATGAATCGGCTATACAAGACAACTTTCCTGATGAATATCTTTTGAAGATCGATTATAATGAAATTCCATGGTTTGCAGACTATGCAAACTACTTAGTATGTGGATTCCTTGAAAAAGGGTTGTCGTACCAAAAACGAAAGAAATTCTTTAGTGATATAAAACACTATTTTTGGGAAGATCCACATTTGTTTAAAAGTTGTCCCGATGGAATAATCCGCCGATGCGTATTCGGATATGAAGCTAGTCAAATCTTAAACCATTGTCATACAGGACCAACAGGAGGGCATTATGGGCCTCAACTTACAGCAAGAAAAGTCTACGATGCTGGATTTTATTGGCCTACAATTTTCAAAGACGCACACCTTCTTTGTAAATCCTGTGATGCTTGTCAAAGGGCCGGAAAAATAAGTCAACGTGGTGAAATGCCACAAAATGTCATTCAAGTATGTGAAGTATTTGACGTTTGGAGTATTGACTTTATGGGTCCATTTACAAAATCTCATAATAATCTCTACATTCTCGTTGCTATTGATTATGTATCTAAATGGGCGGAAGCACAAGCTCTCCCAACTAACGATGCACGAGTTGTAGTCAACTTCTTAAAACGTCTTTTTGCTAGGTTTGGAACACCGAAAGCTTTAATAATTGATCGGGGTACTCATTTTTGTAATAATCAACTTGAGAAAGTTCTTAAAAGATATGGAGTAACTCATAAAATCTCAACCGCTTATCATCCACAAACAAGTGGACAAGTTGAAAATACCAACCGAGCTTTAAAACGTATTTTAGAGAAAATCATAGGATCAAATCCAAAAGAATGGTCCATGAAATTGGAGGATGCACTCTAGGCTTTTAGAACAACCTACAAAACTCCAATTGGAACCACACCTTTTAAACTTGTTTACGGAAAAGCATGTCACCTTCCAGTAGAAATTGAGCACAAAGCATTTTGGGCTTTGAAGACATGTAATCTTGATTTGCATGAAGCCGGACGTCTACGGTTAAGTCAACTAAATGAATTAGAAGAATTGAGACATGAAGCATACGAAAATTAGTCAATCTATAAGGAAAGAATGAAGAAATGGCATGATAAAAGAATCAGAAGTTCAAAAGAATTTAAGGAAGGAGACAGAGTCCTTCTTTTCAATTCACGATTCAAGCTATTTCCTGGAAAATTGAAATCAAGATGGTCTGGACCATTCATAATTAAAAAAGTTTTCCCGTACGGAACAGTAGAATTAATAAATTCAAATGGGATTGAATTTAAGGTTAATGGTCACCGAGTTAAACATTACATAGATAATCCAATGGAAGTAGAAGATGAAGTTAATCACAATTTCAACACCACAGCTAACTAAGTGTGGGAAGATTCGAATCTTTTAAGGGTAATATGTATTTCTGTTAGAGTTAGATTTTCTGTTTTCGTGTAGTTTTCAAGAATGGTCTTTCCCTAGCAGACCCTAAAGAACTAGTCTTCTCCCTCCATTCTGAATTTTTACTTCTTTTAGGTTTTACGAGATGAAGAATTCCTTTGATCTGAACCATGGTCTACTACTACACGCTTTGATTACTAAACGTAATAATAACATCTTTCCGAGTGAACTGGTATCATTCATAAGAGGCAAAATGGACGAAGTGAGGAAAGAACTTAGGAACAATCATAATAAGATACATTTTGGTAAAGGAAAATCAAAATCCGCAACAAAAAGAAGAGCAGGACACCTTGAAAGATGTCATAAATGCGGAAAATGGTCACACGAAGGTAAATGTTCGAACAATCAAACATATTCAAATACCGAATTTGTTACTCTATGCAGAGAAGGACCGTTCATATGTTTAGCAGAAAAGTTATTGAAGAATCGAGGTTACGCTTATGTAGCTATGGAAAACCAAATCACACGACTCTCCTATGAGTAGCCTAAAGCAGGTCTTTGAGAATTCTTTCTCATAGGTAAGTGTGTACAGTTTTATTTTTATTTTTATTTATTGCTTTTAACCTTTTGATAATAAACGCTGAATCGTTCGCTATAAAGTATTAAATTGATATTCAATAAAATTAGGTATGCGAAACCGAAATTATTGATATCATACAAAAATTTATTACATCACTGCGGAATTTACCGTTTATTCTTAAGGTATAAATATCTTTAATCAATCAATCCAAAATATTTCAGAAATTCGTCAGGAGTAAAACTAGGTAAAATAGTCGAAATTACTTTACCCAAAAGAGGGGCGTATATTTTTGATAATATTTGATTGATTAAAGTGAGATAAAAGACCAAAAAGATTTTTAATTTTATTTTTACCTTGTTTTTAAAATTAATATATAAATATTAAATTATTATTGTAAATCTTTTTAAATTAATATATTTAAGTTTTTAAATATTTTAAAAATTAATATTTTCAATATAAGTTTGTAAAATTAATGTATAAAAATATTAATAATATTTTTTAATTTTATGCATTTTAAATTTAAGATTGGTGTGAATTTAAAAACAAAAATTTACTTTATTTCATTAAGTTAAAAATTTGATATTTAAAATTCTTCGTGAGTTGAAGACTAGGTCGTTGAACCGAAATTGCTTTACCCGAGGGCGGGACGAGAAATTTTGTTATCATTATTTTTAATCTTATTGATTTAAAGTATGCTAAAAATATTTAAAAAAAACCCAAAAATCTTTGCTTTTAAAACAAACGCTTTAAAATGACAAATTTTAAAATTTTGTCGAGGGACGAACTAGGTAAACGTACCAAAACAATCTCGTCCTAAATAAAAAGGAAAACAAAATTTTAAAAATTACTCCATTAATTGTTTCATTATTAAAGATTTTATAAAAAAAAAGGGAAATCCGCACTCGCGGAGATCGAAAGGGTCCCACATCCGCACTCGCAGAGTATGAAAATCCCAGACCAGTTTAACTGGTCGAGACAGATCAGTCCACACACATATACACAATTTTTTCTGCGAAAAAATACCCAAAAACGCTCCCAAATTCGCAATTTTTCACCATTAAACATCAAATTTGTTGCTAAAATCATGTTGAGAAGAATCCTATCAAGAAGTTTTACAAGGAGATCGGTAATTTCTACATCTAAACACTCTTTAATCCAGATTTTTGGTGTTCTTGAGCAAAATTATACCTAATTTGATTTTGATAATTTCTAGTTTAATTGTGCTTAAATTGTTTGTATATTATGCTTATATAACCTAGATTAATGCTATTTAACATGATTAGAAGCCTTAAACTTTAAATTTTGAGTAATCTAGGGTTCGTGTTCTTGAGCAAAATTGGGGCTTTTTGACATAAACGGGTTATGGTCGAATTTTGTAGATGGTTCATGCTTAATTAAGTAGTGTAACATGTTTAGGTTGCTAAATGATCAAAACTTTGATCCTAAACATGATTTTTAAGTATTAAAGTGGACTTTTTGAGTCAAAAATGCATGAACTCGATTTAATTGATATGAATGCCATTTGAAACTCGTTTAATTGCTATAATGATTATTTTTGACATTATTTAGAAGATGAATGCTAAGGAACATTGTATACATTTTCATATATGTTTATTTGTATAAGTGTAGAATTGTTAATATTATGAAAATGCGTATAAAGTTTAATATGGATTAAACCTGTCATTATGATTGTTTTGATTTATAATTTTGCTAACACTAATGCATATTTGGATGCACAAAAATTGTGTTTAATGTGTTTTGCAGACTGAAAGGGGTGAATCTTCATCCGCATCCCAGGCTCACAATGCTCCTCCTGAGAATGCAGAAGAACAGGAGATTAACGACAAAAATATAGACAAAATCTACCGCATCAATTTATTTCATATTCAAATATAGAATTGGCAGATTTGCAACCTAATTTAAGATTTGACAGACATTGGATAGATTATCCAAAATATCAGAGGAACTTGCACACCCTTCAGTCAAATAATGTTGAAGTACCTAGGGTAATAGATTGGAAACCGTTAGAAACAGTGGGATTGGTCGAGCCAATCAGAGAGTTACTTACACAAAGGTATGGTAATTCTGTTTTTAATGATTGGGAACGTTTATTTAATATACGTAGGCCTGTATATAGGGAATGGTGTGTGGAATTATTATGTAGTGTTGAAATAAATGATCGGGTAACTAGATTAGACGATCGGAGTTTTATTAGATTTTTGTTAGGAGGTGTGATGCGCCAAATGTCTCTATTAGATATGGCTCAGGATTTGTGTATATATACGCCTGAGGAACTAGCATCTACTGATTGTCAAAGATTGATAATTAATGGTAAGAGGATTGATGAAAATTTTGATATGAATGGAATATGGAGTAGAATGACTAGCCATAACCGATTTCATGGGGGATATTACTCTTATACTGATATTAATAGAGCTGAACTAAGAGTGATCCATAGGTTTTTAGCAAACTCGATTACACAGAGAGGTAGGAACAAAGAGAAGGTAAATGAAAATGATTTATTTTACCTCATGTGTATTCGAGACCCACAGAGCGTTGTGAGTATACCTTATTACGTGGGTTATTACTTATCGGCTATGGTTATGGGTATACGGCCTAATAGTATAATAGGAGGTGGTATCTTTGTTAATTTAATTGCTGAGTATCTCGTTGTCGATAGAAGTCAGGGGGGATTAATAATTGCAGCACCAGAACCCCGTGATACAATTGGTTTATATATATATATATATATATATATATATATATATATATATATATATATATATATATATATATATATATATATATATATATATATAAGTATATCATGGTGCTAAGGTTTTAAAGAAACGACATAACGCTGCAGTACCATACGATGGCGCGCATTCACAGGTAGAAAGAGATCAGCAGCAAGGTAATGTGGGAGGAAGGAATCAGATGATAGAAATGCAAATTTTATTGGCCCAACATGAGTATGAAATGGCTAGACAACAAGCATTTGCAGATTGGCAATATCATCAAAGCTAAATCATAAGCCATTGTGCCTACATAAATACAAACTACATTCCTACTCAACTGGCCATATTTCCTCCCTGGACTATACAGACCCGACTACCGTTCCCTCCATATAACCCATCTCAAGCTTTCTACAGCACTTACGGCTATGAATGGAATCCCTATTGGAACCATCCTCATCAACCCTAATTTTCTTTTATGCCAATTTTTATTTATTTGGTAACTTGTAATTTTATACTTTTAATACTTCTTTTGATACTATAATAGTTTTCATAATTTTCTAACTTATATTATTAGATTTTAATAATTTTTGAATGTGGGGTGATATACCCAACTTCAAAAATACGTATATATATGTTTATAGTTTATCTCATATACAAAACAAGGTAAAACAGCGCACTTTCAAAGACTGGCATTAAGTTCAGTGAAAACTATTAATTTTGACGACAAAACGAAAAAAAAAGTGTGATGTAACAACAGACGGAATGAACAAATGATGTGCATCATTTATCATTCAACACAAACAAGAATATGTTTGGAAACTTTGGTAAAATTTAATCATTTTTCTACGGTAATCATGTAACAACCCTGGATTTTCCAACGTTAATTTATTAATAATTATTATTATTAATACGTGTGATTAAACAAATGTATATTATTACATTTACATGTTGCCATGATTGCCCGTACTTGACTTTAATTGCCCGAAATGTCTTTGTGACACCCGAGACTTACACGAATAATATTTTTAAATATTATTTACATTCATGATTGATTTTATTAATCATTTTAATTAACTAAGGTTATTAGTTAATTACTTGGGCTTTAATTAGTTAACTTGTGAATTAATGGAACTTGGGCTTGTTTAGTGTAATGGACTCATGAATTTAGATTTGCAAGCCCACCCTACATCTTCATGGACTTCATTAGCCCATGTCTTTCATATGTAAGTATCATTTTAAGATGTAACTAGTTGGTTAAGGCTTTTAGAATCTAGTTCTATCATAATCCCCATGCATGGCCATCTATTAACCACCTTTAAGGACAACTTCATGCTAGTAACCATAAAACAACTCATTCCCTCTCTTTTTGCTGCTGCAGGCCGTGGCCTAGAAGGCCATGGTGGGAGTTTTTGGTTCATTTTTGTATTATCTCTTCACTTGTATTCTCTCATATTCAAAACATACACTACTTGCATTTCATTCTCTCTCACTTTTCTCTCTTTCTTGTAAGTGTTTTGAACAACTTGTTCTTCCTTTTTTCTTGATGAAAACCGTAGGCCAAACACCCTTAAATCATCATCATCTTTGTTCTTTGTTGTTAATTGTTTATAGTTGTTAGTTGTTGTTACTTTGTTACTTGTTATTATTTACTTACTAGTTTCCAAGAATCAAACTCTTTAGTTTCATTCTTCATAATATCTTGAACTTTCAAGAACACAAGAACATAAACTTACTAGTTTATGATTCTACATTTATTGTTTCAAAAGTTTGTAAGTTCATGTGTTGAAATCCTACTTGTAGTTCTTGAAGTAAACTTAAAGTTTACTTTACTTAAAGATCAAACTTTGGTTGAATCTTTAAAAGTATGAACAACCATGAACCTTTTACTTTTTTACTTAGTTTATCTCTTTATATCATGCACTTTAATTTCATGTTTGTTAGTTAAATGGTCAAGTACTACAAGTTAGTCTTGATCTCATTAATCTTGAACTAAAAGTTAACTTGAAAGTTCAAAGAACACATAAATAAGCTTTCTTTAACTATAACTTTGTACATTTATGCTTGATCTAGGCTTTTGAGTCTTGGATCTTCAAGATCTAACTAAGAACTATGTTCTACTACTTAAGATCTTGATTTCATAAGTTTACTTCAAGTTTGTAACTTGTTTTTACTTTTAAAGTTCATGTAAGTGTTAGATCTAAGACCTTGATGTAACTTTGGTTCATCAACTTCATACAACTCTTAAGTGAGTTGATCTACATGTCTTAAACTCACACTTGTGTCATAATTATCAAAACTTAGTTAATATTACTTTTATATTTCATGCATGTGTTAAATCTAAGACTTTGATGTAACTTTGGTTCATCAAAACACTTGCAACACTTAAGTGAGTTCTGCTTCATGTCTTAGACTTGCACTTGGGTTATGATGGTCAAATCTTGGTCAAGATGATGCAAACACATCAACGAGTTGTACACTTGAAGCTATATGCATCAAGGATGGGAACCGTGATAAGAATCAAGCATCAAACTCACCGGAACCCATTATTTTACTGCTTTCTGTCTTCTACCTACTGTTTTCTGGTTTCTGTAATAGACCAGTACACCTGGGCTACTGTAACTATGATTTTCAAATAGATCTTTTCGAGTAGATAACTTTTCATATAGGACTTGTCTTAATCCTAGTTACATTTTAGGATTTATGGCCCTCCGATCGTTACTATGTCCTTTTAACGTTGTGCAGAAATTTCTGACCTACTCGCACTTAGACCGTCGCCACGGTCAAACGAAGAATAGTTTGCTTCTGTAAATTTTACCACACTTAAAGGACTCATATATGGAGCCATGGCCACTGGTCTCACCTTGTTTTAGTAAGGGTAGAGGCCGTGGTGACTGACTGAAATTAGCCTTTGTTTTAGGGTGATGATATTTCCAAACACTTTTTTGATGAATCCACTAATTTTTTACTTGTATTACCTAAAATACCCTTTTATTTAATCTATCAGCTCCTCACAATGTATTACACATTCAAGGCTATATTAGGAAGTTAAGTAAAAAAATTGTGGATCTATCAAAATGATATTTGGAAATATCACTTCCCTTTGTTTTAAACTACTTTCATAAACGAAACTTACTTTACGCCTTATGTTTGATGATGAATGATGATGACCTTTAAGACCTTATTTACGTACTTTTAAACCTATTGAGACGATTTACTGACTTAGTACTATTTGACTTAGGTTGAGGACCCGTTCGGACAACCTTCATTACTTGCTTACTTTCCGAGTCATACTTTACCGCTACATTATCATTGTGAGTTATAGCATTCTCTTTTTACTTTAACTTATTTTGGGAACTGAGAATACATGCGGATTTTATGTTTTACATACTAGGCACGAGTACTTAAACTTATATATGTGTGGGTTATACAACGGCATAAACATTCCCTTTAGCTCGGTAACGTTTAATCATTGGTTTTTGAACCGTGAACGCGAATCTTAGATATGGATCCATAGGGTTTGACATCCCCACTCGGGCTAGTAGCGCTAGCATTTAACGAGTGTTTAATACTTCGTAGACATACGCACTTTCCAAGTGTACTTTCAGAGGGTATAAACGTTAAGTTAGTTACCAAGTGCCCACGGTTAACATATACTTTATCATACTGTTTTGAAACGTTCTTTGTAGCACTGAAATCTCGTGGCCTACCTTACATACTGTTATACTTAAACTATAGCTCACCAACCTTTGTGTTGACGTTTTTAAGCATGTTTTTCTCGGGTGCTTAAGGTTATTTGCTTCCGCTGTCGTGCTAGTCTTGCCGTAGACACCCGCAGCTCTAGTGTTATCACCGCATGAACTGTTTAACTGCATTCAAACTTTAATACATTTGAACTATGTTTTGTAATGACCTAAGGGTCACATACATTTATTCGTGCTTGCTATTCGTAGAAGCATACTGTTGGTGTAAAACAATTGACGTCGGTTATGACGTCACCTTTTTATCATGAATGCAACTTCTTTTATTACAGCATATAGTACTTAACCTTGTAATGATCCTGTTGTTGATGATTCGTACACGATGGTTTTGTACGGGGCATCACATTTGGTATCATAGCATTGGTTGTAGGGAATTAGGTTGCATTAGTGAGTCTAAGACCGACCCGAGTAGGAATCACTAATAGGACTAATCTACAACTTGCTAGTTTACTTGTTTCCGCTGAACTTACTGCATGCTGCTGCTTACTTTTACTGCTATATGCCGTATGCTACTACATGATTTCACTACTGTATAATATCACTTGCTTTTGATTGCATGCTACTTCTGTACGATTCGTTATTATTGCCATGCTACTTATTGTTATACACGATTTAAACCGTTGGCCTAATACGTGCTTGCTTTATGACTTACTGACATGGAAAATTTATTTTTCCTTGTTCGGATGTCGGATGTTCCACCTGCTATCGTTTTGGGCAGTTTAGACTCGTCAGCTACCCCACCTACCACCGTTGTCGATCCACCGATCCCGATACGCACGAGTGACCCCGGCGCCTCATCTTCTGGGACTAGCAGCCAGCCGCCTGCACCAGTGGCTACTATTGACAGACACGTGGACACTACGGAGATTCCAGCTCCGTCTGCTCCCGGATCCTCGGAGCCACAGCCCCGCATCGATGGTGTTGTGATTCCCGCGGAGTTCAGGGAAGGGCCATTCCGTAATCATATGCGCATGCCGTGCCGACGCGCTCCTAATGGACGTTTAGTGCCGATTTCACCATTCAGATACAGATAGATGATGGCCGCTCATGGACGACCAGTTCAGCCACCCGTGTCACCACCACATGATTCTGATGATCCTTCATCCGATGACTCCTCTACAGATGACTCCAGTGACTCCGACGAAGAGAACCTTGATGACGTACCTATACAGGCACCCTCCACCTCGCCGAAGAAGCGGTACCGTCCTGATGGCACCGTCATTCCAGGGGTGAATGGAGGTCGTTCTTTCACTGACACTTTTAGTCGGCGTCGGAGGGTTACTGCCCGTAAACGGCTTGTGCCGTACCCTGCCAACCCACAGATACGTAAGGTTCCCCGTTACGTACTGACTATTTCTGGAGCCGGGAAATCTGCACCCCGTTTCGTGCGGTCTGCACCATCCGCTCCACCAGCCCCACCTGCACCACCAGCACCGCCTGCCCCACCATCTCCCACTGTCGAGGAATTGACTAGGGAGGTGGGAATCCTCCGAGCTCGGGTTACTGAGCTTGAGGAGCAGTTGGCTCAGGTTTTAGACATCCTATACCTACCTTCACCATAGGAACTTTTGTATTAGATTTCATGATGTAATCTAGTTGTAGTTTCATATTTCACTTATGTATTGTACGAATCTATCATGATGTATGAAACTTATTATTAATGAATGGAAACTTTGTGATGTTATTTTTGCACAAGTATTCTATTTACGTTACTGTATGGTGTTTTGAGGTACTTGTATCAACTTGCGTTACTTAATTAACATGTGTTGTGCTGTTTACATGTTGGTTGTTATATACTATATTATTATATATTGAATGCTGGATTTTGACTTGAGTTAAAATGTTTGTATAGAACACCATGGCTAACGGTCGATCCACACCTACTGCTGCTCAAATTGAAGAGATGATTTAAGAACGTGTAGCCGCAGCCATTGTGGAAATGCAACCCCAAGCTCCACCGCCACCTCCACCACCACCGGTTATTCAACCCGTTCAAAATGGGTGTACTTACAAGGAATTCCAGAGCTGTAAACCACATAACTTCAGCGGCACTGAGGGATCGGTTGGTCTCACCAGATGGTTCGAGAAACTTGAATCAGTATTCCGAGTTAGCAACTGTTCGGAGGACAACAAAACCAAATTTGCTTCTTGCACGCTATCTGACGGCGCGCTCACGTGGTGGAACACAATGGCACAGGCACAAGGCATTGATGAGGCGTATGCTAAGCCATGGGAAGAATTTAAATGTGCCATGATTGAGGAGTATTATCCAAGAACCGAAATCCAAAAGATGGAAATGGAATTCATGTAGTTAAAGGCCGTTGGGAACGACCTTGATGGTTACAACAGGAGATTTTTGGAACTAGCCCTGATGTGTCCGACAATGGTCACCCCAGAATTCAAGCGAATGGAAAGGTACTTCTGGGGACTCCCTAAGAGCATTAAGGGAAACGTCACCTCGTCCAAACCACCAAATGTTCCCGAAGCGATGCGCATGGCGCATACTTTAATGAATCAAATAACCATTGATGAACCGGAGAAAACTAAATCTGAAGCAGGTACTAGTGAGAAGCGCAAATGGGATCACCACAACAACAACAACAACAACAGGGGAAGAAACTATGAGCAGAACCCGGAGAAACGACATGAGGGTTTCAGAGGAAACAACAACGGTGGAAACCCCAACCCGAACAACAACACCAACTCTAAATCGAACTACAAGGGAACCCTACCTCAATGCAAGAGGTGTTACAAACACCACACTGGGTATTGCAATGTTGTCTGCGAGAAGTGCCAACGGTCTGGGCATGTTGGAAAAGACTGCAAGGTCACCACTTTGAATGGGAAGCCGAACCCCACAGGGCCAAGGAAGTGTTACGAATGCGGGCATATGGGCCATTTCCGGAATGCGTGTCTAAACAAGCGAAAAGACGGCGGACCACCGCTCGCTAGAGCTTTCAGTGTTAATGCAAGGGACGCACGCGAAAACCCTGAATTGGTGACAGGTATATTCAAAATCAACAATCTTTTAGCTTCTGTCTTGTTTGATACTGGTGTGGATAGAAGTTATGTATGTAGACATTTTTGCGATAAGATTAATTGGTTATTAGTCCCGTTAAAAGAGAGTATGCTTGTCGAGGTCGCCAACGGTAAACTTGAAAAAGTTGACCACATTAGTCGAGGAGCTATTATCAACATAGCTGGTGCAGATTTCGAAATTGATTTGATACCTATCAAACTGGGAAGTTTTGACGCGATCGTCGGTATGGATTGGTTGAGCAAGATAAAGGCCGATATTATATGTGGAGATAAAGCACTTCGCATACCACAAGGAGATGACGAACCACGGGTTATCTACGGAGAGAGATGTACCTCGAAGCTGAACCTCATTAGTTGCGTGAAAGCGCAAAAGATCATTAAGAAGGGACGTTTTGCTGTCCTAGCACATGTGAAAGCGGTAGAAACTGAGGTGAAGAGCGTGAATGACGTTCGAATTGTGAACGAATTTTCCGATGTCTTCCCTGAGGAATTGCCTGGATTGCCGCCGCAGAGAGCAGTAGAGTTTCAGATTGATTTAGTGCCAGGAGCTGCACCTGTAGCTCGCGCACCTTATAGACTCGCACCTTCCGAGATGCAAGAATTACAGAGTCAACTACAAGAACTACTTGACCGTGGATTTATTCAACCAAGTTTATCGCCTTGGGGTGCACCTGTGTTGTTTGTGAAGAAGAAGGATGGATCCTTCCATATGTGTATCGACTACCGTGAACTCAACAAACTGACTATCAAGAATCGGTATCCTCTTCCACGAATTGACGATCTTTTTGATCAACTACAAGGATCGAGCATTTACTCAAAGATAGATTTGCGATCCAGTTATCACCAGTTGAGGGTGAAGGAAAGTGACGTGATGAAAACTGCATTCAGGACCCGTTATGGTCATCATGAGTTTCTCATGATGCCATTCGGTTTGACAAATGCACCTGCCGTGTTCATGGATCTCATGAATCGTGTCTGCAAGCCGTACTTAGATAAGTTTGTTATCATCTTCATAGATGATATCCTCATCTACTCTAAGAGCGAAGAAGAGAATGAGCAACACCTCCGACTAGTACTTGAACTCTTGAGACAAGAGCAACTTTACGCCAAATTCTCCAAGTGTGAATTTTGGTTGAAGGAAGTTCAATTTCTGGGTCATGTTGTGAGCGACCAGGGTATCAAAGTTGATCCCGCCAAGATTGAAGCCATCAGCAAGTGGGAGACCCCCACTACTCCGACGCATATTCGCCAATTCCTAGGTCTCGCCGGTTACTTCCGAAGGTTCATTGAAGGATTTTCTCTGATTCCGCGTCCTTTGACCACGCTGACTCACAAGGGTAAAAAGTTCATTTGGGAACCCGCACACGAATCAGCATTCCAAACTTTGAAGAAGAAGTTAACCACCGCACCTATCCTATCGCTTCCCGAAGGCAGTGACAATTTCGTTGTTTATTGCGATGCATCGAAGAGTGGTTTTGGTTGTGTACTGATGCAACGATCAAAAGTTATTGCCTATGCCTCCCGCCAATTGAAGATTCATGAGCGGAACTACACTACTCACGATCTTGAACTTGGAGACGTTGTCTTTGCACTCAAATTGTGGAGACACTATTTGTATGGAACTAAGAGCACTATCTTCACCGATCACAAGAGTCTCCAGCACATCTTCGATCAGAAGAAACTGAATATGAGACAGCATTGATGGATCGAGACGCTCAACGACTACAATTGTGAACTCCGTTATCACCCTGGCAAGGCCAATGTTGTAGCTGACGCTTTAAGCCGAAAGGAGAGGATGGCACCTCTTCGTGTTAGGGCTCTAAACATCACCATCCATTCGAACCTCAACAGCCAGATCAGAGTAGCCCAAGATGAGGCTCTCAAGGAGGATAATTTATCTCACGAACATTTGAACATACTTGTCTCTCGATTCGAGTTTAGGGAGTCTGGACTGCGATGTTATGCCGGAAGAATTTGGGTACCTCTTTATGAAGATCTACGGAACCTTATACTTGATGAAGCCCATAAGTCGAGATATTCGATTCATCCTGGAGCGGGAAAAATGTACCACAACCTTAAAGAACAGTATTGGTGGCCGAATCTTAAGAAGGACATTGCGACTTATGTTGGTAAGTGTTTGACTTGCTTGAAGGTTAAAGCCGAGCATCAGAGACCTTCTGGTTTACTTCAGAAACCGGAAATCCCACAATGGAAATGGGAAAGGATCACAATGGATTTCATTACTAAGCTACCAAAGACGGTGGGCGGATACGATACTATTTGGGTTATTGTTGACCGCCTTACCAAATCTGCACACTTCCTAGCAATGAAGGAGACGGATACAATGGAGAGACTTGCTCAACTATACATCAAGGAGGTTGTATCTCGTCATGGTGTACCTTTATCGATCATCTCCGATCGCGATCCCCGTTTTGCTTCCACATTTTGGCGTTCTTTGCAGGAAGCCATGGGAACCCGTCTCGACATGAGTACTGCTTATCACCCTCAGACTGACGGGCAAAGTGAACGAAAAATTCAGACCTTGGAGGACATGTTGCGTGCATGTGTCATTGATTTTGGAAAGGCCTGGGAAAGACATTTGCCATTAGCCGAATTCTCGTACAACAACAGTTATCACTCGAGCATTAATGCTGCACCTTTTGAAGCATTGTATGGCCGCAAGTGCTGATCTCCTATTTGTTGGGCCGAAGTAGGCGAAAAGCAAATCACCGGACCCGAGGTAGTCCACGAAACCACGGAGAAGATTGCTCAGATTCAAGCTAAACTTAAGACAGCCCGCGATCGTCAGAAGAGTTATGCCGATCTTAAACGTAAGGACTTTGAATTCAATGTGGGCGACCGTGTAATGTTAAAGGTTGCACCTTGGAAAGGTGTGATCCGTTTTGGAAAATGTGGAAAGTTAAACCCACGATACATTGGTCCTTTTGAAATCTTGGAACGTGTTGGACCCGTTGCATACCGTTTGGATCTACCAGCACAATTGAGCTCAGTTCATCCTACCTTCCACATGTCAAACTTGAAGAAGTGTCTTGCTGCACCTGAACTTATCATACCACTTGAGGAACTTACAATTGACGACAAACTCCACTTCGTAGAAGAGCCTGTTGAGATTATGGATCGTGAAATCAAAACTTTGAAACGCAACAAGATTCCGATCGTTCGAGTACGATGGAATGCCAAATGAGGACCCGAGTTTACTTGGGAGCGAGAGGATCAAATGATGCGGAAGTATCCTCACCTTTTCCCGACTCCTCCATCTACCTCAGCTAAAATTTCGGGACAAAATTTTCTTTAACAGGTGGGTAATGTAACGACCCTGGATTTTCCAACATTAATTTATTAATAATTATTATTATTAATACGTGTGATTAAACAAATGTATGTTATTACATTTACATGTTGCCATGATTGCCCGTACTTGACTTTAATTGCCCGAAACGTCTTTGTGACACCCGAGACTTACACGAATAATATTTTTAAATATTATTTACATTCATGATTGATTTTATTGATCATTTTAATTAACTAAGGTTATTAGTTAATTACTTGGGCTTTAATTAGTTTAACTTGTGAATTAATGGAACTTGGGCTTGTTTAGTGTAATGGACTCATGAATTTAGATTTGCAAGCCCACCCTACATCTTCATGGACTTCATTAGCCCATGTCTTTCATATGTAAGTATCATTTTAAGAT
Source organism: Rutidosis leptorrhynchoides (assembly GCF_046630445.1). Lineage (NCBI taxonomy): Eukaryota > Viridiplantae > Streptophyta > Magnoliopsida > Asterales > Asteraceae > Rutidosis > Rutidosis leptorrhynchoides. Next base: position 274,059,438 of record NC_092341.1, on the reverse strand, counting down.
GTAACTAGTTGGTTAAGGTTTTTAGAATCTAGTTCTACCATAATCCCCATGCATGGCCATCTATTAACCACCTTTAAGGACAACTTCATGCTAGTAACCATAAAACAACTCATTCCCTCTCTTTTTGCTGCTGTAGGCCGTGGCCTAGAAGGCCATGGTGGGAGTTTTTGGTTCATTTTTGTATTATCTCTTCACTTGTATTCTCTCATATTCAAAACACACACTACTTGCATTTCATTCTCTCTCACTTTTCTCTCTTTCTTGTAAGTGTTTTGAACAACTTGTTCTTCCTTTTTTCTTGATGAAAACCGTAGGCCAAACACCCTTAAATCATCATCATCTTTGTTCTTTGTTGTTAATTGTTTGTAGTTGTTAGTTGTTGTTACTTTGTTACTTGTTATTATTTACTTACTAGTTTCCAAGAATCAAACTCTTTAGTTTCATTCTTCATAATATCTTGAACTTTCAAGAACACAAGAACATAAACTTACTAGTTTATGATTCTACATTTATTGTTTCAAAAGTTTGAAAGTTCATGTGTTGAAATCCTACTTGTAGTTCTTGAAGTAAACTTAAAGTTTACTTTACTTAAAGATCAAACTTTGGTTGAATCTTTAAAAGTATGAACAACCATGAACCTTTTACTTGTTTACTTAGTTTATCTCTTTATATCATGCGCTTTAATTTCATGTTTGTTAGTTAAATGGTCAAGTACTACAAGTTAGTCTTGATCTCATTAATCTTGAACTAAAAGTTAACTTGAAAGTTCAAAGAACACATAAATAAGCTTTCTTTAACTATAACTTTGTACATTTATGCTTGATCTAGGCTTTTGAGTCTTGGATCTTCAAGATCTAACTAAGAACTATGTTCTACTACTTAAGATCTTGATTTCATAAGTTTACTTCAAGTTTGTAACTTGTTTTTACTTTTAAAGTTCATGTAAGTGTTAGATCTAAGACCTTGATGTAACTTTGGTTCATCAACTTCATACAACTCTTAAGTGAGTTGATCTACATGTCTTATACTCACACTTGTGTCATAATTATCAAAACTTAGTTAATATTACTTTTATATTTCATGCATGTGTTAAATCTAAGACTTTGATGTAACTTTGGTTCATCAAAACACTTGCAACACTTAAGTGAGTTGTGCTTCATGTCTTAGACTTGCACTTGGGTTATGATGGTCAAATCTTGGTCAATATGATGCAAACACATCAACGAGTTATACACTTGAAGCTATACGCATCAAGGATGAGAACCGTGATAAGCATCAAGCATCAAACTCACCGGAACCCATTATTTTAATGCTTTCTGTCTTCTACCTACTGTTTTCTGGTTTCTGTTACCGACTAGTACACCGGGGCTACTGTAACCATGATTTTCAGATAGATCTTTTCGAGTAGATAACTTTTCATATAGGGCTCGTCTTAATCCGAGTTACGGTTTAGAATTTATGGCCCTCCGATCGTCACTATGTCATTTTAACGTTGTGCAGAAATTTCTGACCTACTCGCACTTAGACCGTCACCACGGTCAAACGAAGACGAGTTTGCTTCTGTAAAATTTACCACACTTAAAGGACTCATATACGGAGCCATGGATACTGGTCTTACCTTGTTTCAGTAAGGGTAGAGGCCGTGGTGACTGACTGAATTCAGCCTTTGTTTTAAACTACTTTCATAAACGAAACTTACTTTACGCCTTATGTTTGATGATGAATGATGATGACCTTTAAGACCTTATTTACGTACTTTTAAACCTATTGAGATGATTTACTGACTTAGTACTATTTGACTTAGGTTGAGGACCCGTTTGGACAACCTTCATTACTTGCTTACTTTCCGAGTCATACTTTACCGCTACATTATCATTGTGAGTTATAGCATTCCCTTTTTACTTTAACTTATTTTGGGAACTGAGAATACATACAGATTTTATGTTTTACATACTAGGCACGAGTACTTAAACTTATATATGTGTGGGTTATTCAACGACATAAACATTCCCTTTAGCTCGGTAACTTTTAATCATTGGTTTTTGAACCGTGAACGCGAATCTTAGATATGGATCCATAGGATTTGACATTCCCACTCAGGCTAGTAGCGCTAGCATTTAACGAATGTTTAATACTTCGTAGACATACGCACTTTCCAAGTGTACTTTCAGGGGGTATAAACGTTAAGTTAGTTACCAAGTGCCCACGGTTAACATATACTTTATCATACTGTTTTGAAACGCTCTTTGTAGCACTGAAATCTTGTGGCCTACCTTACATACTGTTATACTTAAACTATAGCTCATCAACCTTTGTGTTGACGTTTTACGCATGTTTTTCTCAGGTGCTTAAGGTTATTTGCTTCCGCTGTCGTGCTAGTCTTGCCGTAGACACCCGCTGCTCTAGTGTTATCACCGCATGAACTGTTTAACTGCATTCAAACTTTAATACATTTGAACTATGTTTTGTAATGACCTAAGGGTCACATACATTTATTCGTGCTTGCTATTCGTAGAAGCATACTGTTGGTGTAAAACAATTGATGTCGGTTATGACGTCACCTTTTTATCGTGAATGCAACTTCTTTTATTACAGCATATAGTACTTAACCTTGTAATGATCCAGTTGTTGATGATTCGTACACGATGGTTTTGTACGGGGCATCACAAATCACCCTCAATAATTTAAATTGCTACTGATTTCTTGCAAATGAGGGCATTGCAAGATCTTAAGTGTGGGAAGGGGTTAAATTCTTTTAGATTTATAATATTTTAATTTAAACACTTGGTTACCATTAAAAATACTAGTAACGCTGTAGTTATATTAGAATCTAGTGCTCTTTGATAATAAAGAACCCTAGTCTTATATACTGACTATCCACTTCTAGTAAAATTTTTAAAATTTTTGTAATTAAATGAATTCAAAATCATGTTTATACATATTTATGAACGATAAAACTAGGTGTTAATACCGAAATTGTCGTTACCTCGTAAAGGACATAAATTGAGAAACAACCCAAAGTGTTAGAATTCATTTAAAATCGAATAGAGGAGAATAAAAAGGCAAAGAAAGGAAAATAAAAGCCAAGTGTGGGAAATTTTTACCAAGTTATTTAAATCACATATCACATATCTTTGAATAAATAATTAAAGATACTTTCGTTCTGAACGATTTTATCAGTTTTACCCGATTTCTTATAATATATTTGAAAGAAATGTGCCACTTAATTTAAAAGGAAGTAAAGTCTTCCGAGAAAAAGACACGCGCTTCTTGATTTAGGTTAGGAAGTTGTCGTCCAGACCAGTTGTAGAGTTTACAAAAAACCTTGAAAAGTTTTCTCGAAAATCAGCTGGAAATCCACGGACCTCAGCATCAAATAGGGTCGCCATGTAGTCAGACTTATCCTAACCATGAGAGGATCTGTCTCGTACAATGGGGGGCACCGTGCAAATTAGTTTATAAGAATGAATCAGATCCTCAGAAAGGATAATCTCCTTAAAAGATCAAAAATCATCTTTTAAGCCTGATATTACTCAATCCTTGAGATTGACCTTAAAGATTGAGAATTACAAACTCATGGAATTCGATGATATCTAAACTCGAGCTTGAACGAGATAATATTTTGATCAAATTACAAACCAATTTGTTTTCTGAAAACCCATTTTAAATGCGTTCATTACCATTGAACGTAAAATCCTAAGAATTCACCGGAATTCACTAGGTCACCTGAACCAATTCAGGTGTCAACCGTAAGAACGGTGGTTGCATATCATGGTCGAAGACAGGACCTTGTGCCAGACTGAAAAACTATAGGGTGATCTTTACTATTGCTCCTACAAAGGATAGTAATTGCATCTGACACGATATAGACCATAATCAAAAGCATGTCACGGGACATTGCCTTAACAATTGCTTGTTCAACGCTTTCCTTTACAACCGGACGGTAGTTTTCCGAAAGGTAATATACGGAGCAAGTATACTGGATGTATTGCTTTTCCAATACAAGGTTAGCAAGTGGGTGACACAAAACCGCAAGTTTTGAGCTAAAATTTTCAAATCTGAAACCCACAAAACCCATAAAAACAATTTGCAAACACCAGAGAAGGGTTATTCCGGAAAACTTATCTAGGGTAAAAGCTAGATTGAATTTTCAAAAGATCAAATGTTTTCATAAAGATCCAATTTCCTAAAGGATCTAAATTTTCATAGTCATGTGGGACTGTAAACCACAACGTTACTATCATTGTTCATACCGCCGTAGAGAAATCATTGATGTACAAAGTGTGAAGAATAAAGAAGTTATTCTAGTAAAGTTTTATTCAAGATCTATATTGCTTGAGGACAAGCAACGCTCAAGCGTGAGAATATTTGATAATGCTAAAAACGAACATATATTTCATAGCATTATCCTTCAAGAAAGACAAGCTTTTAGTTGCAGTTGTTCTATTTACAAGTTATATTCGTTTAAATAATAAAAGGTGAAGACAAAAGACAAATTCGATGAATTGAAGACGCAAATAACTAAAAAGCTAAAAAGTACAAAGTACAATCCAAGTGGTTCAAATTATTGATGAGAAACGTCTAGAAATTACAAGGGTACAAGTCGTAAAACACAAAGTACAAGATATTAAATAGTACGCAAGGACGTTCGAAAATCCAGAACTGAGACATGAACCAACTATCAGCACACGACGCAACAGACCAAAAATTACAAGTCAACTATGCACAAGAATATAATATAATATAATATATAATTAATTATATATATTATTATATATTATAATTAAAAGCAGCCCACGTTTAAATCACTATGGTGAGCTGGAATCCAAAGCTCCGCACTCGCGGTGCTGTGAAGCACAACACGGAGTTGTACAGTTCAAAGTGGGCCTATAAAAGGCCGCGCATTCTGATCGATTTCATTACACCTTTTCTACTTCAATCTCTTAATCTATATATATATATATATATATATATATATATATATATATATATATATATATATATATATATATATATATATATATATATATATATATATATATATATATATATATATTATAATTTTAATTTTAATTTAAGATTAATAATAATAAGGTTATGTTTGCAAATGTTTTAAGTTTGTAAGTCGAAATTCTGTCCGTGTAACGCTACGCTATTAATAATCATTGTAAGTTATGTTCAACCTTTTTAAATTAATGTCTCGTAGCTAAATTATTATTATGCTTATTTAAATCAAAGTAATCGTGATGTTGGGCTAAATATTAAGACGGGGTTATTGGGCTTTGGACCATAATTGGGGTTTGGACAAAAGACCGACACTTGTGAAAATTTGACTATGGGCTATTAATGGGCTTTATATTAATTAAATGATATCTCGTTGATTTAATATAGAGATTTATAATTTGACGTATATATATTTAACCACATATGCTTGACTGGGTACGGTGGGCGAGATATCTATATATACTAGTAATTGTTCATTTGACCGGACACGGGGATGGATTAATAGTCAATGGACTCATTAAAACAGGGGTGGATTACATACAAGGACACTTGGTGTAATTATTAATAAAGTATTAAAACCTTGGATTGCACACAGTCGATAACCTGGTGTAATCATTAACAATGTATTAAAACCTTATTACGGTTTAAGTCTCCAATTAGTTGGAATATTTGACTTCAGGTATAAGGATAATTTGACGAAGACTCCCGCACTTTATAATTATGACTGATGGACTATTATGGACAAAACCATATGGACATATCGAATAATTCAGGACAAAGGACAATTAACCCATGGTAATAGATTAAAACCAACACGTCAAACATCATGGTTACGGAAGTTTAAATAAGCATAATTCCTTTATTTTATATCTCATCGCACTTTTATTTACTGTCATTTTATTTATTGCAATTTTATTTATCGTCATTTTATTTATTGCACTTTTATTTATCGTTATTTACTTTACGCTTTAAATTAAGTTATATTTATTTTTAATATTTTACATTAGGTTTTAATTGTGACTTAAGACATAAAATCGACAAACCGGTCATTAAACGGTAAAACCCCCTTTTTATAATAATAATACTACTTATATATATATATATATATATATATATATATATATATATATATATATATACAAATATAGTTTAAAATAAAATATAGCATTAAACTTGGCTAGCTCCCTGCGGAACGAACCGGACTTACTAAAAACTACACTACTGTACGATTAGGTACACTGCCTATAGTGTTATAGCAAGGTTTAGGTATATCTATTCTATAAATAAATAAATAACTTGTGTAAAATTGTATCGTATTTAATAGTATTTCGCAATAAAAATATAACTATTTCGTATACACCTCGCATAACATCAATAATCAAGTTCATGAATTTTAGACTTAAAAAATCCACTTTGATGTTCAAAAATCATGTTTAGGATCAAAGTTTGGATCATTTAGCAACCTAAACATGTTACACTATTTAATTTAGCAATAATTCAAAACAAAAATCGGCCATAACCTGTTTATATCAAAAAGCCTCAAATCGCTCAAGAACACAAACCCTAGATTTCTAAAAAATTTGAAGGTTAAGGCTTCAAATCATGACAAACAACATCAATATAAGTTATACAAGCATAATATACTAACAATTTAACTCTAATTAAGCTAGAAATCATCAAAATTAAATTAGGTAAAATAGTTGTAATTATCATTAAAATCAGGAAATTTAGGAGTTTAGGGGTGAAATTTCTACCTTTTTGCTTCCCCATCTGAAGAAAGACATGTTTATAGCGGATTATAGCAACGAATTTCGTGAATTTTAATAAAAAAATGGTGAAATTTGAGAGTGTTTTTGAGAGTGTTCGTGTATTTGTGTGTTTTTGTGAGAAGGCAGAGAACAGCTCGTGATTTTTAATCCTGTCCAGCTTTTTGGTCCCATGCGATCGCATGGTTTACAAGGCCTAACCCCATGCGATCGCATGGGGTGTATATTTTTTTTATTTTTTTTTATTTTTATAAAACCTTTAACTTATAAAATAATTAATTAATTAGTTTTAAAATTTTGTGTTCCTTGATATTTAGAATGAGGTCGTTTCGGTACGTTTACCTAGTTCGTCTCTCGCCAAAATTTTAAAATTTGTCATTTTGAAGCGTTGTTTTAAAAGCAAAGATTTTTAGATTTTTTAATGTTTTTGGCATACTTTAGATCAATAAAATTAAAAATAATGATAATAAAATTTCTCGTCCCGCCCTCGGGTAAAGCAATTTCGGTTCAACGACCTAGTCTTCAACTCACGATGAATTTTAGAAATCATATTTTTAACTTAATAAAATAAAGTACATTTTTGTTTTTAAATTCATACCAAACTTAAATTTAAAATGCATAAAATAAAATTTCATATAAATATTAATAATATTTATAAACATTAATTTTACAATCTTACATTTAAATTAATATAGTTATATATTAATTTTAAAAACAAGGTAAAAATAAAAATAAAAATCTTTTTGGTCTTTTATCCCACTTTAATCAATCAAATATTATTAAAAATATACGTCCCTCTTTTGGGTAAAGTAATTTCGGCTATATTACCTAGTTTTACTCCTGACGAATTTCTGAAATATTTTAAATTGATTGATTAAAGATATTTATACCTTATGAATAAACGGTAAATTTCGCAGTGATGAATTAAATTTTTGTATGACATCAATAATTTCGGTTTCACATACCTAATTTTATTGAATATCAATTTAATACTTTAAAGCGAACGATTCAGCGTTTATTATCAAAAGGTTAAAATCAATAAATAAATACAAATAAAAACTGTACTTACTTACCCGTGAGATGGAATTCTCAGAGACCTGCTTTAGCCGACTCATAGGAGAGTCACTCGATTTGGTTTTCCATAGCTACATAGGCGTAACCTCAATTTTTTAATAACTTTTCTTCTAATCATATGAACGGTCCTTCTCTGCATAGAGTAACGAACTCAGAATTGGAATGTGTTTGATTGTTCGAACATTTACATTCTGTGACCATTTTTCGCATTTATGACATCTTTCAAGGTGTCGTGCTCTTCTTTTTGTTACGGATTTTGATTTTCCTTTACCAAAATGTATCTTATTATGATTCTTCCTGAGTTCTTTCCTCACTTCGTCCATTATGCCTCTTATGAATGATACCAGTTCACTCGGAAAAATGTTATTATTACGTTTAGTAATCATAGTGTGTAGTAGTAGACCATGGTTCAAATCAAAGGAATTCTTCATCTCGTAAAACCTAAAAGAAATAAAAATTCAGAATGGAGGGAGAAGACTAGTTCTTTAAGGTCTGCTAGGGAAAGACCAATCGGATTCCATTCTCGAGAACTATACGAAAACAGAACATCTAACTCTAACAGAAATTCATATTACCCTTAAAAGATTCAAATATTCCCACACTTAGTTAGTTGTGCTGTCGAAATTGTGATTAAATTCATCTTCAACTTCCATTGGATTATCTATGTAATGTTTAACTCTGTAACCATTAACCTTAAATTCAATCCCATTTGAATTTATTAACTCTACTGTTCCTTACGGGAAAATTCTTTTGACTGTGAATGGTCCAGACCATCTTGATTTCAATTTTCCAGGAAATAGCTTGAATCGTGAATTGAAAAGAAGAACTCTGTCTCCTTCCTTGAATTCTTTTGAACTTCGGATTCTTTTATCATGCCATTTCTTCATTTTTTCTTTATAGATTAACGAATTTTCATATGCCTCATGTCTTAATTCTTCTAATTCGTTTAATTGACTTAATCGTAGACGTCCAGCTTCATGCAAATCAAGATTACATGTCTTCAAATCCCAAAATGCTTTGTGCTCAATTTCTACTGGAAGGTGACATGCTTTTCCGTAAACGAGTTTAAAAGGTGTGGTTCCAATTGGAGTTTTGTAGGCTGTTCTAAAAGCCCAGAGTGCATCCTCCAATTTCATGGACCATTCCTTCGGATTCGATCCTACGGTTTTCTCTAGAATACGTTTTAAAGCTCAGTTGGTATTTTCAACTTGTCCATTTGTTTGTGGATGATAAGTGGTTTAGATTTTATGAGTTACTCCATATCTTTTGAGAACTTTATCAAGTTGATTATTATAGAAATGAGTACCCCGATCACTTATTAAAGCTTTCGGTGTTCCGAACCTAGCAAAAAGACATTTTAGGAAGTTGACTACAACTCGTGCATCATTAGTTGGGAGAGCTTGTGCTTCCGCCCATTTAGATACATAATCAATGGCAATGAGAATGTAGAGATTATTATGAGATTTTGGAAATGGACCCATAAAGTCAATACCCCAAACGTCAAATACTTCAGATACTTGAATGACATTTTGTGGCATTTCATCACGTTGACTTATTTTTCTGGCCCTTTGACAAGCATCACAAGATTTACAAAGAATGTGTGCGTCTTTGAAAATTGTAAGCCAATAGAATCCAGCGTCATAAACTTTTCTTGCGGTAAGCTGAGGCCCATAATGCCCTCCTGTTGGTCCTGTGTGACAATGGTTTAAGATTTGACTAGCTTCATCTCAGAATACACATCGGCGTATTATTCCATCGGGACAACTTTTGAATAAATGTGGTTCTTCCCAAAAATAGTGTTTTATATCACTAAAGAATTTCTTTCGTTTTTTGGTACGACAACCCTTTTTCAAGGAATCCACATACTAAGTAGTTTACATAGTCCGCAAACCATGGAATTTCATTATAATCGATTTTCAATAGATATTCATCAGGAAAGTTGTCTTGTATAGCCGATTCATTTAGAACTTCTAATTCAGGATTTTCAAGGCGAGAAAGATGATCAGCGGTGAGATTTTCTGCTCCCTTTTTGTCTCGGATTTCAATATCGAATTCTTGTAAGAGTAAGATCCAACGGATTAATCGTGGTTTGGTATCTTGTTTTGAAAATAGGTATCTAAGAGCAAAATGATCAGTATAGACCACCGTTTTAGCTAGAACGAGATATGAACGAAATTTGTCAAAAGCAAAGACAATAGCAAGGAGTTCTTTTTCAGTAGTTGTGTAATTCGTTTGTGCTCCTTGTAACGTCTTACTAGCATAATAGATAGGTTGAAATCGTTTTTCAATCCTTTGACCTAAAACGGCTCCCATTGCAAAATCACTTGCATCACACATGAGTTCAAATGGTAGATTCCAATTTGGAGTTATCATGATCGGCGCATTAGTGAGTTTTTCTTTAAGAATATCAAAAGATTTGATGCATTCATCCGAAAAGATGAATGTAGCATCCTTTTCTAGGAGTTTATTCATAGGAGTGGCAATTTTAGAAAAATCTTTTATGAAACGTCGGTAAAAACTGGCATGCCCTAGAAAACTCCTAACTCCTCTAACATTGGTGGGATGTGGAAGTTTAGCAATTACATCTACTTTAGCTCTATCCACTTCAATTCCTTCCTTTGAAATTTTATGACCAAGAACGATGCCTTCTTTAACCATGAAATGACATTTCTCCCAATTAAGAACTAGATTTGATTGTTCGCATCTAATAAGCATTCGTTCAAGATTAACTAGACATGTTTCAAAAGTATCACCGAAGACTGAAAAGTCATCCATGAAAACTTCCATGCATTCTTCTATCATGTCGTGAAAAATCGCCATCATGCACCTTTGAAAAGTTGTAGGGGCGTTGCAAAGTCCAAATGGCATGCGTTTGTAAGCAAAAGTACCATAAGGGCATGTGAATGTGGTTTCTCTTGATCCTTGGGTGCGATTGGAATTTGAAAATATCCGGAAAAATCGTCAAGAAAACAATAGTAACTGTTCCCAGCTAACCTTTCCAACATTTGATCAATGAAAGGTAATGGAAAGTGATCTTTTCTGGTGGCGTCATTTAATTTTCTATAATCAATACAGACACGCCATCCTGTTACAGTCCTAGTAGGAATAAGCTCATCTTTTTCATTTGTGATGACAGTCATGCCACCCTTCTTAGGCACACATTGAACTAGGCTTACCCATGGACTATCAGAGATTGGATAAATTAAACCTACATCGAGCAGTTTAATAATTTCTTTCTTAACAACATCTTTCATATAAGGATTTAGTCTTCATTGGCGTTGCACATATGTTTTATAACCTTCTTCCATAAGGATTTTATGTGTGCAATACAAAGGACTTATTCCTTTAATGTCATGAATCTTCCATGCAATAGCTGGTTTATGAGCTTTTAGCACAGAAATGAGTTGAGATTTTTCATTTTTCGTAAGAGAAGACGATATTATTACAGGTAATTCAGATTCACCATGTAAATAAGCATATTCCAAATGGTCTGGAAGTGGCTTTAACTCTAATATTGGTGGTTCTTCTATCGATGATATATATCGATATTTGTCTTTCTCTTTTAGCATTTGAATTTCTTCTGTTGTTGGTTCGTAATCATTAGCCATGAGTGCGGCTAACATTTCAGCTTCATCAATTGGTTCAGTTCCTTCTCCTAAAGAACATTCTCCTGTTCCTTGTAATTCTGGAAATTCTTTTAACAATTCTGCATGTGAATCTATAGTTTGAATATAATAACATGTATCATCTGCAGATTGTGGTTGTTGCATGGCTCTATCAACAGAAAAGGTAACACTCTCGTCCTCTATACTTAGGGTCAGTTTCTTACCAAACACATCTATTATTGCTTTAGCCGTGTTTAAGAATTGTCTTCCTAATATGAGAGGAACTCGAGAATCTTCTTCCATGTCCAGATTAACAAAATCTACTGGAAATACTAAAGTATCAACTTTAACTAGCATGTTCTCCATTATCCCTCTATGATATTTTACTGATCGATCGGCTAGTTGTATGCTTATTCGTGTTGTTTTCAATTCTCCAAGGTCTAGTTTAGCGTATAGTGAATACGACATTAGATTTATACTAGCACCTAAGTCTGCCAGTGCTTCTATTGAACTAAGACTACCCAGAAAGCATGGAATTGTGAAACTTGCTGGATCTGATAATTTTTCTGGTAGCTTATTCAACAGCACTGCAGAACAATTAGCATTCATTGTAACAGCCGAGAGTTCTTCCATTTTCTTTCTATTTGTGATTAGATCTTTCAGGAATTTAGCATATCTTGGCATTCCTGAAATCACATCAATGAAAAGACGATTGACATTTATTTGTTTAAACATATCAAAGAATTTAGATTGCTCGGCTTCAAGTCTTTCTTTTCTCATTTTACTCGTTTAAGGAAGTGGTGGTTGGTATGGTTTAACATAAGGTTTCGCCTTAACTATGTTATCTTTAGTAACCTTTTCAACTACCGGTTCTGTTTCCTTTTCTTGCTCAGGCTGTGGTGCTTGTGTAGTAGGAATAGAGTCATCAGAAATTACAGGTATTTCAGTTGGTTTGAGTGTAATACCACTTCTTGTGGTAATGGCTTTAACTATTTCATTCCGGGGGTTAGCATTTGTATCGCTAGGTAGACTTTCCGGTTTTCTTTCACCTATTAACCTTGCTAGGTTGCTCACTTCTTGTTCCAAATTTTGTATAGAAGCTTGTTGATTTCTAAATGCTTGAGCATTTTGTTCATTAGTTTGTTTTCTGAGATGTGAAAAACTGCGTTTGAGATTCAACTAGCTTCGACATCATATATTCTAAATTTGGCTTTTTATTATCGGTTTGTGGTAGTTTATATGGAAAAATAGGTCTTTGCTGGTTGTAAGTATTATTGGATACTTGTTGATTGCTATGACCTTGTTGGTTGTTGTATGGAGCATTTCGGTTATAATTTTGATTTTGATTGTAGTTTGGTCATGGCGGTTGATAATTATTTTGATAATTATTTCCAGGCCTTTGGTTCATGTATGAAACATTCTGTCTTTGTTCCATTGTTTGTTCAATACTGAGACAATCTTTTGTCAAATGTGGTCCTCCACACTGCTCACAACTAATTCTAATTGCGTGAATACCTTTAGTCATCTTTTCCATTCACATTTAACTTGCGGAAATGGAATCAAAGTCATGGATAGAATTGGCTCTAGCCGCTTTAGATGATCTAACGATGTCTTTTTCTTGATGCCACTCATGTGAGTGGGAGGCTGTGTTATCAATAATTTAGTAAGCTTCAGTTGCGGTTGTCTTCATAATGGAACCACCATCTGCTATGTCGATGTCTTTTCGTGTAGTAATGTTGCATCCTTGGTAGAATATTTGTACTATTTGATAAGTGTCTAAACCATGTTGAGGACATCCTCTCAACAACTTTCCAAATCTTGTCCACGCCTTATATAGAGTTTCATTTGGCTTCTGTGTGAACGTAACAATTTCTCCTTGAAGTATCATGACTTTAGATGCCGGAAAGAATCTTTTAAGAAATTTCTCAACTAAAACATCTCATGTATCAATCGCTCCTTCAGGTAACGATTCTAACCAATCTTTGGCTTCTACCTTTAAAGTCCAGGGAAATAACATGAGATAGATCTGTTCATCCTCAACTTCTCCGATTTTAAATAGAGTACAGATCCTATTAAAGGTACGAAGATGTTCGTTTGGATCTTCTTTTGGCATACCACTAAATTGGCATTGATTAGTTACCATGTGTAGGATTTGTCCTTTGATTTCATAATCTGGCGCATTAATGTCTGGTTGAATAATTACGTGACCATGGCCCGTGCGTGTAGCTCTCATTCGATCTTCCATACTTAGAGGTTCCTGATTTTCCATGATTGAGTTTGTTGAATCTGAATCACTAAGGGATTCTAATTTAATGGTTTCTTCCTCGACAATCTCTGGTTGAATGATTTATGGTTCAGGAGGAATGATTAGTGGTTCAGGATCTCTGAATTGTCCTTAAATATCCTCCGGGTTCTCAATTGTGAGGTCGGGTTCAAAAAATGGATTATCGGAAATTTGAATTGGAGTACTTGGTTGACTAGATGACGATTCTAAAGAAAAATCAACGGCGACAATGTTGGCTAGATGTTTTGATCGAGTTACAGGTGGTGAACGTATGAAAGGTGGTGAACGTTTTGCTCGGTGCATTCACTGAATATCCTATTAGTTATAAAAATAAAAAATTATATAAGTTATCAAATTAATAGACTTTTCTGATTTTGCCCACGTTTCGAATAGCCAATAGATGCAGCAGGTAGCCAGGACCCTTTAAATCGGAAGTCCACAACTCGCCACTAACAAATTCAACTATTACTACGAACCAAAAAATTTTAGATGTCTATCAATTTAACCGCTTAAAATAATTTTTTCGTCGAAATTTGAAGAAGATAAAAAAAAATTCTATGTCCTAAAAACTAGAGCGTAGAAATGAGAAAGAAGAAGAGTGCGTCGAAAAACGTCGAAAAATAAAAGGTTGAAAAATAAGCGTCGAAAAACAAACTAAATCTTGTGTCTAAAGTTATTAAAGCTTAAAAGGAATTCTATATCCAAAACGGCAATTACTTAAATAGGCACTAAAATCTATTAAATATTAAAGCGATAAGTGACGTCGTAAAATTCTAAAGCGCCTAAATCTTAATCTAAAGAAAAATATTTTAAGGGATTTTATGGCAAAGCCTAAAAATCTAGAAATATAAAGTAACTACGACAAAAACTAAGTTTACAACTAGTTACGAAAGATAAAAATATAAATTACGAATTATATGTTTAAAATACACAATTTATAAAAAGATATAAAAAATGATAAAATTACTTATTTTTATAAAAATATTATTTTTTATATTATTATTTTATAGAAGTATTAATTTATATATTAATAAAACTAATTAAAACTTAATATTACAAATTAAATAATAAAACTAGAATTAAAAACTAATTTATTAATTAAACCCTAATTAGGTTAAGTGATAATAATAATTAAAAATAAACTGCTCCGTATTAAATGCTGTCTTAGGTTTTAGTTCTGTCAGAGCAGCTCATGCGACCGCATGAGTTTTCAATGCTCTGTCCATGCGATCGCATGGAAACGGATACCAGTCGTTGTTTGGGCAGCTACAGTACCAGCCCGAATACTTATATATATATATATATATATATATATATATATATATATATATAGTTTAACTTATATAAAATATAAATATACTTATTAGTTTTATAAAAAAAATATTACTTATTAGTTTTATAACTCTTAAAATATAAACTTTTTAATTTGAATACTTAAAAATATAGAAATATATTTTTCTTTCTTTTTATGTTTTTATATTTTTATGTTTTTAATTTGAATACTTAAAAATATAGAAATATAAACTTTCTTTTTATGTTTTTAAACTTATTATGTTTTTATATTTTATGTTTTTACTCGTTTTAGTGCTGGAAATTGTTGAAGTTAGAGAGAAGAAAATTGGAAAGCAACTAGCCTCATGATTTACGATTATTGACAAGAGTATCTTCTTTTGCCATGTTTTCCATTAACACTCCAAAGTTATACAATTCTTCTTTATATGTTAACTTTCTTGAAACAAAGTGTTGTTCGTTTGTGTTTTTGTTTTCGACCTTTGCAGAAGTGCCTACTACGTGATTGATCTCGCTGGTGGTGTCGAATAAATCGAATAAGTTTAGAACCTCATCCATCCAAGTGTTGAATTTATCTTTGGACGCTTTCTTACCTTCTTTTTTGATATGAATAGAAGGTTGATTAAGTTTTTCAACAGGTAAGCATCTATCTCTGATTCCTTGACACACTTTCTTACAAGAGTTTCCAAAACAATGATCAGAATGAAGAGGTTTTGTTGCAGGTGGTGACTAAAAGTGACCGTTAAAGGAGACAAGTAGACAACCTTGGATTGAGAAGCAGTGTAACATCCTGAGATCTGGCCTAGGTGGAAATGACCATTTTACCCTTGGGTATAGCGTAATTAGTGATTTTATTAATTGTATGTTTATAATTACTTGGTGTTTTAGTTGAGATTATTTTTGTGACAAGGGTCACAGATTAGGTTTGTTTATTTAATTTGGACCTCGTTAGGGTCGCCTATTGATGTACGAAAGATTTCAGATTATTGATAAATATCGTGTGTTATGAGGTATAAGTTTATAACCCATTCAAATATATGTTTTTGGATTATTCTTCTAATTTCTCTAATTTTGACAACACACACATACACTTCTAATCATGTTCTTATGCTCAAACCCTAATTGAATTCAAGCTTGGAGATTGGATTGTTTATGCTTAGAGACCGATTTCTATCTTCCTTTAGAGAGATTATTTAGGTTTGTCTTGTTGAATCCATGCTTTAACGTGTATGTCTCGTTTTGCACTTACTTGTATGACGTTATTGAATGAAATTAGGTTGTAGACTTATTAAATGATGAATATAAGATGTTATGACTTTATTTAAAGTTATGATTGAGTATATATATATATATATATATATATATATATATATATATATATATATATATATATATATATATATATATATATATATATATATATATATATATATATATATATATATATATATATATATATATATATATATATAAAAGTGTATACATGTGTGTGTGTGTGTGGATATATGTATATATATGTGTGTATGTGTGTGTGTATATATATATATATATACACACACACACACATTGTGATTGTGATATTGTTAGTATTTGGAATATGATTTACTAACTTGTGAGTATTGTTTTCAGGTGATACAGATGAGAAGAAGACTCAGTAACATTAGACTACCGAGTGATGCTGGTATCAGTGAGTGGGACTAGCTTGAGATTAATAGTATAGAGTAGCTTGTTATCCTATGATTGTCATGCTTGTTAGAATTAATATGCTACTACTGTTAGCTATTACTGTGATGATTCTATGTTAGTTGATGTTTGTTGATGGAGCCCAGTGCTTCCCTATCCTATGGTAGGCTAATTTTGATAGGAGAGATCAACCTACGGGTTGAGTTCCTCATGTGGTAACCTAATTTTCATTCATGTGGTATATGTTTCAATGACGCTGATGTGTGCAAGGTGTAGTACGAAATACATTATATTTTACTACGAAATACTATTAAATACGATACAATTTTACACAAGTTATTTATTTATTTATTGAATGGATATACCTAAACCTTGCTACAACACTTATAGGTAGTGTACCTAATCGTAGAGTAGTGTAGTTTTTAGTAAGTCCGGTTCGTTTCACATGGAGCTAGCTGAGTTTAACGCTATATATATTTTAAACTATATTTATATATATATATATATATATATATATATATATATATATATATATATATATATATATATATATATATATATATATATATATATATATATATATATATATATATATATATATATATATATATATATATATATATATAAGTAATATAGTAGTATTATTATTTTTTATAAAAGGGGGTTTTACCGTTTAATGAACGGTTTGTCGATTTTACATCTTAAATCACAATTAAAACTCAATGTAAAATATTAAATATAAATATAACTTAATTTAAAGCGTAAAGTAAATGACGATAAAGAAAAGTACGATAATTAAAAGTTCAATAATTTAAAGTACGATAAATAAAATGATGATTAATAAAGTGCGATGAGATATAAAATGAAGGAATTATGCTTATTTAAACTTCCGTAATCATGATGTTTGACGTGTTGATTTTAATTTATTACCATGGGTTAATTGTCCTTTGTCCTGGATTATTCGATATGTCCATCTGGTTTTTGTCCATTACAGTCCATCGGTCATAAATATAAAGTGCGAGTGTCCTCGTCAAATTAACCTTATACCCGAAGTCAAATATTCTAACTAATTGGGGACTTAAACTGTAATAAGGTTTTAATACATTGTTACTGATTACACCAGGTTATCGACTGTGTGCAATCTAAGGTTTTAATACTTTATTAACAATTACACCAAGTGTCCTTGTAAGTAATCCACCCCTGTTTTAATGAGTCCATTGACTATTAATCCATTCCCGTGTCCGGTTAAATGAACGACTATTAGTGTTTATAAAGATCCCTCCCATCGTGTTCGATCGAGTGTATGTGGTTATTTATAGATACGTTAATTTGTAAATCTCTATATTAAATTAAAGAACTATCATTCAGTTAAACAAATATAAAGCCCATTAATAGCCCATAGTCCAATTTCCACAAGTGTCGGTCTTTTGTCCAAAGCCCAATTATGGTCCAAAGCCCAATAACCCAGTCTTAATATTTAGCCCAACATCACGATTACTTCGGCTTAAATAAACATAATAATAACTTAGCTACGAGACATTAATTTAAAAAGGTTGAACATAACTTACAATGAGTATTAATCGCGTAGTGTTACACGGACAGAATTTCGACTTACAAACTTAAAACATTCGCCACGATAACCTTATTATTATTATTATTAACTTAATATTAAAATTAAAATTATAATTAAAATATAAACATATATTGAGAAAGTAAGAGATAAGATTGAATATGGTGTGTATAAAACGTCCGAAATATGCTGCTATTTATAGATGTGGCCAGGCTCTCCACTCCATGCGATCACATGGTTTTTGTGCCTCCAGGCCATGCGATCGCATGGCCTTCTTTTCCAGCTCCAAATGCTTCCAAAACGTGGGCGGCTCTTGATTTATTTATTATATAATATAATATATATAATTTTATATAATTATATAAATATTATATTATATTCTTGTGCATAGTTGACTTGTAATTTTAGGTCTGTTGAGTCGCGCGTTGATAGTTGGTTCAGGTCCCGGTTCCGGATTTTCGAACGTCCTTTCGTACGATTTAATATCTTGTACTTTGCATTTTGCAGCTTGTACTCTTGTAATTCTTAGACGTTTCTCACCAATAATTTGAACCACTTGGATTGTACTTTGTACTTTTTAGGTTTTTGGTCGTTTGCGTCTTCAAATCGTCGAATCTGTCTTTTGTCTTCACCATTTATTATTTAAACTAATATCATTTGTAAATAGAACAATTGCAACTAAAAGTTTGTCTTTCTTGAAGGATAATGCTATGAAATATATGTTCATTTTTAGCATTATCAGACGCGTTCGTCGTGTGTGGATGATTTATGCAACACGATATGTAGGAGGAACTTCCGGTAAACTCGAGCCCGATCAGCTGGTGGTTAATGGTTTGGCCGGACCGCCGGAGTCCCTGTAGACTGCACTTGGGTGATGATTATGTGTTAGACTATGTGACATAATTAGTATTACGGTTTCTGTATGCTATTACCTGTAGTTAGTTGCAATCACTTTGCTTCGTGCTAACCCCCCCCCCCCCTCTTTCTTACAGGTTGACTGTTGCATACTTGATAGATTCCAGGGAGACGAATTGTTGGAAGATATGTTTGACTATTCAGAACTCTGATGTCACGTCTTTTCTATTAAAGATGTATTAATGTTTTAATATAACACCCGGTCATTTATTTATTAACGTGTTTATTATTAAGTTGATTATATATATATATATATATATATATATATATATATATATATATATATATATATATATATATATATATATATATATATATATATATATATATATATATAATATATCTGATTTTGTCTTCCGCTGTATTTAAAAAAAATCCGGGGTGTGAAAACTTGGTATCAGAGCGTAGGTTTGGCGGCATGTGCACGGAAGTGACATGTTTCCAAACCGTGTCTCGAGTCAAATATATCTTGAGGGTAGGTTAAGTGAATGAAGTATGTATTGACGAGTTGGTTGGCAGAAACTAACAGAATATCGATTAATATTTTGTGTGTGAGATGTTTTGATAAGATAGGTATGAAGATCGATTCCACCCTGCTGGTGCCCCGTTGACCCTTAGTGCTAACAGAACTTCGGTGGACGTGTTTGATACCGATTTAGATGAAGGACTTGAAGAATATTAGTTGTCGTGGCTTCGAGGATGAAGATTCAGGTGCAGAATTGATGAGGGTCAAGGGTGCGGGTGCGATCGAGGTGTTGATAGATACATAAGATATATTCTTATTCATTAAGGTACATTCTTGTTACCTTACTGTAATTATTATTATTATTATTATTGTATTCGTAGATTGTGTTCCTGTCTTTGTCGAATTTTGTGTTTGTTGTAATAATAATATGTGACGATTAGTGTTTCTAGTTGCGATTGATTGCTTATTCCTGTAAGATAGAAGTAGATGACAGTTGACGAATCCAGTTATGACGATTGTCTCTAGAGCTACCCTTGCTACTATCGGGATTTTATTCCCTTAGACTGACTGCCATGTTCTGTGAGACTTTATAGATATGACCTTTGTGATATGGTGTCATGCTATTTTGAATTGTTTGTTATATGGCCTGTTATACTGTATGTCAGACTACTGTTGGCCTAGACTGGAAGAATTAAGGTGAATGATTTGTTAGTGTTAACCAAGACGAATATGAAGTCCTTTTTTTAACATTGACTGATGGGACATGCGTAGTGACCCATAGAGACTGATTAGGGTAGTAAACCCTTAATGATCGGTGAAAGTCCCGAACCCTATTGTGTAACTTTTAAAGTGTAGTTTTCATGCTTGTTGACCGTGACTGAACCAGTAGATGATGGACCCTGTGATATTGTAGTATGACGGGACTTGTTGTGGTGGACTTAGGTGAAATATAATTCCTTTCCATGGATCGACGGGACACACGTAGTGGCCCGTAAGGATTGGAATAGAGTAGTAGTTTCCTTGTCTTCTAATAAGAGGACCCGGACCCTGTTTGTTGCTGCCGTATGTATGTGGTTTGCGTGTTACGTATGATGTTGACTTTTGGTTCAGATGATTGTGACCGTAGTAAGACCTTGAGGAACCGCTTTTCCTACCATAGACTCATATGAGTTGGGGGTAACCTTTAAGAAGTAAATTTGAATGGAGCTTTCCATGTAGTCTTGACTGAACATAGGAAAACTATGTTCTGTTGTTATGTGAGGAGTATTACTAGCCTGGCTATACCGTTGCAGGATTTGACTAACTATGTAGGACTTGTAGAGTTTTCCTGCAAAGTTGTTGACTTTTGTGAATTGATGTGACTCATTAGATATCAGTATGGGAGACGTTCGTTTAGTGACTTTCTTGAAAGTAGAGAAGACCTTAACCGGAATAGGAATTTAGTTCAAGTTGAATTATAATGAATCATGATGACGTGATTAGAACATTGATCATATTACTGTTGAGGTAGAATCATTCATCTGGTAGTTCGATAGTGACTGTTGTGAATATTTTATCTTTTGAAGAT
Source organism: Rutidosis leptorrhynchoides (assembly GCF_046630445.1). Classification (NCBI taxonomy): domain Eukaryota; kingdom Viridiplantae; phylum Streptophyta; class Magnoliopsida; order Asterales; family Asteraceae; genus Rutidosis; species Rutidosis leptorrhynchoides. Next base: position 274,038,214 of record NC_092341.1, on the reverse strand, counting down.
TTGAATGTAATGTCGAGGACGGACTGTGACGACCCGGAAATTTCCGACCAAATTTATACTTAATTCTTATATAGTTTCAACACGATAAGCAAAGTCTGTTAAACTGAGTCTCAAAATTTTTGAACTGTTTACATGAATTCATTTAAACTTTGACTATCCCCGACGACTCACGATACGATTGCTTGTAAATGGATATGCATATATTTAAATATATATATATATATATATATATATATATATATATATATATATATATATATATATATATATATATATATTTGCATATAATAATATAAAATAGTATATATTATAATTGTTAAAATTAAATTAAATTTGTAAAAATAATAATAATATATAAAAAGTATCTATATATAAATAAAGTATATATAATATATATATTTTGTAACTTCGAAGTTATTCGGTAAACAAAGGTAACGCTCAATTATCATTCTATTGATAGTAACGAGTTAAAAAGGAACTTATGTGATTTTAAAATAAACGGTTATCCGAAAATGAGTTTTATAAATTATAGGCTTATTAATATATTTAGAAGTTATTTGATAAATTTTAAGACTTTTTAGATTTTACTTAGGGTTGGGAGTGAATAATTAATGTAATTTTTATTTAACAAATTAATGATTAAATTTTATACCATAATGACCAAAATAAATAAATATAGCTAATTTAAAAATATGAGATTTTTCTTAAGACTATTATCCGCCACTAATTTAACAACGGAGTATGATATACACTGGAAAACTGTCGGTAGATTATAACTACACGTTTGTAATTTAAATTAAATATAGAAAGTGGGTTTCACTGTTTTCCTTTATGAATTCAATTCATCTGCACTTATATATATATATATATATATATATATACACCTAGTATACACATATGCATAAACACACATAATCCACCACAACCCATGTTAAATCACTTCAATATTATTGAACATCATCACCACCATCAAAACCTACCGTCGGCAACTACCACCTCGTTAAATCATCATCCTCAAACAATAACCACCAACAGCATCTCCCTCTTTCTTCCTTCTTCCTCGACTACCACCATCACCGAAACCATCCACCAACAAGAACCATCACGGTTACACCACCTTGAAAACATCCGTCAACCTTTCACCATCTATAAACCATCTAGTTTCTATTTCTTCCACTACCTTTCTTAATTTGTTTTGGATCTAACTGTGAATCACGAGCTATCATCACTGGTTATTTCTGTAAATTGCAGCCAACAAACAACTACCATCGTAAACACCTGCTGTCGCTATGTGTAATTCTGTTCTGCAGTCATTCGAACATTACCCAGGACAACACCATTAAAACCGTGCTGTTACATCTTAAAAATTTCTGTTTCTGTCGATCTCCAACCACTACTACAGCCTTGCTTCTCTTACTCGATGGTGTTTTCACAAACCCAACAAATAGCCACGTGTTTGCTGCTGTCCAGGACGCTATTTTTTTTTATTTTTAAACAGTGATAGGTCTTGAAAGATATAGCGGTGAAGTAGTTATGGTGATGAAAACGATGGAGACAATAACTATGATGGTGAAGACGAGAATAAATGGTGATATGAAATGTTGAATGTGAAAAGATGATACAACGATGATGATAGAGCATGACGATGTTGATGATGATACAATGATCATGATGATGATGATGTGATCGATATGATGATGGAGATAATGATTGTAACGATTTGATGATGTATAAAAATGAATAGTTCTGGGTTGCCTTTGAAGAAGATATTAGAGAACAGAAAAGATTTCGGTTTATATTTAATTAGATTCAGATTTAATCAGATAAAACCAAATAGAGGAGTGGTGTGGAATGTTGCCTGGTTAACTAGAGGCCCTAGGTTCAAAACCAGGCCACGGCGTTTTATTTTTAATAGAAACTGTTGGGCCAGAATATATGTTGGGCCTATTGGACTGGAAATTCTAATTTAAACTTGCAACATATTGGACTCCTTTTAATTATACTTGGGCTAATTTTATTCATGGGCTCTTAATGGACTTCAATAGTAGGTATAACTATTATTATTATTATTATTATTATTATTATTATTATTATTATTATTATTATTATTATTATTATTATTATTATTATTATTATTATTATTATTATTATTATTATTATTATTATTATTATTATTATTATTATTATTATTATTATTATCATTATTATTATTATTATTATTATTATCATTATTATTTTTATTATTATTACCATAAGTATTAGTATTATTATCATTATAGTTATTAATATAAATATTAGTATTATTATTATTATTAGTAAAATCATTATTTTTTTAGTTATTATTATTAGTATTCATTATTATTAAAAGTATCATTTTTATAAAAATTATCATTTTTATTATTATAACTATTATTATTATTATTATTATAGGATGAAACAACTTTTTATTTATTATTATCAATATTATTTTATCAAATAACTATTAGTTATATAAAACCGTATTTACTACATATAAAATAACTATATTAATATATATATATATATATATATATATATATATATATATATATATATATATATATATATATATATATATATTTTTATTAATAAATGTAATTAATTAGTTTATTAATGAAACACATAATTTAAAATAACAATTAATTCACTAACAATATATAAATTTGTTAGATTACCACTATATGTGCTAATATATACATAAATGATATAGGTTCGTGAATCCAAGGCCAACCTTGCAATTATTCAGTTCCGTCGTATGCATATTTTTAATACAAAATATCGTATTGTGAGTTTCATTTGCTCCCTTTTAATTGCTTTTGCAATATATATTTTTGAGCTGAGAATACATGCGCTGCTTTTATGTTTGACAAAATAGACATAAGTACTTAAAATATATTCTACGTTGAGTTGTACCACCTTGCATATCTTCCCTAATAGCTTGGTAACTAATATTTACATGCTGGAAGAACATGTAAGCGCGAATCCTATTGATAGATCTATCGGGTTTGACCACCCCAATCGGGCTAGTCGCTCTAGTATCGTAAACGGTTGCATAGTACTTCGTTTTTACTTCACTTGGTACAGTGTACGGAGATTTCATAATAAAGGGAATATGCCACATTAATTGTTAAGTATGGTTACCGAAGCGCTCAACAACTTATAGAATACTTTTATACACTTGCGAGTGTACATATATATATTATAAACGGAAATCTTGTGGTCTATTAAAATATTGAAATGATTGTTATAATAAACCTATGAACTCACCAACCTTTTGGTTGACACTTTTAAGCATGTTTATTCTCAGGTATGAAAGAAATCTTCTGCTGTGCATTTGCTCATATTACATGGAGTCAGTCATGGCATATTTAGGACATCACCTCACAATGGGACCAAATATTGATGACTTCGTCCAGGAGGATTAGGACGGGTCGCTTCAGTTGGTATCAGAGCGATGGTCATAGCGAACTAGGTCTTGCATTAGTGTGCCTAACTAGTAGTTGTTATGATGCATTAATGAGTCTGGACTTCGACCTAGTAGTTGTTAGGTTATAATAATAAGTCTGGACTTGAACCTGGTCTGCATGTCAAAAGTTTTGCTTACCGTTCTTTGTCAAAAAATATCTACCTATCATTGTCAGTCTCGACACATCTTATTGCAATTATTGCATAGATGGTGTACAGATAAATTCATATCACATCACATTAAACCTTTTCTTACACGTTTCCTTAATTCTCTACATAATTTACGAGATCTTCTGTACTATATATAAGTACTCTATGTAATTAGAATATCATCCGACATCCGAAAATCATTTCAAATCGAAAACACTTTATCTAACCGTACAAGACGGAACTCACAACTAGTTCAAATTCCTTAGATTCCAACAGCTATTCCGTTATGGATTTTGACTCGAGCTCCAAAGACAGTGTAACCGGGATGGATCAACCAATTAGCCATCATCAGTTCTGGATGAATTGGGGATGTGTTTGTAGTCTACTTAACCATTGGAGACAAGAAGAAGGCGATCCCTTCCATCCACCACATTCCCCTCTTGACGAAGAACCTGAAGCACTTACCGGTGAACCTGTTCGTAATACCATTTTCTATCTCATTTCCAGAGTATCTAGTCATGATTATATTCTATCTCGAATTCTAGATCTTATTTATCCGCTCGTCCGAACCAACAATCACCCCGGTGTAATAGAAGAAGTCAACGAGCTTCGCGCTCGTGTAGTGGCTTTGGAGAATATGGTGCAAAGGTTACAAACACCGACAACATCACCGGCACCAACAGTACCACCAGCACCAGTACCACCAACAACCCAAGTTTCAACATCACATGCCTCAACATCTCATTCTGTACCTCGAGCATAATCATCGTTCTACGTATCGTTCTATCTACTTTATCTTCGTTCTACATATCGTTCTACATCGATTATCTTCGCTAGACATGGCGATTATGTAATTTCTAAAGTTTTAGAGATTATGTAATCTAGTTCTAACGATAAATCAAATGATATTAATATTATATTAACTCATTAAATCCATGATTACATCTGAAGAAAATATATGGAAGTATATTTTCATAAAGATTGTAATTAAAAATTCTTTTGTACAAACTGTTAATGGTGAAAATATTTTAAAGGTAGGTAATACCCGAGAAATATTTAGATTTCACATTAATAAGTTACACTGTACATTCTTCGAATCTGATTCAACAGTCATTTACTATCCTACTTACATCCACAGATATACGTATCCATTCACCGCAGAATAACCATTTTCATTCAATTTTATATTTGGATTTTGACCTATCAGAATCCAACAAGTGGCATAATGAAGAAAACATTTGACAAAATAAAATTTGTTAGAAACAAACAAATTAACTATGAGAAAATTTTGTTAAGAATCCACGCTAACTGTTCCTAGCTAACTGTTCCTAGCTAACTGATTACATTTTAATTATCTCAATTTATTTTATCGCAATTTAATTCTCACAATTTTATTTATTGTCATTTAATTTCTGTTATTTATTTTACGCACTTTATTTATCATCATTTAAAAACTGTTATTTACGCATTTTAAATATCGGGACACGTATACAATGTTTTGACATATCATATCGATGCATCTATATATATTATTTGGAATAACCATAGACACTCTATATGCGATAATGCTGGAGTAAGCTATACAGGGTTGAGGTTGATTCAAAAATAATACATATACTTTGAGTTGTGATCGAGTCTGAGACATGTATACAATGGGTCACGATGCGTATTAATTAATTCAAATATTATATATTAAACTATATATGAATTATTGAATTACTAAAAATGGACTACTAACATTGGACAATTAAAATGAATTAAAATATTGATTATAACATATGAAACTAAACATTTCTTTAAGTTTGCCACTTGATTTCATCTTAAACATCCTTTGTAACTTGATTTCATCTTAAACATCCTTTGTAACTTGATTTCATCTTAAACATCCTTTGTATCTTGACGATTACAATCAGTGTTTAATCATCTAAAAACACCATTCTCCTGAAACCACCTCGGATTGATAACCGATGATTCAGATATCGTCGCATTAAATGCAGAGGAAACAGAAAAATTGTAGATGGTCTAAACGGCCAAAAGTTTGATGATAAAGAAGGGAGTGTTAGGAACGCTCGATAGAAAATTTGGTACTGAAAAACGGAATGAGCAAACCATAAAGGAGACCAAGGCCAAATACAAGGACCATACCATATATTCAAAGAACTCGGGTAATTCTGGATCCGATGAAACCTTTAACGAATATCTTGCTCCATACTCATGTTAAAATCTTGCGAAAAAACTTTCTTCATCAACCTTTGAACTTAGAAATTCCAAAATATCATCATCAGTATTCTCGATATTTCTGAGGATATTTTCATAAGTATTCTTGTCCGAAATTATATACCTCTTCGTGCTTTCTGTATTACCTTATATTGGAAACTTCTGTAAAATTTAAATATAAATTACGAATGAATCCTGGAGAAGTGTTGGGGATTGAAGCATGAGTTAGTATAATATAATGACGCCCGACCAACGTGATTATATTACAGTAAGTCATGCTGAATTTCTAATGGAACGTGATGATGGTTCATAGAAACATACCCTCATCATGTGTCATGTTACATGACTTGTTCATTCTACTTCACCTCTGAACATATCAAGAAGATATATTCTTGATAGTTCCATCCTCAGTGATTTTGGTAATTTAATCAATCAAATCGTGAGAATACGTTCCTTCGTACTTAAAACGTTATAATCATTCGAAGCTCTATATCTACGAGTTCTGGACCATTATTCGCTTGAATTGATGTCGAGAAGAAAAAACAAGAGCATGGAGCTCCGAAACCTAACAAGAAATATAAATCCGATCACAAACACAGAAATTACAAACCGTGTAAATCAATGCGTATAGCAATATAAAGACTAAGAAGAAATAAAAACACTATAAACCCAAGAGCATAATAGAAGTAAACAGATTCCTCCGGTGATAGATGAAAAAGGAAAATGCTCGATATGAAAGTCAGGATTATATCCAGAATTAAAACTGGATGAAGTATATTGACTGATGATTTGGAAGTATGAATTAAAGTATAGAGAAGGGGAGTGATGAGAAGTAATGGAATGGAAGAAGTTCATTTATAGTGGAAATACCAGACAAAGCAATCGAGATAGATGATCGCATTTAATGAAAGAGATCTTAATTTCCATAAATCTCGAAGAATCAGTTCTTATAGATTTCCAAGATTTTCTTTTTAAATTCCTTGAATTCCAAAAATCCACCGTATCTACGTCAAAAGGTAAATCTCTATCTCAATCTTTTGTGACAGCTTCACTCGTACTCTTCAAGTAATCGAATTATCTTATCGATATTACTCAACTGTAATAAAACTCTAATTATCAGTTCATATTCGTCATGAAAATATTTTTATTGTTAACTATGACAACCTCGATCAAATTTCGGGACGAAATTTCTTTAACGGGTAGGCACTGTGACGACCCGAAAATTTTCGACCAAATTTAAACTTAATTCTTATATAGTTTCAACACGATAAGCAAAGTCTGTTAAACCGAGTCTCAAAATTTTTGAACTGTTTACATGAATTCATTTAAACTTTGACTATCCCCGACGACTCACGATACGATTGCTCGTAAATGGATATGCATATATATATATATATATATATATATATATATATATATATATATATATATATATATATATTTGTATATAATAATATGAAATAGTATATATTATAATTGTTATAATTAAATTAAATTTGTAAAAATAATAATAATATATAAAAAGTATCTATATATAAATAAAGTATATATAATATATATATTTTGTAACTTCGAAGTTATTTGGTAAACAAAGGTAACGCTCAATTGTCATTCGATTGATAGTAAACGAGTTAAAAAGGAACTTATGTGATTTTAAAATAAACGGTTATCCGAAAATGAGTTTTATAAATTATAGGCTTATTAATAATATATTTAGAAGTTATTTGATAAATTTTAAGACTTTTTAGATTTTACTTAGGGTTGGGAGTGAATAATTAATATAATTTTTATTCAACAAATTAATGATTGGATTTTATACCATAATAACCAAAATAAATAAATATAGCTAATTTAAAAATATGAGATTTTTCTGAAGACTCTTATCCGCCACTAATTTAACAACGGAGTACGATATACACTGGAAAACTGTTGGTAGATTATAACTACACGTTTCTAATTTAAATTAAATATAGAAAGTGGGTTTCACTATTTTCCTTTATGAATTCAATGCATCTGCACTTATTTGTATATATATATATATATATATATATATATATATATATATATATATATATATATATATATATATATATATATGCATAAACACACATAATCCACCACAACCCATGTTAAATCACTTCAATATTTTTGAACATCATCACCACCATCGAAACCTACCATCGGCAACTACCACCTCGTTAAATCATCATCCTCAAACAAAAACCACCAAGAGCATCTCCCTCTTTCTTCCTTCTTCCTCGACTACCACCATCACCAAAACCATCCACCAACAAGAACCATCACGGTTACACCACCTTGAAAACATCCGTCAACCTTTAACCATCTATAAACCATCTAGTTTCTATTTCTTCAACTACCTTTCTTAATTTGTTTTGGATCTAACTGTGAATCACGAGCCATCATCACTGGTTATTTCTGTAAATTGCAGCCAACAAACAACTACCATCGTAAACACCTGCTGTCGCTATGTGTAATTCTGTTCTGCAGTCATTTGAACAATACCCAGGACAACACCATTAAAACCGTGCTGTTACATCTTAAAAATTTATGTTTCTGTCGATCTCCAACCACTACTACAGCCTTGCTTCTCTTACTCGATGCTGTTTTCACAAACCCAACAAATAGCCACGTATTTGCTGCTGTCCAGGCCACTATTTTTTTATATTTTTAAACAGTGATGGGTCTTGAATGATATAACGGTGAAGTAGTTATGGTGATGAAAACGATGGAGACAATAATGATGATGGTGAAGACGAGAATAAATGGTGATATGAAATGTTGAAGGTGAAAAGATGATACAACGATGATGATAAAGCATGACGATGTTGATGATGATACAATGATCATGATGATGATGATGTGATCGTGATGATGATGGAGATAATGATTGTAACGATTTGATGATGTATAAAAATGAATAGTTCTGGGTTGCCTTTGAATAAGATATTAGAGAACAGAAATGATTTCGGTTTATATTTAATTAGATTCAGATTTAATCAGATAAAACCAAATAGAGGAGTGGTGTGGTGTGACGACCCGGAAATTTCTGACCAAATTTAAACTTAATCTTTGTATGGTTTCAACACGATAAGCAAAGTCTATTTAATTGAATGTCAATAGCTGTGAATTATATTCATGAAATCATTTGACCTTTGACTGTTACCGACGATTCACGAACAACTGTTTATAAATAAACATGTATATATTCATACATATAAAAGTATTATATAAATATGTGTATTTATATAAAAACTTACAAACTTTAACTTAACACATAAATTATAATATTATGTTTTAAGTTTATGCATTCAATATATATATCTATATTTAATCTATTATTCTATGTAATAAAAGCTTGTTATGAAATATTTATATATATAATATTTTTGAAGCCTTGAATATATTACCTAAAAATACTCGTTTTATTCTTAACAAAGTTAATAACGAATTTGTATATATATTAACGATTGTAGATCAATATATATATATATATATATATATATATATATATATATATATATATATATATATATATATATATATATATATATATATATATATATATATATATAAGCTTCTATACATAATTATATATATATATATGGATTTTGTTATAGAAATAAATTATAAAATTTTATATAGAAACTTATAACATTGTATGAAATAATAATTTATTATTTTAATACTATTATCATTATTATTATTATTATTATTATTATTATTATTATTATTATTATTATTATTATTATTATTATTATTATTATTATTATTATTATAATCTATTATTATTATTATTATTATTATTATTAAATAAATATAATTATATATATTATTAATATTAATCTTATATAAAAGAATCAAGAAAAAGGAACTGGATTCAATTAAACACACCTATCAATCCGTTTATCAATTTTGTCTCATGTCTTAGTTTGTTACCCATCAAATTCAGATTTGCCCATACAATCCCAAAATCCGTTCTCAATCACTTTCAACTTTTAATTAATTTATTTATTTATTATTTATTCTGTACTGGACAAGATCTGTTACGCATCAATTGTAGTTTTATCTTTATTTGATAAAATTTCTTTCTCTTACTGCTCAAGATTTGGATTCGTCTGAATTTTGTTATACATCGATATCAATCAACCCTGCAAGTCAATTATCATCACACCATATATATCCTCTGCTACTAAATGAGAAATCAAATTGAAAATTTATATATATATATATATATATATATATATATATATATATATATATATATATATATATATATATATATATATATATATATATATATATATACGCTCGACACTCTGCACTTGTCCAAATTTTTTAAATGTTCGAATTCAAAAGAAATTACAAAATCTATAAATGTAGTGTTGTTAGGAATCTTTTACTCAATCTATCTGCAAAATCTCAAACTCCAATTCTTCAAAACGAGTTTGAATTTTCGAGTCAAAGTTTTGAAGTCAAAAGTCAACCGATTTGATTATCGAGAAATTAGTAATCGTTTTGATGTTTCAAGTTCAATTGACGATTCCATTAGTTTCTAGGATCGATTTGCAAGGTGTTTTGTGTAGAAATCTTAGTCTAAAACGTTTCCGAAATCAAAATCAATAATTTTTTTTCTTCTTACTTGCGACAGCAGTATTTTTTTTTATATTTTTTATTTTTTTATGGAACAAGTGTATAAATTACAAGTAGTTACAATTATGTTTCAAATCATAAATTGAATTGGTAATTCACAGTTATGATTTAGTTTGATTTTTGATTCAATTACAAATAAAGAAGATAAAGAAGATTAGAAACAGAAAAACGAACGGTTATAAATATTCAGGGGGTATTAATTTCCGAAAAATACAAATAGAAGGGTGGTTAAGGTTGTTTCGGGTTGAGCGAGAGGTCGCGGGTTCGAGTCCCGTCAGCAACATTTCTTTTTACACAAAGATTATAAAGGGTATACTTTGCTACTTTTACTTCTATTATTATTATTATTATTATTATTATTATTATTATTATTATTATTATTAACATTATTATTATTATTATTATTATTATTATTATTATTATTATTATTATTATTATTATTATTATTATTATTATTATTATTATTATTATTGTTATTGTTATTATTGTTATTGTTATTATTATTAGTAAAATACTTATTATTATTATTATTATTATTACTACTAATTCAAGATTATAGAATATTTATTATTATTGTTATTATAAAGGTTATAATTATTATCATTAGGATTATATCTAAAAATATTATAATTATCATTAGTATTATTATTATAAATATAATTATTATTACTATGAACATAATAAAAGTTATTATTATTTCATTAATACTAGTATTAGAACCATTTTATAACTACTCGAATTAATATTTATTATTAACATACGTATTATTACTAATGTTATCATTATTATCAGAAGTATGAATATTTATAAATAACGAGTACTACTAATATATATATAATTACTAAAATCATTATCCTAAGTATCATTAACCGAAAATTTTATATTTTTATAGTTATTATTATAAATATCTTAAATTTTATCAATAATATAATTATTAACAATAATACCTTATTTAGTAAAATTAAGAACTATAATCATTTTGACCAATATTAATATAATTTTAGTATTACTATCAATATATTTTTTAACAAACAATGATATATATACTTATAAAAATATATTTAAAACATATAATGTAACAACCCAAACCAACCACCACTAAACCTCGTTAAATTTTAGCTAAAAAAATTTTTTTGCTGGCAGACTGTTTGCGCGCCGCGCGCCCCGGCTTGCGCGCCGCGCAAAAGCTGGCTGTTGCCGGTTGCCTTTAATGCGAAAAAGATGAGCGACTTCCCGATACATTTAGCCAAAACGCTTTTAACCGTACATTAATATATGTAAAACTAGCACATAACTAAGGTTTGAGCGAGTTTTACAAAGTGGGGCCCACACGTGCCCAAATTGCCACTAAGTGTAAAAATACAAGTTTAATACAAATTAGAGTTTCGATCACAAAAGTTTAATTGCCAAACGACACAACGAGCATGGTGTTTGGGGTTAAACTACCCAAGTCTCGGTCAAACTCCAAGCCAAAACCAAAAGCGCTTCTTAATCATCGAAGCGGGAAACTCAATCCAAGGTAATGCCCTTACCCTTATCCACACACGAACCTATAAAAAGGTAAACAACGAGAGGGTAAGCAAAGCTTAGTGAGCACAATAATTATACATACACATATATAATCTACTTACTTGCATCACTTACACAACATCATACTCGGTTTAACAATTCGACAATCATGCAACAATATTATGCATATACCATAAACCGCAAATCCACAAGTAGCTAATAATACAAAAGCATACGATTCATAAATAAATACTTTCAATACATAACTCACGCAACCTTGGTTAACCAATTCGAACAAGGGAAACGGTACATACAAGACCGTTGGAGTTCATAACATCCGTTAGTGCTACTTAATCAACGCGTAGTCACTAATCCCCCGGGTGATGTCTTAAACAACGCGACTCACTCACCCTTTACAATGTGGCGTCTTAAACAACGCGACGATTCCACATGCCATTCAATACGATGGATGGTGTCTTAAACAACGCGACATCCACTCCATTACATTGTGGTGTCTTAAACAACGCGACATCCACTTCTTTACCATGTGGTGTCTTAAACAACGCGACATCCACTTCTTTACCATGTGGTGTCTTAAACAACACGACATCCACTTCTTTACAATGTGGTGTCTTAAGCAACGCGACAATGCCACATTCATACGACACAAATAAATACATTATATACACATACGCATAATTATTCCACTCACCTTAACGCCAAGATGATGATTATGCACTTCCGATCTTCAAAGCAATCGTACCTAATACATAAGTACACATTCAATTACGCATCTAGTGGAATTAACCACAATACTTACACTTGAGCATTTAATGACCCAATATGCATTAAATAGCTCGACTATACCAAAACCGCCCATAAATGGCCAAGACTCAACTAACATCAATAAAGCTAGTGAATTAAAGTCTATTAACTTCAACTAGCATAAACTTAGGGTATTTCATGCCCATTTCACCCCATTAGGTCAACCTTGACTCATTTGACCCATTTTCAAGTTTTTCATCATTTATAAGAGTGCTAATGACTAGCAACTCGATTCAACACTTACAAAACCTCAAACACATGAATAAACCCTAGGTTAACACCCTTTGAGTCATATTTTACCAATTTAACCCAAAGTAGGTCAACATTACCCATCTTGACCCATTTTAATACTTAACCCTAAAATTGGGTCAACTTCACCAAAAACCCTAACTCTTAACATTTAAGGTCTTCATACACATTTAATCACTAGGTTCCAACACAAAACACTAACATTAACCAACCTTGGTCCATTTTGACCCATTTGACCTAATAAAAGTCAATACACTCATTTTGGGTCATCTATACCCAAATAGCACCCATTTATACATCAAGCAAGTGTTCTAACCAATTATTAGCCAATTAGGGTTTCTTAACATCAATTAACACTTTTAAAACCCTAGCTAACCCATTATTGAGTCTACATGACCCAATTTACCCAAAACACCCAATTTACCTAGAAATGGGTCTTAGTGTTCATCTTCAACACAAACCCTAACCCATACACAAAATCAAAAAAAGAAATGGAAGTTAAGGCATACCACAACTATCAAAATGTAGCAAATGACGAGATGAACAACTTTAAAGCTTGCGATTAAACCCGAAACGAACTCCTTCTCCTTCAAAATGAGCTTCCTCTCTCAACAATCAACTCTCTCTCTCTAGAGTGAATGGGAGAAGATAAGGTTGGTGTAGTGGGAGTAAATGAGTTCCCAACCAACTGATCTAGGTAATAAATTCGGGTTATAGGTGAATTTACCAATTTGCCCTCGCTTTAAATTAAATAGAACAAGGAATCTGGCAGCTCGATTATGCGCGGCGCGCGCCTCATCTGCGCGGCGCGCAGGTACCTGGACAGTAACAGTTTCCCCTTTTTAAATTGTAAAACAAAACCCCAACTTCCGAATCATTTATATTTACATATATACAAGGGATACACGGGTCTTACAACTCTCCCCCACTTAGAATCGATCACGTCCCCGTGATCCACATCACTTAACCGCCCGGAACCACGCTCTATGGTACTCAACAAACGTTACGATCCGATTTCCATCACAACACGCATTAACCCAAAGATTGACCCAAGAACTAAATACACATTTGCACGCATTCCGTAACGTGCAATACACTCACACCCGAAGTCTATAACGAGAACTCAGGATACGCGAGAACGCCACGTACCCTTTCCACTCTTCTATGCAATCCTCTCCTAAGAGTCATCACCAAAATTGATTCGTCACTCGCGATTTGTCAAAATCCCTTTCTTCAGGAAAAACTCAACCGACCTCGTACCGAGATACCAATGCCAAAAACAACCGAACTCAACCGTCACGTACCCCTTAGCGTACTCTTACCTAGTACAATGCTAAAAACAACCAAAATTCTCAACCCAAGGTCAACGACCCAAACGATGAAGACCGGACAAAAGAAAATCCTTACGGATAACACTTATTACTCAACATTCTTAGTAGCGCGCAACCACGACTAGTTCACAACTATCGTAAAATCGTAAGCAAGCGACCAAAAACCGCTGATGTCGAAAACGACTATTACTCACCACCATGTGCACAAAACGGCTAAGTGCACAATTTACACGGGCAATTAACATCATAAACCTACTAGTAACGGTTCTTTCCGAAAACCGCTCACCACCAACCACAACCAAGAGTGGTTAACGAAGAGCTAATCCTCCCGGATATCACTCATCTCCTATTACTAGTCAAACGCGGTCAACCTATAGATAACCCCAAATAAATACTTACATGTAACCATCTCGTAATACACAATAATGGCTATTGTGTAACTATCACTCAAAGTATACGATAATGAGGCATCGTGCCCTTTCTCAAAGTCCCATTATGCCATTTCCAAGGTAACCAAACGGCTAACACAATCGAGCCAAAAACAACCCATATTGCGCATAGGCGCAACAATAATCCCCTAGAAGAGAATCCGGTACGCACATCACTTAACCGAGGGACCTTACCTTACTCGTCGAATACATCAATTATCTCCCAAGGAGATTTTCCACATTACCACCTTGGTGGTAATTTGAACCCAAAACCATAAGCACAATTTATTCCAAATTGTACTTTTGCCACCGTCGACCAATGTAGGTCTCAACACTAGCTTCGTATCCATACGAACGTCATCCAAAATAACATTACAATAGAGCACCTTCGTACGAGAGTATAACTCCCCCACTTAGGACTCTGTTCCGTAACCACATCGTGGAATAATAGCATCCCGTGGAAGGTCCACTTATCCACATACACCATCGATGTCCTCATTGGTCATAGTTTTCGAATTCTCGCGAATTCATCCTTAACAATAAATCCCGACGATAAACACATATTCGCGTTCGCAGAAAGAGTGACCACTAACCTAACAACTAATTCGCCAAGTCGCATTATCGTAATTCCTATAAGAGAGACGAGGTTCTCCCGTCTTGCATCTCTTAATACGCATGTCACCAAAACCTTGCTCCAACCCCGAGCATACGAAGGAATTTAACCTAACCTTAAACTCTTTAAACGTAGAGTTTACCACGATATACACAACCTTGCACTTGCAATAATCCCATTGCTATAGCTCATCAATTTTCCACACGAAGACGAACACGCCCTAACATCCAAAACCAAAGCCCGTCTCCATGGCTTAGTAGAAAACATTTCCCAAACATTAAGGAATGTTTGGTTGCACCAAGTCTTACGCCCTGCGGTCGACGATCCCAACTCCAACGTAGGGTAATTCCGTTAGGAATGCTACCCGTAACAATACCACGTATTTACACTAATGCATTCGCCCCTCAAGTCGCATTCACATGAGTCAATGACTCAAACGCTACCCTAGTGCGCTGTCATCTTATCACTAGCCCCGCGCCCGTAAGGGTACGGTTAAAATATACGTTCGCTTAAAACTTATTAGGTTTGGTAATGAGATTTAGGTCTCAATTTCATAACCGAATACATTGGCACACAACATCAATAATAGTAAGGCATATTTGCATCGAGAAGTGAAGGTACCTGAAACAACATCGCTCGGTGCTTCACCACCCATAGAATACTCGCGCTCTAACCTCTTAACCCGATCGGCAAACGCTTCCGAACACTCTGACTTTCGATGTCCCTCCTTCTGGCAAGCAAAGCACTTGATCGTGCTCAATGGTGTACCCGTACAATCCCGTGCCAAATGGCCTCGTCCTCCACACTTAAAACACGTAAGCACCCAACCTCCAAACCTCCTAGTCTGATTACTAGCTAAATCGGGACACTCAGACCTTTGGTGCCCTTCCTTCCAACAATAAAAACATACAGTTTTGCCCGACGGACAATCGCGAGACTTATGTCCCCGTTGCCCACAATTGTAACACTTAGACCCACCGGAGCCCGTTACTACCTTCCTCATGCTACTAGACGCCTCATTTACACTTCTACCTTGATCATTGAGCAACTCGGGACACTTCGACCTTCGGTGTCCCTCTTTATGGCAATGGTAGCACATTCTGTTTTCGTTTCTCGGCAACGTGCACTCCCATATCTTGTGGCCCCTAACACCACAATTGAAACATCTAGATGTGTAACTTCCCTTGTTCTTCCTTTTCACATACTCTACGCCTTCAGGCGTACCTCTTTTCCTTTTACCCGAAGTACCATGTGGCTCTAGCCTTGCATGTACTTCTTCGTTACCCCTACCTCGAGGTTTAGGAAACCTCTTCTCAAACTCTTCCCTTACGACCTTCGTCACTTGGTCTCGGACCATTTCGGTTACCCGTCCTTCGATTGACTCTTTGACTACTTGGCCAACTCCATTGGCGACACCCGAGACACATTGTTCAATCGCGGCTTCAACCATTACCGCTAATTCGTTCTTCTTTTCATTAGTAGACCCTTCCGTTCCGTATTCATCTTCCATCTTCATTCTTAAGAAACAAAATAGATTAACCAATGAAACGAAAAGATATAACACGTACGTATATATATACATATATATATACATATGCCACACTACCCCATCTTGCTTAACAATCGTCGTACATCGCTTGTTTGACACGATTTGCACCCGTAGTAAGGGTAGCTAATCATTACTACGCAAGCACGTCGCGTTAACTCGCTAGTACAACGTCCATTTCGCTTGATGATCGCTACACAACACAAACAAATAACGCATGATTAGTTCATATAAATCTATGTGCTAACCAAGTCCCGGTCCGACCCAAAGTCCTACAAGTCCCGCACAATGCACACACAAAAGTCTAAGTCTAGGCGCCTATCTCAAGTCACCTAAATCCCTTAGACCATGCTCTGATACCACTTGTAACAACCCAAACCAACCACCACTAAACCTCGTTAAATTTTAGCTAAAAAAAAATTTTTGCTGGCAGACTGTTTGCGCGCCGCGCGCCCCGGCTTGCGCGCCGCGCAAAAGCTGGCTGTTGCCGGTTGCCTTTAATGCGAAAAAGATGAGCGACTTCCCGACACATTTAGCCAAAATGCTTTTAACCGTACATTAATATATGTAAAACTAGCACATAACTAAGGTTTGAGCGAGTTTTAAAAAGTGGGGCCCACACGTGCCCAAATTGCCACTAAGTGTAAAAATACAAGTTTAATACAAATTAGAGTTTCGATCACAAAAGTTTAATTGCCAAACGACACAACGAGCATGGTGTTTGGGGTTAAACTACCCAAGTCTCGGTCAAACTCCAAGCCAAAACCAAAAGCGCTTCTTAATCATCGAAGCGGGAAACTCAATCCAAGGTAATGCCCTTACCCTTATCCACACACGAACCTATAAAAAGGTAAACAACGAGAGGGTAAGCAAAGCTTAGTGAGCACAATAATTATACATACACATATATAATCTACTTACTTGCATCACTTACACAACATCATACTCGGTTTAACAATTCGACAATCATGCAACAATATTATGCATATACCATAAACCGCAAATCCACAAGTAGCTAATAATACAAAAGCATACGATTCATAAATAAATACTTTCAATACATAACTCACGCAACCTTGGTTAACCAATTCGAACAAGGGAAACGGTACATACAAGACCGTTGGAGTTCATAACATCCGTTAGTGCTACTTAATCAACGCGTAGTCACTAATCCCCCGGGTGATGTCTTAAACAACGCGACTCACTCACCCTTTACAATGTGGCGTCTTAAACAACGCGACGATTCCACATGCCATTCAATACGATGGATGGTGTCTTAAACAACGCGACATCCACTCCATTACATTGTGGTGTCTTAAACAACGCGACATCCACTTCTTTACCATGTGGTGTCTTAAACAACGCGACATCCACTTCTTTACCATGTGGTGTCTTAAACAACGCGACATCCACTTCTTTACAATGTGGTGTCTTAAGCAACGCGACAATGCCACATTCATACGACACAAATAAATACATTATATACACATACGCATAATTATTCCACTCACCTTAACGCCAAGATGATGATTATGCACTTCCGATCTTCAAAGCAATCGTACCTAATACATAAGTACACATTCAATTACGCAACTAGTGGAATTAACCACAATACTTACACTTGAGCATTTAATGACCCAATATGCATTAAATAGCTCGACTATACCAAAACCGCCCATAAATGGCCAAGACTCAACTAACATCAATAAAGCTAGTGAATTAAAGTCTATTAACTTCAACTAGCATAAACTTAGGGTATTTCATGCCCATTTCACCCCATTAGGTCAACCTTGACTCATTTGACCCATTTTCAAGTTTTTCATCATTTATAAGAGTGCTAATGACTAGCAACTCGATTCAACACTTACAAAACCTCAAACACATGAATAAACCCTAGGTTAACACCCTTTGGGTCATCTTTTACCAATTTAACCCAAACTAGGTCAACATTACCCATCTTGACCCATTTTAATACTTAACCCTAAAATTGGGTCAACTTCACCAAAAACCCTAACTCTTAACATTTAAGGTCTTCATACACATTTAATCACTAGGTTCCAACACAAAACAATAACATTAACCAACCTTGGTCCATTTTGACCCATTTGACCTAATAAAAGTCAATACACTCATTTTGGGTCATCTATACCCAAATAGCACCCATTTATACATCAAGCAAGTGTTCTAACCAATTATTAGCCAATTAGGGTTTCTTAACATCAATTAACACTTTTAAAACCCTAGCTAACCCATTATTGAGTCTACATGACCCAATTTACCCAAAACACCCAATTTACCTAGAAATGGGTCTTAGTGTTCATCTTCAACACAAACCCTAACCCATACACAAAATCAAAACAAGAAATGGAAGTTAAGGCATACCACAACTATCAAAATGTAGCAAATGACGAGATGAACAACTTTAAAGCTTGCGATTAAACCCGAAACGAACTCCTTCTCCTTCAAAATGAGCTTCCTCTCTCAACAATCAACTCTCTCTCTCTAGAGTGAATGGGAGAAGATAAGGTTGGTGTAGTGGGAGTAAATGAGTTCCCAACCAACTGATCTAGGTAATAAATTCGGGTTATAGGTGAATTTACCAATTTGCCCTCGCTTTAAATTAAATAGAACAAGGAATCTGGCAGCTCGATTATGCGCGGCGTGCGCCTCATCTGCGCGGCGTGCAGGTACCTGGACAGTAACAGTTTCCCCTTTTTAAATTGTAAAACAAAACCCCAACTTCCGAATCATTTATATTTACATATATACAAGGGATACACGGGTCTTACATATAACATAACAAAATTTCCAGTTTTATATACAAAATGAATATATGAGACGTATATATATTATTAATATAAAAACGATATGATTAGTAAATCATATATATATATATATATATATATAAACTTATTCGATTACGATTATGTGTATTAATAAATATCCAAATAATATAGGTTCGTGAATCCGAGGCCAACCCTGCATTGTTCAGCATTGTCATATGTATTTTTACTACAAAATACAGTATGTGAGTTCATTTGATTCCCTTTTACTCTTTACATTTTTGGGACTGAGAATACATGCGTTACTTTTACAACTGCTTTATTAAATGCTTTTGAAATACATTTTGAACTGCGAATACATGAAATGCTTTTATAAATGTTTGACGAGATAGACACAAGTAAAACATTCCTCGAATGAATTATGTGGACGTGATAATTGCCACCATTGAATTATGTGGACGTGATAATTGCCACAATTGATATGAATATTTTTCCCCTGATTATTATTGCTTGGTAACCTAAGAATTAGGGAACATCACTAATTTTGAGAATTAGTGCACGCTTAATTGACGCGAATCCTAAAGGTAGCTATCGGGTTTAACACCCCCACCCAGAATGTTCACTAGACGGAAGGGCTAGTGGGCGTGGTGTTTAGTACTTCGAAGTTTATATGATTATTATACAGACGAGATGTTCTGTTTTGGGGATATTATTATGCGCATTATATGTTAAGGTCGGTTACCAAGCCAAGCTATGAAAGAAATGAAAAGTGAATGTTATGTATCGAGAAAATGATTTTATACACAGGTTATGTGTATGTTATTTTTGTGCACAAGATATGTGTACGGTTACTAAGATTTATGAAAATGGTTTCGTACACGAGAAAAGTGTACTATATTTTAAAGATATCGCATGTACATTACAGGTGGATATAGGATTCGGGCTCATTTGTACCATGCAGGATTTAAATCTTGTGGTCTATCAAAATAATGAATTTTATTGTTTTATGATAAACTAATGAACTCACCAACCCTTTTGGTTGACACTTGAAAGCATGTTTATTCTCAGGTACGAAAGAAATCTTCCGCTGTGCATTTGCTCATATTAGAGATATTACTTGGAGTCATTCATGACATATATCAAAAGACGTTGCATTCGAGTCGTCGAGTTCATCAAGATTATTATTAAGTCAATTATAGTTGGATATATTATGAAATGGTATGCATGCCGTCAACTTTCGATGAAATGGAAGTTTGTCTTTTAAAAACGAATGCAATGTTTGTAAAATGTATCATATAGAGGTCAAGTACCTCGCGATGTAATCAAATATTATGAATTGTTTATAATCGATATGAACGGGGCATTTCATGTGGAATGTTGCCTGTTAACTAGAGGCCCTGGGCCAACCTTGCAATTGTTCAGTTCCGTCGTATGCATATTTTTACTACAAAATATCGTATTGCGAGTTTCATTTGCTCCCTTTTTAATTGCTTTTGCAATATATATTTTTGGGCTGAGAATACATGCGCTGCTTTTATGTTTGACGAAATAGACATAAGTACTTAAAATATATTCTACGTTGAGTTGTACCACCTTGCATATCTTCCCTAATAGCTTGGTAACTAATATTTACATGTTGGAAGAACATGTAAGCACGAATCCTATTGATAGATCTATCGGGTTTGACCACCCCAACCAGGCTAGTCGCTCTAGTATCGTAAACGGTTGCATAGTACTTCGTTTTTACTACACTTGGTACAGTGTAGGGAGATTTCATAATAAAGGGAATATACCAAATTAATTGTTAAGTATGGTTATTGAAGCTCTCAACAACTTATAGAATACTTTTATACACTTGCGAGTGTACATATATATATTATAAACGGAAATCTTGTGGTCTATTAAAATATTGAAATGATTGTTATGATAAACCTATGAACTCATCAACCTTTTGGTTGACACTTTTAAGCATGTTTATTCTCAGGTATGAAAGAAATCATCCGCTGTGCATTTGCTCATATTACATGGAGTCATTCATGGCATATTTAGGACATCACCTTGCAATGGGACCAAATGTTGATGACTTCGTCCAGGAGGATTAGGACGGGTCGCTTCACGGACGATAATAGTATTTGCAAATAAGACGAAGTAAGTAGGTATAGTTTATTAAATGTTGGATCAGATTTAAGAATGTGATTGCTAAAGAGGACTTAGTAGAATTAAGATCGAACTAGAACCAAGTTAGGTGTTTACTTTCAAGACTTTTTGGAGGTTTTGATAGTATTAGATTATAAAATCTATTAGTTTGGGATATATAGCGGAGATTTATAACTACCAGTGACTTGAGAAAATAGACCGTGTTATATTGATGAACTCGATTAAGATCTTGTTCCGAAACACTCGAAATAAAAGTGTGATTTAGAATGATGTATTACGTCTAGCCAATGGAAATACATTGTAGTAAATCATACAGTAGTTTCGAGAGTCGGAAGAGATGTAGCGAGTGTTAGATAAGATGTTGATTAACGATTAATGAGGTTTTGGTGAATGTTGACCGAGAGTTGACTTTTATAATATAGTAATGATAGTTGTACTGTATCTAGACCTTAGGTTATTATTGGTCAAATAAGGGTAATTTGCAAGTTTTGATGGAATTTTAATCAAAGCAAAGACGCTTCTGAGATAGTTTTAGCGATCAAGCACGTGTATTGATGTCATTCGATGGACTTAACTGGCAGATACTTACTTATTGATTCTAATAGTGAATATCGCTGACTTGAAAATTCGTGATAGAATGATTAAAATTGATTTGGAATTGCGTTTGTAAGTGTTTATACTAATGATGATATGATTATAGATATAATTTAAGTAATGGATCATCATTCAAACATTGACATAAGTTTAGCGAATTGACGAAAGTTTTAAATATCAAGTTTAAACTAGGTATTTAATTGCGGGTTCCGGTAGCATTTTAACCAAGTGATGATCTTTCTGATGTAACTTTAGCAATGTTGGGCATGTGTATTGATGTTACTTGAGGGAATTAACACTTAGATAATTACTTCCAGAACGTGAGGACGATTATTCTATACTCAAGATTTGTGATGTAATGATTGAATTGATTTGAAATTGAGTTGGTAATCATTTCTACTATGATTGAGCTGACGAGAAACACAATTTAGTTAATGAATTATATGGTGAATATCGATACGGTTGAGTGAAAATTAGACGAAATTCTTAGATATCAGATTGAAGCGGGTAATGAATTACAGAATTTGGGTAATTTTAGTGTAATTTGGGTTGACTTAGCATTTCAGTATGATTGGAATTAGCTAATTTTTGCATTTAAAAGTCGGTAATAGATATTCACTGGTTATTTGGACTATAATGATTTGGAAATCCAATGGAAATGACTCAGAGTTAACTTCAAAAACAAAAATTTATAGATAAAAAGTGGCGGATTATTAGCAGTGATTTGTGACTTTAGTGCATTAACCTAGTCATGATATGACTTATCTAATGGAATCCATGAGATTTACGATGGACCAAGGTGATTGACCTGAGTTATATCGTGTTCGTGAACAAAATTATGTGTGACTGACAGTGACTGACTGATGACTTGTTAACCCTTTCAGTTTAGGATTCGGACGGATTTTGACGCATTCAGTTTTTGGATCGCGACAGGTTTTCTGTATTGAATTACTTTTTGCAAGTGGTGAGTGTAATACCCGGTCAGAATTAACTAACGGCGTATTACCTCTGGTCCCACATTTAACGGTCATGCCCTCTTTATGAGACGTTTTCGAAAAGCATTTGCATCAAAATTTAGTAAACGTGGTCATTAAATAAAATATACTTTAAAATGGTTAATAGAAATGATCAAAGGTAAATAATTACCAAACATCATTTAAATAAATGAAAAGACTTCATAATGCGAATGTATATTATTCATGAGAAAAGTAGTAAACAATGCTGGACTCCACTCCAGAGTTTGCAATAAGCAATCATAATAACCTCAGCTAGCGGAAGCAATACCTCTAAGGAACTGAGATAAAAACATGCGAAAAGTCAACAAAATTGTTGAGTGAATCTACAGGTTTAGTAAAGCATTTATCGTAAGTTAGGCCACGAGATTTCTTTGAAAGTCTCGTAAAAATTATACATTTAGCATGAGCACTTGATTATAAGACTTTAACCTGTGGATAGCTCATTCGCTGCACGTCTTCCTTTTACCCTTTCTAAGCATATACCGATAAAGTGTACAAGTTACAACTACATAAGCACCCCTATGTTCTCGGGCAAGGTTTGTCAAACCTAACGGTAACGTCCCTATAAGTCGAGCTTACTTAAAGTAATTAATATAATCAAGCTAAGGGATTTATGATCTGAACTCATATATATATATATATATATATATATATATATATATATATATATATATATATATATATATATATATATATATATATATATATATATATATATATATATATATATATATCGTTTAGTTACTCGTGCCTATTATGTAAAATATTTGAAATAGCATGTTATCTCATCCCACATGAAAAGTAAATTGGGACTGTAGATTCACCTTTGAAAAGCACAGTAAAAGCTTAGTAAACGGTACGGTAGACGGACGATCACAACCGTATAATGCAACCTAATCAATTAGATTATCTTAAGTAAATACATAAGTCACACCATGTCAACCCATAGTGTACGCGTAGTCCTAGTGCTCACACTGACTCAATCATGTAAGCAAAAGTCAGCTAGTCCAAGCAAGTCAACAAAAGTCAACCAAAGTCAAACCAAAATTCAAACTTGGTCAACTAAGGTCAGCCATATCACTAGGTCATGCAATCTTAATCAACATGTCAATCCTAAGTCAACTAACATGTTTTAGCTCACAGTTTGTCAAGTACACGCCCACAGTTTATCGTATAGCACAAAATTCATGCACACCTTGCAAACAACGAACATAATTTACAACACATAAGTCATGGAAACATGGAAAACTCCAGATCATAACTAGACTCATAAACGTTTCCAAAAAGCCTAGCCATGCCCTCATATAATGTCTACAAGTCGTGTCTCAGATAAGGTTCCGATAAGGTTTACCAAATGAGTTTCTGCTCGCGCAGCACTTTTAGAAAAATTCTCAATTCATATAGAAAATAGCTATTAATGAACGACCAATTGGATATGACTCTAGACACTACAAATTTTCAGTGGTAAAATAATCAACGCAATTCATGTAGCCATTTTGTACCGTTTTGCATAACTCTACAGACCTTCTGTTTTAGAGCACATCAGGGCATCTTATTTGGTGACGCATATAACACATAGCAAACAATGGTTTCAGAAGTTATAAAAATGAAAGATGTTTATGAACATTTAAATGACAATATTCCAGAAGATCAAAGTCTCAAATAATTTCTAGTTCATGTGGGGTCATTTAGTGTGCATATGAAACCAGTTTCCGAGCAATACAAGTCACCATTTTTCGTTTAATTATATCGAGAGCTATACATAACCAATTAACATGATTCTTAAGTCTATCTTGAGTGCATCTTAACAAGGAATTATCTTGAGTGAATCTTAACAAGGAATCCAATGGTTAGCGATTCAATGACTCATTCATAAAGTATAAACACCAGAAAATTCGTATTACATGCAAAACCCTTGCAAAAACTTCAATCATTCATAACTAGCACATCCGGTAACGAAATCATGCAATTCCAAAGTCCATATTTATTAAATTTTTGAGATCTATCCATCTAGATACATTATATTAACAATAATTAAACTCATCTTATCAGATTCATAGTAAATCAATTCGTGGTTCAATCAAGCCACATCAATCGTGCAAAATAACGACTAACAACGTATGCAATCACAATCAATTGAGCACTGGACCCTTGTACACTATATAGTTTACTAAAATTAGATCTAAAAAGATTATGGTTAGTGGTTTTATACCTTTAAATCACAAATTGCAAGTAGATACACGTAGAGGATGAAGAAAGCAACAACTTTAATGCACGAGACTTGTTCTAATTTTGAGTTGATAATGGTGTTTGATGATGGTGATGGTCGACAGCCAAAGAGGGAGGGGTGGAAGCAAAAACAATCGACTGGTATGTGTGTTTGTGAGGGTTTCCAGTTTAATTCCCTAGTTATATTAGGTTAGGGCCCCTATTAACACCACTAATGACCCAATAAGCAATTTAAAGTTCAACAAAGGGTGCATGGGGGGGTTCGGCCGTGGGTAGCCCAATGGGGGGTTTCTGGGCTCGTTTAGCTTTTCTCTTATATGTGCGTGGTCCGTTTCGAACGCCGTTAACCGTACCGGGTTCCCAGAACGTTAAGCGATCATTGAAATGCAATCCACCGGGCTTAATTCATTAAATACTTAATAAATTAAATAAGTTTTTCATAAAGTTAATAATCATTAAAAATAATTATTCATTCAAGTTTCTGAGTTCCGTAAACTGAAAGGCTTTCGATGCAGTTATCGTAACCGTGTCGATTTCTAAGTATTTGGTTATCCGAAAAAAGTTCATTAATTAATATAAACATATTAATTCAAGTAATCCACTAGGATCATGTATGCATTTAAATCAGTTAAACACATAAAGTTCTATGTAATCACCGTTAAATATTTAACAGACAAGTAACGATAGTAACGGGAAAAGTAGGGTTGCTACAGTGAGGATGTTGATTTAGACCAGAGTGTGGGGAAGGATTCGGGTATTCGTGTAGTGTAAGTGAACTTGCAGACCGGTCTATAATGGGTCTTTTGATTAGGGGGTTGGTAGTCTTATCAAACTATTATGTTTGACTTTGGACCAGTGAGTTTTCATTTGACCTATGAGAATAAACTAAACTTTGAAA
This sequence comes from Rutidosis leptorrhynchoides, assembly GCF_046630445.1. NCBI lineage: Eukaryota > Viridiplantae > Streptophyta > Magnoliopsida > Asterales > Asteraceae > Rutidosis > Rutidosis leptorrhynchoides. The sequence continues at coordinate 274,011,515 of NC_092341.1, read as the reverse complement.
CGATTGTAACCGCAAGACGTGACATGACTTAGGTCACCTGGTGGCCCGTTATGGTGGTTTGTAGTACCCATGACCTTTGTTGACTTTGACTGACCAGATTCCGAGGATGGAATCTCTTTAAGGGGGGTAGATTTGTAACATCCTGAGATCGGGTCTATGTGAAAATGACCATTTTACCCTTGGGCATAGCATAATTAGTGATTTTAGTAATTATATGTTTATAATTATTTGGTGTTTTAGTTGAGATCAGTTTGTGACAAGGGTCACATAATAGGTTTGTTTATTAAATTTTGAACCTCGTTAGGGTCGCCTATTGATGTATGAAAGATTTCAGATTACTGATAAATACCCGTGTGTTATGAGATATAAGTTTATAACCCATTTAAATATATGTTTCTGGATTATTCTTCTAATTTCCCTAATTTTGACAACACATACATACGCTTCTAATCTTGTTCTTATGCTCAAACCATAATTGAATTCAAGCTTGGAGATTGGATTGTATATGCTTAGAGACTGATTTCTATCTTCCTTTAAAGAGATTATTTAGGTTTATCTTGTTGAATCCATGCTTTAATTCATATTTATGTGGGTTTATGGGTTTTTTTAAAAAGTGCATTTTTGGACTTGATTCTTGCTCATAAGTGTTAGCTAGACTTGTTTGATGATTAGTAACTGATTTATGTATGTTATATGAGCTTCATGTACTGTCAATCGATCAGAAACATGTTTGAAATGAGATTAATCTAAGATTTTGTACAAAAGGTGTGTTCTTGAGGTTTTGGTTGAATCTTGCATAAATCTTGCTTAGAAATGTTTGTTAATGTTGTTAGATGCTTGATAATCAATGTATATATGTTTGATAAGTTTCGTGAACCTTCAATTGACCAAAAACAGCTAGAAATCATCGTTTTGGTGTCAAAATCGGTCCAAACAGCGTCCTGGTGCTGATGAACAGCACCCTTGCGGTTGCAGGGTGCAACCGTAGGGTTGAAGGAGTTTTTGGGTGGTTTTAAGTGCAACCGTACAGTTGAAGGTGTTTTCGGGCGGTTGCAGGTGCAACCGTACGGTTGCAGGTGCATCCGTACGGTTGCGTCTGGTCGGCTTTTTCTGAAACTTGTTTTGGTCGTAACTTTTGAACCGTCACTCTGTTTTTGATGAATAAACTATCGTTGGAATCGTAATGAATAGTAATTTACAATGGTAAACTTTTAAGAAGCTTGATCAAACTATAATTTGGATGGAAAAAGACGTTTTAGCGTGTATGTGTAACATCCCGTTTTTCTTCAATAATGTCCGAGGTACGTAATTGATCTTTAGAATGTTCATACTTGGTTGTGTAATTGTATAAATATGATTGTACGAAACGTGTATGAAGGGTACCAAGCATGTACGTGTTGCTTGTTCAAATGTCGAAGAAAACTGGACGTTGTTTAAGTTACAAGGTGTGTACGTACCTTTTCGACCCCAAATAAAGTATGAGTAGATATTTCAAAACCTTACCATTAGAAAGGAAATCTTATTACATTTCCAACGATATTTGATTCATCGAAAATGGAGTTACGGTCAAAAAGTTATGGCCAAAACAAGTTGTTGAAGTTCGGATGAAATAGGCCATTGTCACGGCGCGACCAGAATGGCCACATCGCGACAAATGCCTATTTTGAGGGCCAGAAAGCTTGAAAATGTGATCTAAAATCACCCTTTGGGCTACAGCGCGGAGGGTTTACTCCGCGGCGCGACAATAGGCACGATCTGGTGCTGTTCAGCCTTTTAATGAGTTAAATGAAGGGCAAAGTTGGTATTTCACATGTGGACGGGTTTTTGACCATAAAATTGATCCCAATCTTATCCAAACCTCATTTTCTTCATTCTCTTTCCCTCCTATTCACACACCAAACCCTAGAGAGAGTAAAGGATTTAGAGAGAGAAAGCTCGAATCGGGGAAGAAAAAGAGTGTTTTGGTCGGGTTACAAGAGTTAAAGTTGTTCTCCTCATTCACGGCTACGTTGTGGTAGTGATGGTAAGTTCTAACTCCGAAATTCATCTTTATGATTTGATATTCAAGTTAGGGTTTTGAGCTTTTTAGTTGTAAAACCCATTTAGATGATGAAGTGGGTTTATGGAAACTAGTTATTTTTGATACATGACGGGTTTTGGGTTGATTGACGTTTTGGCCATGATTAGGCTTTGGTTTTGGGTGTAATCACTTAGTTTAGTAATTTTGGAAGTGTTGGAACCCTTTTGGGTGTATTTGGGTTTACTAATTTTAAAATGGGTCAAAATTAGGATTTATGTGTCAAATTGGGTAAGTTAAGTGTTTAACACTTGTGATTTGATTTAATTAGTGTATTAGGGTCATTTTCACTTGTGTTAGTGATTATTGGTTAGTTTGGGCATTTTTATGACTTTGGTCAAAATGGGTAAATTGAAATAGGTCAAACTTGATGATGACACTAGTTTTGGTCAAAGGGATGTTAAACACTTTCGTTAAGTATTAAATGAAGTTTTTGATTGAAAGTAATCGTTGGAAATGATTTCGGGTTAAAATTTGGTATTTTGACCATAAAGTCAAACTTGGTCATCTATGAAACGGGTTTTTGTGTAATATATGAGATAGTATGCGTTTAAAGGCTAAGTTGTTGTATTTTGGTATTTCAGGAACGCGGGAACTAGTCTCGTTAGTTTTGGACCTTCGGGTGTTGTTAAAAGTATAAAAAGGTGTACTTTGCACTTTAGGTGTTAAATGGGCGGGTTATGGCGAGCAAGGCGTGATCCCTCGACTAAGGGATTTTTGTGTCAGATTCTCTTTTAGAGAATGTATATTTATGTGTATATTGTGCCTATGTGTGATATAGGTGGTTACTTAGACGGATTTGAGGACGGAAATCATGTTATACATGACTTGTGCGAGCAATCCGAGGTAAGTGGAATAATTATGTGTGTACGTATATAATGTATTTATTTGGGTAGCGTGAGATGTGAAGTGACGACGTGTTAAGACACCACGTCTCACGTGACGAGTGAAGTGTCGACGTGTTAAGACACCACTCGGGGTGAAGTATCGACGTGTTAAGATGCCATCCCAATTAATATGAAGAGTGAAGTGTCGACGTGTTAAGACACCACTCGGAGTGAAGTATCGACGTGTTAAGATGCCACTCCAAGAAATGACGAGTGAAGTGTCGACATGTTAAGACACCACTCGGGGTGAAGTGTCGACGTGTTAAGACACCACCCGGGGTGAAGTATCGATGTGTTAAGATGCCACCCGTGGGGTTAGTGTACGACGTGCTAAGTACACTAACGGTTGTTATGAACACCGATGGGAAATTTGAGTACCATTCCTTGGGCAATTGGTTAACCATGGTTATGTGCTGTAGTGTAGCATATTATATTGTTCGGATTATATGCTATCGTTTGTGCTAGCTTGCGTATTGGAGATTTTAGCGTTATTCTTTGCGATGGTATGCTAATTAAATTGCTAGCGTTTATGCGGTATGTGTGTAAGTGATTGCAAGTAGGTATATTATATATGTATATGTATAATTATTGCATTCACTAAGCTTCAAGCTTACCCCACTCGTTGTTTACCTTTTTACAGGTATTGTGATTGTGAAGCTAGTTAGTCGTTAGACTAGATGCGTAGGAGCGCTTGGGCTCGATGGGGTAGCTTTCGGATATGGATGTGGATTGGGGATTTGGTAGATCCTCGGGATTATGCTCTTGGTATCGGGTTGGGCTATTGTGTCTTAACCGTGGTGTTGAATAAATGTTTTGAGGTCGTATTGTTTAGTTATGTCGATTCAAACCTTGTATGTGAAATACATTCTCGTAAGGATGTATGATGTCAATTGTAAACCAAGAGTCGAGATAAAACGTTAACGTGTTGTTATGATAAATTGTATACGGAAACTATTTTGAAATGGTTGTGTACTTGGATGCTATTGGGACCTAACTTAAAAAAAAATGTACTCCATTTTTGGTTTATCGGATTGGGGTTGTTTCAAGTGGTATTAGAGCATAGTCTAAGGGAATTATGTTACCTTGGAATAGGTGCCTAGTCTTAGACTTATTGACGGTTGTGCGTTATTTGCGGGACTTGTAGGAATACGGGCCGGTTTGAGAATTGTTAGTGCCTTAGAGTAGGTGACTAACTAGGACTTGTGATTGTCCAAAGTGTGATTATGTGGGGCCTTATTTCGTGTGTAAATTAGTGCGTTAGATTGATAGTGCCTAATGTAAGTAGGCGAACTTGGACGTTGTTTTAGTGATAGTCACCTAGGTTGTAGGTTGACTTGTTGTTGCGTTGTACTTGTGTATATTTATTATTATATTGTATATAGGTGCATATATACACGTATCTATTGGTGCGGTGTCCTAGAGACGAATCTACTGGAGAGATTCGGATGTTTGGCGGTTTTGAGTGATCAAGTTCGCGGTAAGGACTTTGGTCACTCGGGCACTAGGAGTTATCGCGTATTATCTTGTGTGAATGTTGCGTCAGACCGGGTAAAGTACTTTACGTGACCATGTGGAAATGGTAAAGTACGCAATTGTAATAGTGACTGATCACCATTATTACAAAAGTGTATCTTGACACCAAGCATGACATGACAAGTACCGAGCGGAGGAAACGTGGCATGGTTGGGGTAGAACGGGATGAGTTAGGAATCTTTTATTGGTTCCTAGGATATAGTGGTCTCGAGTGATGTGCTTGTTGTCACATTGATTTCTTTGTGAGTCGGGAAGTGTTATGGTGGTTTCGGTTAGCTAAGGTGAGTGAACAACTCACGAGTTCGGCGCGTGCATAGTCACACTAGGTAGTGGGTGTACTGTTGGGATTTGTCATTGGTTGTAGTTACCCATCGTAACTAGGATGACCAATTATTGTATGTGTGTGTGCGTCGAGGACTTAAATTCCGTAATGGAATACGACGAGTCTAATGATTGTAGTTTGGGGTTGCACTCGGTAGAGTGTGTGGTTAGAGGATCGTGTAAGGATTCTAGTTGTGAGCTGCCTTGGAATTGGCGAATCGGGGAGTCTTGGGGTCATTAAACTCATGGGAGTGGGACCCGTATAACGATGATTGCGTTAGTGTGTTAGCATGTTATGGATTATAGGGTAATATTCCTAACGGAATATCCCTTGTTGTGGTAGTCGTGCCGATGTGCGAAAGGGTGTAAGACTTGGTGTTTCCAAGCATCTCTTTAGTGTTAGATGAAAGGGTTCGTGAGGCTATATCGTTTTGGCCTTGTGGAAATTGTGGCTAGCGTGTGATCGCTAGGAACTTTCGAGAAGACAACAAACCGTAAGGTTTGTCGGGTAGGAATGACTTTGGGTCATTATTGTGGAGAAATGGGTGACATCGGGTGTATGAAACGCAAAGATCAAGTTTCTAAATTTCGGTAGATTGTGGTGGGAGTCTGCATAACACTGCGTCAGGTGCCCCGTTATACCTGCTAGTGTGATGTTCAACTCCGGGGATGGTGTGATTACTTTGTGCTTAGGGTGACTGTGAGATACCCTTGGAAGCATCGGAGATTATAATAAGTGATCGACGAGTGATGGTAATTCGATGGTTGTGAAAGTCGAAGTTTAAGAGCATTGTGATGAACACTTCTTATGAAGTGACGGATGAGTGAATCATGTTGCTCTTAAGTGATAGATGGTTAAAGATGACCGGTGAGCCGATGAGTGACTTAATGGTCGGTCAGGCCGAAGGTTATGATGAAGTGTTGATATTGTAGTTGACGCAATTATTGTGCCAGATTAGTCACTCTTCTCTATGAGAGTGAGCAACGGTTGATAACGGTTCGTTAAGTGGAAGGTCGGGTGATCTCGACGGAGAATCACGACTAAGTAAGCGGAGTGACACATGCCTAGACTTAGAGGCGTATGTAGGACTTTGGTGGAGTTTGTTTTGTGAATGATTAAGGTAGTTGATTGTGATTTGTGGTATGAAGGTACCATGTCGTCGCATGTACAACATCTCTAGAAATTGTGTATGACGGCTCTGAGAGCCTAAAGTGAAATTTGCAGTGTGTCGGTGTTTACGATCAATGATGAGAATGATCACATGTGTTGCGAAATGGTAATTCCGCAGAGTTTTATCATCTTGGCGGTGTGAATGTGAAGATGAATCCTAAGTAGGGAGTTTTTACTGCCGACCGAGGAAGATCCGATGGTGTATTGTATACTGAAGTCTCCGAGTGTACCGTGCTAGACCTCAATAGGGATTCATAGACCCTTACGAGGAAGAGTGACGAGTTGTTGATATTGACTCGAGATCGTGCGTTACGATTGTGAGTTACAATTTTGGAATGTTATGTGTAGAGTTGTGATGATGGGATCGAATGAAGTGTAATTCTTTTTAAGCAAGGTGGTCGTGTAGTACCAAAGTGCGGTATGAGACCAAATGTAAAGCTTGTGATCTTGGAGTGAAAGAATGAAGTTGTCGTTGTGGGTGCTCTCATAATGTAACTCTGGGTTGCTATGAAACCCGGATGATACTATTGAGTAGGTACATGTTAGTATTGTGGTGTTTGCTGTATTTTCCCTGTCGGGAAACGTAATCGTGAGGATCTTCAGTGGATTATTCCACTTTGTGGATGATTGTGAGGTGGGGAGTGAAATGTCCCGTTCTTATTGATTAAAAACGTTCCATATTAATTGATTTCGTTGCGAGGTTTTGACCTCTATATGAGACGTTTTTCAAAGACTGCATTCATTTGAAAATAAACCATAACCTTTATTTCATCAATAAAGGTTTAAAAAGCTTTACGTAGATTATCAAATAATGATAATCTAAAATATTCTATTTACACACGACTATTACATAATGGTTTACAATACAAATATGTTACAACGAAATAAGTTTCTTGAATGCAGTTTTTACACAATATCATACAAGCATGGACTCCAAATCTTGTCCTTATTTAAGTATGCGACAGCGGAAGCTCTTAATAATCACCTGAGAATAATCATGCTTAAAACGTCAACAAAAATGTTGGTGAGTTATAGGTTTAACCTATATATATCAAATCGTAACAATAGACCACAAGATTTCATATTTCAACCCTGTATAGCTAACTCCAACATTCACATATAGAGTGTCTATGGTTGTTCCGAAATATATATAGATGTGTCGACATGATAGGTCGAAACATTGTATACGTGTCTATGGTATCTCAAGATTACATAATATACAATACAAATTGATTAAGTTATGGTTGGAATAGATTTGTTACCAATTTTCACCAAGCTAAAATGAGTAGTTTTTACCAATTTTGTTTTGCTCGCCATTTCTTCGTTTCTAATCCGTTTTGAGTGATTTAAGTGGCCACGGTTTCGTATTGAACTTGACTTTATGAAACTAAACAGAAAAGGTATAGGTTTATAGTCAGAAATACAAGTTACAAGTTATTTTTGAAAGAGGTAGTCATTTCCTTCGAAAGAACGACATCTTGATGACTGTTTTGAAAAACATGCTTTCACTTTGAGTTTAACCATGATTTTTGGATATGGTTTCATGTTCATAAGAAAAATCATTTTCCCAGAAGTATAGCTTTTAAATCAAAGTTTTTCATAGTTTTTAATTATCCAAACCAAAACAGCCCCCGGTTGTAACTACGATGGCGTAAATCCGGTTTTATGGTGTTTATCGTGTTTCCGGGTTTTAAATCATTAAGTTAGCATATCATATAGATATAGATCATGTGTATAGTTGATTTTAAAAGTGTAGTTAGAAGGATTAACTTTATTTGCGAACAAGTTTAGAATTAACTAAACTATGTTCTAGTGATTACTAGTTTACCACTTCGAATATGATAGCTTTTTATGTATGAATGGAATGATGTTATGAACATTATTACTACTTTAAGTTCCTTGGATAAACCTACTGGAAAAGAGAAAAATGGATCTAGCTTCAACGGATCCTTGGATGGCTCGAAGTTCTTGAAGCAGAATCATGACACGAAAACAAGTTCAAGTAAGATCATCACTTGAAATAAGATTGTTATAGTTATAGAAATTGAACCAAAGTTTGAATATGATTATTACCTTGTATTAGAATGATAACCTACTGTAATAAACAAAGATTTCTTGAGGTTGGATGATCACCTTACAAGATTGGAAGTGAGCTAGCAAACTTGAAAGTATTCTTGATTTTATGTAACTAGAACTTGTAGAATTTATGAAGAACACTTAGAACTTGAAGTTATAACTTGAGAGATATCAATTAGATGAATAAAATTGAAGAATGAAAGTGTTTGTAGGTGTTTTTAGTCATTGGTGTATCGATTAGATATAAAGGATATGTAATTTTGTTTTCATGTAAATAAGTCATGAATGATTACTCATATTTTTGTAATTTTATGAGATATTTCATGCTAGTTTCCAAATGATGGTTCCCACATGTGTTAGGTGACTCACATGGGCTGCTAAGAGCTGATCATTGGAGTGTATATACCAATAGTACATACATCTAAAAGCTGTGTATTGTACGAGTACGAATACGGGTGCATACGAGTAGAATTGTTGATGAAACTGAACGAGGATGTGATTGTAAGCATTTTTGTTAAGTAGAAGTATTTTGATAAGTGTATTGAAGTCTTTCAAAAGTGTATGAATACACTACATGTATATACATTTTAACTGAATCGTTAAGTCATCGTTAGTCGTTACATGTAAGTGTTGTTTTGAGACCTTTAGGTTAACGATCTTGTTAAATGTTGTTAACCCAAAGTATATAATATCAAATGAGATTTTAAATTATTATATTATCATGATATTATGATATATTAATATATCTTAATATGATATATACATTTAAATGTCATTACAACGATAATCGTTACATATATGTCTCGTTTCAAAATCATTAAGTTAGTAGTCTTGTTTTTACATATGTAGTTCATTATTAATATACTTAATGATATGTTTACTTATCATAATATCATTTTAACTATATATATATAAGCATATATATGTCATCATATAGTTTTTACAAGTTTTAACGTTCGTGAATCACCGGTCAACTTGGGTGGTCAATTGTCTATATGAAACCTATTTCAATTAATCAAGTCTTAACAAGTTTGATTTCTTAACATTTTGGAAAAACTTAATCATAACAATTTCATTTAATATATATATAAACATGGAAAAGTTCGGGTCACTACAGTACCTACCCGTTAAATAAATTTCGTCCCGAAATTTTAAGCAGTTGGAGGTGTTGACGTATCTTCTGGAAATAAATGCGGGTATTTCTTCTTCATCTGATCTTCTTGTTCCTAGGTGAACTCGGGTCCTCTACGAGCATTCCATCGAACCTTAACAATTGGTATCTTGTTTTGCTTAAGTCTTTTAACCTCACGATCCATTATTTCGACGGGTTCTTCGATGAATTGAAGTTTTTCGTTGATTTGGATTTCATCTAACGGAATAGTGAGATCTTCTTTAGCAAAACATTTCTTCAAATTCGAGACGTGAAAAGTGTTATGTACAGCCGCGAGTTGTTGAGGTAACTCAAGTCGGTAAGCTACTGGTCCGACACGATCAATAATCTCGAATGGTCCAATATACCTTGGATTTAATTTCCCTCGTTTACCAAATCGAACAACGCCTTTCCAAGGTGCAACTTTAAGCATGACCATCTCTCCAATTTTAAATTCTATATCTTTTCTTTTAATGTCAGCGTAGCTCTTTTGTCAACTTTGGGCGGTTTTCAACCGTTGTTGAATTTGGATGATCTTCTTGGTAGTTTCTTGTATTATCTCCGGACCCGTAATCTGTCTATCCCCCACTTCACTCCTACAAATTGGAGACCTGCACTTTCTACCATAAAGTGATTCAAACGGTGCCATCTCAATGCTTGAATGGTAGCTGTTGTTGTAGGAAAATTCTACTAACGGTAGATGTCGATCCCAACGGTTTCTGAAATCAATAACACATGCTCGTAGCATGTCTTCAAGCATTTGTATCGTCCTTTCACTCTGCCCATCAGTTTGTGGATGATAGGCAGTACTCATGTCTAGACGAGTTCCTAATGCTTGATGTAATGTCTGCCAGAATCTTGAAATAAATCTGCCATCCCTATCAGAGATAATAGAGATTGGTATTCCATGTCTGGAGACAACTTCCTTCAAATACAGTCGTGCTAACTTCTCCATCTTGTCATCTTCTCTTATTGGCAGGAAGTGTACTGATTTGGTGAGACGATCAACTATTACCCAAATAGTATCAAAACCACTTGCAGTCCTTGGCAATTTAGTGATGAAATCCATGGTAATGTTTTCCCATTTCCATTCCGAGATTTCGGGTTGTTGAAGTAGACCTGATGGTTTCGGATGCTCCGCTTTGACCTTAGAACACGTCAAACATTCCCCTACGTATTTAGCAACATCGGCTTTCATACCTGGCCACCAAAAATGTTTCTTGAGATCCTTGTACATCTTCCCCGTTCCAGGATGTATTGAGTATCTGGTTTTATCAGCTTCTCTAAGTACCATTTCTCTCATATCTCCAAATTTTGGTACCCAAATCCTTTCAGCCCTATACCGGGTTCCATCTTCCCAAATATTAAGATGCTTCTCCGATCCTTTGGGTATTTCATTCTTTAAATTTCCATCTTTTAAAACTCCTTGTTGCGCCTCCTTTATTTGAGTAGTAAGGTTATTGTGAATCAATATATTCATAGATTTTACTCGAATGGGTTCTCTGTCCTTTCTACTCAAGGCGTCGGCTACCTCATTTGCCTTCCCCGGGTGGTAACGAATCTCAAAGTTGTAATCATTCAACAATTCAATCCACCTACGCTGCATCATGTTCAGTTGTTTCTGATTAAATATGTGTTGAAGACTTTTGTGGTCGGTATATATAATACTTTTGACCCCATATAAGTAGTGCCTCCAAGTCTTTAATGCAAAAACAACCGCGCCTAATTCCAAATCATGCGTCGTATAGTTTTGCTCGTGAATCTTCAATTGTCTAGATGCATAAGCAATTACCTTCGTTCGTTGCATTAATACACAACCGAGACCTTGCTTTGAGGCATCACAATATATCACAAAATCATCATTCCCTTCAGGCAATGACAATATAGGTGCCGTAGTTAGCTTTTTCTTCAATAACTGAAACACTTTCTCTTGTTCATCCTTCCATTCAAATTTCTTCCCTTTATGCGTTAATGCAGTCAAGGGTTTTGCTATTCTGGAAAAGTCTTGGATGAACCTTCTGTAGTAACCAGCTAGTCCTAAAAACTGGCGTATGTGTTTCGGAGTTTTCGGGGTTTCCCACTTTTCAACAGTTTCTATCTTTGCCGGATCCACCTTAATACCTTCTTTATTCACTATGTGACTGAGGAATTGAACTTCTTCCAACCAAAATGCACACTTTGAAAACTTAGCGTACAATTCTTCCTTCCTCAATACTTCTAACACCTTTCTCAAATGTTCACCGTGTTCTTGGTCATTCTTTGAGTAAATAAGTATGTCATCAATGAAAACAATGACAAACTTGTCAAGGTATGGTCCACACACTCGGTTCATAAGGTCCATGAACACAGCTGGTGCATTAGTTAAACCAAATGGCATGACCATAAACTCGTAATGACCGTAACGTGTTCTGAAAGCAGTCTTTGGAATATCATCTTCTTTCACCCGCATTTGATGATACCCAGAACGTAAGTCAATCTTTGAATAAACAGACGAGCCTTGTAGTTGATCAAATAAGTCATCGATTCTCGGTAGTGGTAGCGGTTCTTGACGGTAAGTTTGTTCAACTCTCGGTAGTCGATACACAACCTGAATGTACCATCTTTCTTCTTGATAAACAAAACAGGAGCTCCCCACGGTGTTGTGCTTGGTCGAATGAAACCACGCTTTAAAAGTTCTTGTAATTGGCTTTGCAGTTCTTTCATATCGCTGGGTGCGAATCTGTAAGGAGCATGAGCTATTGGTGCAGCTCCTGGTACAAGATCTATTTGAAATTCAACGGATCGATGTGGGGGTAATCCCGGTAATTCTTTCGGAAATACATCGGGAAATTCTTTTGCGATGGGAACATCATTGATGCTCTTTTCTTCAGTTTGTACTTTCTCGATGTGTGCTAGAACAACATAGCAACCTTTTCTTATTAGTTTTTGTGCCTTCAAATTACTAATAAGATGTAGCTTCGTGTTTCCCTTTTCTCCGTACACCATTAAGTGTTTTCCTTTTTCTCGTATAATGCGAATTGCATTTTTGTAACAAATGATCTCTGCTTTCACTTCTTTCAACCAATCCATACCGATTATCACATCAAAACTCCCTAACTCTACTGGTATCAAGTCAATCTTAAATGTTTCGCTAACCAGTTTAATTTCTCGATTCCGACATATATTATCTGCTGAAATTAATTTACCATTTGCTAATTCGAGTAAAAATTTACTATCCAAAGGCGTCAATAGACAACTTAATTTAGCACAAAAATTTCTACTCATATAGCTTCTATCCGCACCCGAATCAAATAAAACGTAAGCAGATTTATTGTCAATAAGAAACGTACCCGTAACAAGCTCCGGGTCTTCCTGTGCCTCTGCTGCATTAATATTGAAAACTCTTCCACGGCCTTGTCCATTCATATTCTCCTGGTTCGGGAAATTTCTAATAATGTGGCCCGGTTTTCCACATTTATAACAAACTACATTGGCATAACTTGCTCCGACACTACTTGCTCCGCCATTACTCGTTCCGACACCATTTGTTCCTTTCGTTCTGTTAACCCCTGGTCCGTAGACCTCACACTTCGCCGCGCTATGAGCATTTCTTTTACACTTGTTGCAAAATTTGGTGCAGAACCCCGAGTGATACTTTTCACACCTTTGGCATAGCTGCTTCTGATTGTTGTTGTTGCTGCGGTTGTTATTATTGTTGGGATGATTGTTGTAGTTGTTGTTGTTGTTGTTGTTGTTTTGCCGTTTGTTGTAGTTGCGATTGATGTTGCGATTGTTGGGATAGTTGTTGTTGTTTTGGTGACTCTTATCACCGTTTTCCTCCCACTTTCTTTTGACTAGCTTTACGTTGGCCTCTTCGGCCACCTGTTCTTTAATTCATCCCTCAATCTAGTTCACTAGTTTGTGAGCCATTCTACATGCCTTTTGTATGGAGGCAGGCTCGTGTGAACTTATATCTTCTTGGATTCTCTCCGGTAACCCTTTCACAAATGCGTCGATCTTCTCTTCCTCATCTTCGAACGCTCTCGGACACAATAGGCACAATTCTGTGAATCGTCTTTCGTACGAAGTAATATCGAATCCCTGTGTTCGTAACCCTCTAAGTTCTGACTTGAGCTTATTGACCTCGGTTCTGGGACGGTACTTCTCGTTCATCAAGTGCTTGAATGCTGACCATGGTAGCGCGTAAGCAACATCTTGTCCCACTTGCTCTAGATAGGTATTCCACCATGTTAACGCACTACTTGTGAGGGTATGCGTAGCGTACTTCACTTTGTCTACTTCAGCACACTTACTTATGGCAAACACTGATTCAACTTTCTCGGTCCACCATTTCAATCCGATTGGTCCTTCGGTCCCATTAAATTCTGAAGGTTTGGAGGTAGTGAATTCCTTGTAGGGGCATCCTACACGATTTCTTGCGCCGTTAGCTGTATTGCTAGATTCAGAGTTATTGTTGGTATGTAGCGCGGCCTGTACTGCGGCTATGTTTGAAGCAAGAAAGGTACGAAATTCCTCTTCGCTCATATTCAAGGTGTGTCGAGTAGTCGGTGCCATTTCCTTCAAAATAGTCAAATGAAACAATTTAATCATACAGAATATTAAGAGTAGTCAATAGTATCTCGTAGCATAATATGAACTCATTTATAAAAGCTTTTTCTTCATATTAGCGTTTTATAAGTTTAAATTCGGGTACTACCTACCCGTTAAGTTCATACTTAGTAGCTAATATACAATTCAACTACTACAATTCCATATGAAAAACTGATTATAATAACATATCACATACAAATATTCTTCAAACTTACAACTTCGCTATATTACATATAACATGAAATATAGTACACTATGATACAGGACAGTTTTGAAGATAAATCTAGTTAATACGCAAGTTGTTCAACAAAGGAAATAAAGACACGTAATTCATAAGTCCAGAAACAAGTCATGCATTCTGGTTTTACTAAGATAACTTCCCATCCTTGGTCTTGTGGAAAATAACCGTTATGACCATTAGCTAGGCATCATGTTGTAATGTCGTCAAAAGGACGAGGGTTTCGTAATGACCAACAGTCTCGTAATAACCTAAAAAGCTCATTTCTTACCCGAATTACCGACTCCGTCACTTGTGGGAACGTTTTGTTTAATAGTTGTAGCCCGATGTTCTTGTTCTCACTTTGGTGAGAAGCGAACATTACTAACCCGTAAGCATAACATGCTTCTTTATGTTGCATGTTAGCCGCTTTTTCTAAATCACGAAGTCCTATATTCGGATATATTGAGTCAAAATAATTTCTTAACCCATTGCGTAAAATAGCATTTGGGTTCCCCGCAATATATACGTCAAAATAAACACATCGTAACTTATGGATTTCCCAATGTGATATCCCCCATCTTTCGAACGAAAGCCTTTTATAAACCAAGGCATTCTTGGAACGTTCTTCGAATGTCTTACAAACTGATCTCGCATTAAATAGTTGTGCCGAGGAATTCTGACCGACTCTAGACAAGATTTCATCAATCATGTCTCCGGGTAGGTCTCTTAAAATATTGGGTTGTCTATCCATTTTGTGTTTTTATACTGTAAAATAGACAAGAGTTAGATTCATAAAAAAATACTTATTAATACAAGCAATTTTTACATATATCATAAAGCATAAGCACACTATATTACATATATTACACCACACGAATACAACTATCTTATTCTGACTCGCTCGTTTCTTCTTCTTCAGTTTTGGTTCGTTTTGCCAAGTTTCTAGGGATATATGATGTTCCCCTAATACGAGCCGTCGTTTTCCACATTGGTTTAGAAAAACCTAGTGGTTTAGAGGTTCCCGGGTTTTTGTCACAACTTAAGAAATACGGGTGTTGACGATACATATAAAGTTCATCGGGTTTGGAATTAAATTTCTCTATTTTTATGCCCTTTCCCTTATTGTTCTCTTTTGCCTTATTAAATTGTGTTGGGGTAATTTCTATAACATCATCGGAATCCTTGTCAGGATCCGATTCATCGGAGAATTGGTAATCCTCCCAATACTTTGCTTCCTTGGCAGAAACACCATTGACCATAATTAACTTTGGTCGGTTGGTTGAGGATTTTCTTCTACTTAACCGTTTTATTATTTCCCCCACTGGTTCTATTTCTTCTTTCGGTTCCGATTCTTCTTTCGGTTCCGATTCTTCTTCCGGTTCCTCTTCGGGAACTTGTGAATCAGTCCACGAATCATTCCAATTTACATTTGACTCTTCATTATTATTAGGTGAGTCAATGGGACTTGTTCTAGAGGTAGACATCTATCACATAATATCAAACACGTTAAGAGATTAATATATCACATAATATTTACATGTTAATAATATATAGTTTCCAACAAAAATGTTAAGCAATCATTTTTAAAGAAAATACGGTCGAAGTCCAGACTCACTAATGCATCCTAACAAACTTGATAAGACACACTAATGCAAATTTTCTGATTCTCTAAGACCAACGCTCGGATACCAAATGAAATGTCCCGTTCTTATTGATTAAAAACGTTCCATATTAATTGATTTCGTTGCGAGGTTTTGACCTCTATATGAGACGTTTTTTCAAAGACTGCATTCATTTTAAAATAAACCATAACCTTTATTTCATCAATAAAGGTTTAAAAAGCTTTACGTAGATTATCAAATAATGATAATCTAAAATATTTTGTTTACACACGACTATTACATAATGGTTTACAATACAAATATGTTACAACGAAATAAGTTTCTAGAATGCAGTTTTTACACAATATCATACAAGCATGGACACCAAATCTTGTCCTTATTTATGTATGCGATAGCGGAAGCTCTTAATAATCACCTGAGAATAAACATGCTTAAAACGTCAACAAAAATGTTGGTGAATTATAGGTTTAACCTATATATATCAAATCGTAACAATAGACCACAAGATTTCATATTTCAATATACATCCCATACATAGAGATAAAAATCATTCATATGGTGTAACACCTGGTAACCGACATTAACAAGATGCGTATATTAGAATATCCCCATCATTCCGGGACACCCTTCGGATATGATATAAATTTCGAAGTACTAAAGCATGCGGTACTTTGGATGGGGTTTGTTAGGCCCAATAGATCTATCTTTAGGATTCGCGTCAATTATGGTGTCTGTTCCCTAATTCTTAGATTACCAGACTTAATAAAAAGGGGCATATTCGATTTCGATAATTCAACCATAGAATGTAGTTTCACGTACTTGTGTCTATTTTGTAAATCATTTATAAAACCTGCATGTATTCTCATCCCAAAAATATTAGATTTTAAAAGTGGGACTATAACTCACTTTCACAGATTTTTTACTTCGTCGGGAAGTAAGACTTGGCCACTGGTCGATTCACGAACCTGTAACAAATATGTACATATATATCAAAGTATGTTTAAAATATATTTACAACATTTTTAATACATTTTGATGTTTTAAGTTTATTAAGTCAGCTGTCTTCGTTAGTAACCTACAACTAGTTGTTCACAGTTAGATGTACAGAAATAAATCGATATATATTATCTTGAATCAATCCACGACCCAGTGTATACATATCTCAGTATTGATCACAACTCAAACTATATATATTTTGGAATCAACCTCAACCCTGTATAGCTAACTCCAACATTCACATATAGAGTGTCTATGGTTGTTCCGAAATATATATAGATGTGTCGACATGATAGGTCGAAACATTGTATACGTGTCTATGGTATCTCAAGATTACATAATATACAATACAAGTTGATTAAGTTATGGTTGGAATAGATTTGTTACCAATTTTCACGTAGCTAAAATGAGTAGTTTTTACCAATTTTGTTTTGCTAGCCATTTCTTCGTTTCTAATCCGTTTTGAGTGATTTAAGCGGCCACGGTTTTGTATTGAACTTGACTTTATGAAACTAAACAGAAAAGGTATAGGTTTATAGTCAGAAATAAAAGTTACAAGTCATTTTTGAAAGAGGTAGTCATTTCCGTCGAAAGAACGACATCTTGATGACTGTTTTGAAAAACATACTTTCACTTTGAGTTTAACCATGATTTTTGGATATGGTTTCATGTTCATAAGAAAAATCATTTTCTCAGAAGTATAGCTTTTAAATCAAAGTTTTTCATAGTTTTTAATTATCCAAACCAAAACAGCCCCCGGTTGTAACTACGACGGCGTAAATCCGGTTTTATGGTGTTTATCGTGTTTCCGGGTTTTAAATCATTAAGTTAGCATATCATATAGATATAGATCATGTGTATAGTTGATTTTAAAATTGTAGTTAGAAGGTTTAACTTTATTTGCGAACAAGTTTAGAATTAACTAAACTATGTTCTAGTGATTACTAGTTTACCACTTCGAATATGATAGCTTTTTATGTATGAATCGAATGATGTTATGAACATCATTACTACCTTAAGTTCCTTGGATAAACCTACTGGAAAAAATAAAAATGGATCTAGCTTCAACGGATCCTTGGATGGCTCGAAGTTCTTGAAGCAGAATCATGACACGAAAACAAGTTCAAGTAAGATCATCACTTGAAATAAGATTGTTATAGTTATAGAAATTGAACCAAAGTTTGAATATGATTATTACCTTGTATTAGAATGATAACCTACTGTAAGAAACAAAGATTTCTTGAGGTTGGATGATCACCTTACAAGATTGGAAGTGAGCTAGCAAACTTGAAAGTATTCTTGATTTTATGTAACTAGAACTTGTAGAATTTATGAAGAACACTTAGAACTTGAAGTTAGAACTTGAGAGAGATCAATTAGATGAAGAAAATTGAAGAATTAAAGTGTTTGTAGGTGTTTTTGGTCGTTGGTGTATGGATTAGATATAAAGGATATGTAATTTTGTTTTCATGTAAATAAGTCATGAATGATTACTCATATTTTTGTAATTTTATGAGATATTTCATGCTAGTTTCCAAATAATGGTTCCCACATGTGTTAGGTGACTCACATGAGCTGCTAAGAGCTGATCATTGGAGTGTATATACCAATAGTACATACATCTAAAAGCTGTGTATTGTACGAGTACGAATAAAGGTGCATACGAGTAGAATTGTTGATAAACTGAACGAGGATGTAATTGTAAGCATTTTTGTTAAGTAGAAGTATTTTGATAAGTGTCTTGAAGTCTTTTAAAAGTGTATGAATACATATTAAAACACTACATGTATATACATTTTAACTGAGTCGTTAAGTCATCGTTAGTCGTTACATGTAAGTGTTGTTTTGAGACCTTTAGGTTAACGATCTTGTTAAATGTTGTTAACCCAAAGTTTATAATATCAAATGAGATTTTAAATTATTATATTATCATGATATTATGATATATTAATATATCTTAATATGATATATACATTTAAATGTCATTACAACGATAATCGTTACATATATGTCTCGTTTCAAAATCATTAAGTTAGTAGTCTTGTTTTTACATATGTAGTTCATTATTAATATACTTAATGATATGTTTACTTATCATAATATCATGTTAACTATATATATAAGCATATATATGTCATCATATAGTTTTTACAAGTTTTAACGTTCGTGAATCACCGGTCAACTTGGGTGGTCAATTGTCTATATGAAACCTATTTCAATTAATCAAGTCTTAACAAGTTTGATTTCTTAACATGTTGGAAACACTTAATCATAACAATTTCATTTAATATATATATAAACATGGAAAAGTTCGGGTCACTACAGGGAGCGCCAGTTCTGATTGTCTCACGTCGAGACACGCGGATGTTGTTGTTTGCAAGGGTGTGTACCCTAGTGATGTGACCTGTTAGTTTATTTAAATGTCGAGGCCATCTTTAACGGACAGTTTAGGAAGGAGTATTCACCCTGCATAGGTGAATATATTTGTGGGTAGTGTGGCAAATCGCGAATTGTTATGATGATAATTCGCTGTTGACGGGATTCTAGTACACGAATAGTTTCCATGCTATTACTAGGAAGCCGTAGTGTATGATGTGTTATAGGGTTTAAGGGAGAAACCCTGTGTCGATTGTTGATGTTTTGCCTAGTTCGTGGTGTATTATTGTCGTCCTGGATTAATCCAGAGACTGGTGGTCGTGTGCGGATCGATCGATGGGAAAGTTTGTGTTCCCTAGAGTGATTATTTTGGTGATACCGAAATTTCTTCGTTGGAGGAATAATCCGGTTGCGGAGACGAGGGAAGTTGGTTCTTGAAATAGAGAACATACTCGATTGATCGGTTGAGTGGTGCGTTATAGACTGTTAAAGTACAGAGTTTTAACGGGGGCAGTTTGAACGTATAGCGCGTGAAATATCGCTTGTTGCGGTAATGCACGCTAGTGATTATTAGCGTGTGGTGAAAACTTCGGATTAATGCAAATTTTTATTGGAATTGTTGCGGACATCGAGTTTGGATGTGTGTCGGAGGACTATAGAGTGTAGGTTCGGATTGGTTAAGTGACTAGGATCACGAGGACGTGATCGATATAAGTGGGGGAGAGTTGTAACATCCCATTTTTCTTCATACATGTCCGAGGTACGTAATTGATCTTTAGAATGTTCATACTTGGTTGTATAATTGTATAAAGATGATTGTACGAAGCGTGTATGAAGGGTACCAAGCATGTACGTGTTGCTTGTTCGAATGTCGAAGAAACTGGACGTTGTTTGAGTTACAAGGTGTGTACGTACCTTTTCGACCCTAAATAATGTTTGAGTTAATATTTCAAAACCTTACCATTAGATAGGAAATCTTATTACGTTTCCAACGATATTTGATTCATCGAAAACGGAGTTACGGTCAAAAAGGTATGGCCAAACCAGGTTGTTGAAGTTCGGATGAAATAGGCCATTGTCACGACGCGACCAGAATGGCCACTGTGCGACAAATGCATAGTTTGAGGGTCAGAAAGCTTGAAAATGTGATCTAAAATCACCCTTTGGTCCACGGCGCGGAGGGTTTACTCCGCGGCGCGACAATAGGCACGATCTGGTGTTGTTCAGCCTTTTAATGAGTTAAATGAAGGGCAAAGTTGGTATTTCACATGTGGACGGGTTTTTGGCCATAAAACTGATCCCAATCTTATCGGAACCTCATTTTCTTCATTCTCTTTCCCTCCCACTCACACACCAAACCCTAGAGAGAGAGTAAAGGGTTTAGAGAGAAAAAGCTCGAATCGGGGAAGAAAAAGAGTGTTTTGGGTCGGGTCACAAGAGTTAAAGTTGTTCTCCTCGTTCACGGCTACGCTGTGGTTGTCATGGTAAGTTCTAACTCCGAAATTCATCTTTGTGATTTGATATTCAAGTTAGGGTTTTGAGCTTTTTAGTTGTAAAATACATTTAGATGATGAAGTGGGTTTATGGAAACTAGTTATTTTTGATACATGGCGAGTTTTGGGTTGATTGACGTTTTGGCCACGATTAGGCTTTGGTTTTGGGTATAATCACTTAGTTTAGTAATTTTGGAAGTGTTGGAACCCTTTTGGGTGTATTTGGGTTGACTAATTTTGAAATGGGTCAAAATTAGGGTTTATGTGTCAAATTGGGTAAGTTAAGTGTTTAACACTTGTGATTTGGTTTAATTCGTGTATTAGGGCCATTTTCACTTGTGTTAGTGATTATTGGTAAGTTTGGGCATTTTTATGACTTTGGTCAAAATGAGTAAATTGAATTCGGTCAAACTTGATGATGACACTAGTTTTGGTCAAAGGGATGTTAAACACTTTCGTTAAGTGTTAAATGAAGTTTTTGAATGAAAGTAATCGTTGGAAATGATTTCGGGTTAAAATTTAGTATTTTGACCATAAAGTCAAACTTAGTCAACTATGAAACGGGTTTTTGTGTAATATACGAGATAGTATGCGTTTAAAGGCTAAGTTTTTGTATTTTGGTGTTTCGGGAACGCGGGAACTAGTCTCATTAGTTATGGACCTTCGGGTGTTGTTAAAAGTATAAAAAGGTGTACTTTGCACTTTAGGTGTTAAATAGGCGGGTTATGGCGAGCAAGGCGTGATCCCTCGACTAAGGGATGTTTGTGTCGGATTCTATTTTAGAGAATGTATATTTATGTGTATATTGTGCCTATGTGTGATATAGGTGGTTACTTTCTTGGATTTGAGGACGGAGATCATGTTATACATGACTTGTGCGGGCATTCCGAGGTGAGTGGAATAATTATGCGTGTACGTATATAATGTATTTATTTGGGTAGCGTGAGATGTGAAGTGACGACGTGTTAAGACACCACGTCTCACATGACGAGTGAAGTGTCGACGTGTTAAGACACCACTCGGGGTGAAGTATCGACGTGTTAAGATGCCATCCCAAGTAATATGAAGAGTGAAGTGTCGACGTGTCAAGACACCACTCAGAGTGAAGTATCGACGTGTTAAGATGCCACTCCAAGAAATGACGAGTGAAGTGTCGACGTGTTAATACACCACTCGGGGTGAAGTGTCAACGTGTTAAGACACCACCCGGGGTGAAGTATCGATGTGTTAACATGCCACCCATAGGGTTAGTGTACGATGTGCTAAGTACACTAACGGTTGTTATGAACACCGATGGGAAATTTGAGTACCATTCCTTGTGCAATTGGTTAACCATGGTTATGTGTTGTAGTGTAGCATATTATATTGTTCGGATTATATGCTATCGTTTGTGCTAACTTGCGTATTGTAGATTTTAGCGTTATACTTTGCGATGGTATGCTAATTAAATTGCTAGCGTGTATGCGGTATGTGTGTAAGTGATTGCAAGTAGGTATATTATATATGTATATGTATAATTATTGCATTCACTAAGCTTCAAGCTTACCCCTCTCGTTGTTTACCTTTTTACAGGTATTGTGATAGTGAAGCTAGTTAGTCGTTAGACTAGATGCGTTGGAGCGCTTGGGCTCGATGGGGTAGCTTTCGAATATGGATGTGGATTGAGGATTTGGTAGATCTTTGGGATTATGCTCTTGGTATCGGGTTGGGCTATTGTGTCTTAACCGTGGTGTTGAATAAATGTTTCGAGGTCGTATTGTTTGGTTATGTCGAGTCAAACCTTGTATGTGAAATACATTCTCGTAAGGATGTATGATGTCAATTGTAAACCAAGAGTCGAGATAAAACGTTAACGTGTTATTATGATAAATTGTATACGGAAACTATTTTGAAATGGTTGTGTACTTGGATGCTATTGGGACCTAACTTAAAAAAAAATGTACTCCATTTTTGGTTTATCGGATTGGGGTTGTTTCAGTATGTCTCGTTTTGCATGTACTTGTATGATGTTATTGAATGAAATTAGGTTGTAGACTTATCAAATGATGAATATAATATGTTATGACTTGGTTTAAAGTTATGATTGAGTATATATATATATATATATATATATATATATATATATATATATATATATATATATATATATATATATATAAGTGTATACATGTGTGTGTGTGTATGTGTGTGTGTGTGTGCATATATGTGTATATATGTGTGTGTGTTTGTATGTATGTATGTATATATATATATATACATATACATATACATTGTGATTGTGATATTGTTAGTATTTGGAATATAATTACTAACTTGTGAGTATTGTTTTCAGGTGATACACAAGAGGAGAAGACTCGGTGACATTAGACTACCGAGTGATGCCTGTATCGGTGAGTGCGACTAACTGGAGATTAATAGTATATTGTAGCTTGTTATCCTATGATTGCCATGCTTGTTTGAATTAACATGCTACTACTGTTAGCTATTACTGTGATGATTCTATGTTAGTTGATGTTTGTTGATGGGGCCTAGTGCGTCCCTATCCTGTGGTAGCCTAATTTTGATAGGAGAGATCAACCTGCGGGTTGTGTTCCTCATGTGGTAGCCTAATTTGCATCCGTGTGGTATATGTTTGAATGACGCATTCGTCTCGTGTGACTGATTTATGCAACACGGTATTTAGGAGGAACTTTCGGTAAAACCCAGCCCGATCACCTGGTGGTTAATGGTTTGGTCGGACCGCCGGAGTCTCTGTAGACTGTACTTGGGTGATGATTATGTGTTAGACTATGTGAAATAATTAGTATGAAAGTTTCTGTATGCTATTACATGTAGTTAGTTGCACTCACTTAGCTTCGTGTTAACCCCCTCCTCTTCCACGCAGGTTGACTGTTGCATACTTGATAGATTCCAGGGAGACTGATTGTTGGGAGATATGTTTGACTAGTCAGAACTCGGATGTCACGTCTTTTCTATTAAAGCTTTATTAATGTTTTAATATAACACCCGCTCATTTATTTATTAACACGTTTATTATTAAGTGGATATATATATATATATATATATATATATATATATATATATATATATATATATATATATATATATATATAGGGGCACGATCCATGGATAAGCTTAAAAGGAGTACAAACCGGATAAGCAAAATAAAATTTTTTTTTTACATTCATAAATCTGCATTAAAATGCACCTCTAATCAATTTTTTTCATAAAAAAAAGTTCAAAATCTTTCAAAAATTAATGATGAATGGTAAAATTAACCATTCATCGAGTTAATTTATCATTAATCTTGTTTACGATTAATGATAAAATTAATCAATGCTAAAAAAACCAGATGAATGGTTAAATTAACCATTCATCTGTTTTTTTATCATTCATCAAAAACAGATGAATAGTTAAATTAATCATTCATCTGCTTTTTTTTAGTATTGATTAATTTTATCATTCATCGCGAACAAAAATGAATGATAAATTAACCAGATGAATGGTTAATTTTACCATTCATCATCAATTTTTACCATTCATCATCAATGTTTACCATTCATCATCGATTTTCGAACGATTTTGTTCAAAATTTTTTTCGTTTTCTTCTATTTGCATATTAAAGGATCGTTTTTTTTTTAAATTTTTTTTTGAAATTTTACTTATTCAGTTTGTGCCCCATTTAGTGCTTATCCATGGATTGGTCCACTATATATATATATATATATATATATATATATATATATATATATATATATATATATATATATATATATATATATATATATATATATATATATATATATATATATATATATATATATATATATATATATATATATATATATATATATAATGTATCTGATAAATTTGTCTTCCGCTGTATTTAAAAAAAAATCTGGGGTGTTAAAAGCAGGTTTATAGCAATTGGTAACAAAGAGGTATGGGTTTTTGTTGCAACTTCATTAAGGTTAGGATAGTCATTTGGGTCCAAAAAAAAGTCACACCTTGGTTTACGGGTTGGGCAGAAGTTGACCTATCCCCTATGTCCCTGTCATCTAGTACGACCTGATTGCTTTTAGACTTAAAAAGGGACCTTTTAATGTCTTTAGCAGACAATTTGGTAGCAGCCCTTTTCTCCTTTTATATCTTAACAGCAGAGGAGACTTTGTCCATAGAATAGTGAAATACTTTTGGACTAGATAAAACATTAGGACCGTTTAATTTTTGTGGGGTCATGAAATTCAAATTGTCATCGAAAACGTAAACCTCACCCTTTTCCGGTTGGTATTCCGGCATCTGAGTATTAAGTTCCAGTGTCGGGCAACGATTTTGGTTCTGGGTTTTTTGGTCAGTGGATGATTTGACCGAGGCATGTAAAACTTCGTTGAATTCATCAATAATATTATCACCCACTGTTTCAATAAAATCTTCTTCAATAACTTCTTCAACCCACAGATTACAAATAGACACATTAGCAACATTAGCGTTGACGAATTCATGAATTTACCCAGGTTCGTTGTATTCGATCAATGCATCATCACATCAGGTTGTTTAAGATTATGTGATAGGCTGTCGATGTGCATAACTCTACCAAACGAATTAGCTACTTCAATTGTACAATTAGATGAACAACAATCAAATGGAATACCTTTAATAGCTAGCTTTGTGATTCTTGAGATTTGAGTTTCATATGCACCATAGGGATTACCTCTAAAAATTCCAAATCACTCAGCGTAGGACCCATAGTCATTCTTTTGAAGCTATCCTCATCTTTACATTCGACTATGTAACCGTATGGGCCCCAAGCAGAAATGGAATTGATGAAGATGAAACGGCTCTTGAGCCATTTAAAGAGTTTGTGTGCTTTAATAGGAGTTTTATCTACGATTAAAGTTGTCAAGTGTAATCTAACACTTGTTTCTTGGTTTATATAGAGATTAACACAAGACTTAGAAGCAGCAGGTGGTGGTTTGGAGTTGTAAACGAATGCATTTGTTGTTGCTTTTGGGTTTAATTCGTTTTTGGCATAACTAACAAATAGAGACCTTTCGTTGATGATTTTACAATTCATCGTTTGAATGACCTTGGAAGCTTGTTCAATGGTATCGAATTTTATGCAAGCAAATGATCTATCTTGTTTCCAAGATAGACCTTGAATGGTGCCATACTTTTGCATAATATTGTAAATTATTGGAGGTTTTGTATATCTTGATAAACCGCCCAAAAATAAGGTGGATTTCTTTGCAAAAATATGTGGTTTGAATTGAGTTTCATTGGAAGTATTTTTTTTGTTATTGTATTTGCCAGATTTGTGTGGAAAGGATCGAATGTTTGTGTGACCACAATTTTATATATTCCATTTTAAGGGCGAATCTAGAATCAAAATTCATTGAGGTCTGATTTTTTTTTCTTTCAAAACTAATTATATTATAATTTAAGGGTTGTTCACCTTCAAAAAAAACTACAAATTCTAAAAAAAGAGTGAAGTCATGTAGTTAAATTTAGTGTTTTTTAAAAGCAAAAGAGTATTATTAATATATGTTGGAATATTTACATAGTACATAATGGGCCTTGATCCGGACGTGAAAGATAGCCTAATATATTACCTAATGTTACGATGCAAATGTTCTATGATTTACAAAAGGAAATTACAGCCATACAATAAAGGAGAATTGTAGCTTCAGTATTCAGTTGATGCCAGTTTGGTGGTTATTCGAAGATGTATAGAACGAAAGATGTTAAATTTAGTGTTGTCCTATCCAAAAAATGATTAGATAGACCTTTTCTATCAACATTGTTTGTTCTTGGATATACCTGCGTGTATCACTTTTTCGAATGAGTCTTGCAAATACATATAATTCATAAGAATATATTAGTGCTACGAGCGTGAGTGTGCAATTTGTAGTCGTTTTTTTTTTTTTTTGGGCAAAAATACCGAAACTTTTATAAAACACGAGACCTTCATCAAACAAATGAAGACTCGGAAAAAGGATACAAACAAAGGCACCGAGGCCAAACAACTCAAAAACCTCTACAAACCCTCACATAAAAAACAAAAAGAACAAAAGCTCAAAGAAACTAACAAATTATTGAACGAAAAAAAAACTTAACCATCAAACTTAGACCTTCGAACAACCACCCCTTTACCTTTATTTAGCCGAGCCCTTGAACCCTCTTTAAGCTTCGGAAGCGTCTTCGACCCATTCAACTTACCTTCCATCCTAACCAAGCCTTCAATACCTTTTAACGCCTCTTCAAAAAAACTATACGTTCTACCCGACCCACCACCCTCACCCGACCCGACACCCGAATATGGCCCCAAACCGGGCTCACAACCAGGCCCAACATTAGGCCCATTAACCATCTCGGGCCCACCAGAATCCTTAACAAACAAACGATCCACACGACCCGTTTCCAACCCGTCCATCTTGTTGCTCGACTGTCCAACTTCAAAACCTACACGTACCGGAGCAAGGCCCGAAACACTCTTCCCATTCACCTTTTTAAGACGCCCTAAACCCCCACCCCTATCACTTGAACATGAACCTGAACAACGAGCCCGTTTACGTTTTCGAAAACCATGAGAATCTAACGTTGCTTGAACCTAATCTAAAGAGAATGTAACCGAAGAAGGTGTAACAATTCTAGAACCCAACTTAACAACATTAGAATTATCAAAACCTCTCTTATTACCCGTAACAACCGGAGAGCTAAATCCAACATCGTCCTCACTACCAACAAAACCTCCTTCCCCAATACCTTCACCCAAAACCTACCCACTGTTAATAGGAACACCTTTATGACCCCCCGCATCAAGATTACCCCCTCCTGTCATCAATTCCTTCACAACCGAATTATTCACGACTTGTACAAAATCAGCCGAGACACAAGCCGCCTGAATTCTTTTAACGATCGACACATCAGAAACTTCGTTGACCCAAATGTGAGCGTTAACCAAAGTGTCGGCAATCAAAGAAACAGAAACTAGCTCGTGAATGTGTTTAACCTGAGTAGTTTCAACAAACACAAAAACATAACCATAACCTAACAAATCAGGCGAAGAATTCGCCACTTTCACCACCGAACCAACCCTAATAGCAATACCTTTAATATTATCAAAGTTAACAAACTTCGCCGGAAAACCCCTTAACTCTACCCAAACGTACCTGAAAAAGGCATCAGCCTTTGGATAGAACGGAACCACCAAATCGAAGCCAGAATCACGACCCTTAGCAAGAACATTTGAATATGAAGCTAAATCAAAACACTCAACCACCCCTGCAAACGCCCCCAATCTTCTAAAATTCGAAACCTTAGCTTTACAGTTAGTCAAAAAATTCTTTAACTTGTCTTCCATCAAAATAGACGAGTCGACACAAAGAACACTATGTTCCAACCCATCGGCAGCATGACGGTTCGGTGCAAGAGTACCCGGAGAACAAGAAAGATCGCCACGGGTAGCAGGTCCACCACCATGTCTACAAGGCCGTCCAACATAGATAGGAGAGCCAAAAACAGATGACCCATTCATCTCTTGAATCGCCAAAGTGGTATGAGTTGGTTGCTCGAAAGAAATAAAAGCAAACCGCCGAAAAGACCAAGATTGAATTTCCCTAATCGGTCCAATTTTGCAGAACTCCTCTTGGAGCAGATTTATTTAATCTACCAATGAAAATCGTATCCCCCATAAAAGCAGAATCTGCAGATGCCATGATGAAATTAACGAAAAGAGATGTAGAAATCAAAGAGGGAATAAAGGTCAGAAAATGAAAAAAGAAGGAAGAAGATTAAAGGCAGTAAGGAGTTGGATTTTGTTGGGAAAAATAAAAGATGTTGAGATGGTGTAATAGAGAGGTAAAAGAGAAAAAAATAATAATAATAAAATAGTGTCCGCTGGAATTGGATGTGGTGTTTGGTGGTAACTGGAGTGAATGGAGGATTAAATGAGAATAAAATAGTGACTTATCAGTGGTGGTTTACGGTGGTATATGGTGGTTTGGATAGGTGGGAAAGGTAAAGTCAAAAAATAAAGGTGAGGCACAACCTACGAGGTTAAGAGAAAATTTTCATATGACCGTTAGAAAGACGAATTTTTTTTGGCAAAAAAACCGAAACTTTTATAAAACACTAGACCTTCATCGAAAAATGAAGACTTGAAACAAAGATACAAAAAAAGGCACCGAGGATTTGTAGTCGTTTAGTATGTTAACTACTTCAAAATTTAATATCAGGTATATATCTTTCTGTGTACCAATCAACACTTCATATTTCTCAATCGATTTTAATCATTAATTTTTTTCACAGTGGATAATAAAGTAAATTTTAAATTTTCTGTTATTTTCCATTCAGAGACATTGAAAAAAATACTGGATAATTAGAATTTGAACAAAGGATGTACAATTGTATATGTATATAAGTTTAAGAACTATTTGAAAATGTTCAAACAAATAAATGTGTAAGTATAAATCAATTTTTTGTCGTTATAACATATAAAATAATAAATATGTTAAATTTTTTGATGCTATATAAACAAAAAAATTTAAAAACTCACGTTCAGTACAACAATGATCGATAACACGTTTTGTATCATGATGCTTGATCATGTTCGGTACAAAAATGATCGATCACATATGTAAAAACGACGTTACACAATTTTGTACCCTAATGATTGATCATGTTCCGTACAAAAATGATCCTCGCGTATTTAAAAACTACGTTAAACAATTTTGCACCCTGATAGTTGATCATGTTTGGTACAGAAATGATCGATCACATATGTAAAACCTACCTTATACAATTTTTTTTTTATACAAATATATATATATATATATATATATATATATATATATATATATATATATATATATATATATATATATATATATATATACTCACGTAATTAAACAATACACCTCTATAATTGCCTCAAATCATTACTACAAAGAGCTCATCACCACACTATATGGATCCTCATCACTCGTTTGAACTTTAAACATTAATTTATATTCTTTCGATTTTTAATAAGTTTGTCGCTAAACGTATCCTGATAATTATTTAGGGTTCCAAAAATGAGTAGGGCCATCTTATGTTTTTCAAACACGTTATAGTTTTGCAATAACGTTTTTCTTTGTTTATTTTGAGTGAAAACGAGAAGATCGGACAAAAACGCACCTTTCAAACGCGTTATAGTTTTGCAACAACGTTTTTCGTTGTTTATTTTGAGTGAAAACGAGAAGATCGGACAACAACGCACATTTCAAACGCGTTATAGTTTTGCAACAACGTTTTTCGATGTTTATTTTGAGTGAAAACGAGAAGAACGGATAAAACCGCACCTTTTAAACGCGTTATAGTTTTGCAACAATGTTTTTCGTTGTTTATTTTGAGTGAAAACGAGAAGATAGGACAAAATCGTAACTTTCAATTGATCGTAACCAAACATAGGGTCCCAACCCAACTATATAAGATCTTAATCATTTGATAGTAACGTTGTACTCCATAATAATTTTTTTCTTTATTTTTTTGTAAAGGATTGATACCCGATAAAGTAATAAAGAATAATGGATAATACAATGAGTTCGAAAAAATGCCTAAGAAAACAACTCAAAGACAACAACCAGAGCAAAACTCACAACCAAACCAAAAGACAAAAAACAACATTAGCTAAAACGCCATTCCTCTTTAAGACTTTGCACTTGTAGAGTATTCTTCCACTTCAAAGTCATCAACTTCAAACGTACCGTTGAGAAGATAATATCTGCTAACACATCATGAGATCTCTTTCTCTTTTTAAATAGTCGAAGATTCCTTTCCTGCCACCTGATGTAGACCGAAGCTCCAAACACGAGTTTAGCGACAATAATAACAACCTCTCTACTTCTCACATGAGGAATAATAGCAGCAGTAATACTCTTCCATTCGTCACTTGCCACCTGGATACTGATCTGAGTCATAACCTTTTACCACACCTACGAAGGATAAATACATTTGAAATTGTTTGTACAATTCTTGGCAACCCTTGTTAACGAAACAAGGATATTGAGATTTGATTGTTGAATGGACGATATAGCAGGATATTGTGATGAATGTATGATTGTTGGCGATTCCACGAAGGTAGTACGAAGGTATCGTACTTTACGCCACCAAGATACGAAGGTAACTCATTGAGAGTATTGTATGTGAGTAATTATGACTTAGAGTGAATGTGTTCTCCAGAGATCATGTTCTCCTTTTTATAGGGTTAGGCAATAGCTCTATCACCAGCTTTCTAGGTAGATTCAGTCTTCGAGGCGATTTCTGATGAGACAAAGCGGACTTTCCCTTCGGCCGACTGCAGCTCCTGCTGGCTCAAGAAAGCTACCCTGCAACATTCCTCTTTTGTCATTTGGATGTTAGTGTAAGCGCATTTGGTCAACCCGCTTACTTCTCTCCTTCAGTTTAGGTAATCTTGTGACTTTAGGAGAAGTCCTTGTCCATTGGTAACCGTGATCTCTTCGTCACTGTGTTCCTTCGTTACCATTGCTTCGTATAACGGAAGTGGTTCCGTACTGACTCTGAATATTGGGATTCTTCTTTGGTAGTATTCTTCTTTTATCATTTGGGCGCCTTTATTTGAATTTGGGTATATCCCGCCCTTGGTTTGTATTTGACATATGTGTTCTTGTGATCCATTTTTATGTCATTTATCCTCGTTAGGCGTGATATCTCCGTTAGCTTAGCTTCATTTATCTTGTCGGGGGATACACTATCAGAAATATAAGTGGTCAAGGCTATCAGGGACAAGCTGACAGAAAGGACACACCACTGCACTTCCCACTGGCTAAGCTTATCTTGAGTCTTAAGTTTGTCACACATCAATAACCAAACCAAAAACGAGTGAACCAAATAACATCATTCCATGGCACAATATTTGCTCTTGGCCTAATAGTATTCCAAGCTTTGCTAACTCAAAAATTATGGCAAAAGCCACCCAAATCTTTCCAAGCAAGGGCATCACTTTCATCATATAATGCAAAATTATTTATGGACAGCAGCTCAGGATACTTGTAAGTCCACTCAACTGGCCAGGACAATTAATTATCGAAGAACAACTCTAATATTAATAAAAGTAAAAAAATCTCTAATACGTTTATAGTATCTTAATATTTTAAAACTTTCATCGTACTTCATAATTTAGATAGTACTCCATCCGTCTTATATTAATTATCCATACGCAAAATCCACATGATATTAAAATATCATAATACATTATATTCTTTTCTATATTTTACAGTTAAAGCTCTTATTTTTCACTTATATTTGTGTATTTCATATACCTTAAATGTATTAAAGAACCTTAAAAATTGGTTCACAAACCTTATAAAGATGACTAAGAAAACAATTCATTAACGCTTAATTCATTCATTTGTTTCTGAACAGTTCTTTAAATAGACATTGGACTTTTGGTTATGTTTGTTTACATTGTGCTTTTTTACAGCGATTGGGATCATCCGTGGAGGACTAAACCACCCGTTGCGATCATCTCTCATTTCGACTATGCCGATGCAACGATAAACCCCGCCCCAATCGCTACCCGGGAGAAAACTTTGAAACCGATCCAAGGGCACGGCCAAGTAAAACCCCCTCCCCTTTAACCCCCCCCCCCCCCCCAGACGGTATGGAAAAGGTGTCATGGGTGGATACTTCATAGCATGGATGAAATTGTATTTTTTAATATGTAGCCAACGGGGGTCGAACTCCTGACCTCCCCTAAAGGAGGCAGGCTACCAACCGCTGTACCACATCACAACTTCTTGTTTACATTGTGCTTGAATGATTATGTTCATTACAAGTGCATATTAACAATAAATCATTCAAGAATAAAACGTAAATGTAATAATTATTTTTATACTAAACATAGTCATTTGCACGAATGTCGAAATTCGCACGAATGTCAGAGATATTCGCACAAATGACTGTTTCATTTGCACGAGAGAGTTAGGTCTGTGTGATATTGTGTCAGACTTTTCATTCACACGAAAATGTGAGACTTTCGTACGAAAGTCATAGACTTTCGTACGAATGAGAGCTGACAGACTATAAATAAGGATGACGGGTTTTATTTAAAGGTTACACACATTATAAAAACCCTAGCTGTATTCATTCTGTGTTTTGCGATATAGTTCATTTCCAATACTAATCAACAAACTTTAGGTGTTAATCTAATCCATTCTTAGTGAATAGGTTTGATTTACCCGATCTCGTAAGTTCACGTTACTTGTTAGAAGCTTAATCAATTAGTTTTAGCTAGTGTTTGAGTAATTGTTTGTTTGAGATGGTCATTTGGCATAATTGGTATAAGAGCTTGTTACTACTGAGCTCATGATTGAATCGATTATAGATCAAAGACGTTAAACTTATGATTGAACTATCAAATTTGGAGGTTCTGGATCTGCTGTGGAAGAAAATTGGTAATGAGTTCGTGAATCGTTAGATCGCCTTGCTAGACACATAGGTTAAGAAGCAATCAAAATTAGGAAGTGATCTAACCGTTCAATTTGGAGATATGATTATTCAAAGTTAGAAGCTGTTATAGAAAAATATTTAGGGTTTCATTACGCAATCGTGAGAGAAAAGTCATTCTATGTTTGTCTACCAGTGGATCGGCCTGAAATTTGGATTGGAAATACTTCACATACATATCTAAATATGGTAAAGTTTAATGATGATCAGACCGTTGAATTTTTGGATATTTAGTTTTGCTTTTGGACGGTTTTTGGGAAACTTTTTGGGTTTGAAGAACACGAGGGTGTGTTTGAGAAGTTATTGTGGCGTTATTAGGAGCATTTGATTGGTTATGGTCCAATCGAGTTCTATATATTCCGCTATGTGGAGGAATTGGTTTTTGATGATATTGATACGAAATCACATGATTCATAAAGTAATCTTTGATGCATCTAAATCCTTATTGATATGTTTGGAGTTGTTAGCTGTGAGTCAGACTTCTCTACATCCTTTGCCTATACATATATAAGTCATGAAGATGTTTGGGCAATTTAAGTTTATTGGATACAACTAAAAGTAATGGCAACTGGTTTAAAGTGCAGAATTCTGAGCAAGTCAATTTGTAAGAAGAATTCATGAGAGATGTTTGAAGAGTTCAGTCACTTAGGGAATCTGAAAGTTATGGAAATAGGGATAATAGTGTTCAAGTCAATCTGAAGTTTCTTAGAGAATGTAAGTTAGTGATTCAAATAAATGGGGCGATAACATTTATGTTCGGAGTTTAGGTTTAACGTGTTCTGGAAGACCTTTCATGAAGCTTGAAATTTGTAACACCAGTCATTTTTTTTAATCACATCGAAAGACATCAATTTATTAAACACAACAATAGTAACATTATTACACAGATTCATGTCATAGTAGGTTTAACGTTTACAAACAGTGTTACTTATTACAAATACATGTCACAAAAGTCCACATCAGAGTTCGTTTGTCAAACATGTCTTCAATCACTAACACCCAGCCAAACAGAAATAATGAACCTTCAAGGGTGGAAATATAGGGGAGTTAGCATAAGGCTAAGTGAATGGAATCTATCAAACAAAACAAGCTTAAGCACTACACATGCAATCAACGTCACTAACCTGCTATCTACGAACTAGCATACAAGTACAAACAATACAAGGATCGGCGGCTTGTACAGGCACACGACCCTAGCTGATCGGGCTAGAGTTTACCGATAGTCCTTCTTGTTAAATCGGTACACAGAAAACAGGATATGAACCCAACCTCCCTTGGCTCGTTTGACCTCATACGGACTACAACCTCCCTAGGAACGGTTGAAAGTCCCCAACCTCCCTAGGCACGACTGGTGTCAAACACAGTGTGCACATAAGATCACATAACAACAATAAGCATGCAATATCCAACTAACATGGCAACTATTATCTATACATTGCAATAATATCATAATAAAGCATGGTAATAAAGTAAAGTCACATTAGCATGGCATGCTACTTAAACTCTACAAGGAGCTATACCCACTCACCAATTACCAGCAACAGCTCAGTTATCTAACTTCAGAGCTTCTTCCTGGTTCTTATCGCCTTAGAACAATATAAACCAAATTAGTATAGTGCTCTAATCAAAATTAGACACACGGGGAGCATAACAGCTAACAACTGACACTTTTCATAAAATTTCTCCAAACTGCCCATTTTGGTAGTCTCTTATAGACAGTCGTCCGACTGTCTCGACAAACTACCGACTGTCTAGACAGAGTACCTACTGTCCGAGACAAAGTAGCGACTGTCCAAAAGACAAAATCCTGAATGCCTAGACAAACTACCGACTGTCCAGAGATAGTCTACCGAATGTCTAAACAAACTACCGATTGTCCAGATATAGTCGTCCAACTGTGTTCTTGAGCTACACCAGCAACAAAGTTACGGGTTTTAGGCAGAAATCACCAAATCTCGATCTTGAACTCGATTTTGACCTAAAAATGAACACAACTTGTTTACAAAACATTTTAACACATAAACCTACAAGATTTTTACACAAACAACATCAATTTAACAAGATTTGACCCAATATCACTTTTATACAAAACCTAGCTTAAAAAACCCAATCAAACACTGATTTGGACATGAAAATGCACGATTCTTACCTTATTTAGACTTTAGAAATCACTTTCTACAGATTTTTATTTTGAATTAAACATAAAAACGAGATTTGAAGTTTAGGGTTTCCAAATGGTGAAGAAAGTTTGGTATGGTGTAGGTGTGAGAAGTGTCTGGAACAAAATGAGAGATAAGAGCTGATATCTAACTCAAAAGGACTTAAAAAAATCTTACCTCATGTCACACGGGTATTTACCAGTTATCTGATATCTTTCATACCTCTATAGACGGCCCTAACGGTGTCAAAATTAAATAAACAAACCTGTTATGTGACCCTTGTCACAAACTGGTCTCAACCAAATAATAAAATAACACTAATCATATAAATAAAATAAAAGAACTTAAAGACACATAATAAAACTCTAAGGGCAAAATAGTCATCTTATGTCTAGCCCAGGTTTCTGTCTGTTACAAAATTTACAACTGATAACGCTCTAAAAGTCATAATTTTAACCGCATTATATGGCCCATTTAAAATACTTTATCGAATGAAAAGCCGAAATAGTACCTTTTTGGTTTTTTTGTATATATCATGACAACGAATTCAATGGCATAAGAAGCGAAGAAAACGTAGTTATAACGAAGAAAACATACTGAAAACAGTAAACGATCGAAAACGCACCCTAGATCAAGCATCCAAGGGACTAAAACGACAGGTACCACCCCTATAGGTATCGGAACTGACACCTTTGCTCGGTGTCGGAACCGAGACCGGTACACTGACCAGTATATGCTCGAAGGCTATCGGGACCAACCCCCTTGGTGGGTTTCTGAACCGAGAGGGAGGAAAACAACGAGCGTTGCACCCCTCGGTCCCAGACAAATGCACAAAACTGACACCTTTTGGTGTCGGTACCGACCCCTTTTAAGCCCATTCCGGGGAATTTTTTCCAAGATCACATTTTAATGTTGTTTTCAGCCCAAGACTTGCATGCATGTCGTAATACCGACACCCACACAAGATGCCAATTTGTAATTTTAAGGAGGGGCTTTGGGTGTAAATTTTGAAGATCTCGGATCCTATAAATACCCCATTTCATTTCACATTTACATCTCACTAAACACTCTCAATTATTTTAGTAGTTAGCTTCTAGATTAGTTAAAATTATCACTTAATTATTGATAGATATGTACAATTAAGGAACGAAATTTGTAAGGAGCACGATGCGTCGGAAGTTGTTAACTTTTGTAATATTCAGAACTCACTATTAATCTACGGTCAATTCTATCCATTTTATCTACTTTATTTTACAATGTTTATTTTATTTATCGTTATGCTTCGAATTGCCATGATTAGAGAGTAGTTAATTTTATGTGTTTGTTATGACGTAATTAGTTGATTATTATGTGATAAATATATACATGTGATATAGTGTTATGTTATCTAACAAATATTGTTTTTATGAATTCAAATCACTTTTAATCAAAGAACGTGGTTTTTAAATTTGTAATTGAGACGTCATGAATCTCAATATAAAGTAACTATCTATGTCAAGACTATGCTTGAATGCAACGTTATGCGAACTTTATGAGACCCATAATATCGTGGGTCAGAGGCACATGCCAGTTGTAGTAAGTAGCATTAGAGAATTCTAGAATCTACATAAATAAACATCGTGAAGTATCGACAATGAAAATATTTTACTCAAATGTTACTATAAAACCCCGAGAAATAAACAAAGTACATTATACCATCGATCAATTTTATAAAACATGATCTGGAAACATGAAAAGGAATTTGCCTCGGTATCGTACCTGGACATGGTTCTAGAGTTTCTGTGATCCGATATAATAAAGCAAATTTATAAACACGTATCGTAACTTAATCTTTCGAAAACCAATTTTCTAAAACAAAGACGAAAAGACTGCGGAATTAACAACCACCTTAGTACCTACTAAGGTGTTGTTTGTTTTTCCCCTTGCAATCCTTATTATAGCTAATGTCTGCAGGGGGACAGATGTTTTCATTTAAGAAGGTTTGTTTTTTTGTAGAAATAAGACAAAATAAGATCTTAAAATGTCTTTAAGTTCACAGCTCTGAACTAGTGCTTCCAAAATTATAAGACATTTTTCCTTCTCTTCCAAATTCACTATAACAATTACTTTGTAACCTTATCATATTCTCTTCCATTCCTTCACCACCAACCTACCTCCTCCACCTCTAGCGACACCACCTCCGATGCCTGCACCACCTTCAGCGGCGGCTACACCTCTAACGTCGATACTACCTCCGACTACAACACTCGCAATTGCACTTCAACACTCTCTACACTCCAAATTCTCAATTTATTTTGATTTAATTTCTTGTTTAGATAACATATGTATAGTTGTTGTAACCATCTCTATTTAGCAATTTGTTACACCTTTTGCACAATTTCCTATTTGGGATAACATCTCTGTATGTGGGTATAGAGCTTGTTTTAAGATCTATTTTGACTAACCAACCATAATGATCATGAATGTTGTTTATTTTGAGATTATGGTGACTAGCAATTTTAATAAGACCTTTTGATAAGGATTTAAGATACTCAATAGTCATATAATTTTTTTTTTTCTAATATAGGCTATATATCTCAAAAAATACCAGTGTAAGTCACATACTTTCAAAAAGTATATCGATGTATACAAAAGGTAACCTGCTACCTGCTAAACCGGTCATCTTCATCTTCTACAGAAAATTCTGGTCATTTTCATCTCCATCCATGGCGACTTATGGTGGTGCAAATCGAAAACACCCCAAAACCTGACCAAAACTCATCAAAATTTGCAGTTAGTTGCGGTAGATTATTTTAAACATAAACTCATTGATGGATTTCACAAACACATAACCAAATTACTGAAATCAGTCGATTTGGATAACAATTTTTTTAAACAAAAAATGCTCATAACTTGATGAAAACTTTGAGTTAGCCTCTGAAATTTTGAGGAAACATTGACTAGATGATACCAAGCTTTCCTCATTTTCTCATATTCGTGCTAAATAGGAAAAAAAAATTGGCAGAGTAAGAATCAAATACGGAGTAAGAAAATAAAAATCAAATACGGAGTAAGAATTACTTTGGATCTGAAACAAATGGGTTGATCTTATTAATAACTTTTTTTTTTCAAAATTTGATCGGAGAAGATGACCGAAAAACTGACGTGGCAATGAAATTTTTTTGAAACAAGTTAACAAGTTATGTTCGTTTATATTAACATACTTATTTAAAGAATATAGCTTATACTAGTATTTTTTAAGTATATGGCGTACATTAGATTAAAATGAAAAGTATATGATCACTCAGTAGCTTAAACCCTTGACAACATTTAGTGCAAACTAGTCCGGACCGGCTCGCACGATGCGGCTGGGGCTTTCGGTCGGCGTATTCATATTTAACGCAGTTTTATTTATAGAAGGGAAAACGGGGCATCTGTTATGCGTAGTTGTTGGTGTCGTCGTCTTTAGTGTTTTTTAAAATCTGTCCGGTTCGAACATAGTTAGTTTCGTTTTGTTGATAAAATTATTTCGAGCCTAATGGTGCTGGAGAAAAAATTTAACTCGCGGCGGGGCTGTCGTTGTGTTTAGCATTTTTTTAAAAAGTGTCCGTTTCGAACGTAGTTAGTATCGTTTTGTTCATAAAATTATCTCGAGTCTGACGCTGCCGTCGAAAAAATTGAACTCGTGCCGAGCGGGAGGATACGGGTTGTCGTTGTGTTTAGAGTTTTTTTAGAAGTGTTTGTTTCGCATACAGTTAGTCCCGTTGGGTTCGTAAGATTTTTCCGAGTTGAACGGTGGTCTCTGAAAAATTTAACTCGCACCCAGCGAGAAGATAGGGCCCGTTATAAATTCGGGTGGAATTAATTTCTTATATTTTAATTAAATTATATATTTATAATTTTTACCCCTTAAAAAGTGTAAACTTGAGGGACCGTTGTGGAAATATAGGCGAAGTTGAGGGACCGTTTGTAATGTGAACGCAAAGTGAAAACTACATTCAGTTATAACTGAAACTACAACTTTTGGCACCACTTTTTATATTATTTTCTAAAATAAAACTGAACTTTTCAATAATTAAGGATTTTAAATTGTATTTAGCAGACATAAAAACAAACAGTCTTCTACGTTCATTCTACATATCTTCAGACAACATCTTCTCTACAGACGTGGTTCACAGATTTTTAGACGAAAACATCTCAAAAAATAAACAACGCCTAGGTGACACCTTATATGTCCAGTACTTTTCACCCTTAGGTTTATAGAAAGATCTTACTTAAGAAAGGCTATCTCTTTATCACGTTTTAGCTAAGATATTATATTGGATCGCCTCTGTAGTATTAAGATTGGTTGGACTTTATATAGGCTACTAACCCATTTAGATAGCCCACGACGAGATTATCACCTGACTAGCAGGTTTCTAGAAAATCGAAGACATACCGTTATTATCGTTACTTTAAAGTCTTGGGTAGATGTTGAGGGTAAGATATTATACCGTCCAATCAGAATTCCCAAACCTAAACTTCCAATGACATACTAAGAAATTAGTAGGAGTTTAAGGTCAAACACTGCATGTACCAATCACCAATACCTAGTTAGCAACAAACATCTATACTCTAATAAACCCATAACCGATGACTAATGAAATCATAGCAAACACTCTTTCCATAAACTGAATTTAC
Source organism: Rutidosis leptorrhynchoides (assembly GCF_046630445.1). Taxonomy (NCBI): domain Eukaryota; kingdom Viridiplantae; phylum Streptophyta; class Magnoliopsida; order Asterales; family Asteraceae; genus Rutidosis; species Rutidosis leptorrhynchoides. The sequence goes on along the minus strand of NC_092341.1, from coordinate 273,971,681 downwards.
AACAAATTATTTATTCGCTTACTTTAATTCATGTATTTTAATATTACTGAAAACCACAAATCACTCCTTTTTAACCCGCTAAGTTAGAAACCCGATTGTGAGGAGACGCTTACTTTCTACTGCATTATTCTCTTCAAATGAATGACCCTAGGTCTTACTTCTGCTACTACCCCTTTTAGGATTAAGAGTGATAGATTTAGGCCCCATACTTATAAACATTAAAACATTGATCCGTTCCTCCTGGACTGCCCCTTATGCTTGACGACACGTAAAAATCATCGCACCACCTAAGGGAATGACAACAACAAGATATGGTACTACCACAGAGACTAGAATGAAAAGATTGCAAGATGTGCTTACAACCATTAGCTAGCAACTTCCAATTATGAAGTTTGTTGATGCATATTTTGTGTGGGCATCATCGGGAGAATAGATTAAGAAGGAACGTTTAATCAATATTATGTATACCTCGAATGTAATAAACGTGTGAAACTGATAAGTCAAATGAGCATTTATGATTGTTTTGGGGCGGGGCGGTGTTGGTCCCTTGATAACAACAGGAGTATTGTAGATGGGGGGTGAATACAATTTCTTTTAATTAACTTAACAGTTAAACACGATTAGTATTCAAGCATGTAAATTAAATAGAGTCACAGGTAATTTTCAACGATTATTCTTTATTGATTGAATCACAAAGAATCACAACTATCCTTGGTGGAATGATAGTTGGTTGATACAGATTATCTAGAATATAGCTAAGAGGTAAACTAAAAGCTATTACACGTTTTTGACTCTAAATAAATAAACCCACACCACTAGTTGTTACAATAGTGGATACAACAATTTATAGTAGTCCTATTAACCGTGTAATGGTTTTATTGTCCACTGGTATATAGGATGTCTGTACTTGTGGGGACAACTGCATCAGAGAGTATGCTCCCCTCTTTCCTCTTTGGTAGCTATTTGTAGGAACACTCTAATTCTGCTTGGCACCACTATTTGATTAAACAAATAGAATGTTGTGTTCCTTAGGTGTTGACAAAGTATAACACATGTCTGCACATGCGTTAAACGTCTGCATTCCCATGTGGTCTTGTAAGGTCACTTGTCAGCCGCCGACGCGTGTCATTTTCTGTTCAACTTTGTCTTTGACTTCTGTTGAATAGTACAATTGATGTAGACTACTCGGGAAACTACTATGCTTATAATGGAGCATAGCTGTCTTGTGTAGTAAGCTGTATTCCAGCTGTGCTGGTTCTTCATTGCTGAGACACTTGATATTCTTGAACTGCTGAGTACACATCCTGTGCTGATTGAAGAACACTGTCTACCTTGTGCTGGTAGACTGAGTAGCAAACTACACTCGACACAGCAATATCTGCTGTCTATACATAAACAAACTTGTGCTGGCTGCACATAACATTTTAGTGCAAATAAATTACAGTTTTGTCATAATTAAATCCTTAATTATTTTGGGAACTCAACAATCTCCCCCTATTTGATGATGACAAAACCTATGACATACAGAGAAAACGCTAAATGAAATGTCCCGTTCATATTGATTATAAACGTTCCATATTAATTGATTTCGTTGCGAGGTTTTGACCTCTATATGAGACGTTTTTCAAAGACTGCATTCATTTTTAAAACAATCATAACCTTTATTTTATCAATAAAGGTTTTAAAAACATTACGTAGATTATCAAATAATGATAATCTAAAATATACTGTTTACACACGACCATTACATAATGGTTTACAATAGAAATATATTACATCAACATATGTTTCTTGAATGCAGTTTTTACACAATATCATACAAACATGGACTCCAAATCTTATCCTTATTTTAGTATGCAACAGCGGAAGCTCTTAGTATTCACCTGAGAATAAACATGCTTTAAACGTCAACAAAAATGTTGGTGAGTTATAGGTTTAACCTATATATATCAAATCGTAACAATAGACCACAAGATTTCATATTTCAATACACATCCCATACATAGAGATAAAAATCATTCATATGGTGAACACTTGGTAACCGACATTAACAAGATGCATATATAAGAATATCCCCATCATTCCGGGACACCCTTCGGATATGATATAAATTTTGAAGTACTAAAGCATCCGGTACTTTGGATGGGGTTTGTTAGGTCCAATAGATCTATCTTTAGGATTCGCGTCAATTAGGGTGTATGTTCCCTAATTCTTAGATTACCAGACTTAATAAAAAGGGGCATATTCGATTTCGATAATTCAACCATAGAATATAGTTTCACGTACTTGTGTCTATTTTGTAAATCATTTATAAAACCTGCATGTATTCTCATCCCAAAAATATTAGATTTTAAAAGTGGGACTATAACTCACTTTCACAGATATTTCTTTCCTCGGAAATAAGACTTGGCCAAGGATCGATTCACGAACCTATACAAATATGTACATATATATCAAAGTATGATCAAAATATAATTACAATCATTTTTATTATGTTTTAAAGATTTGAGTGTATTAAGTCAGTTGTCCTCGTTAGTAACCTACAACTAGTTGTCTACAGTTAGATGTACAGAAATAACTCGATATATATTATCTTGAATCAATCCATGACCCAGTGTATATATGTCTCAGGCTAGATCACAACTCAAAGTACATATATTTTTGGAATCAACCTCAACCCTGTATAGCTAACTCCAACATTACTGCATATAGAGTGTCTATGGTTGTTCCAAATTATATATATACATGGGTCGATATGATATGTCAAAACATTTGCATACGTGTCTATGGTATCCCAAGATTACATAATATATTAGAATACATGTATAATACAATATAAGTTAGCTAGAATATGATTTTTATAGATTTGTTAAACATTTCCGGTAGCTAAAAAGATCAAAAATATCCAATCTTGTTTTACCCATAACTTCTTCATTTTAAATCCGTTTTGAGTGAATCAAATTGCTATGGTTTCATATTGAACTCTAATTTAAGAATCCAAACAGAAAAAATATATGTTTATAGTTGTAAATTTAAGTTACATGTCAATTACTAAAGAGGTAGTCATTTCCGTCGAAAGAACGACATCTTGATGACCATTTTGAAAAACATACTTTCACCTTGAGTTTAACCAAGATTTTTGGATATAGTTTCATGTTCATATGAAAAATTATTTTCCCTGAAGAACAACTTTTAAATTAAAGTTTATCATAGTTTTTAATTATCCAAACCAAAACAGCCCCCGGTTTTACGTCGACGGCGTATATCCGATTTTAAGGTGTTCATCGTGTTTCCAGGTTTTAAATCATTAAGTTAGCATATCATATAGATATAGAACATGTTTTTAGTTGATTTTAAAAGTCAAGTTAGTAGGATTAACTTTTTTTTGCGAACAAGTTTAGAATTAACTAAACTATATTCTAGTGATTACAAGTTTAAACCTTTGAATAAGATAACTTTATATGTATAAATCGAATGATATTATGAACATCATTACTACCTCAAGTTTTCTGGATAAAACTACTGGAAATGAGAAAAATGAATCTAGCTTCAAAGGATCCTTGGATGGCTTGAAAGTTCTTGAAGCAGAATAATGACACGAAAACAGTTCAAGTAAGATTTTCACTCGAAATAAGATTGTTATAGTTGTAAAAATTGAATCAAAGTTTGAATATGAATATTACCTTGAATTAGAAAGATAACTTACTGTAAATAACAAAGGTTCCTTGATCTTAGATGATTACTTGGAATGGATTAGAAAGCTTGGAAGTAGACTTGCAAACTTGGAAGTATTCTTGATTTTTATGAAACTATACTTATGGAATTTATGAAGAACACTTAGAACTTGAAGATGGAACTTGAGAGAGATCAATTAGATGAAGAAAATTGAAGAATGAAAGTGTTTGTAGGTGTTTTTGGTCGTTGGTATATGGATTAGATATAAAGGATATGTAATTTTGTTTTCATGTAAATAAGTCATGAATGATTACGAATATTTTTGTAATTTTATGAGATATTTTATGCTAGTTTCCAAATGATGGTTCCTACATGTATTAGGTGACTCACATAGGCTGCTAAGAGCTGATCATTGGAGTGTATATACCAATAGTACATACATCTAAAAGCTGTGTATTGTACGAGTACGAATACGGGTGCATACGAGTAGAATTGTTGATGAAACTGAATGAGGATGTAATTGTAAGCATTTTTGTTAAGTAGAAGTACTTTGATATTTGTCTTGAAGTCTTTCAAAAGTTTAAGAATACATATCAAAACACAACATGTATATACATTCTAATGGAGTCGTTAAGTCTTCGTTAGTCGTTACATGTAAGTGTGGTTTTGAAACCTTTAAGTTAACGATCTCAATTAATGTTGTTAACTCAATATTTATTATATCAAATGAGATGTTAAATTATTATATTATCATGATATTATGATGTATGAATATCTCTTAATATGATATATACATTAAAATATCGTTACAACGATAATCGTTACATATAAGTCTCGTTTCGTAATTCTTGAGTTAGTAGTCTTGTTTTTACATATGTAGTTCATTGTTAACACACTTAATGATATATTTAAATATCATTTTATCATGTTAAATATAGTGTATCAACATCTTAATATGATACATATGTATTTAGTAGACGTTATCATAACGATAATCGTTATATATATCATTTTGAGTTTCTTAACTTAGTAATCTCATTTCTTATGTATATCACACATTGTTAATATATTTAGTGAGATACTTACTCATCATAATCTTATGTCAACCATATATATATGTCTATATATACCACAACATGTAGTTTTTACAATTTTGTAACGTTCATGAATAGCCGGTCAACTTGGGCGATCAATTGTCTATATGAAACTTATTTCATTTAATCAAGTCTTAACAAGTTTGATTGCTTAACACGTTGAAAACATTTAGTCATGTAAATATCAATCTCAATTAATATATATAAACATGGAAAAGTTCGGGTCACTACAGTACCTACCCGTTAAATAAATTTCGTCCCGAAATTTTAAGCTGTTGAAGGTGTTGACGAATCTTCTGGAAATAGATGCGGGTATTTCTTCTTCATCTGATCTTCACACTCCCAGGTGAACTCGGGTCCTCTACAAGCATTCCATCGAACCTTAACAATCTGTATCTTATTTTGCTTAAGTCTCTTAACCTCACGATCCATTATTTCGACGGGTTCTTCAATGAATTGAAGTTTTTCATTGATTTGGATTTCGTCCAACGGAATAGTGAGATCTTCTTTAGTAAAACATTTCTTCAAATTTGAGACGTGGAAAGTGTTATGTACAGCCGCGAGTTGTTGAGGTAGCTCCAGTTGGTAAGCTACTGGTCCGACACGATCTATAATCTTGAATGGTCCAATGTACCTTGGATTTAGTTTCCCCCGTTTACCAAATCGAACAACGCCTTTCCAAGGTGAAACCTTAAGCATGACCATTTCTCCAATTTCAAACTCTATATCTTTTCTTTTACTGTCCGCGTAGCTCTTTTGTCGACTCTGGGCGGTTTTCAATCGTTGTTGAATTTGGATGATTTTCTCGGTAGTTTCTTGTATTATCTCCGGACCCGTAATCTGTCTATCCCCCACTTCATTCCAACAAATCAGAGACCTGCACTTTCTACCATAAAGTGCCTCAAACGGCTCCATCTCAATACTAGAATGATAACCGTTGTTGTAGGAAAATTCTGCTAATGGTAGGTGTCGATCCCAACTGTTTCCGAAATCAATAACACATGCTCGTAGCATGTCTTCAAGCGTTTGTATCGTCCTTTCGCTCTGCCCATTAGTTTGTGGATGATAGGCAGTACTCATGTCTAGACGAGTCCCCAATGCTTGTTGCAACGTCTGCCAGAACCTTGAAACAAATCTACCATCCCTATCAGAGATAATAGAGACGGGTATTCCATGTCTGGAGATAACCTCCTTCAAATACAATCGCGCCAACTTCTCCATTTTGTCATCTTCTCTCATTGGCAGGAAGTGTGCCGACTTGGTGAGACGATCAACTATTACCCAAATAGTATCATAACCACTTGCAGTCCTTGGCAATTTAGTAATGAAATCCATGGTAATGTTTTCCCATTTCCATTCCGGGATTTCAGGTTGTTGTAGTAGACCTGATGGTTTCTGATGTTCAGCTTTGACCTTAGAACACGTCAAACATTATCCTACATATTTAGCAATATCGGCTTTCATACCCGGCCACCAAAAGTGTTTCTTGAGATCTTTATACATCTTCCCCGCTCCGGGATGTATTGAATATCTGGTTTTATGTGCTTCTTTTAGTACCATTTCTCTCACATCTCCAAACCTTGGTACCCAAATTCTATCAGCCCTATATCGGGCTCCGTCTTCCCGAATATTAAGATGTTTCTCTGATCCTTTGGGTATCTCATTCTTCAACTTTCCTTCTTTTACAACCCCCTGTTGCGCCTCCTTTATTTGAGTAGTAAGGTTAGTACGAATAATTATATTCATAGCTTTTATCCGTATAGGTTCTCTGTCCTTTCTACTCAAAGCGTTGGCTACCACATTCGCCTTCCCCGGGTGGTATCGAATCTCAAAATCATAATCATTCAACAGTTCAATCCACCTGCGTTGTCTCATATTCAGTTGCTTCTGATTAAATATATGTTGGAGACTCTTGTGGTCGGTATATATAATACTTTTGACCCTATATAAATAATGCCTCTAAGTCTTTAATGCAAAAACAACAGTACCCAATTCCAAATCGTGAGTTGTATAATTTTGCTCGTGAATCTTCAATTGTCTAGATGCATAAGCAATCACCTTTGTTCGTTGCATTAATACACAACCGAGACCTTTCTTTGATGCGTCACAATAAATCACAAAATCATCATTCCCTTCAGGCAATGACAATATAGGTGCCGTAGTTAGCTTTTTCTTCAATAACTGAAACGCCTTCTCTTATTCATCCTTCCATTCAAATTTCTTCCCTTTATGCGTTAATGCAGTCAAGGGTTTTGCTATTTTGGAGAAATCTTGGAAGAATGTTCTGTAGTAACCAGCCAATCCTAAAAATTGACGTATATGATTCGGAGTTTTTGGGGTTTTCCACTTTTCAACAGTTTCGAGCTTTGCTGGGTCCACCTGGATACCTTCTTTGTTCACTATGTGACCGAGGAATTGAACTTCTTCCAACCAAAATGCACACTTTGAAAACTTAGCATACAGTTTTTCTTTCCTCAATACTTCTAGCACTTTTCTCAAATGTTCTTCGTGCTCTTGATCATTCTTTGAGTAAATAAGTATGTCATCGATGAAAACAATGACAAACTTGTCAAGATATGGCCCACACACTCGGTTCATAAGGTCCATGAACATAGCTGGTGCGTTAGTCAATTCAAACGGCATAACCATAAACTCGTAATGACCATAACGCGTCCTAAAAGCAGTTTTTGGAATATCATCCTCCTTTACTCGCATTTGATGATATCCAGAACGTAAATCGATTTTCGAATAAACCGACGAGCCTTGTAGTTGATAAAATAAGTCGTCAATTCTCGACAGTGGATAACGGTTTTTGATGGTAAGTTTATTCAACTCTCTGTAGTCAATACACAACATAAATGTACCATCCTTCTTCTTGACAAACAAAACAGGAGCTCCCCATGGTGATGTGCTTGGTCGAATGAAACCATGTTCTAATAGTTCTTGCAGTTGGCTTTGCAGTTCTTTCATCTCGCTGGGTGCGAGTCTGTAAGGAGCACGAGCTATTGGTGCAGCTCCTGGTACAAGATCTATTTGAAATTCAACAGATCGATGTGGAGGTAGTCCCAATAATTCTTTCGGAAATACATCGGGAAATTCTTTTGCGACGGGAACATCATTGATGCTCTTTTCTTCAGTTTGTACTTTCTCGACGTGTGCTAAAACAGCATAGCAACCTTTTCTTATTAGTTTTTGTGCCTTCAAATTACTAATAAGATGTAGCTTCGTGTTGCCCTTTTATCCGTACACCATTAAGGGTTCTCCTTCTTCTCGTACAATGCGAATTGCATTTTTGTAACATACGATCTCTGCTTTCATCTCCTTCAGCCAGTCCATGCCAACTATTACATCAAAACTCCCTAACTCTACTGGTATCAAATCAATCTTAAATATTTCGCTACCCAGTTTAATTTCTAGATTTCGACATATATAATCTGCTGAAATTAATTTACCGTTTGCTAATTCGAGTAAAAATTTACTATCCAATGACTTCAATGGACAACTTAATTTAGCAAAAAAATCTCTACTCATATAGCTTCTATCCGCACCCGAATCAAATAAAACGTAAGCAGATTTATTGTCAATAAGAAACGTACCCGTAACAAGCTCCGGGTCTTCCTGTGCCTCTGCCGTATTAATATTGAAAACTCTTCCGCGGCCTTGTCCATTCGTGTTCTCCTGGTTCGGGCAATTTCTAATAATGTGGCCTGGTTTTCCACATTTATAACAAACTACATTGGCATAACTTGCTCCGACACTACTTTCTCCGCCATTACTCGTTCTGACACCATTTGTTCCTTTCGTTCTGTTAACCCCTGGTCCGTAGACCTCACACTTCGCCGCGCTATGACCATTTCTTTTACACTTGTTGTAAAATTTGGTGCAGAACCCCGAGTGATACTTTTCACACCTTTGGCATAGCTGCTTCTGATTATTGTTGTTGTTGCGATTGTTATTGTTGTTGAGATGATTGTTGTAGTTGTTGTTGTTGTTGTTGTTGTGCCGTTTGTTGTAGTTGCGATTGATGTTGCGATTGTTGGGATAGTTGTTGTTGTTTTGGTGACTCTTATCACCGTTTTCCTCCCACTTTCTTTTGACTAGCTTCACGTTGGCCTCTTCGGCCGCCTGTTCTTTAATTCTTCCCTCAATCTGGTTCACTAGTTTGTGAGCCATTCTACATGCCTTTTGTATGGAGGCAGGCTCGTGTGAACTTATATCTTCTTGGATTCTCTCCGGTAACCCTTTCACAAATGCGTCGATCTTCTCTTCCTCATCTTCGAACGCTCTCGGACACAATAGGCACAATTCTGTGAATAGTCTTTCGTACGAAGTAATATCGAATCCCTGTGTTCGTAACCCTCTAAGTTCTGACTTGAGCTTATTAACCTCGGTTCTGGGACGGTACTTCTCGTTCATCAAGTGCTTGAATGCTGACCACGGTAGCGCGTAAGCAGCATCTTGTCCCACTTGCTCTAGATAGGTATTCCACCATGTTAACGCAATACCTGTGAAGGTATGCGTAGCGTACTTCACTTTGTCTCCTTCAGCACACTTACTTATGGCAAACACCGATTCAACTTTCTCGGTCCACCGTTTCAATCCGATTGGTCCTTCGGTCCCATCAAATTCTGAAGGTTTGCAGGCAGTGAATTCCTTGTAGGAGCATCCTACACGATTTCTTGGGCCGTTAGCTATATTTCTAGATTTAAAGTTATTGTTGGTATGTAGAGCGGCCTGTACTACGGCTATGTTTGAAGCAAGAAAGGCACAAAATTCCTCTTCGCTCATATTCAAGGTGTGTCGAGTAGTCGGTGCCATTTCCTTCAAAATAGTCAAATGGAACAAGTTAATCATACAGAATATTAAGAGTAGTCAATAGTATCTCGTAGCATAATATGAACTCATTTATAAAAGCTTTTTCTTCATATTAGCGTTTTATAAGTTTAAATTCGGGTACTACCTACCCGTTAAATTCATACTTAGTAGCTAATATACAATTCAACTACTACAATTCCATATGAAAAACTGATTATAATAATATATCACATACAAATATTCTTCAAACTTACAACTTCGCTATATTACATATAACTTGAAATATAGTACACTATGATACAGGACAGTTTTGAAGATAAATCTAGTTAATACGCAAGTTGTTCAGCAAAGGAAATAAAGACACATAATTCATAAGTCCAGAAACAAGTCATGCATTCTGGTTTTACTAAGACGACTTCCCATCCTTGGTCATGTGGAAAATAACCGTTATGACCATTAGCTAGGAAGCATGTTGTAATGTCGTCAAAAGGACGAGGGTTTCGTAATGTCCAATAGCCCCGTAATAATCTAAAAACCTTGTTTCTCACCCCAACTACTGAATCCGTCATTTGTGGGAAATTTTTATTTAAAAGCTGCAATCCGATGTTCTTTTTCTCACTTTGGTAAGAAGCGAAAATCACTAACCCGTAAGCATAACATGCTTCTTTATGTTGCATGTTAGAAGCTCTTTCTAATTCACGAAATCCTATGTTGGGATATGTTGAGTCAAAATAGGTTCTTAACCCGTAGCGTAAAATTGCATTTGGGTTCCCCGCATTTAACGCTTTAAAGAAAACACGGCGTAACTTAAAGTGTCCCCAATGTGATATACCCCACCTATCAAAGGAAAGCCTTTTATAAACTAAGGCATTTCTGTAAAGTCTTTCAAATGTTTGACAAGTTAATTTCGCTATAACTAAATGTGCTGATGAATTCTGACCGACTCTAAACAAGATTTCCTCAATCATATCCTCTGGTAGGTCTTCTAAAATATTCGATTGTCTACCCTTAACGTCCATTTTGTTTTTATACTGTAAAATAGACAAGGATTAGATTCGTAATAACAAACAATACAAGTAATTTTTACATAGAACATAAAAGTACAAGCACACTACAATACATTTATTACACAACATGCTCACACCCCTCTAATCTGAATCACTGGTTTCTTCTTTTTCGAACTTGGTTCTTTTTCCTAATCTTTTAGGGATATATGATGTTCTTCTAATACGAGTCGTCATTTTCCACATTGGTTTAGAAAAACCTGGTGGTTTAGAGGTTCCCGGGTTATTGTCACGATATTGAAAATACGGGTGTTGACGGTACATATAAAGTTCATCGGGGTCGGAATCAGATTTCTCTATTTTGATGCCTTTTCCCTTATTATTTTCTTTTGCCTCATTAAATTGGGTCGGGGTAATTTCTATAACATCATCAGAATCCTCATCAGGATCCGATTCATCAGAAAATTGGTAATTTTTCCAATATTTTGCTTCCTTAGCGGAAACACCATTGACCATTATTAACTTTGGTCCATTGGTTGAGGATTTTCTTTTATTTGACCGGTTTTCTGTGGTTCCTACTATTCCCCCCTCCGGAACCTCTTCTTCTTCCGGTTCCTCTTCTTCTGGTTCCTCTTCTTCCGGTTCTTCAGGAACTTGTGAATCTTGCCAATATATATTCGACTCTTCGTTATTATTAGGTGAGTCAATGAGATTTGTGCTAGAGGTAGACATCTATCACACAATATCAAACATGTTAAGAGATTAATATATCACATAATATTTACATGTTAATAATATATAGTTTCCAACAAAAATGTTAAGCAATCATTTTTAAAGAAAACACGGTCGAAGTCCAGACTCACTAATGCATTCTAACAAACTCGATAAGACACACTAATGCAAATTTTCTGGTTCTCTAAGACCAACGCTAGGATACCAACTGAAATGTCCCGTTCATATTGATTATAAACGTTCCATATTAATTGATTTTGTTGCGAGGTTTTGACCTCTATATGAGACGTTTTTCAAAGACTGCATTCATTTTTGAAACAAACATAACCTTTATTTTATCAATAAAGGTTTTAAAAACATTACGTAGATTATCAAATAATGATAATCTAAAATATACTGTTTACACACGACCATTACATAATGGTTTACAATAGAAATATATTACATCAACATATGTTTCTTGAATGAAGTTTTTACACAATATCATACAAACATGGACTCCAAATCTTGTCCTTATTTTAGTATGCAACAGCGGAAGCTCTTAGTATTCACCTGAGAATAAACATGCTTTAAACGTCAACAAAAATGTTGGTGAGTTATAGGTTTAACCTATATATATCAAATCGTAACAATAGACCACAAGATTTCATATTTCAATACACATCCCATACATAGAGATAAAAATCATTCATATGGTGAACACCTGGTAACCGACATTAACAAGATGCATATATAAGAATATCCCCATCATTCCGGGACACCCTTCGGATATGATATAAATTTCGAAGTACTAAAGCATCCGGTACTTTGGATGGGGTTTGTTAGGCCCAATAGATCTATCTTTAGGATTCGTGTCAATTAGGGTGTCTGTTCCCTAATTCTTAGATTACCAGACTTAATAAAAAGGGGCATATTCGATTTCGATAATTCAACCATAGAATGTAGTTTCACGTACTTGTGTCTATTTTGTAAATCATTTATAAAATCTGCATGTATTCTCATCCCAAAAATATTAGATTTTAAAAGTGGGACTATAACTCACTTTCACAGATATTTCCTTCCTAGGAAATAAGACTTGGCCACGGATCGATTCACGAACCTATACAAATATGTACATATATATCAAAGTATGATCAAAATATAATTACAACCATTTTTATTATGTTTTAAAGATTTGAGTGTATTAAGTCAGCTGTCCTCGTTAGTAACCTACAACTAGTTGTCCACAGTTAGATGTACAGAAATAAATCGATATATATTATCTTGAATCAATCCATGACCCAGTGTATACACGTCTCAGGCTAGATCACAACTCAAAGTATATATATTTTTGGAATCAACCTCAACCCCGTATAGCTAACTCCAACATTACTGCATATAGAGTGTCTATGGTTGTTCCAAATAATATATATACATGGGTCGATATGATATGTCAAAACATTTGCATACGTGTCTATGGTATCCCAAGATTATATAATATATTAGAATACATGTATAATACAATATAAGTTAGCTAGGATATGATTTGTATAGATTTGTTAAACATTTCCCGTAGCTAAAAAGATCAAAAATATCCAATCTTGTTTTACCCATAACTTCTTCATTTTAAATCTGTTTTGAGTGAATCAAATTGCTATGGTTTCATATTGAACTCTAATTTAAGAATCCAGATAGAAAAAGTATATGTTTATGGTCGGAAATTTAAGTTACGTGTTAATTACTAAAGAGGTAGTCATTTCCGTCGAAAGAAGGACATCTTGATGACCATTTTGAAAAACATACTTTCACCTTGAGTTTAACCAAGATTTTTGGATATAGTTTATTGTTCATATGAAAAATCATTTTCCCAGAAGAACAACTTTTAAATGAAAGTTTATCATAGTTTTTAATTATCCAAACCAAAACAGCCCCCGGTTTTACTACGACGGCGTATATCCGATTTTAAGGTGTTCATCGTGTTTTCAGGTTTTAAATCATTAAGTTAGCATATCATATATATATAGAACATGTGTTTAGTTGATTTTAAAAGTCAAGTTAGAAGGATTAACTTTTGTTTGCGAACAAGTTTAGAATTAACTAAACTATGTTCTAGTGATTACAAGTTTAAACCTTCGAATAAGATAGCTTTATATGTATGAATCAAATGATGTTATGAACATCATTACTACCTCAAGTCTTCTGGATAAAACTACTGGAAATGATAAAAATGGATCTAGCTTCAAAGGATCCTTGGATGGCTTGAAAGTTCTTGAAGCAGAATCATGACACGAAAACAGTTCAAGTAAGATTTTCACTCGAAATAAGATTGTTATAGTTGTAGAAATTGAATCAAAGTTTGAATATGAATATTACCTTGAATTAAAAAGATAACTTACTGTAAATAACAAAGGTTCCTTGATCTTAGATGATTACTTGGAATGGATTAGAAAGCTTGGAAGTAGACTTGCAAACTTGGAAGTATTCTTGATTTTTATGAAACTATACTTATGGAATTTATGAAGAACACTTATAACTTGAAGATGGAACTTGAGAGAGATCAATTAGATGAAGAAAATTGAAGAATGAAAGTATTTGTAGGTGTTTTTGGTCGTTGGTATATGGATTAGATATAAAGGATATGTAATTTTGTTTTCATGTAAATAAGTCATGAATGATTACGAATATTTTTGTAATTTTATGTGATATTTCATGCTAGTTGCTAAATGATGGTTCCCACATGTGTTAGGTGACTCACATGGGCTGCTAAGAGCTGATCATTGGAGTGTATATACCAATAGTACATACATCTAAAAGCTATGTATTGTACGAGTACGAATCCGGGTGCATACGAGTAGAATTGTTGATGAAACTGAACGAGGATGTAATTGTAAGAATTTTTTTAAGTAGAAGTACTTTGATATGTGTCTTGAAGTCTTTCAAAAGTGTAAGAATACATATCAAAACACAACATGTATATATATTCTAATGGAGTCGTTAAGTCTTCGTTAGTCGTTACATGTAAGTGTGGTTTTGAAACCTTTAAGTTAACGATCTCAATTAATGTTGTTAACCCAATGTTTATTATATCAAATGAGATGTTAAATTATTATATTATCATGATATTATGATTTATGAATATCTCTTAATATGATATATACATTAAAATATCGTTACAACGATAATCGTTACATATAAGTCTCGTTTCGTAATTCTTGAGTTAGTAGTCTTATTTTTACATATGTAGTTCATTGTTAACACACTTAATGATATATTTAAATATCATTTTATCATGTTAAATATAGTGTATCAATATCTTAATATGATACATATGTATTTAGTAGACGTTATCATAACGATAATCGTTATATATATCATTTCGAGTTTCTTAACTTAGTAATCTCATTTCTTATGTATATCACTAATTGTTAATATATTTAGTGAGATACTTACTCATCATAATCTTATGTCAACCAAATATATATGTCTATATATACCACAACATGTAGTTTTTACAATTTTGTAACGTTCGTGAATCGCCGGTCAACTTGGGTGATCAATTGTCTATATGAAACTTATTTCATTTAATCAAGTCTTAACAAGTTTGATTGCTTAACACGTTGGAAACATTTAGTCATGTAAATATCAATCTCAATTAATATATATAAACATGGAAAAGTTCGGGTCACTACACTAAAGTTAGCACAGAGGGACCTAATGAAAAATGGGCAGTAAATTTGTCCCTCTTTGTTTTTGGGATATTTTTCTGAGTTATATATATCTTATAATTTGATATGATTTTTAAGATAAACTCATTTCACTTTCATTACAACAGAGTATATATAGTAATTACAAGAACATCATAATGAAAGATGAAATAAACAAAAGATACAATTTGAGCACTAGAGGGCTATCTATCTTTATCTTTAGCTAATTCCTCTTCAGATAGCTCCTCTTGTTTGATTTTCCAGGCTTCAAGAAATAGGATAGGTATATCAGCAGGATCAAATACAGGGATATAAGGAGGTAGAATGATGGGATCTCTTCTTTGTGGGCCTTCACCAGTAGATTTCTTTCCTTTAGGTTTTTGAGAGGGTACTTCTTCTACGTTTACTACTGGTGCATTCCCAAATTTTGCAGCTTTGTTGAAGAGCTCTTGGAGTTCTGGCTTCAATGTCTTTTTACTACCACTTTCAGCTTTACCAATGAAGTACTCCAATATCTCCATCCATTCACTGAATCCTAAGGATCGTAACTCATCATAATTTATCCTTTCTTGAACATTATTCTCCATGCTGACATTGAAAGCTCTTTTTGAGCCTCTGTGCACTTTGATGATCTTGCTGGGATTTGATCTTCTGTTCATCACATCACCATACCTGCTCCTATAATAATGATCAGATAGTTCTATGGTTCGGGCAGTTTCTATAAGAGCAATAGCAGGTGCTTTCTCAGCAGCTTCTAATTCATCAAAGGCTTTATCCTGTTCCTTAACAATGGCTTTAGCTAATTTGAGGGACTTAGCCTTTAGCTTTCTATCAGCAGCCAATTTGTCTTCTATTTCCTGAAGCCTTACCCTCTCAGTGAGTTCAGCATCAGCAGCCTCCCTTCTTTGCATTTAAGCTTCTAAGCCCAACAGATAATCATCCACAGTAATTTTCAGGGACTTTGTTGTTTCAATCATCTTTCTACCCTCTTCAGTTCTAAGGGCAGCACGATACTCCCTTAGATCCATACCCAGCTGGCGAGCCTCTTGAAATTGAGCTTTCTCCTCATCAGTAGAGAGCCTTTGACCACTGTTATTTAAGTATACACCAATTTCAATGCCATAAGTCAAGGCAGTGATGTAGAATGGCTGATCAAGAGGATGATGCAGCAATCTAACTTGGCGTATCCTTTCATTAATAGCTGCTTGTCTTTGCTCAAGCAATTCTGGTACAGTGATCTCCAGCCTGTAAGCCTCTCTTTCATCTGGATTCATTTTAAATAGATCTGGCTCACCACGGGAAACTGAATCATCTTCCCAAGTTCTGTATTTATCATGACGTTTTGGGGAAGATGGAGGATACATGATTGATTCACCTATGCCAGATGAACTCACTGAAAACTGATTAACACGATTATCATGTGTTCTGTTAAAATAAGTGAGGGTCCGGGGAGAGATAGGTGATTGAACAAATAAGTGATCTGTTCTACCACAGACTGTAAAGTCAGCAGGATTAACCGTATCATCATCTTGATTAGCACCCAGCACATCCATCTTTGCTGGGTCTTCAACACTTGTTTCACCCAGCAACACACTACTGGCTGGGTCTTCATTCACAGCACTCCTTACTGTGTCTTCAGTACCAGCTGACTGATTAGTATCAGCTGGCACAACTGCTACAGTATCTTCATCAGCTGCCTCAAATAGGGGTCCTTTCCTTAGGGGCTGGCTGTCCCTAGGAGGAGATTTCACCCTTTGTTTGTCAATTGGCTTGCGTTCAGCTGATGGTTCTTGTGTTGATACAGGTTCTTGTGGTGGCAGATAGGGAACAATAGCAAGATGCTCCCCCTGAACATCAACATCTGCGGGCTGTTATTGTATAGCTGGCTGAGTAGATGATACTGGTCGAGAAGATGAGCTGGTTTCTAACATTGCATCTAGCCATTTCATGAATACATCAGCTCTAACTCCTCCTGACCCAGTAGAAGCTAAATAGTCTTTCATCTCTTCAGGAGTCATCTTCTTTATTCTATCTGCTCGCTCAGCATACAGCTTGGATTTCTTTTTATCATACTTGATCATGAACTTAGCATTTCTTTTCAGGGTAGCCCTTTTATATTCTTCAATGCTGATCAGATCATCATCAATTTCATGCTTATCAGGAGTGAGGGTTCGCCTACGCTTCATTTTAAGTCTTTTTATAGCAGCATAGGCCCCAAACTTAGCGTTGAAAGCAGCATCTAATTCTTGCTGTCTCTTCTGATGTCTCTCCATTTTCCTTTTCAATTTACGTTCAATGGTTTGAGAGATAACAAAAGACTCAGCAATAGCCAATTCAGAAATGTCACTGGGCTTACTGCTAGAACCAATATCATCCACTGATGTGGCAAACACACTGGTTGAGATTCACCAGCTGCCTGTACACCAACTTCAGTATGAGCGTTGCTGGGCATAGTGCCAGTACCATCACCACCATCATCACCATCTCTCCTTTGCTGTTTAGGAGCCTTTTCATGCTCATGCTCCCCCTCAGATTGTTCTCTTCTTTGACTTCTTTCTAGACTTCTTCTCCCCCTTTTTGTCATTAGCAGGGGCAGAAGGGTGAGCAGGGGATACATGTGCATCAAGGTCACTATCTGACTGAGGAACAGAGAAAGCAAAATTGTTCCAGTCAGCATCAGCAGGAGAAAGATGGGCACCAGGATCTACGCCATATTGTCTTAGGCAGAGGTTGGAAGTTCGAACTTCATTTCTAGCAATACCCATGGCCATTTGTTGGACATCAGCCTGAACACCAGCTTGAAGATCAGCCATGCGTTGCATTACCTCCACCATTTGAACATAAGCTGAGGCAGGAATCATAGTAGCCATTTGCTGTTCCTGCGAATCCAATTTCTCTTCTAACACCCTATTTTCTTCATTAAGAAAAAGAATTCTGCGATTAGTAGCATCCAAATCAGCTTGAAGATGGGCAATATCCTCAGTATACTCATTGTGAGAGATGATTCACTTCTTTAAATCCTCCTCCTCTTCATGTTGTTTGACAATGGCTTCCACCACAAGATCTACAAAGGCACACACTTATTTAAGCTTGTTCTCAATAGAAGAAGTGGTAACCTCCCCAGCTGTGCATACTGCTTCAGACACTCTAACAACAATAGCAGAACGAATGGTGTTTTGTAGATCCGGTGTGACTTCAGCTAATGTCTTATAGACAACCAAAGTGGAGATGGCAGCCACCTCATCAGCATTAAACTTAGTATAGCTGGTTGAGGGGCAATCACTAGCAGCTAACACAGGAGTACCTCCATATGGTGGTGGAGGTGGAAGGTCAGAGTCTGACTCTTCACCATGATCACCATCATTTTTACCTTCGCTCGAAGGTTTAGAACCACTGGTATCCTTGTCAGCATCATTATCAGCATCATCAGTGAGATCCACTGGTTTATCTTTGGAGCCAGTCACATTATCATGAATGACTGGCTCTTCCTTACCAGTACCTTTATCAGCATCACCATCAGATGAAGAAGATGATGAGGAAGAAGCTGATGAATCAAAAGGTACTGGCGAATCAGGAAGTTGTTGCATGATATATTTACCAGTAGTGGGATCTCTAATGAACTTGAGAGGCCTCCATGTACCAGGCCATAGAGAAGCAGCTGGAGCCATGCCAAAAGAGTGATAGTATGGCTACTCATTGATCTGTTCTAAAGTAGCCAGCCTCTCATATACCTCTTCTCTTACTGGTCGATCAAGCTGAGATAGCATTTCAGTCAGCTCTTCCCTAGGTAGTTTACTGGCTAACACCAGAGCACTTTGGGGATCAATAGTCAGCTGATCCACCAGAGGGGCAACTCTGGGAGTGATGGATGCTCCCCTATAGATGAAGTTAGGTACAACTTCATCAGGATCTGGTACTTGGCACACATATGGCTGCTGCTCAGCAGAAGCAGTAGCCTGAGACGAATCAGTAGTGGTAGTAGCAGAGGTACCATCATCCATAATGGGTTCCGTAGAACCAGTAGCAGCAATAGGTGACTGTGCAGTAGGTGAAGAAGCAGCATCTGCAGCACCTCTAAAGAAAGTATCCGGTGTTGAATCAGAAATCTGTAGATTACCAGCGGGATCCACAGTAATAAATTGTCTCAATTGAAGATTAGAAACACCCAAAATACTAATAGAACCAGTGACATCAACATCAAGAACCCCCTTAACAATATTACCAATAACCTTTTCAAGTGCAGGAGGAGGTTCCATTATCATCTCCTCAACCACTACAGAATCAGTGGTTGAAGCAGCAATACCAGAGACAGTAGGAGGAGTAGCAGAAATATCAGCAGTAGCTAACTCCTCATTATCAGTAAGAACAGTGGAACCAGCAATCACATTGTCTCCAGTAGAGCCAGCAGCAGGAGAGGCAACAGTACTAGTATTAGTACCACCAGTAGGCAAATCAGTAGCACCAACACCAGTAGCAGAAGTAGAGAGCGCATCAGTAGAAAGATTAACATCCTTTTCTTGCTCCTCCTCTGCCTGTTCATCTACCCTGCTAAGAACTGAAACAAAAGAACATTTTATGTTAACAACTGTAGAACCAAATAAATTTGACTCAACAATTGCATCTGTTGTTGGTCTCTGGAGACAGACTGGTGGTTTAATCAGCCCTTTGATTGAGACAGAGTTAGGTGTCTGTAAGTGCAGCTGTGACTCTGCTGACTCATTGGCAACACATGTTGACCCAGATAGTGTAAGAGTTCTGGCTGGTAATGATGTAGGAGTGAGACTCTTATCATGATCCAAGTAACATATTGGCTGTGCAATATCCTGAGCTGGTTCAACACGATGAGGACCCAGCTCAAGTCTGCTTTGGGGGCCAGTTATATGCTTTGCTGGTTGTACTGTCAGCAGAGGATATAGCATTAAGTTCAATTTAGAAAAATGTGGAAGTGTCCGGTTAGAAGAGTATGGGTTGCTACTCTTCTTAACACTAGTTTTAAAACCAGTCAGCTTGGGAGCCAAGGTTATACCTTTAACTCCACTTTCATTTTTCAAGTCAGCAGTTAAAATGTTTTCAATTAAGTTAGAATTTTCTGCTGTTTGATCTAGAAACGCACCAGGTTCCATAGCCACATCCTTTGCAGGAGCAGCAGTTGAGACTGGTGCAATCTCCCCTGTGGTTTGCTTGGAGCCAGTCTTTGCACGTTTAGATTTGCATGTTACCAAGAAATAGATGAGCAACGGATTCCAATACTAGAATTGGGTAGTCAGTATATAAGACTAGGGCTATTCTTTATTATCAGAGAGCACTAGATTTTAATACAACTACTGCTTTACCAGTATGTGAGACGGTGGCTGTTCTAGTTGAGGTAGCTGGCTGCTTCCTACGCGTAGCTGGCTTACACTGAGGACCCTCCCCCTCAGCTGGTGCAGAACTAGAGGTAGTCGGTTGGTGAGCTCCACCCCGAGTAGCAAGATACTCAAGCATGCCTGGTGTTAAACCAGTATATGGAGCAGCAGGTGCATCTTTTGTTATACCCCCTTGTTTTAGAGGCAGGTCGTATGATTGATCAGTAATCTGCTGGTAAGCTTCACCCAGCTCATGTTCAAAAACCAGGCTTAAGAACCTTGGAAAGGGGATTAAATGTGTTCGTTTAGGTGCTTGCACCATCTCCCTTAGCCTCAAATAAATTTCCCCGGCATAATAAATGTTTCTGTTGAACAATAAACCATGACCAATTTTAAGCTCAAAATATAATATGAGCACTGGTCAAAACTTCCCGATTTCTGGCTGATGCGCCAGGTCAGCAGCCCAAAGAAGTAGTACCAAAGAGGTGGAATATGCTTCCTCAAAGGTGTATGAGCTATTGGTTGAGAAAACCCAATGATTTCTAGCACCTCCCTTCTGAATACATCGCTGGTTGGTGAATCGACAAATGGTCCATCTGGTAATTGAAGGTCACGGCGGTTGGCTTCAACGGTGATGGAGCAAGTTAGGGTTTCGGTTACCATGCCACGAATACATGGAACATTCTGGGGAGTGGTAGCAGCGGTGGCAGTATACCAAAATCGTGCCAAGCAGGCAGCATATAAGTGTGAAGGTACACCGGTGATAGCTCTAGCCAGAGGGGATTGCCAGATGTAGTCGATTAGAGTTTCATAACCCATATTGACTTTTGAATTGGGAATAGAGAGTGAATGAGCAGCATTGCCCCTTGATAGGCAAATAGTCGTGTGTTCAGGTGCATTAGCAGCCCTAACCAGAGCTGGGTGGAGATTGAACAGTGGTCCTTGAACAACCTGTTCCTCCAGTGCCGGTTGTGGTTGTTGATCAAGTTGTTGTACCGGTTGTTGTTGCTATTGTTGTTCCTCTGGCTGGTTTTCAACATGTGGTGATTGTGATTGGTCTACCATTGATAATAGGTAAAGATGAAGATATGAAGTTGTGAGAGTTGGAAGATTGGAAGATTTTGAGAGAAAAGAGTGTGTGATTTTGAATAATGAATAACCGAAGGTTATTATGGAAAATAAAACACTCTTTTATCTGTTCTGATTGGGTGAAAAAGTGTAGGAGAGAGAAAATGGCAACTGTCATCTGCAGGCACGTGTGCAGATGTGACAGACTGGCACACTTTCGAGGGGACACAGACTGTTGACATGACGTATATACGGCTTGAACACTCATACCTCCCATTCAGCATTAAATGCAGCAGGTTTTAATTCAAAATTGATTTAAAGACCACAAAATAAGTTTTGTATTAAATACAAAAAACTTTTTACATTTAATATGTCATGAATTTAATTTAAATCATTGGGAGTAAATGAGTTACAGTTTTAAGGAATCATTTAATTTTGTGAGCTATTTATTATTTCATTTAAAACATTTTCAGTAACCAAAGTATAAAAGACCTTGTTGTGCTGAGTGTTTGACATGTAGGCAGCAAGTTAATAAATGTGACTTACTTGTGATGACCCGGAAATTTCCAACCAAATTTAAACTTTAGTCTTTATATGTATCCGACACGATAAGCAAAATCTATAATGTTAAAGTCTCGAAAGTTTGAAATCTATATTCATGTAATCAAGTTACCATTTGACCATGCCTGACGATTCACAAACATTTATGTGTATATAGATGTGTGTATATAGTATTTATTAAGTGAAGGCGTTAACAAGGTATTAGATATATAATACTTTACAAGAATGTATTTTGTTTCAATATAAGTTTAGTATGCTTATCGATGGATTTAGATGAAAATATAAAATGATTAATTTATAAGATACATTGAATTAGGATGGAGAGTCTCTGTTATGAGGTCTACTTTGAATTAGGAAACCCTTATTTTTAACGGTATTTGGAATATTTGGAAAAGTGATTGTATATAAGAACAAAAGTGTTAATTATTGAGGATTAGACAAAAAGTTGGTGGAGGATTGAATTTCATAACCCTTGTTATTTGATTCGATCGATACTATGTTATTTTATTTAGAAATTTTAAGGGAACTAAAATAAATGTTAGCGTATAAAGGAATTATAGGTTTAGAGTGTAAACGTTACGTGTTTTATGTTTTTAAAATAGACTTTGAACTATTATTAGTTTGAAAAACTAAATATAATATTATTACGTTAATATTTCCATTATATACGATATATACGAGTTTATTTTTTTATTAAAATGAAAATATATATATATTTTACTAGATGATGAATTATTATATTATAATTAGTCAACAAACGTTTTGATCTAAACTAATATCATTAAAATTGTTTTGATAAATAATGAGATTATGGTTTATAAAAGTAAATAACCAAATTACTCAAAAGATTAAGTTACACTTTGAGTGGGTTAATTTTTTCATTTATTTAAGTCTATATTTTGATAAATGTACGAGTCATAAAACGTCCTGATTTAAAATAATATATTTTGATAAACAACGAGTCACTGATTTATAGAAGTAAATGACCACAACGCTCAATGTTATAAGTTATATTTTTATAAAGGAAATTTATTGATGAGTAAGTCTAATTTTTGTAAAAGGTACACGTCGCGTAACGTAAAAGGCTAGTTTTCTAAACGTATCAAAGTGCGCTCGAAAAACAGAAAGCGGTACATGAGTCGTGAGACCACGACCGTGTCATTTTTGTAAAAATTATATTTTTACCATGAGCGTAAATATAATATAATATTTAATTAATTCTAAAGATTAAATATAATAAATATTAAATAACATATAAAGTTTACGTGTATGGTGTAATGTAAACGTGGGTGTCGGCAATTAAAAGGACGAATGAGAGCTGGGATTGCTAATCATGCGATCACATGAACAAATTGAAGAGCCCCCATGCGATTGCATGGGGGGTAGGTGATAGTAAGGTTGCTTATATTCGCGATTTCGGTTCCAGTTTATTTTTTTCATTCATCTATCGTCTCATACTCTCTCTATATTATATATTTATATTTATATTATGATTATTATTAATATTAAGATTATTAATATTAATCTTATTATTATTAGTATTAGTATTATTGGGAGCGATATTATTAGTATTATACATAAAATACTACGACGAGGTTCTGCTCGCGTGTTCTTCAAAACGGGTTTTATGAGCGGGATAGAGCTAAGGAAATTATGGGTTATAGCTATGGAGGTTATGGGTAATGTTCGGGGGTATTCTCGTGAGGTCAAACTAGTGTTTATCATCTCCGTTGCGTTTACGTACCTTTCCTGCAATATTGAATCTCAATATTGATACGTGAGTACTCGTAAATTAATTTTTACATATTAATAGTATATCCCTGACTAGTGCTCGAGAAAATAGGATTATGCATGCTTGTATTTTTGATATTGCCCTTAGATAGGTTATGTTGATTCTTGAATTAGTTACACCTGCGGTTGAGATAAGATATAAGATATGCATGTCCTTGGAAAGCTAACGAAAAATTATGAACTTTTCCTTTAGATACCAAATGGTTTTGAAGGATGGATTAGAAGTTATAGGCAATTGAATTTTTGTATTATTATTAAAAATGATTATTATTATCGTCGTTATCGTCGTTCTAGTTTTATCTAATTATTATTATTATTATTATTATTATTATTATCATCATCATCATTAATATGAACGCGATATAACTGATGATTTAAAAACTATTAAATGAATCGATTAAGAAAGAATTGGTATGAGTATCATGATAAAATTAAAATATTGAAAGATATTAAATTAGATAAAATTGTCATTTTTATTATTTTTATCATTACTATTATTATTAAAAAGTATCTCAAATATTAAGGTTATCCTAATCAAAATTATCATTTTATCATATTATCATTCTTAGTAAATTTAAATAGTAATATTTTATTAATAATAATAACTATTATTACAAAATAATACAACGTTTACGTATGGATATTATTTTATCAAATAAATATGTGATACAAATTATATAATTACCTTAATAGAATATATCACAATATTTTTATGATATTGAATAAACTTTATAAATTTTATTATCTAAGATATATAAAAGTATATTTTTATATAAAGTTTTATTTATTAATAAATAAATTATATTATCTACTCTAATAAATCTTTTTAAAAATATTTTAAAAATATAAAACGACGATATTTAAGACTATATACTAATCATGTATAAATTTTGGAAATCATTTTTGCGTCAAATTGACTTTTGTTAACTTTTACATATTAGTCTTGAGCATTAGGATTGTGGTACACTATGACCTTACTTAAATTATTAGACACATATTGACCATCATATAAATATATATAATTAATTTAGGTTCGTGAATCCAAGGCCAACCTTACACTTGTTCAATGATATTATATGTATTTTTACTACAAAATATAGTATGGTGAGATTCATTTAATCCCTTTTTACTCATTACATTTTTGGGCTGAGAATACATGTAAATGCTTTATTAACTATTGTTTTTACAATATTTATATGCGTGAGTTTCATTTGCCTTTTTACCCTTTATATTTTTGGACTGAGAATACATGCGCAACTTTTTATAACTGTTTTACGAAATAGACACAAGTAATCGAAACTACATTATATGGTTGAATGATCGAAATCGAATATGCCCCTTTATAGTCTGGTAATCTAAGAATTAGGGAACAGACACCCTAATTGACGCGAATCCTAAAGATAGATCTATCGGGCCCAACAAGCCCCATCCAAAGTACCGGATGCTTTAGTACTTCAAAATTTATATCATGTCCGAAGGAGGATCCCGGAATGATGGGGATATTCTTATATGCATATTGTGAATGTCGGTTACCAGGTGTTCATTCCATATGAATGATATTTTTGTCTCTATGCATGGGACGTATGTTTATTAGAAATGGAAATATGAAATCTTGTGGTCTATTTAAATGATGAAAATGAAATGATTACTATAAACTAATGAACTCACCAACCTTTTGGTTGACACTTGAAAGCATGTTTATTCTCAGGTTTGAAAGAAATCTTCCGCTGTGCATTAGCTCATTTTAAAGATATTACTTGGAGTCATTCATGACATATTTCAAAAGACGTTGCATTCGAGTCGTTGAAGTTCATTAGAGATTGCTATTAAGTGAATGACAGATTAGGTCATTTATAGTTGGATATTATGAAATGGTATGCATACCTGTCAACTTTCTATGAATGAAAGTTTGTCTTTAAAAACGAATGCAATGTTTTGAAAATGTATCATTTAGAGGTCAAGTACCTCGCGACATAATCAACTATTGTGAATCGTTTATAATCGATATGGACTTCGTCCAGATGGATTAGGAGCGGGCGTTTCAGTTGGTATCAGAGCGGTGGTCTTAGCGAACCAGGTCTACATTAGTGTGTCTAACTGATAAGTCGTTAGGATGCATTAGTGAGTCTGGACTTCGACCGTGTCTGCATGTCAAAAGTTTTGCTTATCATTTTTAGTCGGAAATCATCTACTTACCATCCTTAGAAAATTACCTGATTATTATTCTTAAGTCAAGACACGTCTTGCGGCATTGATTACATGAATAGTGTATAGACAAAAATTCATATCTTAGCATATCTGCTAAATCATATCTTATCGTATCTGTTACTTTAAACTTTGCCTGACATATCCCGCAAAGTCCTCCGTAATCTACGAAATCTTTTGATCTATATATATATATATATATATATATATATATATATATATATATATATATATATATATATTCTATGTAATTAGAATACCATCCGTTAGCCAAAATCATTTCATATCGGAAAAAAAAATCCTTTATCCAATCGTACGAAATGGAATTCGTCATCAGTTCAAGTCACTCAGATTCCGAAATGGAATCCCATTCAAGCTCCGAAAGCAGTGTGACCGGAATAGATCAACCAATCAGTTATCACCTATTCTGGATGAATTGGGGATGGGTTCATAGCCTCCTCAATCATTGGAGACAAGAAGAAGGTGATCCCTTCCATCCACCACATTGCCCTCTTGACGAAGAACCTGAAGCACTTACCGGAGAACGTGTCCGAAACACCATTTTCTCGCTCATTTCCAGAGTATCTCGTCACGATTATATATTACACCAAATTCTAGATTATATTTATCCGCTCGTCCGAACCGAGGATCACCCCGGTGTACTAGAAGAAGTTAACGAGCTTCGCGCTCGGGTAGTGACTTTAGAGAATACGGTGCGAAGATTACAAACACCATCAGCAGCACCAGCAGCATAACCAGTACCGCAAGTAACATCAACATCGCAAGCCACAATACCATGAGCACCAGCAGCATCACTGGCATCAACAATACCACCATCATCAACACAACAGGATCATTACCACTACCAACAACCACAACCGCGTCGTAAACCTCAACTTCACAATCTGTCCCACGAGCATCAACGTCATACGCACCATAGATACCAAGGAGTACCAACAACAATAACTGACGAAGTATTAATTCAAAACTTCATTGGAGAAACATTCCGCGGCGATTATGTAATCTCTAAAGTCTTAGAGATTATCAAATCTAGCCCTAACCATAAATCAGTTAAGCGAACCAAAATGATAGAAGGAAGAGTAGAAACCCTGACAAAAATGGTGAGTGATTAACAAGCTAAACTTGCTTTACCAACAGCATCAACAGTACCGTCAGCGTTACCAGCATCGTCTGTACAGTCAACATCCGAATCAACAACACCGATAACATCACAAACTCCGTCAGTTCAAGAATCACTGTGGACATCATTACGAATCAATAACGTGTATATTGTATCAACGAGTTATGAAGAATTAACTCATTCCCTCTGAATAAATTATATGTATATTATATATATATATATATATATATATATATATATATATATATATATATATATATATATATATATATATATATATATATATATATATATATATATATATATATTTTGAAATAAATCTTTCCGTGCTAAGCTATTGTGTGTGAATCTTAACTACTCGGTTAATTCATATTACAAATATGCAACAATGTACGTCCTTCGGCCGCAACTTAACCAGCGTTAACTACAATCTCTGTCTCAATTCAACAAATTCCAATTCATAATAAATCAAGTATATATTTGATTTTACACTTTCATCATCGATGTACCCGAAACTTTTCAGATAACATCATTCGTACTTTGCGAAATTCACAAGAATTCCACGAACCGAACATCATACATCAACAGATAACGAAGTATTGATTCATAATTTCAATGTCATTAAAGAAATACTGCGTAAAAGTTATGTACTTTTTAAAGCCTTTAGGGATTATTCAATTCTAGTTCAACCGTAAATCAAATGAGTTTAATTTAACATTAACTCATTAAATCTATGTTACATCTGAAGAAAATATATATATATATATATATATATATATATATATATATATATATATATATATATATATATATATATATATATATATATATATATATATATTTTTTTTCATAAAGACTGTAATAAAATTCTTTTGTACAAAATATTAATTGTAAAATTTTTTTTAACGGGTAGGTAATACCCGAGAGATATATAAATTCACAATTAATATGTTACATTCTTCGAATATGATTCAGCAAATCATCCATTATACTCCCTACTTTCACAACAATGTACATTCTTTTATAGAAAATCAAAACAACCATACTCATTCAAAATTTAATTACATATTCTGATTTTCAAATCTCAAAATTCCACTTGAGATATGATCAAAATCATCACTCTTAGATCCTTACATCTTTCACAAGCTATATTTTGACTTCAAAACTGTGTTAGAACATCAAATGTATGTTAACTATTACAATCTGTGTTCAAACCCTTCGAAAATTTCTGAAGACACTTCGAATGATGAGCAATCGAGATGATGATCCAACCACATGTTACCCACAGTTATGTACCCGAAAAACTCTTGAAACCAAAGTAAAAGTTTAAACAACATATCCGCGTCAGATTCTTTGGCATTTATTAGCAAAAATAACTTTGCGACTCCTATTCAAAGTAGCCAGTTTTGTCACAGCTCCAGCAAGTCAACCTCGATTTTTTCAGTCAGACTAACCTTATTATAACCTTGAGATATACACCATCGTTACCAGGGAACCTTTTACATTCCACCACATTATTAGAAGATGTACCAACAACTTCATTACCCTTTGACTTTAGCCTCTCCAAAAAGTCATTATAATTATTCATTGAAACCCCATCATTTACTCATTCACATCTTGTAATGAGAATTGCCATACGAATCATTGGGAATTAGCAATCAGTATTTTGAAATCTCGCAGCATGTCTACGCCAACAGTTACATGTGTATATATAACGTCTATCTTCTGGACTTAATTTGAATGTGAAGTTTCTGAAAAACACTCCGAAATACGAAATGGTTCTCCGAAAATGGAAAAAAAAAATTTTGCTGATGAAGCAGCAAAAACTATAAACGACTTTAAACAGTAAAAGCTGGATGATAATGATGAAGTGTGCTGGCAAAGCGCAGAAAAAGAGAAGTTTTGGAACTGGAAAACGGATTGAGCAAAGTAGGAAGGAGGCTGTGGACAAATTACAAAGACTGAACCTGACTTCAAAGGATCCAAATAATTCAGTACCTGCTGAAGTCATTAACGAATACCTTGCTCCTGACTCTAAACCCCTGCGGACAATATTCTTCATCATCCTCTGATATTAGAAATTCTAAAATATCATCATATCTTTCATTATAAATATCCTCCATATTTCTGAAGATATTTTCTTAATTTTTCTTATTTGAAATCATTTACCTCTTCGCGCTATCTCTATTACATCATAAAAGAAACTATTTTAGTTTCTAAATTCTGAAACATTCAAGTTTAAAATAGGAATATTTTGAAGTAGTGTTGGGAACTGAAGCATGAATTAGTATAATATAATGACACTTGATCAACGCCATTATATTACAGTAAGTTATGTTAAGTTTCTAAATGGAACGTGATGATTCACAGACCATACCGTCATCATGTGCCATGCTACACGGCTCTTGTATTCTATTTAATCTCTAAACATATCAAGAAAATTTTTCTTGATGATTCGCTCTTTTCCAGGGTATTCTGGTAATTTACCAAATCAAAATTGTGCCATTACCATTTCTTTCTTAGAACGTTAACTATGTTCATTCCGAAATCCATAGGTATGAATTCCGGACCATTACAAGAGATGCTTAGTCGCAAGAAGAGGAGACGAAAGAATGAAACTCCAAAACAGAAATTGGAGTATAAATCGCAGCAAATAAGAGAGAGCATTAACTGTGGATGACAATGATTATAGAAGACAGGAGCAGGGACTTCGAAATATAAGGGAGGATATAAAACCCAACAACCACCCAGAAACTACAAACCGTGCATATCAATATGTATTGCAACGTAAAGACACGGGAAAATTACCAACACTATAACCCCAAGATAATAGTAGAAGTAAATAAAATCCTCCGGTGGTAGATGAAAGAGAAGGATGACAGATGTAAAAATTAAGAGTATATCAAGGATCAAAATAGGATGGAGCATATTGATAAATATTTAAGGTATGAATTGAGGAAGAAAGAATAGAAGATGTGAGTTGTAAGGAAATGGAGAGGGTGGATTTATAGACAGAGCAATCGAAGCAGATTATCGCGTATAACCAAAGAGGATCCTAATCTCCTCAATTACCGACGTATCAAATCTTATTATGAAGATCTTCTTCTAAATTCCTTAAATTCCGAAAATCAATCTTGACTACGCCACCGGTTAAGTCAAATCTGCTTTTATTCATTTTCACTTTTAAATGATAGCTTCATTCGTGCTCTTCGCAAAAACAAATTGTTTTATCCATATTACACAATAATGATAAAACTCTATTTATCAACTCATATTTGCCATGAAAACGTTCTTATTGTTATCCATGACGACCCCTATCAAATTTCGGGGACGAAATTTTTTTAACGGGTAGGTACTGTGATGACCCGGAAATTTCCAACCAAATTTAAACTTTAGTCTTTATATGTATCCGACACGATAAGCAAAATCTATAATGTTAAAGTCTCGAAAGTTTGAAATCTATATTCATGTAAACAAGTTACCATTTGACCATGCCTGATGATTCACAAACATTTATGTGTATATAGATGTGTGTATATAGTATTTATTAAGTGAAGGCGTTAACAAGGTATTAGATATATAATACTTTACAAGAATGTATTTTGTTTCAATATAAGTTTATTATGCTTATCGATGGATTTAGATGAAAATATAAAATGATTGATTTATAAGATACATTGAATTAGGATGGAGAGTCTCTGTTATGAGGTCCACTTTGAATTAGGAAACCCTTATTTTTAACGGTATTCGGAATATTTGGAAAAGTGATTGTATATAAGAACAAAAGTGTTAATTATTGAGGATTAGACAAATAGTTGGTGGAGGATTGAATTTCATAACCCTTGTTATTTGATTCGATCAATACTATGTTATTTTATTTAGAAAGTTTAAGGGAACTAAAATAAACGTTAGCGTATAAAGGAATTATAGGTTTAGAGTGTAAACGTTACGTGTTTTATGTTTTTAAAATAGACTTTGAACTATTATTAGTTTGAAAAACTAAATATAATATTATTACGTTAATATTTCCATTATATACGATATATACGAGTTTATTTTTTATTAAAATGAAAATATATATATATTTTACGAGATGATGAATTATTATATTATAATTAGTCAACAAACGTTTTGATCTA
The DNA here is from genome assembly GCF_046630445.1 of Rutidosis leptorrhynchoides. NCBI lineage: Eukaryota > Viridiplantae > Streptophyta > Magnoliopsida > Asterales > Asteraceae > Rutidosis > Rutidosis leptorrhynchoides. The sequence continues at coordinate 273,940,428 of NC_092341.1, read as the reverse complement.
AACTAATATCATTAAAATTGTTTTGATAAATAACGAGATTATGGTTTATAAAAGTAAATAACCAAATTACTCAAAAGATTAAGTTACACTATGAGTGGGTTAATTTTTTCATTTATTTAAGTCTATATTTTGATAAAGGTACGAGTCATAAAATGTCCTGATTTAAAATAATATATTTTGATAAACAACGAGTCACTGATTTATAGAAGTAAATGACCACAACGCTCAATGTTATAAGTTATATTTTTATAAAGGAAATTTATTGATGAGTAAGTCTAATTTTTGTAAAAGGTACACGTCGCGTAACGTAAAAGGCTAGTTTTCTAAACGTACGAAAGTGCGCTCGAAAAACAGAAAGCGGTACATGAGTCGTGAGACCACGACCGTGTCATTTTTGTAAAAATTATATTTTTACCATGAGCGTAAATATAATATAATATTTAATTAATTCTAAAGATTAAATATAATAAATATTAAATAACATATAAAGTTTACGTGTATGGTGTAATGTAAACGTGGGTGTCGGCAATTAAAAGGACGAATGAGAGCTGGGATTGCTAATCATGCGATCGCATGAACAAATTGAAGAGCCCCCATGCGATTGCATGGGGGGTAGGTGAGAGTAAGGTTGCTTATATTCGCGATTTCGATTCCAGTTTATTTTTTTTTCATTCATCTATCGTCTCATACTCTCTCTATATTATATATTTATATTTATATTATGATTATTATTAATATTAAGATTATTAATATTAATCTTATTATTATTAGTATTAGTATTATTGGGAGCGATATTATTAGTATTATACATAAAATACTACGACGAGGTTCTGCTCGCGTGTTCTTCAAAATGGGTTTTATGAGCGGGATAGAGCTAAGGAAATTATGGGTTATAGCTATGGAGGTTATGGGTAATGTTCGGGGGTATGCTCGTGAGGTCAAACTAGTGTTTATCATCTCCGTTGCGTTTACGTACCTTTCCTGCAATATTGAATCTCAATATTGATACGTGAGTACTCGTAAATTAATTTTTACATATTAATAGTGTATCCCTGACTAGTGCTCGAGAAAATAGGATTATGCATGCTTGTATTTTTGATATTGCCCTTAGATAGGTTATGTTGAATCTTGAATTAGTTACACCTGCGGTTGAGATAAGATATAAGATATGCATGTCCTTGGAAAGCTAACGAAAAATTATGAACTTTTCCTTTAGATACCAAATGGTTTTGAATGATGGATTAGAAGTTATAGTCAATTGAATTTTTGTATTATTATTAAAAATGATTATTATTATCGTCGTTATCGTCGTTCTAGTTTTATCTAATTATTATTATTATTATTATTATTATTATTATCATCATTAATATGAACGCGATATAATAGATGATTTAAAAACTGTTAAATGAATCGATTAAGAAAGAATAGGTATGAGTATCATGATAAAATTAAAATATTGAAAGATATTAAATTAGATAAAATTGTCATTTTTATTATTTTTATCATTACTATTATTATTAAAAAGTATCTCAAATATTAAGGTTATCCTAATCAAAATTAACATTTTATCATATTATCATTCTTAGTAAATTTAAATAGTAATATTTTATTAATAATAATAACTATTATTACAAACTAATACAACGTTTACGTATAGATATTATTTTATCAAATAAATATGTAATACAAATTATATAATTACCTTAATAGAATATATCACAATATTTTTATGATATTGAATAAACTTTATAAATTTTATTATATAAGATATATAAAAGTATATTTTTATATAAAGTTTTATTTATTAATAAATAAATTATATTATCTACTCTAATAAATCTTTTAAAAATATTTTAAAAATATAAAACGACGATATTTAAGACTATATAATAATCATGTATAAATTTTGGAAATCATTTTTGCGTCAAATTGACTTTTGTTAACTTTTGCATATTAGTCTCGAGCATTAGGATTGTGGTACACTATGACCTTACTTAAATTATTAGACACATATTGACCATCATATAAATATATATAATTAATTTAGGTTCGTGAATCCAAGGCCAACCTTACACTTGTTCAATGATGTTATATGTATTTTTACTACAAAATACAGTATGGTGAGTTTCATTTAATCCCTTTTTACTCATTACATTTTTGGGCTGAGAATACATGCAAATGCTTTATTAACTATTTTTTTTACAATATTTATATGCGTGAGTTTCATTTACCTTTTTACCCTTTATATTTTTGGGCTGAGAATACATGCGCAACTTTTTATAACTGTTTTACGAAATAGACACAATTAATCGAAAATACATTATATGGTTGAATGATCGAAATCAAATATGCCCCTTTATAGTATGGTAATCTAAGAATTAGGGAACAGACACCCTAATTGACGCGAATCCTAAAGATAGATCTATCGGGCCCAACAATCCCCATCCAAAGTACCGGATGCTTTAGTACTTCGAAATTTATATCATGTCCGAAGGAGGATCCCGGAATGATGGGGATATTCTTATATGCATATTGTGAATGTTGGTTACCAGGTGTTCATTCCATATGAATGATATTTTTGTCTCTATGCATGGGACGTATGTTTATGAGAAATGGAAATATGAAATCTTGTGGTCTATTTAAATGATGAAAATGAAATGATTACTATAAACTAATGAACTCACCAACCTTTTGGTTGACACTTGAAAGCATGTTTATTCTCAGGTTTGAAAGAAATCTTCCGCTGTGCATTAGCTCATTTTAAAGATATTACTTGGAGTCATTCATGACATATTTCAAAAGACGTTGCATTCGAGTCATTGAAGTTCATTAGAGATTGCTATTAAGTGAATGACAGATTAGGTCATTTATAGTTGGATATTATGAAATGGTATGCATACCTGTCAACTTTCGATGAATGAAACTTTGTCTTTAAAAACGAATGCAATGTTTGTAAAATGTATCATTTAGAGGTCAAGTACCTCGCGATGTAATCAACTATTGTGAATCGTTTATAATCGATATGGACTTCGTTCGGATGGATTAGGAGCGGGCGTTTCATTACTGGTTTGCCCTCCATGTTGTAGAGCCAGCACACCAACAAAATTGTCTTTTATTTAAAGTTCAAGCATACCCAGCTCAGAGATGAGATAGTTAAAACGTTTCTCATCTAAGGGCTTTGTGAATAGATCTGCTAACTGCTGGTCTGTTGAAATAAAATGTAGCTCCACATCTCCTTTTTGAACATGATCCCTTATGAAATGATATCGAAGGTCAATGTGCTTCGTCCTTGAATGATTCACAGGATTGTTGGTAATAGCAATTGCACTCGTGTTGTCACAGTAGATTGGAGTCTTTGTAACATGAACAAAATAGTCCTTCAACTGGCTTTGCATCCATAGTACTTGAGCAGTACAACTACCAGCAGAAATGTATTCTGCCTCAGTAGTATATGTGGACACAGTATTTTACTTTTTGCTCGTCCAGCTGACTAGCCTACCACCCAATAACTGGCAACCACCAGTAGTACTTTTCCTGTCTATTTTACACCCTGTAAAGTCAGCATCTGAATACAAAATTAGCTCAAAATCCTGGTCTTTGGGATACCAAAGACCACGTATAGCAGTAGCTTTCAGATACCTAAATATCCTTTTTAATGCTAGCAAGTATGACTCTTTAAGATCAGCTTGATATATGGCACAAAGACATGTGGCAAACATAATATCTGGTCTGCTAGCTATAAGATAAAGTATGGATCCAATCATACCTCTATATTCAGTGATATTGACTGGTTCACCATTGGGATCAGCATCTATTTTAATAGATGCTGCCATTGGGGTCCCTATATCTTTTAAATAGGTCAGACCAAATTTCTTTAACATATCTTTGATATATTTATCCTGACTTATAAAAATTCCATCATCAAGTTGTTTAATTTGCAATCCCAAAAAGTATTGCAAATCTCTATTTAAGCTCATTTCATATGTCTTTGACATAAGTTTTGAAAAATCTTGACAATGTTTCTCATTTTTAGATCCATAAATAATATCATCCACATATATCTGTACCAGCAAGAGATCACCATCTGTCTCTTTTGAGAACAGAGTGGTATCAATTGTTCCAACTTTAAAACCTATACCAGTGAGATACACATGAAGTGTCTCATACCATGCTCTTGGTGCCTATTTGAGGCCATAAATAGCTTTGTCTAGCTTGTAGACATGGTCTGAATATTTACTGCTTACAAAACCAGGAGGCTGTTTGACATAAACTTCTTCTTGCAGCTTCCCATTTGGAAATGCAGATTTAACATCCATCTGGAATACCCTAAAGTTCATCTTAGCAGCATATGCCAAGAACAATCTGATAGCTTCCATCCTAGCCACTGGAGCATATGTCTCTCCATAATCCAATCCTTCTTCCTGTTTGAATTCTTGAGCTACCAATCTAGCTTTATTTCTGATCACAATCCCATCTTCATCCATCTTGTTCTTGAAAACCCACTTGGTACCAATGATCTTCTTAGTTTCATCATCAGGTTTAGGTACCAATGTCTAAACCTTATTCCTATCAAACTGGGAGATCTCTTTTTGCATAGCTCCTGCCTTGCTTGAATCTTTGATTGCTTCATCAGGACATGTAGGTTCAATGGTAGACACAAAATTTACATGCATACAAAAGTTGCTGGTTGCATGTCTTCTTGTTTTAACACCGCTAGCCAGATTACCAATAACTTGCTCAATTGGATGCTCTTTTGTCCATCTAGTGTTATGAACAGGTGAGCTTGTCATGGAACACACGGCATCTTGATCATCAGCGGGTTCAAAGGTATGAGCAGCAGTTGGAGACATCTGTTCATTATTAATGTAACCAGTACCAGCTTGTGATCCTTCAGAACCAGTAGACATATGCTCAAGTTGTAGGACTTCAGTAGAGCCAGTAGATCCACTTGGTTTAGACACAGATGGAACAGAGTGTTCCATCTCATCATCAGAGAACCCAGCAACATGGATTGGTGAGGGATTTGCAGCTGGTTCTTCTTCATCATTAAGAGCTTGCTGAGTAGGCTCTTCAAACAATAACTCTTCATCTTCTTGACTGGGAGATGAAGCTGGGGCAGTTTCATCAAATGTAACATTAATTGATTCTTCAAAATAACCCCTTCTTTTATTGAAAACCCTATATGCCTTTGACATGTTAGAATATCCCAAGAATATACCTTCATCAGCCTTAGCATCAAACTTGCCTAGCTGATCCCTATTGTTTAGAATGAAACAGGGAGTGCCAAATACATGAAGAAATGAAATTGAGGGTCTTCTTCCTTTGAGAACTTCATAAGCAGTTTTCTGATGTCTTTTCACTATTAAAGATCTATTCTGGGTAAAACATGCAGTGTTCACAGCTTCTGCCCAATATGAATTTTTCAGCCCAGACTCAGCTAACATAGATCTTGCTGCTTCAATGAGAGTTCTATTTCTTCTTTCTGCAACACCGTTCTGTTGAGGTGTTCTCACAGCAGAAAAGTTCTGTGAAATACCTTTGTCAGCACAAAATTCTTCTAATGTAGCATTTCTGAATTCTGTACCATGATCACTTCTTAGCTGTTTCACAGTTGCCCATTTAAAAGCTCCATTCTTTTGATAAAATTGGCAATTTCATCAGCAGCTTCACTCTTTTTCTTTAAAAAGAATACCCAGGTGTATCTGGAATATTCATCAACAATAACCAGTGTATACTTCTTCCCACTACAGCTGGCCACATTAACAGGACCAAATAGATCCATATGAAGTAAATGAAATGGTTTCTCAACAGATGAGATTTGCTTTGATTTGAATGAGGCATGGTGATGTTTTCTCTTTTCACAACCAGGACACAATCTGTCCTTTACATAAGACATAGTGGGTAGCCCAGACACCAAACTTCTACTGGGTAATTTGTGAATGTATTTGAAGTTGAGATGTGAGATTCTCGTATGCCATAACCACTTCAGGTTGTCTGCTGCCTTTGAATAGAAACAAGTATCAGTTGTTGTGACTGCTGTGTTCATGTCGATTTGATACATGTTTTCATGACGTTTTGCACTCAGCAGTGGCTTCCCTGTCTTATCAAAAATAGTGCCAATTTTCCTTCTGAATTGGACTATCTTATTCTTACTTGTCAGTTGGCTTATGCTGAGTAAATTATGTTTAAGCCCAACGACATATGCAACATTTGAGAACGTGACATTTCCATTTATCAAAGTACCAAAACCCTTTGTGTAACCCAACGAATTATCTCCATACGAAACAACTGGACCATCCTTTTCTTGATAGTCCATCAGCAGGGACTTACATCTGGTCATATATCTCGAACAACCACTATCGAGATACCAGATTTGCTTGTTTTGAATGCCCTGCACAGTAGGTAAGAGATTAGTTCTTTTTGGGAACCCATCCAAGGATGGGTTCTGGAAGGGTCATCTTTGATGATCTCTTCCTGTCTGCTGGTTTCCTTGAAAAAGCAGTAGCAGATGGGGTTAGGGTTAGAGTACACCGATTGGCTAAGTGAAACTTGCTGCCACATTTGTAGCATTTTCTCACATTTGATATCGGTGACTGGTCATACACTGAGTAAATGGGTGCAGTAAGATCGGGTCGACTTTTGGTTACTGTCTCAATTAGCTGGTCAAGCTTGACTGTCATAATCTCAGTGATAGACAGCTCATCATTCGAGTCCACTTTTGCTTTTCCCTTAAGGGCAGCTTTCTTCTTAGAACCAGTACCATAGTTATGGCGTATTGCTTTGCCTTTATCACTTGACGATCCAGCGTGTGAAGTTACTGGCTTGTCTACTGAGGCTGATGAGCTAGAAGAAGTTTACCTGCTACCTTGGACTTGCCAGTATTTCGTTTGATTGGCTTGTCTACAGCTATTGGTTGACCAGTAAGTTTATCATCAGCTGGTTCAGCACAATTGGAACTCGAACATGAAGGGGAATCAGTTGGTTTAATTTTTCTTAGATTATTTTCAGTGATTTCCCTTTTAATACGTCTTTCTTTTGGAGTCATGTAGTAGATGCTTGAGGGGTCTGTAGTCTCATCAATTGAGGTACTGGCTTCTCTTGCTCTAACTTCATCCTCCAAAATCTCTTTCATGGCTGGTGGTGAGGACACAGCAGGTCTAACAAACTTATTTGTCAAGACCTTTTTACCCTTAACTATCTTGGCAAAAGTATTTGGCAAGACAGTTTCAGCATCAGTTTCAAGAATTGGGTCCATGAAAGTAACTTCTGCAATAGCAGCAGCAGCATAGTCACCAGCAAAGAAAGTTTCAACTTGGGCAGGCACCTGCTCGTTAACACACTTGGCTGTGCGTTGAGCAGATGTACACCACGAAGCGACAACCTTTTTAAGATTATCTAGCTGGTTCTTGACTTCTGCTGCCTCAACGTGAAGAGACTTTAAAGCAAAGTTTTGTTTTTCAAGTTTGGAAATATCATCTTTCAAGATTTTAATTTCATCATTTTTGCTTTTAAGTTTCTCATTTAAAATTTTTTTGTCAGTTTTCAAAACTTCTTCACGTTTGCTGCCTCTACATAAGTCAACTCTTAGGTAGTCAAACATTTCAGCTTTTTCATCATCAGTATAAGTTCGAAAATTATCAACCTTATACATCAATTCAGTTTTCCATTGAGGTGAATCCCTTTTCTGATCAGCTTCCCTCATATCAGCCAAAAACTTACTACCACTATCATCCTCATCAGACTCCTTGACCTCCTTGGCCATTAAACACAGCTTTTTATCAGAAGCATAACCAGCACCATCATCATCAGTATCACTATCAGAGGATGACGACGAGCTGGTTTCATCCCAATCATGATGCTCAGCAACTAGAACATTTTCTGGCTTTTTACCCTTCTTATCAGTCTTAGCACTTTCCTTCATCTGAGCTTTCATAGCTTTGTACTTGTTCTTGTACTTGTCAGCTTTTGAGAAAGAGTTAGCATGTGAAGATGAAGGTTTCCTGGACATGCATTCAGCAGCAAAATGTCCAACCTTCCCACAATTATAACACTCAGATTTAGGACCCTTGACTGACTTGCTGCTATACCTAGCACTCGGTTTCTTACTCCCTTTGTATGACTTGCTGGTTCTATTACGGTTGAACCTTTTGAACTACCTAGCCAGCAAAGCCATACCTTCAGCAAACCCTTCTACATCACTTTCATCATCACTACTTTCTTCAGACCTAGTACCACTATCCACATCACTCTCAGCCGTCTCTTCTTCTGCCAACAACTTTTGAACCAGTAAAGCCTTTTGAGCTTTCTTTTTAGTAGCAGCAATAAGAGCAGTATCATCTGTCTTAGAAGATTTTGAAGTGGTGGGGGCAGACCTAAAGTTTTCTTTCAAGTTAAGTTCAAATTTAGCCTATGCTTTCTCATGGTTCTAAAGTGAACTGTAGAGAGAAGACATGTTAAAGTTCTTTAAGGTCTGAGTGGTTCTTAAAGGGTCAGTAACAGATTTCCATTTAGTAGGCAGTGAATCAATGAATTTGTTTACTTGTTCAAATTCAGTATAGGTGACATTCAAAGTGATCAGGTGTGCAATCAAGGAGTTAAACCTAATAAAGGTTTACTTAAGGGTTTCATTCTTGTAGGCAAAGAATATTTCATATTCTCTTTTCAAAGCAATCATTCTGTTCTGCCTTAGTTCTCCCATACCCTCATAGGTGACATCTAGATAGTCCAACATAAGTTTGGCATTTGCTTTTCCCTTAATCAGTTTGAACAGTGGCTTAGGCAAAGTTATAGCTAACAGGGTTTTGATTTTAGGGTCAAGTCCAACACGACGTTTATCCTCAGCATCCCATCTAGAAGGAGTGAGAATAACCTCTCTATCAGGAACAGTAGGAGTGTCAGCTGTAGCTGGAGCACTACCAATAGTCTCAGTGGGAACAAATGGACCTTCTGTGGCAATACCAGGCATGAGTAGGTCAATAGACTCAAGGTGAAGCATGAATCTTGCCTTCCAAGTTTCATACTCATCTTCATCAAATTTGGATGGTCTATTGGATGAGCCATTTTCAAGGTAAGCTGTATTTGAATATGCAGCCATGAGAGAATTCAGATCCAAAATATTAATTATCAAGACTGAAGCCCTGATACCAGTTGTTGGTCCCTTGATAACAACAGGAGTATTGTAGAGGGGGGGTGAATACAATTTCTTTTAACTAACTTAACAGTTAAACACAATTAGCATTCAAGCATGTAAATTAAATAGAGTCACAGGTAATTTTCAACGGTTATTCTTTATTGATTGAATCACAAAGAATCACAACTATCCTTGGCGGAATGATAGTTGGTTGATACAGATTACCTAGAATATAGCTAAGAGGTAAACTAAAAGCTATTACACGTTTTTGAATCTAAATAAATAAGCCCGCACCACTAGTTATTACAATAGTGGACACAATAATTTATAGTAGTCCTATTAACCGTGTAATGGTTATATTGTCCACTGGTACATAGGATGTCTGTACTTGTGGGGACAACTGCATCAGAGAGCATGCTCTCCTATTTCCTCTTTGGTAGCTATTTGCAGGAACACTCCAATTCGGTTTGGCACCACTATTTGATTAAACAAATAGAATGGTGTGTTCCCTAAGTGTTGATAAAGTATAACACATGTCTGCACATGCGTTAAACTTCTGCATTCCCACGTGGTCTTGTAAGGTCACTTGTCAGCCGCTGACGCGTGTCCTTTTCTGTTCAACTTTGTCTTTGACTTCTGTTGAATAGTACAATTGATGTAGACCACTCGAGAAACTACTATGCTTATAATGGAGCATAGCTATCTTGTGTAGTAAGCTGCATTCCAGCTGTGCTGGTTCTTCATTGTTGAGACACTTGATATTCTTGAACTGCTGAGTACACATCCTGTGCTGATTGAAGAACACTGTTTACCTTGTGCTGGTAGACTGAGCAGCAAACTACACTCGACACAGCAATATCTGCTGTCTGTACATAAACAAACTTGTGCTGGCTGCACATAACATTTTAGTGCAAATAAATTACAGTTTTGTCATAATTAAATCCTTAATTATTTTGGGGACTCAACAGGCGGGTAGTGAATCAAAAAAGTCGTGGGTTAAATGGGATATTATTCTTTTACCTTATCAAGATGGCGGGTTAAACATAGGGTCTCTTAAATCCAAAGACTGGGCACTTTTGGCTATCCAACACTTATTGTTGAAAACTTTAAGATTACAGTTCTTCAAAATTAGATATCCACAAGTCCACTTGACCGCTTGCCATATTTCCGACTAACATCTGACATAGGTACACTTGAATTTCCCATTAATAACTCACCAATACTAAGATTTGATACTATGCCCAAACCTCACCAAGTGAAAACCTTACTCTAAATATCATATGTGACCCTACAAAATAATAGAGAGTGGTCCACCGTTTCTAAGTCTTGGTCACAAATCGGAGAAGAAACCGAATTTAAATCAATGTCGCGTTGTTCCAATTCTACCAAAACCGGGATACACCGTTTTCTTGCTCTCCACACGAAAAGTTCAACTTTAGGGACGAAACCCAAAACACTAAACCCTAAACCCTAAACTCTAAATCGGGCTCAATTTTGACAAAAAGTATTTCACAAAACATGAAGAAGAAAAAACGTTCGAATATTAACATTCTTCACGATCAATATTATCTTGAATGTTATATTTGTCGATCGTTTTCTTGCATAAATAATAACATTCATCACGAAGTGTCTTTTTTAAATGTTCATATTTTCGTGTGATCTTGATACCTAAAAAAATCGAAAAGAACAACAAAAAAGACTTTTTGCTTCCCCCCCGCTTCCCCCGAATTAGTTCCTTCCCTATTGATCATACCCCTATATATATATATATATATATATATATATATATATATATATATATATATATATATATATATATATATATATATATATATATAGGGTTGCAAAGTTTGCTCCTCGGGGATTAATCGGTTGAGACTTTGGAAGAAGTAATCGGCAATTCAGGGATTAATCGGATTGTATTTTATACATTTAAATATTAAATTTCAACAAATAAATGTGTAAATATAAAAGAAAACTATAAACATAAACATAAACATAAACTTTCATAATTGTTTAAAATTTTTCATTTGTTCAAGAATTTTAAAGTTCTAGTTTAAAATCATATTAAAATTTTACTCAATTTTGACTTTGATCGACTTTTATTACCAAATTCGATTTTGATCTATCAATCGATGTTAACCGATTAATTAATCGGATTTTGAAAAATCAGAACAGATCGCTCTTAAAAATGAGTAATCGGAGATAATCGGGGAGTAATCTATTTTTTTTTTTTGAAACAGTGGATATATATATATATATATATATATTTATATATATAGAGAGAGAAAAGTTCAAACGATAATCACAAAAAGGGCGAGAACTGCGAGAACTTTTAATTTACAAAGATTTTCACATGTGAGTAGATTGAATCATCCATAAATGTTGATGCAGAATAAAAATGAACATAAAATTGTTCGTAAAAAAAACTTATATTTTACCTATATAATAAAATATATAGTTTTCTGTTCACATGTGCATATCAGTTTGTGTAACATTTGAACATTTTATATAATTAACAGTTTAACATGTAATTTTTGGTAATAAACATATGTTTGTTACTGATATGAATATTAATTAACATTTGGATGTAATTTGTTGCATTTAAATGCATAAAAACTATGAAATTAAAAAGTTTTCGTAGTTCTCGCCTTTTTGTGGTTCTCGTTTGAACCTACCCATATATATATATATATATATATATATATATATATATATATATATATATATATATATATATATATATATATATATATATATATATATATATATATATATACACACACACACATTATTATAAAACGCGTGCCAATAATTCTATGTGTCAAATTCTCAATTAATCTTACGTGTCATTTTCTTAAATAAACTAAATAAAATAATAATATTTCCTAAAATAACTCCTTATTTATATATATATATATACATTATTATAAAACGCGTGCCAATAATTCTATGTGTCAAATTCTCAATTAATCTTACGTGTCATTTTCTTAATTAAACTAAATAAAATAATAATATTTCCTAAAATAACTCCTTATTTATATGGAATGCATATCGTGTAAAAAACGTGATTATAACTTGTACGCCAATCGTATATTATCTAACTCTAAAATTATATTTAATGAATGAATATTATAAATATATTTGTTTTCTATCTATTTTTAATGAATAAATCTAAATTGGTATATCAATTATACGTAGTAGTGTTTATTTTCGAAAAAGTATCATAAAAAATAACCATCATGACCCCAATTCACGTTTCTTCTGATCATGTTTCTTCTCATATTATAACAAATTTTAATTTTGATGGGATGCTTGATGTCATGTGTTGTATATATGTATGAATGCATTAACTAAAGTTGTTTCATTTTATAGTTGAATCAAGTGCTAATCATATATTGATTATAGATGCGTATCTATTAGATTGTATGTTTATGTTGTAATTTTATTCGGTATACATCAATTGAAATATGAATTTCATCATACTCTTAATAACGATGCGTCCAAAATATCTAAATACAAAGCGGATGATAAGTAATATGAATCAAGCTTATACACAAAAAAGGATGAAAACTCATTACAGTTCATCCAAAGTAAATGCATACAATATTCCTCTTAATACAATACATTGTATACAAATTATAATTATGCGTCTTAATTGAGATCGGTCATCTGAATTCTCATTCTCAATGAGTATTCTCATAAAAAAAATTAGAGTATCATGATGAATTTGCATTTATGTCATCCATTATTGTAACAAAAAAATCACCGTGATTGTGTAAAATTGAAAGCAAAGATTGAGCATATAAAACTACCATTGAATGAGAGAAATTATATTTTATGTAAATTCCTATTATTTCTAGCTGATTTTGGTTTTAAAATTCCGTTTGTGCCCTTTAATAATTAATTATGTATTAAATTGGTTTGGATAGATATATGGTTCATAACTGTTCTCACGAAAGTTAAAAATGAGAACGTTCTCATATGAACTCTTTTCTCAATCAATTAATATTAATACCACACATCTTCAAGTTTTAATTATTATTCGTAAAATTTAATATTTAATTATTAAATGTTACTATATTTATATTTTTAAATAAACAATCTACCACATAAACGGGCTCATAAATTATACATTAGTATTCAATATTAATGTTTTTGATACAAATGTTATTGATAATAAACAGTTTTTTCATTGCAATTGTATTATACATTTGATAAATATCAATAACAATACTAACCTAATCGAATATCTATTTATACAACTGTCGTGTAATGCACGAGCGCACGTTAGTATTCAATATTACTGTTTTCGATACAAATATTATTAATAGTAAATGATTTTTCCATTGTGACTATATATATATATATATATATATATATATATATATATATATATATATATATATATATATATATATATATATATATATATATATATATATATATATATATATATATATATATATATTTGATAAATATGAATATCGATTACTAATTTGTACAACTGCCGTGCAACGCACGGGCTCATAAAACTAGTATATATATATATATATATATATATATATATATATATATATATATATATATATATATATATATATAGAGAGAGAGAGAGAGAGAGCACGTGTGGTGATGTGGATGAATTAATGGGTGTGGAGATCGTGAACGGTGGTAACGCACGTGATATATAGGCAACGGTCGGGTCAGTTAGTCATGTGTGCTAACTACTCCTAAAGAACCGTTGAAGCATTTACTACTTATTTGTGATTTCTATTTTATGATCCTTTTTAGATGTATACATCAATGAGGTTTGTATATACGTGATCAAACATAACAAAACAAAATTATACGCCAACATATACAATTTAATATTAAGACAACTACCGATTAATCCATAATTAATGAGTTACTTAATTAAGAATTGAGTGCAATGAGATTAAGATGAAGGATGGAATGTTTGATGATTATTTTGGACCCTGATGATCGTCTTTCGCTTTAACAATCGAGTGATCAACCACCCTGACCCGGTCTTGATTGTTAATTAGCATGATTCACCTCGACACGATATAAAAGTTCCTTGGGCAAGATTACAAGAGAAAATTACAAAGGTCCGGGCAAATGGCAGAGAATCAACAACCTATAAATGAGAGGCCAAGCTCCCTATTTATAGTATTCAAAATATTCGCGGTCTGCGGATTGCTTAACCATCCGCGAAAACTTAGCGAAGTGACCCGCAGTCTTTTATTAACGCGAAAACTAATCCGCTATCTTTATTTTCAGCGAATATTCCAAGCCTTTCGAATATACTTCGCGTAACTTCTACTTTTAACTTTTAGTAAATGAAATATACATATACAATGCTATGTATATGATCAAGTCCCCCCATTTTATTATGATACATTTTTGCGAAGTAAATGTATCATGATAAACTCTAAAAAATAAAATATGCGACTTCAAAAATATTTGCCACAATTTTTAATAATTTTTTCAACACTGATTTATTACCGTTGATTTTATCAATTACAACGCGTAATAATAACGGTAACTCTGCAAAGCTGTCTAATCAGAAACGCTGTAACGGCAATAAAATTACCGTTAACGCATTGCGGTAATTTTAGCCGTTTAAAGTTAATCATTACCTTTACGACTTCCTCGCCCAAATTTCTATTATAAATAGCTTGACAATTCGTATTAACAACTTTACGCTTTCTTCTTCAATTTCTTAATCAATCAAACTTCCTTACCGAAACTCACACGCATCCTTTGCAATATAGCGATTCAACTTTTAATATTCTTCAATTTATCATCAGATCTACTCATATTATTACAAATGGCATCGTCATCATCTGCCAACACTCCTAGCGCCTTCGTTTCATATATGACGGAGGCAAAAATCCAAACCCTACAACAATATTATCCACTTCTTGCGCAATTCTCGCCAACTGCACCCTCAGCGGACGATAGGGCTAATGCCCCTCCCAAAGGCATGATTACGATTTATGAGGCCGCCATTTCACATAGCAATTTACGCCTGCCACTTACTCCCTTTTTTCGCAGTGTATGCGAATATTACAAGGTTGCAGTTGCGCAACTGCACCCAAACGCGGTTAATAAGATTGTGCTTTTCGAGACGTACTGCAAAGCACTCAATAAGCAACCATTACTTAATGCCTTTCGCGCTTTTAACAGCCTTACACCTTATGATAAGGGATGGTATTCAATCCGCGGTCGCCATGGCGTGATGACTTCTCCCAAGGATTCTATTGGGAACTGGCGCAACTCATTCTTTTTTATTAACAACACCGCCCACGTCGATAGTAACATACCCAAAGCTTGGTGTACCGAGATGGACACCACTGTTAATGACAAGGTCACCCCAGATGACCTTGAACAAGATATTCTGAAAATAATCAAGAATCCGGGCTTGATTATGCAGGCGTACTCCAACGTGCCGCTTTACATTGGCGGAGTATCTATGTATTGGCTATGGGGCGATTGCGACGCACTTTTGATCGATACAGCGAACAACGGTAAATTGCTGATACGTTTCTTTGATACAAAAACGCATTATATAATATTCTTATATTTATTTAACTTTTTTGCGGTACCATTTTGCAGAGATTGAGCTTGAATTGGTGATGAGGTCAGCGGACGTCAGTAGGATTAGACCGGCGCATAGCTTAAAAGAGGGCGATAGCGAAATAATACCTATTGACGAACCGATTCTCAATACGTTTTCCATTCCCGGTGGCGAAGACCGAGGAAAACGTAAAGTAACGACGGAGGGGGCTACTACTCCCCGCAAAAGACGCCTTCACTCTATTGCTGAGCAAGAAATAAGTAAGTTAGCGAAATTGAATACTACCGCATATATTCGGCGAGTATTATTCCCGTATCTTTTAACTTATTTTAATTTCTTATTCGCTGTTAGTTGTGCTTTCAGATTTAGAGGGGCCAGAGCAACTGTATAAAATCGGTGGTGATATTCCTGATGATATTTTTGAAGAGCCCGGCAATGAAAATTTAAGCCTCCCTTCTGACGCCGAAGCATCAAACCATGAAGAAGATGCGGATGAGGCTGCAGAAGAAGAACAAGCCAATCGACTCTATCTCAAACTTTGCAAATTTGTACCCAGCAATGTTCAGCGACAATACCGCTAACTTTCATTGCCTCAAGCTGAAAGACAGCGAATTCATAACTGCTTCAACGCCATTTGCTTAACCGTCGACAATGTTGAGCGTTTCAACGAGATGTCTGACGAATATGAAAAGCAAGTCAAAATTTCTAACGCTCAACACAGGAAAGCGCAGAAGTTTGAGGCTCAGCTGAAAAAAGTTGTGGATGAAAACGCGTCGCTCAAAAAGAGAGCGGAATACGCGAAAAATCAATTTTCTCAACTTGTCAAATATCTGCCTGAACTTGGCGACAAGGTAATGGATTCAGCACCAGTTACCGAAAAGATTCAGGCTTATGCCCAAGCTGCCAAACTGGCTACCCGCTGCAAGCTCGGTGATCTTACTCAACCACTTCCCGCAGATATTGCCAGTGAAATATGCCCAACCGATGATGCACAAGAAGCGCTGACAATAGCGAAAAAAGAGGTTGAAAAGATCGATATTCCGGCACTGGAGGAGCTTATCCGGCGTGAAGGTGTTACTTTTGAAGATATTAAAGCGCTTAAGCTTTAAAATATCTTGTTTGAATTGTAAATCTATAATCCGCAATTACATATTGCGTTTTTGTAACTTTACGCGTCTCACATAGCGCGTTTATTAATGAAATATTTTTATTCCGCAGTTGCAACTTGACTTATTTATATAGCGCTTTATTTTAATATATATTCATAATTCAGACTTGTCCTTTACAATTCAGACTTGTCAAAGACCCAATTTTTCCCGGAGTTTGTCGGGAATGATAAAATGTTGAAGGAAGACTTCTATCGAATCTTAAACGACAACTATCAAAAGAAGATTAGTGTAACGACGGTGAAGACTTTTGATTAGTTGTTTGATATGGCCAAAGGTTTTGAGGCGCTCGTCTTAAGAAAGAGTGGTTTTAATTTTGACAAAAGAAAATTTGAGGGTTCGAGTCAATCGAACTTTTCAAGCAAGAAGAATAAGAAGGGTTCCGAAAGTGTTGGTAGTGTGAAGAAGAGTGCTTCTGGGGGTTTTTCTTATTCGTGCTACAACTGTGGACAAAAGGGGCACATGGCTCGTGATTGTCCGAACCAATCCGCTACAAACAAACTCACTTGTTTTAATTGTAACAAAGAAGGGCACCGAAGGACAGAATGTCCCGAGTTGCGGGGTGATCATGTTAAGAAGTTGGAGAAAGCGCCGGGTACGGCTCGGGGGCGAAATTATTTAATGACTAATGATGAGGCCAAGAAATCCAATGAAGTTGTCTCAGGTACTTTCATGGTTAACTCTAATTCGGCAAGGATATTATTTGATAGTTGTGCTAATTTGTCGTTTGTGTCACCAAGATTTGTGTTTGGTTCCGAAACTTTTAAAATCAATCTTATCCCGATGACCTTGGGCGAGTTTGATATTGTTGTTGGTATGGATTGGATCGATCGTTATAGAGACGATATTACATGTCATGAAAAGTCTATTCGTGTAAAGACACCAAGTGGGGGAGAATTAATTATTCATGGCGAAAAACGTAGAAGACTTGTGCCATTATGCACTTATGCACGGGCACGTCGATTTCTTACTAGTGGTGGCATGGCTTTTCTTGCCCATGTAGTTGATACTCGTGAAGAGCCACCATCCATTCGTGAAATTCCGGTGGTTAATGAATTCGAAGATGTTTTTCCGGACGAATTACCGGGTGTTCCGGCGGAAAGACAAGTTGAATTTCGCATTGAGTTGGTTCCGGGTGCTACTCCCATTGCTAAAACTCTTTATCGTTTAGCACCAACGGAAATGCAAGAGTTGTTGAATCAAACCCAAGAGTTGCTTGAAAAGGGTTTTTTCCGACCTAGTGCTTCGCCATGGGGCGCTCCAGTTTTATTCGTGAAAAAGAAAGATGGTAGCATGCGGATGTGCATCGATTATCGGGAGTTGAATAAAGTGACGATTAAGAATCGTTATCCATTACCTTGGATTGACGATTTATTTGATCAACTCCAAGGTGCGACGTATTTTTCTAAAATTGACTTACGATCAGGCTATCACCAAATGCGGGTCCGTGAGGAAGATATTGAGAAAATGGCCTTTCGAACGCGTTACGGGCATTTTGAGTTTGTAGTTATGCCTTTTGGTCTTACAAATGCACCAGCGGCATTCATGGACCTTATGAACCGAGTGTGCCAACCTATGCTGGACAAGTCAGTGATTGTGTTCATTGACGACATACTTGTCTATTCGAAGAGTATGAAGGAACATGAACATCATTTGCGTGGTGTGTTAAAGACGTTGCGGAAGGAGAAGTTGTATGCAAAATTCTCCAAATGTGAATTTTGGCTAAGGGAAGTTCAATTCCTTGGCTATATTGTGAACAAAGATGGTATTCAAGTAGATCCGGGGAAGATTGAGACGGTAAAGAGTTGGGGACGACCGACTACGCCTACGAAAATCCGAAGTTTTCTCGGGTTGGCCAGTTATTATCGTCGGTTTATCCAAGACTTTTCTAAGATCACTTCTCCATTGACGAAGTTGACAAGGAATAACGCGAGATTTAATTGGGAAAACGAGCAAGAAATTGCTTTCCAATTGTTGAAAGAGAAGTTATGTCAAGCTCTGGTTTTAGTGTTTCCGGAAGGTGTAGAAGACGTGTCGGTTTATTATGATGCTTCTTTAAATGGGATCGGGTGTGTTCTAATGCAATGAGGTAAGGTCATCGCTTATGCCTCTCGACAATTAAAGGAACACGAAAAGAGATATCCGACTCATGATCTTGAATTGGCGGCGGTGGTGAATGCGTTGAAAATTTGGCGCCACTACTTGTACCGTGTCAAGTGTACGATTTATTCGGATCATAAGAGTTTGAAACATCTTGTTGATCAACGAGACTTGAATTATCGTCAACGTAGGTGGATGGATGTGGTAAAATACTATGATTGTGAAATACTTTATCATCCGGGTAAGGCGAATGTGGTCGCAGATGCGTTAAGTCGGAAGAGTCAACATCCGGCGATACGAGTAGGATCGTTACGCATGACTATTACTAACGATTTTCTTATAAAGCTCGGTGAGATTCAAATTGAAGCTTTTGTTAACAATAAGCATGAGGAACGGATCGTGGGGCAAACGAAGTCTATTACCTTAGGTCTGCATGGTTTGTTGTCTTTTCAAGGAAGAGTGTGGGTACTTAAAATGGGAGATTATCAACGAGTGCTACTTGATGAAGCACATAAGTCAAAGTATTCCATTCATCCGGGCGCAACGAAGATGTATCTCGATTTAAAGAAAGAGTATTGGTGGCCGGGTATGAAACGTGATGTTGTAAAGTATGTTGAACAATGTGGCACGTGTTTGCAAGTTAAGGCCGAACACCAAAAGCCGTATGGTAAGTTACAATCGTTGGAAGTCCCAAAATGGAAATGGGAGCACATTACCATGGATTTCATTACAAAGTTACCAAAGACGGCGAGAACCCAATTTGATACGATTTGGGTGATAGTTGATCGGTTAAAAAAAGTGCTTTGTTTCTTCCCATTCGAGAAACGATATTGTCAGAGGCTTTGTCGAAGTTGTTTATCAAGGAGGTGATATCGAGACATGGGGTTCCTATATCTATTATTTCGGATTGGGATACTCGTTTCACATCTCGGTTTTGGAATAAGTTTCATGAAGATATGGGTACACAATTGAGAATGAGCACAGCGTACCATCCTCAAACGGACAGTCAAACCGAACGTACGAATCAAATATTGGAGGATATGTTACGGGCGTGTATTATTGATTTCGGGGGTAGTTGGGATGAGAACTTACCATTGGTGGAGTTCTCGTACATTAATAGTTATCATACTAGTATCGAGATGCCACTTTACGAGATGCTTTATGGGCGTAGGTGTCAAACTCCGATTTGTTAGGGTGAAGTGGGTCAAAGAGAAATCGGGAGTACCGATTTGGTTTTGGAGAAAAATAGTAAGATTGAGATGATTTGGACTCATTTGAAATCGGCCCAAGATAGACAAATGTCGTATGCTGATAAACGTAGGCAACTGATTGAGTTCCAAGAAGGTGACAAGGTGATGCTTAAGGTTTCGCCATGGAAGGGTATTATTCGGTTTCGAAAACGGGGAAAGTTAGCTCCCCAGTTTATTGGGCTATTTAAGATTTTAGCTCGTGTTGGTGAAGTTGCTTATCGTTTGGAATTACCCGAAGAGCTTGCGGGGATCCATAATACATTTCATGTTTCCCATCTCCGTAAGTGTCTTGCGGATGATTCATCATGGGTGTCATTAGAAGAGATCGAGCTAAACAACAAGTTAGAGTATGTCAAGGAACCGATTGTCATACTTGATGAGAAAGTGAAAACGTTGAGAAATAAAGAGGTGAGAACTTTTAAGGTTCAATGGCGTCCAAGTATAGGTTCCGAATTTACGTGGGAATCCGTAGAGTTTGTTTTGGTGTATCTTCCTGCTTGTCATGCGGCTTGGATTGCGAGGACGCAATCCGGTTCAAGTGGGGGAGAGTTGTAAGATCCTGTTTTCCTGTTGTGCTGGACGCCGTCCAAATGTGTAGGGCCCTGTCCCATTTTGAAAGACTGGACGCCGTCCAAACTGCTGGACGCCACCCAGATGAACTGGCGGGTCAGCTGTTCTATTTTTAGATATTATAAAGGGGTATCTTGGTAATTTCACTTGGGGGACGACTTAAAGGCCCCAAGATTAGTTGGTGGGTGTCATTACACCAAACTCATCTACCTTTATCCTTTCCACTAAGTTTCTAGAGAGAGAGGAAGTTCTAGAGTGAGAGAGCTCAAATCAAGGAGGAAGAAGGTTGATTCGGGTCAAAGCACGTGTTTTAAAGTTGTTCATCTAATCACTAGCTACGTTGTGATTGTGGTGGTATGCTCTAATCTTGATTTCCTTATTTTAATTTGTTTAAGGGTTAGGGTTTAGGTTAGTGATGAACATAAAATCCATATTTGGTGATTTTGGGTGTTCTTAGGTACGATTGAGTCATGAAGACTCAATAATAACTAACCTAGGGTTTCAAAGTGATAATTGAGGTTATTGAGTCATAATTGGTTAGTTAATTACTAGCACGCCTAGTTATTAAGCAAATGGGTGTTATTTGGGTCAGTGGATGACCCGAAATGGGTGTGTTGACTTTAAAGCGGTCAAATGGGTAATAATTGACCTAGTTGGGAAAGATGGGTATGAAATACTCTAATTGTGTATTAATTAGTATTGTTGGACATTAATCACTAGCTTTTAGTGATTTATGATGGTCTTGACCTTAAATGGGCGGTTTTGATATAAATGAGTCATTTAAATGCAAGTAGGCCATTAAATGTGCATGAGTAAGTTGTTGGTGATTGGTCTAATTAGTTTGTGTGTTGATTAATTACTTATTGTATTATGTACTTTGCTTTGAAGCTTGCGGAAGTATAAAACCGTCACCGAATCGTTAAGGTGAGTGGAATAATTATATGCGTAGGTATATAATGTATTTATTTATGTAGCGTGAGATGTGAAGTGTCGATGTGCTAAGACACCACGTTCACGTGGTGAGTGGAGTGTCGATGTGCTAAGACACCACTCCAAGTAAGATGCATGATGGGTGAAGTATCGACGTGTTAAGATACCACCCCAAGTAATATGAAGAGTGAAGTGTCGACGTGTTAAGACACCACTCGGGGTGAAGCATCAACGTGTTAAGATGCCACTCCAAGAACTACGACGGGTGAAGTGTCGACGTGTTAAGACGCCACCCGGGGTGAAGCATCGATGTGTTAAGATGACACCCGTGGGATTAGTGTACGACGTGTTAAGTACTCTAATGGTTGTTATGAACACCGATGGAAAATTCGAGTATCATTCCTTGTACGATTGGTTAACCATGGTTATGTGTTGTAGTGTAGCATATTATATCGTTCGTGTTATATGCTATTGTTTGTGCTAGCTCGTGATATCGTGGATTTAGCATTGTACTTTGAGATGGTATGCTATTTAAAATGCTAGCGTGTATGAGGTATTTGTGTAAGTGTTTGCAAGTAGGTATATTATATATGTATGTGTATAATTATTGCATTCACTAAACGATTTTGCTTAGCCTCTCATTGTTTACTCTTTTTAGGTTCCGGCGTGGACAAGGGTAAGGGTGTTCGGTTGGATTAGTGGCCTCCTGCTTTGTTTTGATAGGGGACGATTTTAAAATGTTTAGCTTTTGAAGTTTGGCCAAGATGTGGGTAGTTTAATCCCAAACACCATGCTCTAGGTGTCATTTGGAATTTAAACTCTTATGGCCGAATTTGTATTTTTGAACGAAATATGTAAAATGGCCGATGTGGGCCCGATGTTGTAAAACTTGGTTTTTTGTGGAAACTTCTTAGTTTTAATTATGTTAACATGTTGTGAAAAGGGTTTCGTTTAAAAGTGTCGGGAAGCGGGTTTTCCGCTCGAGTAAGTTGGACCACGAGGTCAGAATCTGATAGTTCATTTGGACGCCGTCCAGATGTTCTGGACGCCGTCCTGGTCTTCTTTGCTGGACGCCGTCCAGATAACTGGACGCCGTCCAGATGTGTTGAAACAGAAAAAAAAATTTAAGGGTCGTATTTTGGTATAACGAGGTTTGGGTCGTTACAATTTGTAAGTATCTATTTGCTAGAATTAGCTTAGGGTGTTTGGATATGTAATTTATAAGTTTTTTTTTTTACATTCCAGGCTCTTCTCAAAAAAATTGATTCGATCTAATAATATTTTTATACTTCAAATTGTAGATGCGGTGAAAGATATCAGTTAAGGGGATTTTGGATGTTTCTGCAACGAAGCGCGGCTCCATCCTAATGAGTTCATTAAATGGATTGTCATACAATAATCAGTCAATTATTCAGCGGAATCTTGGAAGTGGACTTTGTAGGTACTGTCATTTTAATTTCACAAACATTTGTAACTTTTTTTTGGAAGGTAAGATTTCAATTCAATTCATGTTTTTTTTTAATTAATTGATGATCAAGATCTCACCTTCATCTTTAATATTGGTTCTAGAAAGGAAAAGCAGTTGTACGATGGGACTTTTAGTCCGCTTGAGTCCGCCAAA
The DNA here is from genome assembly GCF_046630445.1 of Rutidosis leptorrhynchoides. Classification (NCBI taxonomy): domain Eukaryota; kingdom Viridiplantae; phylum Streptophyta; class Magnoliopsida; order Asterales; family Asteraceae; genus Rutidosis; species Rutidosis leptorrhynchoides. Next base: position 273,917,078 of record NC_092341.1, on the reverse strand, counting down.
TATTTAGCTAAAAACTTCAGTTAACAATTGTAGAACGTAAATTAACAATTGTAGAAGGTCAGTTCGATCCATTTATGAAGTAGGTAGTTTTCCAGCAACTTTTCAGTGTAATTTGTTTTTACTTTTGAAATTTCAAATCCCGAATGTATATAAATCTATATGATTTAACTAATTTTGGACTTGCATAGTTGCAAATATTCGTATAACGTCCCCAAAGCATTCTGTAAAATACTCCCACACCACTTGAGTGAAACTGTTAACAATCAACGATCTATCTACATTATGCTTTTGTATATCGTTTAAATTGTTTGTTAACAATCCACAGTGCTTTTGTAATGTTTTACAACCTGTATATAAGGTTTAAATTGCCGCAAAACGCGGCTGACAAATGCTTGTTTAATACAATAATAAGGTGAAAGGAATATGCATATGTATAATAAAACACTATATATAATTGGGAGTCATTATAATGTTATATTTATATTTATATATTTGTTAACATAATTAAACATTTCAATAAAATCGGGTTGATCAATGAATTAAAAATTATCATCCATAACCGATCTAATAAATATCTATAATATTCATCCATTTATATCATCCATATGCATTTTAAGCGGATCGGATCGGATATTAATTGTCTTCCCTAGTAAAGATCAATGTTAGGGATGACAATAGATCAGATGATGTCGTATTCACATCCATATTCATTTAATTTATGTTCGTCCATTAATATTCATATCCATTAGATTAAGGGAGTTAATGGATATTCATTGGATGTTAAAGAAATGTTATAATTGTGATGAAAACAAAAACGTAATATAACAAAAAGTATAACACTACATAATTAACATATATCCATCTGAACGTATAATCCTTGTCGAAGATAGAACCAGAAGTTATTAAATTTTAACATTAATCATAGATAATGATTTTTTTAACACCGAAAAAGATACTTTATTATTTAACTAAACGTTATTTACAACTAAGGCTAAAGCCCATAACAATCGATATACAAAATTAAAATACATATCAAAACGAGATTTGTAACGAGATGCAAAAACGTGAGGAGATCCGAGATAAATGGTAAGGCGGTAGAAGAGGTTACGTGCACCCAAGAGCAGTCCGAACATAGGGCATACTTGTTGTACAAGCAGCGCATGAATCCGGCTACAGTGCTAACTAGTAGCGACAAAGCAACCGAACCAAACTCATTTCGCCTTAAATTTGGCCGAGAGCATATGGGAGAAACTCAACCACATATATGCCGCGGGAACACAACACATTAGCCAATCCCAATTTCCTGAAAGCATTTGAATCGAAGAATAATGGGTACGAGGTCCATTGGTTCCAATCAATTATTGCCTTTTTATACCTATTTAAGAATCATTCGAAAGATTTAAGTTGAATTTCTTTGAAAATCCAATCACATGAGGATTTCTTGTTGGAGAAGGTAATGTTATTCTGGTTCTTCTAATTCAAATACCCGGTGACCCATTCAGTAGCTTGCCAAAGGTTCCTACCAAAAGAAGAATCGAACAAATGCCCGTTTCCAAGAAACGAAGCATTTAAATTGAGAGTAGGATGGGGGGCAATGTTCCACCAGTCGAAAACCTTCATCCAGAATTCTTTTGCTGTTTTACAAAGAATAATTGAATTCTCAACTGTTTCTTGATCATCGTCACAAACCGGGCAACGGATCGTTCCTAAGTCAAGTCCGCGCTTATCTAGTTCGACCTTAGTGGGAAGACAATTAAGCCTTGCCCGCCAAATAAAGAGCTCAACCTTTAAAGGAACAAGGTTGTTGCGGATGGTTCGAATAACAGGGTTTACGTTGCCCGAGACTGCACGGCTTAGGAGACGCGTGAGCAGGTTAACTGAGAATGATCCATTAGAGCTTAAGGTCCAAATTCAACCTTCACGACCAGAGCTGCAAGGTACAAAACTAGATAAAATGTTAGTAAGATTGGCAGTGTCCCCTAGTAGCTCCCTGAGATAGTATGGGACCAACACCAATTAGTAATGGCACAATTATCAACCCAACGCACGCGGTCGAAAATGGAGGCGTTTTGATTTGACTCAAGACGATACAACTTATGCAAGAATTCCCCAAGCCAAAGTTCATCCTAAAATCTAGTGTGGCTTCCATCCACGACTCTTTTTTTGAAAGAAAAATAAAAAGGAAGAATCAAGGTTCGAAAAGCTATTACCAACCCTTAGAATGATTGACCATGTGGAGGACATACGACCTCCCGAGGGGGGGGGGGGGGGTATGACTCCGTAATGCCCCCGTCAAGCCCATAAACGCTTTTGATTATTTGTGCCCATAGTGAGTTATTATTAGTTTTGAAACGCCATCACCATTTACCGAGTAGTGTTCGATTTTAATTGCTAATGAACCAATATTAAGCCCCCCGTTTTCATAAGGGAGTAAACACGAGTCCCATTTGACCCACGCCATTTTCGAGACATCACTTGAGCCCCCCTCCCCCCCCAAAAAAAAAGAAGCGACGTCTCAAACCCTCTAATTTATTAATTACACACGACGAGACCTTAAAAAGTGAAAAGAAATTTAAGAGTAGACTAGATAATACCAATTTAATTAGAGTGAGTCTCCCGCCGTATGATAACGATCTAGCCTTCAAATTCTCAAGTCTCTTCCCGAAATTATCGAACACCAGTTCCCAAGATTTTTCGTTGCTCATAGAAGAACCAATTGGTAGCCCAAGGTAGGAAATAGGTAGTGCACCCGCAATAAATCCAATGCATTCGGCTTTAGACCCTGTATCTTCTTTTGAGACACCAAGCCCATACAGACAATTTGTGTGAAAATTAAATATTAACCCCCAAGTTGCCTAAAGCATTTAAGAATTTTCATTAAGTTCCTCGCATTCCTCTTATACCATTTACCAAAAAATAACCTTTTGCCCGCGTATTGGAGGTAAGTAAGGCGGACATTTTCACTCCCGATTGATAAGCCAGAGAACCGATTGGAGGTAACCGCAGCTTTTGTAAGGTGGTTTAGGCCCTCGGCCACCATTATAAAAAGATATGGTGAAAGCGGGTCTCCTTATCTCACGCCCCTTTGTAGATGAAATTCCTTGGTAGGAGAGCCATTAACCAAAACCGAGATAGAAGCCAAGGAAAGACAAGCTTTAATCCAAGATCTACCCATTAATTCCATTATTTCCATCAAGAAATGCCAATTGATACTATCAAAAGCTTTATCGAAATCCAATTTGAACAAAAAACCTTTACCCTTTGTAGCTTTGATATTATAAAGTGCTTCGTTTGCAATCAAGATTCCATCTAAGATGTAGCGGTTTTTTATGAAGGCACTTTGCTCAATCCCGATAACCGAATATATGACCTGTTGTAGCCTCTTTGTTAAAACTTCGGATAGAATTTTATAGAAGCAACCGATGAGACTAATTGGGTGACAATCATTAAATCCTTGAGGGTCATTTTTTGGGGGGATTAAAGCAATAAATGAGGAGTTGCACCCTTTAGAAATTTCCCCAACATCCCAAAAACGAGTGAAAGCCGCTAAGAGATCATCTTTTACTGGGTCCCAATATTTGACAATGAATTTCATATTAAAACCGTCGAGACCCGGGGATTTTTCACCACCACAATTATTTATAGCGTCAAGGATTTCCGTTTCATTAAAGGGTAGTTCAAGACTCGATGCTTCCTCCGAGGATAGTCGTTTATAAAATGGTCCACGAAAACTAAACTGACTTGAACCTTGCTCACGAAACTGATCTTGGAAATGGTTCAAGGCTGTCGATTTGATAGTTCACGGGTCTTCTATCCACAAACCATTTGAGTTTATACCACGGATATTATTTTTATTTTGCCACCTTTTGATACATGAGTGGAAATACTTACTATTTTCATCACCTTCCGTAGCCCATTTTACTCTCGCTTTTTGCTTTAAAATATCCGCCTTCTCTTTGTCCTTTAGTAACCATTTTTTCCTTGAATCAAGCCACGTAGAGATCTCGGAGTCAGTTAAATCATGAGCGCCGACCAAATTTTCCCATTCTGCAACTTCTTTTTGTTAAGTATCAATTCCCTCATTTAGTTGACTATATTTCGGGTTGCATTTCTCTTTCAAAATCTCTTTTACATGTTTTAGTTTGTCGCAAAAAAATGCAATCCGCCCATGGATTTCTTTTAGCTATGCTCCATGCGGATTGATTAAGTCCTCGCTCTCCTCATCTTCAAACCAGCTATTAAAAATCCGGACCGGCCCCTGCCCAAAATCGTTGTTGGAATCTTTCAAAATGATTGGACAATGAACGGAGTATTTTCTGTCAAGAGTACATGCGGCAAGGTCCACCCATGATTTAATACATGATTCTGACACTAAAAACCTGTCAAGTTTACTATATTTCAACCCATCATCACTTATTCTAGTGAATTTCATACAACCTAGAGGGATCTCAATGAGTTGTGCTCTATCAATAAAATCATGAAACATTTTAGCCCCATGATCCATGAAAACACAATTCTTCCTTTCCGAATCCCGTCATACCTCGTTGAAATCTCTGCAAATAATCCAGTCTTCAATATTTACCTGCATAATATACTCAAGGCTTTCCCAAAACTTGTGTTTCCGGGAATCGTTATGCGGTCCATAATCGCTTTCTGTTTTTAATCTAACAATATTTTCCGTTTAATCGCTTTCTGTTTAACGGAACTTTGTAAGGAATCAAGTTTCAAGTTGGATATACATATATGTTTATGTAGTTATATATAAACATATATATATATATATATATATATATATATATATATATATATATATATATATATATATATATATATATATATATATATATATAGATATATATATATATATATATATCGTAATATAACATAGTTAATTTATTATATGGTTGCAAACAAGATGTATGGGTAATGGTAAATGCATTTGCAATAGTAAACGCGTATGTATATATCCATATTTGTATACTTTTATATGTATTTTGGGTGTTAGTGGATATATCCACTGATAGAAGTTTTTCATCTATATCTATATCCATTTAAGTTCATCCATATCCATTTAAATTATCCATATCCATCAATAGTTGATCGGGTGAATATTTATTGGAGCGGGTGACCATTTCCATCCATAATCCATGTGATCACTCAATCAATACTTCCACAAGTATCATTAATCTCATATCTTTGATGTATGCTTATGTGATGACCCGGGAATTTCCGACCAAATTTAAACTTAAACTTTATTCTTATTTGATTTCGACACAATAAGCAAAGTCTGTAATATTGAAATCTCAAAAACCTTGAACTGTGTTCATATATACATTTGACCTTTAACTGTTTTCGACGATTCACGAACCTATAAACGTAAATAGACATGTACATATAATTAACTATACATATAAATAATTATATATTGTAAAATAAATATAGTAGATAACTGATATATGATTTAGTTATTATGAAAGATAAATTATAATAACAAAAAAATTTATTATTAAATGATTTCAAACATAATTCGTCAATGATTAACAAAATATTAAATGTATAATGTTATACCTTGAGTTTAAATTGTTTTGATGTATATAATTAACACATCTATCTAAGTAATAAATCTGGTTATGTAAAACATAATTATGTATAATAATTTGAATGTACATATGATATATAAACATGATTACTATATGTATATTGATAAAATGTATGAAGATTATTATATAAGTATTAAATAACACATAATTAATAATATGTAATGTAAATATATTAAATTGAAAATAAAACATAAATGTTATACTAATATTACTTTCATTATTATCATTAAATATTAACATTAATGTTTGTATTGTTATTATCATTATATATTATATATAATATATTGAGATGAAAATTTAAAACATTTAAATTGTTATATCCTTATTATTACTAGTGTATTATTAGATATTAGTATTATTATTATTATTATTGAAAATTATTGTTATTATAAATTATTAATAATGTCATATTTATTATTAAAGTTATTATTATTAGAAATAATATAATTTATTATTATTATTATTATTATTATTATTATAAATGATATTATTACTATTTTTATGATTATTGTATCATTATTATTTATTATTATTAATATTAATATAATTATTATTATAAATATATATTAATTATATATAAATCATAATAAATAATACAGATTTGTAGTATCAATACCTAATCTATTTAAATTATATACTGGATTAAATAATATAGATAAAAACAGATTTCGTACACCATTACTTCACCATCTGATTCATATTTCTTGTTTCTTCCCTTTTTCTGTTTACTCGTGAAATTCAGTTAGAATAATTCAGGATACAAACAAGAGTCAATCAATTTTGTTAATACACAACTCGTTAATTAATCACCTACTTAAATTGTCATCTGTATATCAAAAATGAAAGAACAGAAATATGTATTTATTTCTTGAAAAATGTCGGTCCCTCTGTAATGCATCTTTTTAACCAAAATTCGATTTTAATTAAACTTCGAAATCTAGAAATGTAGAGTCATTAGGAATCCTCCATGTAAACAATCTACAAAACATCAAACCTCAATTCATTATATCAATCACGAATTTTCGAGTCAAAGGTTAAATTTCAAAAAGTCAAACAATGTGTTCATGAAGAAATTCATAGTTTTCTTGATGTTTCAAGAGCAATTGAGGATTTTGGAAGTTTACATGAATGATTTCCAACCAATTTCATGTTGTAACAATTATCTATAACAATCTCAAAATGTTAATCAAATTTTTTTTTTGTTCAAGTCGAACAGCAGGATGTCTCAGCATTTTTAAAATTTTTTTTTTATTCTCAAATCATATTAACAGAATCACTTATTGATTGTTATAAATATATTGAAGATTTTAAATCCTAGGTTGTTATAATTAATTGGTTTTGATTTGTGAGTCGACTTGTTGCTTTGATGAAGAAGATGGAAAATAAATAAATGCGGGTTATATTGTTTTATTTGGTGTACAAATCAGAAAAACAATTACGGAGTATTGGTTTGATGAGTGTGTCAGGATTCGAGAGGTCGTGGGTTCAATCCCAGGCGTGGGCAGTTATTTCTCTAGAACTCTTTTTGAGGTAGTTTACTATTTGTTATTATTATTATTATTATTGTTATTATTATTATTAATGTTATTATTATTATTATAAATATTATTGTTATCATTATTGATTATTGATATTATTATTATTATGCTTATGAATATAATTATAATTAGGATATAGAAGATGATAATAGAAAGATAACAAAATAAGATAATAGATAACTATGATTAAAATTGTTATTTTGATTATTATCGTTAACTTTAATATTAGTATTATTATCAAAATAGTTATTAGTTAAGGCTATATACATATGCAGATTATAAATACAAACATGTTTATAAAGATGATTATACTTGTAATTGAATAATGAGTTAAAATGAAATATTATTATTATTAATATCATTATATTATTAATCATTATTATTATTAGTGTTATTATTGACATTAAAGATTATGGATGATATTAGGAACATGAGTACGATAAGTATGCTATAAATAAAGATGAAATCGTTAGTTATGATAATAAATAATATTATGAATACGTAAGAAATCTAAATAAATTTATGGATTGTATAAGTATGTGTAACACATCTTTTATTATTAATACCAAATTTGTGATTTTTATCATTGCCATAATTATACTAATATTATTACTATTAGTAATATTATAATTATTATCATTTTTACCACTATTAATATTATTTCGATATTACTATAACTACTATTATTAATATACAAATTATATATATATATATATATATATATATATATATATATATATATATATATATATATATATATATATATATATATATATATATATATATTAAAAATATATTTAATACATATAACATAACAAAAATTAATATTTTTATATAACAAATTGAATAAATGACACACACACACACACACACACACACACATATATATATATATATATATATATATATATATATATATATATATATATATATATATATAAATAACATAACTAATAAAGTTATATATATAGATATAAATTTGATTGATTACGAATATGTATATTAAGAAATATACAAATGATATAGGTTCGTGAATCCGAGGCCAACCCTGCATTGTTCAATATCGTCATATGTATTTTTACTACAAAATACATTAGGTGAGTTTCATTACTCCCTTTTTATATATATTTTTGGGACAGAGAATACATGCGCTGCTTTTATAAATGTTTTACGAAATAGACACAAGTGATCAAAAACTACATTATATGGTTGGATTATTAAACCGAATATCGCCCTTCAAGTCTGGTAACCTAAGAATTTAGGGAAATGGCCCCTGATTGACGCGAATCCTAAAGATAGATCTATGGACCTTGACAAGTCCCATTCTGGGTACGAATGCTTTAGTACTTCGAGATTATTATACAGACGAGAGGCTCTATTTTGGGGATATTCTATGCATTAAGTTAACGTCGATTACCAGGTGTTCAATCCATATGAATGATTTTTATCTCTATGCAGTTTACGAAATGCCTGATATGAGAATGATGTTAATGAAATATGAAAATCTTGTGGTCTATTAAAATGATGGAAATGATTATTTATGTTAAACTAATGAACTCACCAACCTTTTGGTTGACACTTTAAAGCATGTTTATTCTCAGGTATGAAAGAAATCTTCCGTTGTGCATTTGCTCATTTTAGAGATATTACTTGGAGTCATTCATGACATATTTCAAAAGACGTTGCATTCGAGTCATTGAGTTCATCAAGATTATTATTAAGTCAATTATAGTTTGATATATTATGAAATGATATGCATGCCTCAACTTTTGATGTAAAGCAAATTTCTCTTTTAAAAACGAATGCAATGTTTGTAAAATGTATCATATAGAGGTCAAGTACCTCGCGATGTAATCAACTATTACGAATCGTCTATAATCAATATGGACTTCGTCCGGATGGATTAGGACGGGTTATGAAAGATTATTCTTCATAACAGATTCTAAGCCCTAAATGACTATAGTTCAATATTTATGGTGTTCTTAAAGTAACATTTCCAACCAAATTTAAACTTTATCTTTATATTATTCTAACACGATAAGCAAAGTTTTTTAAGTTAAATCTCAAGAATTTTAAACTGTGTTCATACATTCATTATAACCTCGACCAAATTCTGACGATTCACGAACCGTTATATATAAATAGATATGTATTATATGTATATATATTATAACTTGAGAATATTAATAAAGTATTAAACGTATAATACTTTACACGAACGTATTTGTTTCAATATGTTTATCGATGGAATTAGAAGATAATATCAAATGATTGATTTATCAGATACATTGTGATATGATTACGGGTCTATGTTATGAGGTCCACTGTGATTTAAGAAATCTATTCTTTTTGACAACATTCGGAAAATGGTAAAGTAATTTATAAGTAAGAACGTAGAGTGTAAATAACTTAGATGTTGGATATCGACAAGTTAAGTAACTCGACATTTTTCATTAAGATGATTTCATACGTTTATTTAACCTTTGGACTTTATCCCATGCTTCACCAACAGACTGTAATTTAAAGACTTGAAACCTATTATGAATATATATGATTCTACTTTTCTAAAACGTTTTATGATATAACGATTTCCATTATTTTAACCTTTAAACAAAATAATTCTTAAATATATTTAGTTTTGGAAAACAAAATTATCATATTTATTTGATTTAGTTTCAAACTTACAAAAACGTTTTCAGTTTAAAAAGAACTTTATTATTAAAACGTATATAACTTTTATAAATATCTAGAACCACTTTTGACAACTCATTACTTAACCAGTATGATAAAGATAACGATATTTATATTTTATTTTATTAAATATATATAATGATTTAAATTAATATTATATATATTTGTACGCGTATTATACGTACATAGTTTTATACTTTTACTATACTTAAACTTTACCTTTACTTTATTTTTACTTTACTTTAACTTTAATAATTCACTTTAATAATTATACTTTAATAATTCACTTTAATAATTCATACTTTAATAATTCACTTTAATAATTCATACTTTAATAATTCACTTTAATAATTCATACTTTAATAATTCACTTTAATAATTCAAAAATCTATTATAAATAGAATTCAATAGGTTTCATTATTTCATAGAAACTTGAAAATATTTTCTCTAAACTCTCTCAATTGATTTACATATATATATTTACTCCGTATTATTTCAAGATATTATTAGTATACATAAAATATTACGACGGAGTGCTGTCCGAGTGATTTCGAAATTGTTTTTCGAGCGGGATAGAGCTAAGGAAATTATGGGTTATAGCTATGGAGGTTATGGGTATGGTTCGGGAGTATTGCTCGTAAGTCAAACTAGTGTTTGTCATCTCCATTGCGTCTACGTACTTTTCCTGCAATATTGAATCTCAATATTGATACGTGAGTACTCATAATTTAATTTTTATATATTAATAGTGTATCCCTGACTAGTGCTCGAGAATATAGGATTATGCATGCTTGTACTTTTGATATTGCCATTAGATAGGATATGTTGAATCCTGAATTAGTTACGTATGCGGCTGAGATAAGGTATAAGATATGCATGTCGTTGGAAAGCTATCGAAAAATTAAGAACTTTTCATTTAGATATCGAATGGTTTCGATACGGATTTGAAGTTATAGTCAATTGAATTTTTGTATTATTATTAAAAATGATTATTATTATCGTCGTTATTATCGTCGTTCTAGTTTTATAATATTATTATTACTATTATTATCGTTATCAATAAAAGGAATTATCATTAAAAATTGTTATTTTTATTATTATTACTATCGTTATTATCGTTAAAGTTATAATTAGTATTATTATTATTATTATCTAATTATTATTATTATTATTATTATTATTATTATTATTATTATTATTATTATTATTATCATTATTAATATATATATATATATATATATCATTATTTAAAAATGGTTATTATTATTATTATTATTATTATTATTATTATTATTATTATTATTATTATTATCATTAAATTAGTTATTAGTATTATCGTTAATAATATCATAGTAATTATCATTATTAGTATTATTGTAATTAAAACTAATATTAGTAACACCTAATTATTTTGATTACTATTATTATCATTATTATGAACACGATATAAAAGACGATTAAAAGCTATTAAATGAAACGATTAGGAAATAATGAATATGAGTATCATGATGAAATTAAAATATTATAAGATATTGATTTAGATAAAATTATCGTTCTTATTATTTTTATCATTACTATTATTATTAAAAGTATCGTTAGTATTAAAAACTATCATTTTAACAAAAATTATCATTTTAATAGAAATGTCATTGTTATTATAAAATATCATTATTATTATCATTTTAAATAGAATTATTATTTTAAAGTTAATATTAAAAAGTATCATAAATATTAAAGTTATCATAATTAGAATTATCATTTTATCATAATGTCATTTTTAGTAATTATAAATATTGATATTTTTATTAATAGAATAATAATAATTATTATTACAAAATAATATAACTTTTACTTACTATTATTATAGATATTATTTTATTAAATAAATATGTGATACAAACATATTTTACTACCTGTAATAAAATTACTTTAATAATACCTATCATATTATCTTTATGATATTAAATGAACTCTATAAATTTTATTACTTAATATATATAAAAGTATATTTTATTATATAAATTTTAATATAAAATTTTATTTATTAATAAATGAATTATATTATTTACTCTAATAAATCTTTTAAAAATATTTAAAAATATAAAACGACGATATTTAAACTATATATTAATCATGTATAGATTTTGGAAATTATTTTGAGTCAAATTGACTTTTGTTGACCGTTACATATTATTCTCGAGCATTAGAATTGTGATACACTATGACTTGACCAAATTTGTTAGACAAATATTGACCAACACATAAATATATATAATTAATTTAGGTTCGTAAATCCGAGGCCAACCTTGCATTTGTTCAATGACGTTATATGTATTTTTACTACGAAATACAGTATGGTGAGTTTCATTTGCCTTTTTACCCTTTATATTTTTGGGCTGAGAAGACATGCGCAATTTTTATAAATGTTTTACGAAATAGACACAAGTAATTGAAACTACATTATATGGGTGAATGACCGAAGCCGAATATGCCCCTTTTGCTTGGTAACCTAAGAATTAGTAAACCGATCTACTAATTGACGCGAATCCTAAAGATAGATCTGTTGGGCCTAACGAACCCCATCCAAACTACCGGATGCTTTAGTACTTCGATGTTGTTTTTATCATGTCCGAAGGATTTTCTGGAATGATAGGGGATATTCTTATATGCATCTTGTTAATGTCGGTTACCAGGTGTTCACCATATGAATGATTATTTTTGTCTCTATGCATGGGACGTATATTTATGAGAAATGGAAATGAAATTCTTGAGGTCTATTAAAATGATGGAAATGAATGATTATGATAAAATAATGAACTCACCAACCTTTTGGTTGACACTTTAAAGCATGTTTATTCTCAGGTATTAAAGAAATCTTCCGTTATGCATTAGCTCATTTTAAAGATATTACCTGGAATCATTCATGGCATATTTCAAAAGATGTTGCATTCAAGTCGTTGAGTTCAGTAAAGATTATGATTAAGTAAATGACAGATTAGATCATTTATAGATAGATATTACGAAATGGTATGCATGCCTGTCAACTTTTGATTTAATGAAAGATTGTCTTTTAAAACGAATGCAATGTTTGTAAAATGTATCATATAGAGGTCAAATACCTCGCGATATAATCATATGTTATTGTATTCGTTCTTATGGATTAGGACGGGTCGTCTCATGTGGTATCAGAGCGGTGGTCTTAGAACCAGGTCTGCATTAGTGTGTCTAACTAATAAGTCGTTAGGATGCAGTAGTGAGTCTGGACTTCGACCGTGTCTGCATGTCAAATGTTTTGCTTATCATTTCTAGTCAGAAATCATATGTTTATCATCCTTAGGAAATTACCTGCTTATCATTATTAGTCAGGACACGTCTTGCTACATTAATTGCATGAGTAGTGTATAGACAAAATTCATATCTTAGCGTATCTGCTAAATCATATCTTATCGTATCTGTTAGTTTAAACTTTGCCTGATATATTCCGTAAATTCCTCCGTAATCTACGAAATCTTTTGACCTATATATATAGATATCCTATGTAAATAGAATACCACCCGATAAGATGGAAAATAATTTTTTTATATCAAAAAATCTTTATTCAATCGTACGAAATGGAATTTATCATTAATTCAAGTTCCTCGGATTCTGAAATGGAATCCCACTCAAACTCCGAAAGCAGTGTGACCGGAATGGATCAACCAATCAGCCATCATCTATTCTGGATGAATTGGGGATGGGTTCATAGCCTTCTCAATCATTGGAGACAAGAAGAAGGTGATCCCTTCCATCCACCCCATTGCCCTCTTGACGAAGAACCTGAAGCACTTACCGGTGAACCAATTCGAAACACCATTTTCTCTCTCATTTCCAGAGTATCTCGTCATGATTATATACTACATCAAATTCTAGATTTTATTTATCCGCTCATCCGAACCGACAATCAGCCCGGTGTAATAGAAGAAGTCAACGAGCTTCGTGCTCGGGTAGTGGCTTTGGAGAATATGGTGCAAAGATTACAAACACCAGCAGCAGCACCAGCAGCATAACCAGTACCACCATCATCAACGCCAACAGTACCATTACCACCTCCAACCACAACCGCGTCGTAAACCTCAACTTCATAATCTGTCCCACGAGCATCAACGTCATACGCACCATAGATACCAAGGAGTACCAAAACAATAACTGACGAAGTATTAATTCATAACTTCATTGGAGAAACATTCCGCGGTGATTATGTAATCTCTAAAGTCTTAGAGATTATCTAATCTAGCCATCAGTTAAGCGAACCAAAATGATAGAAGGAAGAGTAGAAACCCTGACAAAAATGGTGTGTGGTTAACAAGCTAAACTTGTTTTACCAACAGCATTAACAGTACCGTCAGCATCACCAGCATCGTCAGTGCAGTCAGCATCAGAATCAGCAACACCTATAACATCACAAACTCCGTCAGTTCAAGAATCACTGTGGACATCATTATGAATCAATAACGCGTATATTTTATCAACGAGTTATGAAGAATTAACTCATTTCCTCTGAAGAAATTATATGTATATTATATATATATATAATATATATATATATATATATATATATATATATATATATATATATATATATATATATATATATATATATTGAAATAAAAATAAATCTTTCCGTGCTAAGCTATTGTGTGTGAATCTTAACTACTCGGTTAATTCATATTACAAATATGTAATAATGTACGTCCTTCGCCGCAACTTAACCATCGTTAACTACAATCTCTGTCTCAATTCAACAAATTTCAATTCATAATAAATCAAGTATATATTTGATTTTACACTTTCATCATCGATGTACCCGAAACTTTTCAGATAACATCATTCGTACTTTGCGAAGTTCACAAGAATTTAACGAAAACCAACATCACGCCTCAACAAATAACGAAGTATTGATTCATAATTTCAATATTATTGAAGAAATACTAATATAATCTCTAAAGCCTTTAAGGGTTTATTCAATTCTAGTTCCAACTGTATATCGAATGAGTTTAATTTAGTATTAACTCATTAAAATCTATGTTACATCTGAAGAGAATATATACATATATATTTTCATAAAGACTGTAATAAAAAAAATTCTTTTGTACAAAATATTAATTGTGAATTTTTTTTTAACGGGTAGGTAATACCCGATAGATATATAAATTCACAATTAATATGTTACATTCTTCGAATCTGATTAAGCAAATTATCAACTATACTTCCTACTTTCACAATAATATACATTCTTTCATAGAAATTAAAACAACCATACTCATTCAAACTCAATTACATATTCTGATTTTGAAACCTCATAATTCAATTTGAGATATAACCAGTACCATCACTTTTAGATTCCTACATCTTTCAGAGCTATACTTTGACTTCAAAACTATGTTAGAACATCAAATGTATATTAACGATTACAATCTGTGTTCAAACCCTTCGAAAAATTTCTGAAGACATTTCAAATAATGAGCAATCGAGATGATGATCCAACCACATATTATCCACAGTTATGTACTTAAAAAGCTCTCGAAACCAAAGTCATAATTCAACACATATATGTGTCAGATCCTTTGGCATTTATTAGCAAAAAAAATAACTTTGAAATTCCTTTTCAAAGTAGCAAATTCTATCACAGCTCCAGCAAGACAAGTTCAATTTTTCATTCGGAGTAGCCTTATCATAATCTTGATATATATTATTACCCTTTTGTTACCAGAGAACCTTTCATGTTCCACCACATTAGCAATAAACTTATTCACAACTTCACTGATCTTTGACCTTCCGAAGAATCATTATATTTATCGAAACCCCATCATTTAATCATTCGCATCTTACGAGAATTGCCATACGAATCATCAGGAATTAGCAATCAGTATTTTGAAATCCCGCAGCATGTCTACACCAACAGTTATATGTGTATATATAACGTCTATCTTCTCGACTTAATTTGAATGTGAAGTTTCTGAAAAACACTCCGAACTACGAATTGGTTCTTCGAAAATGGAAAAATGCTGATGAAGCAGCAAAAACTATAAACGACTTTAACAGTAAAAGTTTGATGATAATAAATAAGTGTGCTGGCAAAGCGCAGAAAAAGAGAAGTCTTGGAACTGGAAACCGGATTGAGCAAAGTATGAAGGAGGCTGTGGATAAATCACAAAGACTGAACCTGACTTCAAAGAATCCAAATGATTCAGTACCTGCCGAAGTCATTAACGAATACCTTGCTCCTGACTCTAAACCCCTGCGGATAATATTCTTCATCATCCTCTGATATTAGAAATTCTAAGATATCATCGTATCTTTCATTATAAATATCCTCCATATTTCTGAAGATATTTTCATAATTATTCTTATCTGAAATCATTTACCTCTTCGCGCTATCTGTATTACATCATAAAAGAAACTATTTTTGTTTCTAAATTCTGAAATATTCGAGTTTAAAATAGGAATACTTTTGAAGTAGTGTTGGGAGCTGAAGCATGAGTTAGTATAATATAATGACACTTGATCAACGTGATTATATTACAGTAAGTCATGCTGAGTTTTTAAATGGAACATGATGATTCACATATCATAACATCATCATGTGGCATGTTATAAGACTCATGTATTCTACTTAATCTCTAAAAATATCAAGAAAATATTTTCTTGATGATTCGATCTTTTCTGAGGTATTATGATAATTTGACAAATCAAGATCGTGCCATTACGATTTCCTTCTTAGAACATTAGCAATGTTTATTCCAAAAATTTTATCTGCGAATTATGGACCATTATAAGCGGTACTTACTCGCAAGAAGAAGAAACGAAAGGATAAAACTCCGAAACAGAAATTGGGATATAAATCGCAGCAAATAAAAGAGAGCATTAATTGAAGATAACAATGATTATAGAAGATAGAAGCAAGGACATCGAAATATAAGGGAAGATATAAAACCCAACAATAACCCAGAAATTACAAAACCATATATATCGATGCATATAGCAATATAAAGACACGGGAGAACTAAAAACACTATAAAACCAAGAGTATAGTAGAAGTAAATAGATTCTTCTGGCGGCAGATGAAAAAGAAGAATGACAGATATGAAAGTTAGGAGTATATCAAGAATCAGAACTGGATGGAGCATATTAGCGAATGCTATAAAGTATGAATTGAGGGAGAAAGAATAAAAGGTGTGAGTTGTGGAAATAAGAAAACGAAGGGGGTGGATATATAGTAAAATATCCGACAGAGAAATCAAAACAAATTATCGCATTTAATCAAGCGGATTCTAACTTCCTTAATTACCAAAGAACCAAATCTTATTACGAAGATTTTCTCTAAATTCCTTGAATTCCGAAAATCAACCGTGACTATGTCATTGGTTAAAAAGAACGTACATTTACTCATTTCATTCTTTTGTGATAACTTCACTCATACTCTTCACAAAAATCAAATTGCTTTATCTATATTACTTGATGATAATAAAACTCTAATTTCCAACTCGTATACGTCATGAAAACATACTTATTGTCGGCCATGACCATCCCATTCAAATTTTGGGACGAAATTTCTTTAACGGGTAGGTACTGTGACAACCCGAAAATTTCCAACTAAATTTAAACTTTATCTTTATATTATTCTGACACGATAAGCAAAGTTTGTTAAGTTAAATCTCAAGAATTTTAAACTGTGTTCATACATTCATTATAACCTCGACCAAATTCCGATGATTCACGAACCGTTATATATAAATAGATATGTATATATATGTATATATATATTATAACTTGAGAATATTAATAAAGTGTTAAACGTATAATACTTTACACGAACGTATTTGTTTCAATATGTTTATCGATGGAATTAGAAGATAATATCAAATGATTAATTTATCAGATACATTGTGATATGATTACGGGTCTATGTTATGAGGTCTACTGTGATTTAAGAAATCTATTCTTTTTAACAACATTCGGAAAATGGTAAAGTGATTTATAAGTAAGAACGTGGAGTGTAAATAACGTAGATGTTGGATATCGACAAGTTAAGTAACTCGACATTTTTCATTAAGATGATTTCATACATTTATTTAACCTTTGGACTTTATCCCATGCTGTAGTGACCCGAAAAATTTCGACTAATTTTAAACCAAACTTTCGATACGATTTAATATTTTTGACACGATAAGCAAAGTCTGTAATGTTGAGTCACAAATATTTTTGAACTGTTTCATATATTCGTTTGACTTTCGACCATTCCCGATGATTCACGAACAACTATTTGTAAATAGATAACATATACATTTAAATAGGTATTTATAATTTGAAATATAATTTAGAATATTATATAATATGATTATTAGGATTTATATTGTAAAATAAATAAAATAAAATGCGATTAATGGAAACTATAGAATATATAGATATATATAAATATGTATATAAATATTACTTGTAAATATATAAAGTTATATTAAATCTATTTGTTAAAAAAATATATAATATATTTGTTTTAGTAATTAACTTTGCTATTTTAAAACTGTTTATATATAGAGAGGGAATATAAATGATTTCGAGCTTAATTAGTAAACGTCAGTAATACTCGGTTGACATTTCGTTAGCGTTCATATAGATTCAATATAAGTTTATGATGGATTAAAATAAAAGTTGAACTGTAAATCGATTACGAAGATTTTAGATTTGTTAAAAGTATTTTTTATCTTTTTAAGTTTAAATATTAGTACCCCATACATATAAATCGGAACAGAAAATAAATAACTTTCGAACCTTTTTTATCAGGTTTCAAACAGGTAATGAGTGAAATAATTAAATATGTTTAATCTAAAATTTTGAGATGTTTAGGGACACTTTTATACATTAACTGTTTAGCAATGGACACGATATGGCCATTCGGGATAAACTGTCGGTAGTATATGACAATAATGAGGCTGCTTTACTAGTGACACTCTGTTACCAATTTGTTTTGATTCCTATATTTCAATGACTAGACATAAATTATATAGTGGATAACCCACTTGTCTTTCAATCATCCGAAAAATTTAAATTGAAATAACTGTGCTAGTTACTGTGTGTTTGTCCCTTTACATTTACCACTCAACTATCCCATATTTATTATGTGCATATATATATATATATATATATATATATATATATATATATATATATATATATATATATATATATATATATATATATATATATATATATATATATATATATATATATATACATGAAACTCATATGCATATAGATATACTTCTTCCTTGCTCATCAACCCGAAAACCATCACTCTCTTCAACCGAGAACCACCTCACCATCTCCACCTTCTTCCACCGCTGCCACCACTGGTCGCCACCATACCACCATCAACCGCCACCTCAATCTCTTTCCTCTCTCTCTTAAACTTAATCGTGAAGCAAACCACCTTGCACCACCGTAACACCACGCAACCCCGCAACTCCTACAACACCACTGCCACACCTATTGTTTTGTAACTGCTAATGTCGTCGGACTAAACCACCATCCAAAACCATCATAATCCTGTCACCCTTCTCTCTCTCTCTCCCTCTATCTATCTCTCTTTAATCTTCATCGTGAACCACCATTGGAAACCCATCAATACTTTTTGTTTTCTGTTTTCCTAATTATAACCGAACCCAAAACCACATCACTGCTTCTTGCTACTCGTTTTCTTTCACTGTTAGTGTTCCTGTTTTAAAAGAAGAAAAAGACGAGAGATAAATTTAAGATGATGCAGATGATGATGAGTGATGGTGTTGTTCAACGATGTTAGATGACATGACAATGACGATGAACAATGGGGTATTACGAAGTTGATGATGAGGATTTGAAGATGATAATAAATTGATGCTAGTAACATGATGACGATGATTATGACAATAACTATTCGATGATGAGGAACTGTGTTTATTGTGATAATGATACATGATGATGAAGATTACGGAATTTATGTTATGATTATGATAGATGATATGAGTAATGATGTTTGATTATGATTGAAGAAGAAGAAAGATACAGAAGAAGATAGGATAAATCAAAATTTTGGAGTAACCAATTCAGAAAAGGTAATAGATGGATCGATGGTTTGGTGTGGTGTGTGTCGATCGAGAGGTCCTAGGATCGAACCTAGCAGATTGCACATATTTTTTTCATTCAAAATAGAAACTGTTGGGATTGTGTTTTCTATTGGGCCAAGAGCAATATAAACTCTGTTGGACTGCTATGATTCGAATGGTAATTGGGCCGTAATATTTGCTGTTAGGCCAAGATTGA
The DNA here is from genome assembly GCF_046630445.1 of Rutidosis leptorrhynchoides. Classification (NCBI taxonomy): domain Eukaryota; kingdom Viridiplantae; phylum Streptophyta; class Magnoliopsida; order Asterales; family Asteraceae; genus Rutidosis; species Rutidosis leptorrhynchoides. The sequence goes on along the minus strand of NC_092341.1, from coordinate 273,896,914 downwards.
GTTGGGCCAAAAAAGTAGATAGTCTGTTAGGCTTGATCTTATGACGGGTTAAAAGGTTAAATAAATATGGGTATTGAAATATAACAGAAAAACACAATTGGTGAAATGGTTAGAGGGTGATGATTGGGAGCGAGAGGTCTGGAGTTCGAATCACGTTCGTGGCATTTTTTTTTTATAAAAAGCTTGGAAAGGGTATAACCTTTTAACTTTCATTATTTTTAATTTTAATATTTTTATTATTATTATTATTATTATTATTATTATTATTATTATTATTATTATTATCATTATCATTATCATTATTATTATTATTATTATTATTATTATTATTATTATTATTATTATTATTATTATTATTATTATTATTATTATCAAGATTATTATTATTATTATTATTATGGTTATTATTGTTATTAGTTAGTGTTATTTTTACTTGTATTATTATTGACATAGGTGTTATTAGTAATATTATCATTATTATTAAATTATACATTATACTAAAAATTACTGATATTATCATTATTAATATAGTTAATATTACCATTACTATGATTATTTTTACCAAAATTATTATTTTATTTTCATTAAAACTATTATTATTATTATTATCAGTAGTACCTATATCAATATTACCAAAAATAATTATGTTTATGAAAATAAAAGTTTTAAAGATATTATTAAGGTTGTAAGTATGTTTTCAATCAAATTAACAAAGTTTATATAAATATTCATATATAACATGTTAGCTATTTTTATTAAAATACTAATCAAATATATATCAATATATCTATATAAATATTAACATTTCAATATATATACAAACTAGATAAGTATAATATATAATATATAAATTTGTTCGATTACAATTTTACGTTTTAATATATATACAAATAATATAGGTTCGTGAATCCAAGGCCAACCCTGCATTGTTCAATATAGTCATATGTATTTTTACTACAAAATACATTAGGTGAGTTCATTTGATTCCCTTTTACTCTTTACATTTTTGGGACTGAGAATACATGCGCTACTATTACAACTGCTTTATTAAATGCTTTTGAAATACATTTTGAACTGCGAATATATGATATGCTTTTATAAATGTTTGACGAGATAGACACAAGCAAAACATTCCTCGAATGAATTATGTGGACGTGATAATTGCCACCATTGAATTATGTGGACGTGATAATTGCCACAATTGATATGAATATTTTTCCCCTGATTATTATTGCTTGGTAACCTAAGAATTAGGGAACATCACTAATTTTGAGAATTAGTGCACGCCTAATTGACGCGAATCCTAAAGGTAGCTACCGGGTTTAACAGCCCCACGCAGAATGTTCACTAGGCGGAAGGGCTAGTGGGCATGGTGTTTAGTACTTCGAATTTTGTATGATTATTATACAGACGAGATGTTCTGTTTTGGGGATATTATTATGCGCATTATATGTTAAGGTCGGTTACCAAGCCAAGCTATGAAAGCAATGAAAAGTGAATGTTATATATCGAGAGAATGATTTTATACACAGGTTATGTGTATGTTATTTTTGTGCACAAGATATGTGTACGGTTACTAAGATTTATGAAAGATGATTTCGTACACGAGAAAGGTGTACTGTATTTAAAAGATATCGCATGTACATTACAGGTGGGTATAAGATTCGGGCCCATTTGTACCATGCAGGATTTAAATCTTGTGGTCTATCAAAATGATGAATTTTATTGTTTTATGATAAACCTATGAACTCACCAACCTTTTGGTTGACACTTTAAAGCATGTTTATTCTCAGGTACGAAAGAAATCTTTCGCTGTGCATTTGCTCATTTTAGAGATATTACTTGGAGTCATTCATGACATATTTCAAAAGTCGTTGCATTCGAGTCGATGAGTTCATCAAGATTATTATTAAGTCAATTATAGTTGGATATATTATGAAATGGCATGCATGTTGTCAACTTTCTATGAAATGAAAGTTTGTCTTTTAAAAACGAATGCAATGTTTGTAAAATGTATCATATAGAGGTCAAGTACCTCGCGATGTAACCAAATGTAATGTATTCGTCCAGATAGATTAGGACGGGTCCTTTCAGTTGGTATCAGAGCGGTGGTCTTAGCTAACCAAGTCTTGCATTAGTGTGTCTAACTGATAGTTGTTTAGATGCATTAGTGGGTCTGGACTTCGACCGTGTCTGCATGTCAAAAGTTTTGCTTATCATTTAGTGTCGAAAATTATTTTCTTATCATCCTTAAAGTCTAGACACGTCTTATTGCCTCTATTGCATAGACAGTGTACAGATAAATTCATATCTTAGCGTATCTATTATTGTTACCTTTGCCTGACAGCTTCCGTAGATTCCTCCGTAACTTATGGGATTTTAGTATTATATATGCATATGTAAATTATGTATTGCAGGGTACTAATCTATATCTTATAATCTAGTTCTTATCGAAAATCCGTCATCTGATCGTACGAGATGAATCCCTCAACCAATTCGAGTCCCTCAGATTTCGATAGCTATTCCGATAGTTATTCCGACAGCTATTCCGACATGGATATTCACCTAAGCTCCGAAAGCGGTGTCACCAGAATGAATCAATCAATTAACCATCCCCAATTCATCTGATGAGTTCGTAATCGACTTAATCAATGGAGACGCGAAGAAAGCGATCCCTTCCACCAACCGAATTCACCTTTTGGCAAAGAACCTGAAGCACTTACCCGTGAACCTGTTCGAAACACCATTTTCTCTCTCATTTCCAGAGTATCTCGTCACGATTAAATACTATCTTAAATTCTAAACCTTATTCACCCGCTCGTTTCAACCGACAATCATCTAGGAATAATAGAAGAAGTCAACGAACTTCGCGCTCGAGTAATCAATTTGGAGAATATGGTGCAAAATTTACCAGCTTCAACAACATCACCGGCACCAACAGTACCATCAATAACAACACCAGTACCACCAACAATCCATACCTCAACATTTCATTTTGTACCTTGAGTATAATCATCGTTCTACGTATCGTTCTACATCAATTATCTTCGTTCTTCATGGCGATTATGTAATCTATAATGTTTTAGATATTATGTACTCTAGTTCTAGCCGTAAATCTGATGAGTTTAATATCACATTGACTCATTAAATCCATAATTATATCTGAAGAAAATATATATGTTTTCATAAAGATTGTAATTAAAAATTCCTTTGTACAAACTGTTAATGGTGAAAATATTTTAACGGGTAGGTAATACCCGAGGAATATTTAGATTTCACATTAATAAGTTACATTGTACCTTCTTCGAATCTGATTCAATAGTCATTTACTATCCTACTTACAACCACCGATATATGTATCCGTTCACCGCAGAATGATCATTTTCATTCAATTTCATATTTGAATTTTGACCTATCAGAATCCAACAAGTGGCATAATGAAGAAAACATTGGACAAAATAAAATTTGTTAGAATCAAAAAAATTAACTATGAGAAATTTTGTTAAGAATTCACGCTAACTGTTCCTAGCTAACTAATTACATTTTATTTATCGCAGTTTATTTATCGCAATTTAATTATCGCAATTTTATTTATCGTCATTTAATATCTGTTATTTACTTTACGCTTTTTATTTATCATCATTTAATTTCTGTATTTATGTTACGCACTTTAAATATCGGGACACGTATACAAGGTTTTGACATATCATATCGATGCATATATATATATATATATATATTATTTGGAATAATCATAGACACTCTATATGCAGTAATGATTGAGTTCTCTATAGAGGGTTGAGGTTGATTCTACAATAATATATATACTTTGAGTTGTGATCGAGTCTGAGACATGTACACGGGTCACGATACGTATTAATTAATTCGAATATTATATATTAAACTATATATGAATTATTGGACTGTTAACTGTGGACTATCGATTGTGGACTAATAATATTGGACAATTAAAATGAATTAAAATATTGATTATAACATATGAAACTAAATAATTCTTCAAGTTTGCCACTTGATTTCACTTTAAACCTCACTTGTATCTTGACGATTACAATCTGCGTTCAAACCTTTCATGATTCTTGAAAATACCTAAATCGAGAGGATGAACCAACCGCACTTCATCTACGAGAGAAAAGATTTATGCATATAGTTATGCACCTGAAAACTCTCGAAAACTGAGTAAACGTTTAACACATAGCTGTGTTAATTCCTTTAGTGTTATTATTACCCAAAATAACTTTGCAATCCCTTTCCAAATTAGCCAATTTTGTCACAAGCTCCAGCAAGTCAACTTCGACTTTTCACTCAGATTAGTTTATTATAACCCTGATATATAAGTTGTCTTTTGTCATTGTTACCGGAGGAAAAAAAAACCTTTTATATTCAGCCACAATAGCAGTAAACTTACCAACAACTCCGTTGATCTTTGACTTTCCGAAAAATAACTATATTCAGTGAAACACTATCATTTACTCATTTACATCTTATAACGAGAATTACTATACCAACTACCGGGAATTAGCAATCAGTATTTTGAAATCTCACAGCATGTCTACATCAACAGTTATATGTATACGCATAACATTTATCCCCTAGAAGTACGATCTTCAATTCTGAAATTTTGAAAAGCACCCAGCCTACGAATCAATACATTGAACATTGAAAAAGGTGAATGAAGTAGCAGAAACTGTAGACAACAGTAAATGACCTTACTAGTCGAAAGTTTGATGATAAAGAATAGTATGTTGGAAAAACTCAGAAAAGTTGGAACTGGAAAACGGATTGAGCTAACCACGAAGGAGACTAAGAACAAATACAAGGACCAAACCCTATATTCAAAGAGTCCAGAAAAATTTTGTATCCGATGAAATCTTTAGAGAATATCTTGCTCCGTACTCATATTAAATCTCGTGAATAATCTTTCTTCATCAACCTTTAATCTTAGCAATTCTGAAAATATCATCATAAATATCTTCGATATTTCTGAGGATATTTTCATAAATATTCTCGTCCGAAATTATTTATCTCTTCGTGCTATATATATATTACATCATAAAGGAAACTACTTTAGTTTCTAAATTTCTTTAAAATTTGAGTTTGAATTACGAATGTTTTGAAGTAGTGTTGGAAATTGATGCATGAGTTAGTATAATATAATGACACTTGATCAACGTGATTATATTATAGTAAGTCATGCTGAGTTTCTAATGGAACGTAATGATTCACAGATTATAACGTCATAATGTGCCATGGTACATAACTCTTTCATTCTGCTTAACTTCTGAACATATCAAGAAAGTATATTCTTGATAGTTCTATTCCCAGTGATTCTGGTAATTTGACAAGTCATATTGTGCGATTACCGTTTCTTTCTTAGAAACATTAGCCATGTTCATTCAAAACACCATACCTACTAATTCTGGACCATTATTTGCTTGACTTAAAGTCGGTAAAAGAAAACAAATATATAGAACTCCAAAATATAAAGGAAATGAGAAGGGTGTATTTATAAAAAAAATCAGACGTAACAATCAAGACAGATGACCGCATTTAAGAGATCCTAATTCCCTTAAATCCCGAAGAATCAGATCTTATAGATTTTGAAGATTTCCTTTAAATCCCTTGAATTTCGGAAATCAACCCTGTCTACGTCAATAGATATGACGAAACTTTACTTTACTCATTTCACTCTTTTGTGATAGCTTCACTCGTACTTTTCGAGTAATCGAATTATCTTATCCATATTACTCTATGGTAATAAAACTCTACTTATCAACTCATATTCATCATGAAAACATTTTTATTGTTAGCCATGACGACCTCACTCAAATTTCGGGACGAAATTTCTTTAACGGGTAGGTACTGTAGTGACCCGGAAAATTTCGACTAATTTTAAACCAAACTTTCGATACGATTTAATATTTTTGACACGATAAGCAAAGTCTGTAATGTTGAGTCACACATATTTTTGAACTGTTTCATATATTCGTTTGACTTTCGACCATTCCCGACGATTCACGAACAACTATTTGTAAATAGATAACATATACATTTAAATAGGTATTTATAATTTGAAATATAATTTAGAATATTATATAATACGATTATTAGGATTTATATTGTAAAATAAATAAAATAAAATGCGATTAATGGAAACTATAGAATATATAGATATATATAAATATGTATATAAATATTACTTGTAAATATATAAAGTTATATTAAATCTATTTGTTAAAAAAATATATAATATATTTGTTTTAGTAATTAACTTTGCTATTTTAAAACTGTTTATATATAGAAAGGGAATATAAATTATTTCGAGCTTAATTAGTAAACGTCAGTAATACTCGGTTGACATTTCGTTAGCGTTCGTATAGATTCAATATAAGTTTATGATGGATTAAAATAAAAGTTGAACTGTAAATCGATTACGAAGATTTTAGATTTGTTAAAAGTATTTTTTACCTTTTTAAGTTTAAATATTAGTACTCCGTACATATAAATCGGAACAGAAAATAAATAATTTTCGAACATTTTTGTTCAGGTTTCAAACAGGTAATGAGTGAAATAATTAAATATGTTTCATCTAAAAATTTGAGATGTTTAGGGACACTTTTATACATTAACTGTTTAGCAATGGACACGATATGGCCATCCGGGATAAACTGTAGGTAGTATATGACAATAATGAGGCTGCTTTACTAGTGAAACTCTGTTACCAATTTGTTTCGATTCCTATATTTCAATGACTAGACATAAATTATATAGTGGATAACCCACTTATCTTTCAATCATCCGAAAAATTTAAATTAAAATAACTGTGCTAGTTACTGTGTGTTTGTCCCTTTACATTTACCACTCAACTATCCCATATTTATTATGTATATATATATATATATATATATATATATATATATATATATATATATATATATATATATATGTATATATATATATATATATATATATATATACACATGAAACTCATATGCATATAGATATACTTCTTCCTTGCTCATCAACCCGAAAACCATCACTCTCTTCAACCGGGAACCACCTCACCATCTCCACCTTCTTCCACCGCTGCCACCACTGGTCGCCACCATACCACCAGCAACCGACACCTCAATCTCTTTCCTCTCTCTCTTAAACTTAATCGCGAAGCAAACCACCTTGCACCACCGTAACACCACGCAACCCCGCAACTCCTACAACACCACTGCCACACCTATTGTTTTGTAACTGCTAATGTCGTCGGACTAAACCACCATCCAAAACCATCATAATCCCGTCACCCTTCTCTCTCTCACTCTATCTATCTCTCTTTAATCTTCACCGTGAACCACCATTGGAAACCCATCAATACTTTTTGTTTTCTGTTTTCCTAATTATAACCGAACCCAAAACCACATCACTGCTTCTTGCTACTCGTTTTCTTTCACTGTTACTATTCCTGTTTTAAAAGAAGAAAAAGATGAGAGATAAATTTAAGATGATGCAGATGATGATGAGTGATGGTGTTGTTCAACGATGTTAGATGACATGACAATGACGATGAACAATGGGGTATTACGAAGTTGATGATGAGGATTTGAAGATGATAATAAATTGATGCTAGTAACATGATGATGATGATTATGACAATAACTATTCGATGATGAGGAACTGTGTTTATTGTGATAATGATACATGATGATGAAGATTACGGAATTTATGTTATGATTATGATAGATGATATGAGTAATGATGTTTGATTATGATTGAAGAAGAAGAAAGATACAGAAGAAGATAGGATAAATCAAATTTTTGGAGTAACCAATTCAGAAAAGGTAATAGATGGATCGATGGTTTGGTGTGGTGTGTGTCGATCGAGAGGTCCTAGGATCGAACCTAGCAGATTGCACATATTTTTTTCATTCTAAATAGAAGCTGTTGGGATTGTGTTTTCTATTGGGCCAAGAGCAATATAAACTCTGTTGGACTGCTATGATTCGAATGGTAATTGGGCCGTAATATTTGCTGTTAGGCCAAGATTGAGTTGGGCCAAAAAAGTAGATAGTCTGTTAGGCTTGATCTTATTACGGGTTAAAAGGTTAAATAAATATGGGTATTGAAATATAACAGAAAAACACAATTGGTGAAATGGTTAGAGGGTGATGATTGGGAGCGAGAGGTCTCGAGTTCGAATCACGTTCGTGGCATTTTTTTTTATAAAAAGCTTGGAAAGGGTATAACCTTTTAACTTTCATTATTTTTAATTTTAATATTTTTATTATTATTATTATTATTATTATTATTATTATTATTATTATTATTATTATTATTATTATTATTATTATTATTATCATTATCATTATTATTATTAATATTATTATTATTATTATTATTATTATTATTATTATTATTATCAAGATTATTATTATTATTATTATTATGGTTATTATTGTTATTAGTTAGTGTTATTTTTACTTGTATTATTATTGACATAGGTGTTATTAGTAATATTATCATTATTATTAAATTATCCATTATACTAAAAATTACTGATATTATCATTATTAATATAGTTAATATTACCATTACTATGATTATTTTTACCAAAATTATTATTTTATTTTCATTAAAACTATTATTATTATTATTATTATCAGTAGTACCTATATAAATATTTCCAAAAATAATTATGTTTAGGAAAATAAAAGTTTTAAAGATATTATTAAGGTTGTAAGTATGTTTTCAATCAAATTAACAAAGTTTATATAAATATTCATATATAACATGTTAGCTATTTTCAATAAAATACTAATCAAATATATATCAATATATCTATATAAATATTAACATTTCAATATATATACAAACTAGATAAGTATAATATATAATATATAAATTTGTTCGATTACGATTTTACGTTTTAATATATATACAAATAATATAGGTTCGTGAATCCAAGGCCAACCATGAATTGTTCAATATAGTCATATGTATTTTTACTACAAAATACATTAGGTGAGTTCATTTGATTCCCTTTTACTCTTTACAATTTTAGGACTGAGAATACATGCGCTACTATTAGAACTGCTTTATTAAATGCTTTTGAAATACATTTTGAACTGCGAATATATGAAATGCTTTTATAAATGTTTGACGAGATAGACACAAGTAAAACATTCCTCGAATGAATTATGTGGACATGATAATTGCCACCATTGAATTATGTGGACATGTTAATTGCCACAATTGATATGAATATTTTTCCCTTGATTATTATTGCTTGGTAACCTAAGAATTAGGGAACATCACTAATTTTGAGAATTAGTGCACGCCTAATTGACGCGAATCCTAAAGGTAGCTACCGGGTTTAACACCCCCACCCAGAATGTTTACTAGAAGAAAGGGCTAGTGGGCGTGGTGTTTAGTACTTCGAAGTTTATATGATTATTATACAGACGAGATGTTCTGTTTTGGGGATATTATTATGGGCATTATATGTTAAGGTCGGTTACCAAGCCAAGCTATGAAAGCAATGAAAAGTGAATGTTATATATCGAGAGAATGATTTTATACACAGGTTATGTGTATGTTATTTTTATGCACAAGATATGTGTACGGTTACTAAGATTTATGAAAGATGATTTCGTACACGAGAAAGGTGTACTGTATTTAAAAGATATAGCATGTACATTACAGGTGGGTATAAGATTCGGGCGCATTTGTACCATGCAGGATTTAAATCTTGTGGTCTATCAAAATGATGAATTTTATTGTTTTATGATAAACCTATGAACTCACCAACCTTTTGGTTGACACTTTAAAGCATGTTTATTCTCAGGTACGAAAGAAATCTTTCGCTGTGCATTTGCTCATTTTAGAGATATTACTTGGAGTCATTCATGACATATTTCAAAAGACGTTGCATTCGAGTCGATGAGTTCATCAAGAATATTATTAAGTCAATTATAGTTGGATATATTATGAAATGGCATGCATGTCATCAACTTTCTATGAAATGAAAGTTTGTCTTTTAAAAACGAATGCAATGTTTGTAAAATGTATCATATAGAGGTCAAGTACCTCGCGATGTAACCAAATGTAATGTATCCGTCCAGATGGATTAGGACGGGTCCTTTCAGTTGGTATCAGAGCGGTGGTCTTAGCGAACCAAGTCTTGCATTAGTGTGTCTAACTGATAGTTGTTTAGATGCATTAGTGGGTCTGGACTTCGACCGTGTCTGCATGTCAAAAGTTTTGCTTATCATTTAGTGTCGAAAATTATTTGCTTATCATCCTTAAAGTCTAGACACGTCTTACTGCCTCTATTGCATAGACAGTGTACAGATAAATTCATATCTTAGCGTATCTGTTATTGTTACCTTTGCCTGACAGCTTCCGTAGATTCCTCCGTAACTTATGGAATTTTAGTATTATATATGCATATGTAAATTATGTATTGCAGGGTACTAATCTATATCTTATAATCTATTTCTTATCGAAAATCCTTCATCTGATCGTACGAGATGAATCCCTCAACCAGTTCGAGTCCCTCAGATTTCGATAGCTATTCCGATAGTTATTCCGACAGCTATTCCGACATGGATATTCATCTAAGCTTCGAAAGCGGTGTCACCAGAATGAATCATCAATTAACCATCCCCAATTCATCTGATGAGTTCGTAGTCGACTTAATCAATGGAGACACGAAGAAGGTGATCCCTTCCACCAACCGAATTCACCTTTTGGCAAAGAACCTGAAGCACTTACCGGTGAACCTGTTCGAAACACCATTTTCTCTCTCATTTCCAGAGTATCTCATCACGATTAAATACTATCTCAAATTCTAAACCTTATTCACCCGCTCGTTTCAACCGACAATCATCTAGGAATAATAGAAGAAGTCAACGAACTTCGCACTCGAGTAATCAATTTGGAGAATATGGTGCAAAATTTACCAGCTTCAACAACATCACCGGCACCAACAGTACCATCAATAACAGCACCAGTACCACCAACAATCCATACCTCAACATTTCATTCTGTACCTCGAGTATAATCATCATTCTACGTATCGTTCTACATCAATTATCTTCGTTCTTCATGGCGATTATGTAATCTATAATGTTTTAGAGATTATGTACTCTAGTTCTAGCCGTAAATCTGATGAGTTTAATATCACATTGACTCATTAAATCCATAATTATATCTGAAGAAAATTTATATGTTTTCATAAAGATTGTAATTAAAAATTCCTTTGTACAAACTGTTAATGGTGAAAATATTTTAACGGGTAGGTAATACCCGAGGAATATTTAGATTTCACATTAATAAGTTACATTGTACCTTCTTCGAATCTGATTCAATAGTCATTAACTATCCTACTTACAACCACCGATATATGTATCCGTTCACCGCAGAATGATCATTTTCATTCAATTTCATATTTGAATTTTGACCTATCAGAATTCAACAAGTGGCATAATGAAGAAAACATTGGACAAAATAAAATTTGTTAGAAACAAACAAATTAACTATGAGAAATTTTGTTAAGAATTCACGCTAACTGTTCCTAGCTAACTGATTAGATTTTATTTATCGCAGTTTATTTATCGCAATTTAATTATTGCAATTTTATTTATCGTCATTTAATTTCTGTTATTTACTTTACGCTTTTTATTTATTATCATTTAATTTCTGTATTTATTTTACGCACTTTAAATATCAGGACACGTATACAAGGTTTTGACATATCATATCAACGCATATATATATATATATATATATATATATATATATATATATATATATATATATATATATATTATTTGGAATAACCATAGACACTCTATATGCAGTAATGATCGAGTTCTCTATACAGGGTTGAGGTTGATTCTACAATAATATATATACTTTGAGTTGTGATCGAGTCTGAGACATGTACACGGGTCACGATACGTATTAATTAATTCGAATATTATATATTAAACTATATACGAATTATTGCACTGTTAACTGTGGACTATCGATTGTGGACTAATAATATTGGACAATTAAAATGAATTAAAATATTGATTATAACATATGAAACTAAACAATTCTTCAAGTTTGCCACTTGAATTCACTTTAAACCTCATTTGTATCTTGACAATTATAATCTGCGTTCAAACCTTTCATGATTCTTGAAAATACCTAAATCGAGAGGATGAACCAACCGCACTTCATCTACGAGAGAAAAGATTTATGCATATAGTTATGCACCTGAAAACTCTCGGAAACTGAGTAAATGTTTAACACATAGCTGTGTTAATTCCTTTAGTGTTATTATTACCCAAAATAACTTTGCAATCCCTTTCCAAATTAGCCAATTTTGTCACAAGCTCCAGCAAGTCAACTTCGACTTTTCACTCGGATTAGTTTATTATAACCCTGATATATAAGTTGTCTTTCGTCATTGTTACCGGAGAAAAAAAACCTTTTATATTCAGCCACAATAGCAGTAAACTTACCAACAACTCCGTTGATCTTTGACTTTCCAAAAAATCACTATATTCAGTGAAATACTATCATTTACTCATTTACATCTTATAATGAGAATTACTATACCAACTACCGGGAATTAGCAATCAGTATTTTGAAATCTCGCAGCATGTCTACATCAACAGTTATATGTATACGTATAACATTTATCCCCTAGAAGTACGATCTTCAATTCTGAAATTTTGAAAAGCACCCAGCCTATGAATCAATACATTGAACATTGAAAAAGCTGAATGAAGTAGCAGAAACTGTAGACAACAGTAAATGACCTTACTAGTCGAAATTTTGATGATAAAGAATATTATGTTGGAAAAACTCAGAAAAGTTGGAACTGGAAAACGGATTGAGCTAACCACGAAGGAGACTAAGAACAAATACAAGGACCAAACCCTATATTCAAAGAGTCCAGATAAATTTTGTATCCGATGAAATCTTTAGAGAATATCTTGCTCCGTACTCATATTAAATCTCGTGAATAATCTTTCTTCATCAACCTTCGATCTTAGCAATTCTGAAAATATCATCATAAATATCTTCGATATTTCTGAGGATATTTTCATAAATATTCTCGTCCGAAATTATTTATCTCTTCGTGCTATCTATATTACATCATAAAGGAAACTACTTTAGTTTCTAAATTTCTTTAAAATTTGAGTTTGAATTATGAATGTTTTGAAGTAGTGTTGGAAATTGATGCATGAGTTAGTATAATATAATGATACTTGATCAATGTGATTATATTATAGTAAGTCATGCTGAGTTTCTAATGGAACGTAATGATTCACATATTATAACGTCATCATGTGCCATGGTACATAACTCTTTCATTCTGCTTAACTTCTGAACATATCAAGAAAGTATATTCTTGATAGTTCTATTCCCAGTAATTCTGGTAATTTGACAAGTCATATTGTGCGATTACCGTTTCTTTCTTAGAAACATTAGCCATGTTCATTCGAAACACCATACCTACTAATTCTGGACCATTATTTGCTTGACTTAAAGTCGGTAAAAGAAAACAAATATATGGAACTCCAAAATATAAAGGAAATGAGAAGGGTGTATTTATAGTAAAAAATTAGACGTAACAATCAAGACAGATGACCGCATTTAAGAGATCCTAATTCCCTTAAATCCCGAAGAACCAGATCTTATAGATTTTGAAGATTTCCTTTAAATCCCTTGAATTCTGGAAATCAACCCTGTCTACGTCAATAGATATGATGAAACTTTACTTTACTCATTTCACTCTTTTGTGATAGCGTCACTCGTACTTTTCGAGTAATCGAATTATCTTATCCATATTACTCTATGGTAATAAAACTATACTTATCAACTCATATTCTTCATGAAAACATTTTTATTGTTAGCCATGACGACCTCACTCAAATTTCGGGATGAAATTTCTTTAACGGGTAGGTACTGTAGTGACCCGGAAAATTTCGACTAATTTTAAACCAAACTTTCGATACGATTTAATATTTTGGACACGATAAGCAAAGTCTGTAATGTTGAGTCACAAATATTTTTGAACTGTTTTATATATTCGTTTGACTTTCGACCATTGCCAACGATTCACGAACAACTATTTGTAAATAGATAACATATACATTTAAATAGGTATTTATAATTTGAAATATAATTTAGAATATTATATAATACAATTATTAGGATTTATATTGTAAAATAAATAAAATAAAATGCGATTAATGGTAACTATAGAATATATAGATATATATAAATATGTTTATAAATATTACTTGTAAATATATAAAGTTATATTAAATCTATTTGTTAAAAAATATATAATATATTTGTTTTAGTAATTAACTTTGCTATTTTAAAACTATTTATATATAGAAAGGGAATATAAATGATTTCGAGCTTAATTAGTAAACGTCAGTAATACTCGGTTGACATTTCGTTAGCGTTCATATAGATTCAACATAAGTTTATGATGGATTAAAATAAAAGTTGAACTGTAAATCGATTACGAAGATTTTAGATTTGTTAAAAGTATTTTTTACCTTTTTAAGTTTAAATATTAGTAATTCGTACATATAAATCGTAACAGAAAATAAATAATTTTCGAACCTTTTTGATCAGGTTTCAAACAGGTAATGAGTGAAATAATTAAATATGTTTAATCTAAAAATTTAAGATGTTTAGGGACACTTTTATACATTAACTGTTTAGCAATGGATACGATATGGCCATCCGGGATAAACTGTCGGTAGTATATTGATAATGCTAAAAATGAACATATATTTCATAGCATTATTCTCCAAGAAAGACAAGCTTTTAGTTGCAAATGTTCTATTTACAAGTGATATTCGTTTAAATATTAAAAGGTGAAGACAAAAGACAGATTCGACGAATTGAAGACGCAAACGACCAAAAAGCTCAAAAGTACAAAATACAATCAAAGAGGTTCCAATTATTGATAAGAAACGTCTCGAAATTACAAGAGTACAAGATTCAAAACGCAAAGTACAAGATATTAAATTGTACGCAAGGACGTTCGAAAATCCGGAACCGGGACCAGAGTCAACTCTCTACGCTCGACGCAACGGACTAAAAATTACAAGTCAACTATGCACATAAATATAATATAATATTTAAATAATTCTTATAATTATTTATATATTATATAATATATTATAAACCGTCGGCAAGAAAGGCTCCAAACTTGTGTGAGCTGTAAAAGCAAACTCCGTGAGTTGCGGTGTTTGCAGTGCAAAAATTACGCGAGTCGCGGAGACCCCCTGAACTCAATTCCCCATAAAAGCAAACGAATTCTGATCATTTTATATCCAATATATCAATCTCTCTATATCTATACGTAATATTTATATTTATATTTATATTTTAATTTTAATTTTAATTTTAAATCCTAATAATAAGGGTATGTTAGCGAATGTTGTAAGGGTGTAAGTCGAAATTCTGTCCGTGTAACGCTACGCTATTTTTAATCATTGTAAGTTATGTTCAACCTTTTTAATTTAATGTCTCGTAGCTAAGTTATTATTATGCTTATTTAATCCGAAGTAATCATGATGTTGGGCTAATTACTAAAATTGGGTAATTGGGCTTTGTACCATAATTAGGGTTTGGACAAAAGAACGACACTTGTGGAAATTAGACTATGGGCTATTAATGGGCTTTATATTTGTTTAACTAAATGATAGTTTGTTAATGTTAATATAAAGATTTATAATTGGACGTACCCATAAATTACCATATACACTCAATCGGACACGATGGGCGGGGTATTTATATGTACGAATAATCGTTCATTTAACCGGACACGGGAATGGATTAATAGCCACTAGAATTATTAAAACAGGGGTGAAATTATGTACAAGGACACTTGGCATAATTGTTAACAAAGTATTAAAACCTTGGGTTACACTCAGTCGACATCCTGGTGTAATTATTAAACAAAGTATTAAAATCTTGTTACAGTTTAAGTCCCCAATTAGTTGGAATATTTGACTTCGGGTATAAGGATAATTTGACGAGGATACTCGCACTTTATATTTATGACTGATGGACTGTTATGGACAAAAACCAGACGGACATATTAAATAATCCAGGACAAAGGACAATTAACCCATGGGCATAAAACTAAAATCAACACGTCAAACATCATGATTACGAAAGTTTAAATAAGCATAATTCTTTTATTTCATATTTAATTTCCTTTATTTTATATTTAATTGCACTTCTAATTATCGCATTTTTATTGTTATTGTATTTAATTGCACTTTTAATTATCGTACTTTTTAATTAACGCAAGTTTATTTTATCGCACTTTTATTATTCGCAATTTCATTATCGTTATTTACTTTATGCTTTAAATTAAGTCTTTTATTTATTTAATATTTTACATTTTGTTTTAACTGCGACTAAAGTTTTAAAATCGACAAACCGGTCATTAAACGGTAAAAACCCCCCTTTTATAATAATAATATTACTTATATATATATTTGTAGTTTTATAAAAGTAAACTAATATAGCGTTAAGCTTTGTTTAAAGATTTTCCCTGTGGAACGAACCGGACTTACTAAAAACTACACTACTGTACGATTAGGTACACTGCCTATAAGTGTTGTAGCAAGGTTTAAGTATATCTATTCTATAAATAAATAAATATCTTGTGTAAAATTTTATCGTATTTAATAGTATTTCCTGCTAAAATTTAATAGTATTTTATACCCCTTAGCTTTAACATCAAGTATTTTTAGCGCCGCTGCCGGGGACAATCAAACTTAAAAGCCGGAAGCGCAACGCTAAATAAAGAAAAAAAAAGATTTTTATTTTTAGTTTACTTTTATTAAAATTCACTTTTGTAAAAATACGTTTTTAATTATTCGAAAATATAAAAAGAAAACAAAAATTTTTATATTTTTTTAAGATTTTGTTAAATATTATAAAGTTTCTTTATTTTTATTTTATAAAAATATAAGTTTTATTTAAATATTTTTATTTAAAACATAAAAAAAAAACGCGTCAAATTTAAATCAACCTGTCATCTGAAAATTGGGACCTCGCGACTCGCGGAGTTTGCAGCTTCGAATATCGCGACTCGCGGAGACACTCTAACACGCCGACAGAAACCCTAATCAGGCATTAAATACGGGGTAATTATTAATTATTATTAATATTAACCCTAATTACTTATTATTATTATAATTAGTTTTAAGTTTCTTTTTATTTAATTTATATATTTAGTTAAATTAGTTTAATTAAAATATAAAATTAATAGTGTAATAAAATAAATAATATAAAAATAATATTTTTATAAAAATTGTAATTTTTACAACTTTTTGTATATTTTTATATTTTGTCCCTTTTTAATTGTTTTAGCGTAATATTTGTATTTTTCGCTCGTATTTAGTTTTAAGATATAGTTTTTGCCATAGTTATTTTTTTTTACTTCTAGATTTTTAGGCTTTGCCGTAAAATCCCTTAAGTGCCTTTTCTTTAGACTAAGATTTAGGTACTTTAGAATTTTGCGACACCTTTTTAAGTTTTAGTTTCTTTTTAAGTTATTTCCATTTGGGATATAGTTTTACTTGTAAGCTTTAAGACGCAACTTTTAGTTTTAAATTTTTAGTTCCTTTTTAAGTTTAGACGCGCTATTTTCTTATTTCTCGACGCCTTTTACCTATGTATCAATTATCATTCCAATTAGTAATCTCAATTTGCGATTATAATTTTAAGTTAGTGATAGTAATAAGGTTGGGTTAGTCGAGTGTTTTTAAGTTCTATAAGTCACTCTTTTTCTTTCTTATTTTTATTTTTCGATTTTTTCCGACGCACTCTTTTTCTTTCTTATTTCTCGCTATTCTAGTTTTTAGGATATAGATTTTTATTCTACTTCTTATCTAAATTTCTTAAAATTACAAAAATTTATTTTAAGTGGTTAAATTGATAGACATCAAAATTTTCTGGTTCGTATTAATAGTTGGATTTGTACGTGGACCGGGTTATTGGAGCCAAACAGTCCTCAATTATATTGAGACCAAACGAATCCTGCCCCTCTGCTGCATCTTTTGGCTATTCGAAACGTGGGCAAAATCAGAAAAGTCTATTAATTGGATAACTTATATAATTTTTCTTTCCTTTTTAAAAACTAATAGGATATTCAGTGAATGCACCGAGCAAGACGTTCACCACCTTTTGTACGTTCACCACCTGTAACTAGATCAAGACATTTAGCAAATATTACCGCCGTTGATTTTTCTTTAGAATCGTCATCCAGTCGACCAAGTACTCCAGTTCAAATTTCCGATAATCCATTTTTTGAACCCGACCTCACAATTGAGAATCCGGAGAATATTCAGGGACGATTCATAGATCCTGAACCACTAAACTTTCCTCCAGAACCACCAATCATTCAAACAGAGATTGTTGAGGAACGAACCATTAAATCAGAATCCTCTAGTGATTCCGATTCAATAAATTCAATTATGGAGAATCTAGAACCTTTAAGTATGGAAGACCGAATGAGAGCTAAACGCACTGGCCAAGGTCACGCAATTACTCATCCTGACATTAATGCGCCAGATTATGAAATCAAAGGACAAATTCTACACATGGTAACTAATCAATGCCAATTTAGTGGTGCACCAAAGGAAGATCCAAATGAACATCTTCGTACCTTTAATAGGATCTGCACACTATTTAAAATCCGAGAAGTAGAAGATGAACAAATATATCTCATGTTATTTCCCTGGACTTTAAAGGGAGAAGCCAAAGATTGGTTGGAATCGTTACCTGAAGGGACGATTGATACATGGGACGTTTTAGTTGAAAAATTTCTTAAACAATTCTTTCCTGCATCTAAAGCCGTAAGACTTCAAGGAGAAATTGTTACGTTTACACAGAAACCGAATGAAACTCTATATGAGGCGTGGACAAGATTTGGAAAGTTATTAAGAGGATGTCCGCAACATGGTTTAGACACCTGTCAAATAGTACAAATATTCTACCAAGGATGCGACATCACTACAAGGAAAGACATAGATATAGCAGTTGGTGGTTCCATTATGAAGAAAACCGAAACTGATGCTTACAAAATTATTGATAACACTGCTTCCCACTCACATGAGTGGCACCAAGAAAAAGATATCGTTAGATCATCTAAAGCAGCTAGAGCCGATTCTAGCCATGACTTAGATTCCATTTCCGCAAAGATAGATGCTGTGGAGAGACGAATGGAAAAGATGACTAAGGATATTCACTCAATACGAATTAGTTGTGAGCAGTGTGGAGGACCATATTTGACAAAAGATTGTCTCAGTATTGAATTAACAATGGAACAAAGAGAGAATATTTCATACATAAACCAAAGGCCTGGAAATAATTATCAGAATAATTATCAACCACCAAGACCGATTTACAATCAAAACCAGAATTATAACAGAAATGTTCCATACAACAACCAACAAGGTCCTAGCAATCAACAAGTGTCCAACAATAATTACAATCATCAAAGACCTAATTTTCAAAACAAACCACCACAAACCGATGATAAAAAGCCGAATTTAGAAGATATGATGACGAAGCTAGTTGAAACTCAAACGCAGTTTTTCACATCTCAAAAACAAACAAATGAACAAAATGCTCAAGCATTTAGAAATCAACAAGCTTCTATTCAAAACTTGGAACAAGAAGTAAGTAACCTAGCAAGGTTAATAGGTGAAAGAAAACCGGGAAGTCTACCTAGTGATACAAATGCTAATCCCCGGAATGAAACAGCTAAAGTCATTACCACAAGAAGTGGTACATGAAATGTCCCGTTCTTATTGATTAAAAACGTTCCATATTAATTGATTTCGTTGCGAGGTTTTGACCTCTATATGAGACGTTTTTCAAAGATTGCATTCATTTTTAAAACAAAACATAACCTTTATTTCATAAATAAAGGTTTAAAAGCTTTACGTAGATTATCAAATAATGATAATCTAAAATATCCTGTTTACACACGCCCATTACATAATGGTTTACAATACAAATATGTTACATCGAAATCAGTTTCTTGAATGCAGTTTTTACACAATATCATACAAACATGGACTCCAAATCTTGTCCTTATTTTAGTATGCAACAGCGGAAGCTCTTAGTATTCACCTGAGAATAAACATGCTTTAAACGTCAACAAAAATGTTGGTGAGTTATAGGTTTAACCTATATGTATCAAATCGTAACAATAGACCACAAGATTTCATATTTCAATACACATCCCATACATAGAGATAAAAATCATTCATATGGTGAACACCTGGTAACCGACATTAACAAGATGCATATATATAAGAATATCCCCATCATTCCGGGACACCCTTCGGATATGATATAAATTTCGAAGTACTAAAGCATCCGGTACTTTGGATGGGGTTTGTTAGGCCCAATAGATCTATCTTTAGGATTCGCGTCAATTAGGGTGTCTGTTCCCTAATTCTTAGATTACCAGACTTAATAAAAAGGGGCATATTCGATTTCGATAATTCAACCATAGAATGTAGTTTCACGTACTTGTGTCTATTTTGTAAATCATTTATAAAACCTGCATGTATTCTCATCCCAAAAATATTAGATTTTAAAAGTGGGACTATAACTCACTTTCACAGATTTTTACTTCGTCGGAAAGTAAGACTTGGCCACTGGTTGATTCACGAACCTATAACAATATATACATATATATCAAAGTATGTTTAAAATATATTTACAACACTTTTAATATATTTTGATGTTTTAAGTTTATTAAGTCAGCTGTCCTCGTTAGTAACCTACAACTAGTTGTCCACAGTTAGATGTACAGAAATAAATCGATAAATATTATCTTGAATCAATCCACGACCCAGTGTATACGTATCTCAGTATTGATCACAACTCAAACTATATATATTTTTGGAATCAACCTGAACCCTGTATAGCTAACTCCAACATTCACATATAGAGTGTCTATGGTATCTCAAGATTACATAATATACAATACAAGTTGATTAAGTTATGGTTGGAATAGATTTGTTACCAATTTTCACGTAGCTAAAATGAGAAAAATTATCCAATCTTGTTTTACCCATAACTTCTTCATTTTAAATCCGTTTTGAGTGAATCAAATTGCTATGGTTTCATTTTGAACTCTATTTTATGAATATAAACAGAAAATGTATAGGTTTATAGTCGGAAAAATAAGTTACAAGTCGTTTTTGTAAAGGTAGTCATTTCAGTCGAAAGAACGACGTCTAGATGACCATTTTAGAAAACATACTTCCACTTTGAGTTTAACCATAATTTTTGGATATAGTTTCATGTTCATAATAAAAATCATTTTCTCAGAATAACAAATTTTAAATCAAAGTTTATCATAGTTTTTAATTAACTAACCCAAAACAGCCCGCGGTATTACTACGACGGCGTAAATCCGGTTTTACGGTGTTTTTCGTGTTTCCAGATTTTAAATCATTAAGTTAGCATATCATATAGATATAGAACATGTGTGTAGTTAATTTTAAAAGTCAAGTTAGAAGTATTAACTTTTGTTTGCGAACAAGTTTAGAATTAACTAAACTATGTTCTAGTGATTACGAGTTTAAACCTTCGAATAAGATAGTTTTATATATATGAATCGAATGATGTTATGAACATCATTACTACCTCAAGTTTAGTAGGTAAACCTACTGGAAGTGACAAGAAATGATCTAGCTTCAAAGGATCTTGGATGGCTTGAAAGTTCTTGAAGTAGGATCATGACACAAAAACAAGTTCAAGTAAGATTTTTACTCGAATTAAGATAGTTTATAGTTATAAAAATTGAATCAAAGTTTAAATATGAATATTACCTTGAATAAGAAAGATAACCTACTGTATATAACAAAGGTTTCTTGATCTTATATGATTACTTGGAATGGATTAGAAAGCTTGGAAGTAAATTAGTAAACTTGAAGGGATTTTTGAAGTGTTCTTCCTATGATGATTATAGCTTGATTCTTGAAGTGATTTTTGATGAAGATGATGATTAACTACTGGAAAAATACGTTCATAATAGTGTGTGTGTGTGTGTGTGTGTTGAGAGAGAATTAGAAAGAGAATTGGAAGTGAAATGGAGTGAATGATGAGTGGTAATTGGTGAGTGGTGAGTGGGGTTAAAAGGAGTTCTAGTTAGTTGACTAGCTCATGGTAGAAGTTAAAATTGATTAGTCATACATGACATAATCAAGAGTGGAATCCCATGCTAGTTCCTGTTGGTATATACTCATAGTAAGTACGTTTTGAAGTTGTGTATAATACGGGTAAGAATACGACTAGAATTCTTGATGAAAGAAAAGAATGGAAAAGTAACTGTAACCATTTTCGTTAAGTATGAGTGTTTTGATATATGTCTTGAAGTCTTCCAAAAGTATTTTAATACATCTAAATACACTACATGTATATACATTTTAACTGAGTCGTTAAGTCATCGTTAGTCGTTACATGTAAGTGTTGTTTTGAAACCTTTAAGTTAACGATCTCAATTAATGTTGTTAACCCATTGTTTATTATATCTAATGAGATGTTAAATTATTATATTATCATGATATTATGATATATTAATATATCTTAATATGATATATATACATTTAAATGTCGTTACAATGATAATCGTTACATATATGTCTCGTTTCAAAATCCTTAAGTTAGTAGTCTTGTTTATATGTATATAACTCATTGTTAATATACTTATTGAGATACTTACTTATCATAATCTCATGTTAACCATATGTATATCCATATATATATCATCATGTCATTTTTACAAGTTTTAACGTTCGTGAATCGCCGGTCAACTTGGGTGGTCAATTGTCTATATGAAACATATTTCAATTAATCAAGTCTTAACAAGTTTGATTGCTTAACATGTTGGAAACAATTAATCATGTAAATATCAATCTCAATTAATATATATAAACATGGAAAAGTTCGGGTCACTACAGTACAACACTTAAACCACCTGAAATACCTGTAACTTCTGATGAAGCTATTCCTACTCCACAAGAACCACAACCTGAACAAGATAAGGAAAAAGAACCGGTAGTTGAAAAGGTTAATGAAGATAACACAGTTAAGGCTAAACCTTATGTTAAACCATACCAACCACCACTTCCTTACCCGAGTAAAATGAAGAAAGAGAAACTTGAAGCCGAGCAATCCAAATTCTTGGATATGTTTAAACAGATAAATGTAAATCTTCCCTTCATTGATGTGATTTTAGGAATGCCTAGATATGCTAAATTCTTGAAAGATCTAATCTCAAATAGAAAGAAAATGGAAGAACTCTCGGCTGTTACTATGAATGCTAATTGTTCAGCAGTGCTGTTGAATAAGATACCAGAAAAACTATCTGATCCAGGAAGTTTCACAATTCCATGTTTTTTGGGTAGTCTTAGTTCAATAGAAGCATTAGCAGACTTAGGTGCTAGTATAAATTTAATGCCGTATTCACTATACGCTAAACTAGACCTTGGAGAATTGAAACCAACAAGAATAAGCATACAACTAGCCGATAGATCAATAAAATATCCTAGAGGGATAATGGAGAACATGCTAGTTAAAGTTGGTACTTTAGTATTTCCAGTAGATTTTGTTGTTCTGGACATGGAAGAAGATTCTCAAGTTCCTCTCATATTAGGAAGACCATTCTTAAACACGGCTAAAGCAATGATAGACGTGTTCGGTAAGAAATTGACCCTAAGTATAGAGGACGAGAGTGTTACCTTTTCAGTTGATAGAGCAATGCAACAACCTCAATCTGCAGATGATACATGTTATTATATTCAAACTATAGATTCACATGCAGAATTATTAGAAGAATTTCCAGAATTACAAGGAACAGGAGAATGTTCTTTAGGAGAAGGAACAGAACAAATTGATGAAGCTGAAATGTTAGCTACACTTATAGCTAATTGATATGAACCAACAACAGAAGAAATTCAAATGCTAAAAGAAGAAGACAGATATCGATATAAATTATCGATAGAAGAACCTCCGAAATTAGAGTTAAAGCCACTTCCAAACCATTTGGAATACGCTTATTTACATGGTGAATCTGAATTACCTGTAATAATATCGTCTTCTCTTACTGAAAATGAGAAATCACAACTCATTTCTGTGTTGAAAGCTTATAAACCAGCCATTGCATGGAAGATTCATGATATTAAAGGAATAAGTCCTTCGTATTGCACACATAAAATCCTTATGGAAGAAGGTCATAAAACGTATGTGCAACGCCAACGAAGACTAAATCCGAATATGCAAGATGTAGTTAAAAAAGAAATTATTAAACTGCTAGACGCAGGTCTAATTTATCCAATTTCTGATAGTCCATGGGTAAGCCTAGTTCAATGCGTGCCTAAGAAGGGTGGCATGACTGTCATTACAAATGAAAAAAATGAGCTTATTCCTACTAGGACTGTAACAGGATGGCGTGTATGTATTGATTATAGAAAATTAAATGACACCACCAGAAAAGATCACTTTCCCTTGCCTTTCATTGATCAAATGTTGGAAAGATTAGCCGGAAATAGTTACTATTATTTTCTAGATGGATTTTTCGGATATTTTCAAATTCCAATAGCACCCGAAGATCAAGAGAAAACCACATTCACGTGCCCTTATGGTACTTTTGCTTACAAACGCATGCCATTTGGACTTTGCAACGCCCCTGCAACCTTTCAAAGGTGTATGATGGCGATTTTTCACGACATGATAGAAGAATGCATGGAAGTTTTCATGGATGACTTTTCAGTCTTCGGTGATACATTTGAATCATGTCTAGCTAATCTTGAACGAATGCTGATTAGATGCGAACAATCAAATCTAGTTCTTAATTGGGAGAAATGCCATTTTATGGTTAAAGAAGGCATCGTTCTTGGTCATAAAATTTCAAAAGAAGGAATTGAAGTGGATAGAGCTAAAGTAGATGTAATTGCTAAACTTCCACATCTCACCAATGTTAGAGGAGTTAGGAGTTTTCTAGGGCATGCCGGTTTTTACCGACGTTTCAAAAAAGATTTTTCTAAAATTGCTACTCCTATGAATAAACTCCTAGAAAAGGATGCTCCATTCATCTTTTCAGATGAATGTATCAAATCTTTTAATATTCTTAAAGAGAAACTTACTAATGCGCCGATCATGATAACACCAAATTGGAATCTACTATTTGAACTAATGTACGATGCAAGTGATTTTGCAATGGGAGCCGTTTTAGGACAAAGGATTGAAAAACGATTTCAACCTATATATTATGCTAGTAAGATGTTACAAGGAGCACAAACAAATTATACAACTACTGAAAAAGAACTCCTTGCTATTGTCTTTGCTTTTGACAAATTTCGATCATATCTCGTTCTAGCTAAAACGGTGGTCTATACCGACCATTCTGCTCTTAGATACCTATTTTCGAAACAAGATGCCAAACCAAGATTAATCCGTTGGATCTTACTCTTACAAGAGTTCGATATTGAAATCCGAGATAAAAGAGGAGCAGAAAATCTCGCCGCTGATCATCTTTCTCGTCTTGAAAATCCTGAGTTAGAAGTTCTAAATGAATCGGCCATACAAGACAACTTTCCTGATGAATATCTGTTGAAGATAGATTATAATGAAATTCCATGGTTTGCAGACTATGCAAACTACTTAGTTTGTGGATTCCTTGAAAAAGGATTATCGTACCAAAAACGAAAGAAATTCTTTAGTGATATAAAACACTATTTCTGGGAAGATCCACATCTTTTTAAAAGTTGTCCCGATGGAATAATACGCCGATGTGTATTTGGAGATGAAGCTAATAAAATTTTAAACCATTGTTACACAGGACCAACAGGAGGGCTGGGCCTCAACTAACAGTAAGAAAAGTTTATGAAGCTGGATTCTATTGGCCTACAATTTACAAAGACGCACACCTTGTTTGCAAATCCTGTGATGCTTGTCAAAGGGCCATAAAAATAAGTCAACGTGATGAAATGCCACAAAATGTCATCCAAGTATGTGAAGTATTTGACATTTGGGGTATTGACTTTATGGGTCCATTTCCAAAATCTCATAATAATCTCTACATTCTCGTTGCCATTGATTATGTATCTAAATGGGCGGAAGCACAAGCTCTCCCAACTAACGATGCACGAGTTGTAGTCAACTTTTTAAAACGTCTTTTTGCAAGGTTTGGAACACCGAAAGCTTTAATAAGTGATCGGGGTACTCATTTCTGTAATAATCAACTTGAGAAAGTTCTTAAAAGATATGGAGTAACTCATAAAATCTCCACCGCATATCATCCACAAACAAGTGGACAAGTTGAAAATACCAACCGAGCTTTAAAACGTATTCTAGAGAAAACCGTAGGATCAAATCCGAAGGAATGGTCCATTAAATTGGAGGATGCACTCTGGGCTTTTAGAACAGCCTACAAAACTCTAATTGGAACCACACCTTTTAGACTCGTTTACGGAAAAGCATGTCATCTTCCAGTAGAAATTGAACACAAAGCATTTTGGGCTTTGAAGACATGTAATCTTGATATACATGAAGCTGGACGTCTACGATTAAGTCAACTAAACGAATTAGAAGAATTAAGACATGAAGCATACGAAAATTCGTTAATCTATAAAGAAAGAACGAAGAAATGGCATGATAAAAGAATCAGAAGTTTAAAAGAATTTAAAGAAGGAGACAGAGTTCTTCTTTTCAATTCACGATTCAAGCTATTTCCTGGAAAATTGAAATCAAGATGGTCTGGACCATTCATAGTCAAAAGAGTTTTTCCATACGGAACGATAGAATTAATAAATTCAAATGGGATTGAATTTAAAGTTAATGGTCACAGAGTTAAACACTACATAGATAGTCCGATGGAATTCGACAATGAAGTTAATCACAATTTCAATACCACAGCTAACTAAGTGTGGGGAGAATCAAGTCTTTAAAGGATAATATGTATTTATGTTAGAGTTAGATTGTCTGTTTTCGTGTAGTTCTCGAAAATGGAACCCGAATGGTCTTTTCCTAGCAGACCCTAAAGAACTAGTCTTCTCCCCCCATTCTGAATTTTTATTTTTTTTTAGATTTTTACGAAATGAAGACTGCCTGTGAACTAAACCATGGTCTAATGCTACACGCTTTGATCACTAAACGTAATAATGACATACTTCCGAGTGAAATAGTATCAGTAATCAGAGAAAGATTGGACGGAGTAAGAAAAGAATCCAGATGCGAAGATAATAAGTTACAATTTGGTAAAGGAAAATCAAAATCCGCAGCGAAAAGAAGAGCACGACACCTAGAAATATGTCACAAATGCGAAAAATGGTCACATGGAGGTAAATGTTCAAATAATCAAACCTATTCAAACACCGAATTTGTTACTTTATGCAGAGACGGACCGTTCATATGTTTAGAAGAAAAAACACTGAATGCTCGAGGTTACGCCTATGTAGCCATGGAAAACCAATTAAACCGACTATCTTATGAATGGGATAGATCATATAACTAAGAATACTATCTCACAGGTAAGTCCGTACAGTTTTTATTTTTATTTTTAACCTTTTGATAATAAACGCTAATTTATTCGCTATAAAGTATTAAATTGGTATTGAATAAAATTAGGTTTGGCGACCGAAATTATTGATATCATTCAAAAATTTATTACATCACTGCGAAATTTAACGTTTATTCTTAAGGTATAAATATCTTTAATCAATCAACCCAAAATATTTCAAAAATTCGTCACGAGTTAAATTAGGTCTTGGAACCGAAATTACTTTACCGAAAAGAGGGGCGTATATTTTTGATAATATTTGATTAATTAAAGTGGAATAAAAAGCCAAAAAGATTTTTAATTTTATTTTTACCATGTTTTTAAAATTAATATATAAATCTTAAATTAATATTGTAAACTTTGTAAAATCAATATATTTAAAATTGTAAATATTTGAAAAATATAATATAAGTTTGGTGTGATTTTATAATATGAATTTTTAAATTAAGTTTGGTGTGAATTTTTAATTTTTAAAATAAGAATTTTTAATTTTATGCATTTCAAATTTTAAGTTTGGTGTGAATTTAAAAACAAAAATTTACTTTATCTCATTAAGTTAAAAATATGATTTTTAAAATTCGTCGTAAGTTGAAGACTAGGTCGTTGAACCGAAATTGCTTTACCCAAGGGAGGGACGAGAACTTTTATTATCATTATTTTTAATCTTATTGAATTAAAGTATGCCAAAAACATTAAAAAAAACCCAAAAATCTTAGCTTTTAAAACAATCGCTACAAAAAGACAAATTTTAAAATTTTGTCGAAGGACGGACTAGGACATCGATCCGAAACGACCTCATCCTAAATAACAAGGGAAACAAAATTTTAAAATTAATTACTTAATTGTTTTAATTAGTATAAGATGTTAAAAAAAAAATACAAACTCCGCGACTTGCGGAGTTTGAAGGGTCAAACACCGCGACTCGCGGAGGGACCAAAACCCAGAAAAAAATAAAAACATAATCAGCTCAGTCCACACACCACAAAAACAAAAATACTGCGAAAATAACCCGAAAAAACTCGAAAAACACACACCAAATTCGCAATTTTTGACCGTTAATCATCAAATCTTTTACTAAAATCATGTTTAGAAGGATGATATCAAGGAATTACCCAAGAAAAACGGTAAATTTCTACAC
Source organism: Rutidosis leptorrhynchoides (assembly GCF_046630445.1). NCBI lineage: Eukaryota > Viridiplantae > Streptophyta > Magnoliopsida > Asterales > Asteraceae > Rutidosis > Rutidosis leptorrhynchoides. The sequence goes on along the minus strand of NC_092341.1, from coordinate 273,868,142 downwards.
CTAAACACCATTTAATTCGAAAATTAGTGTTCTTGAGCAATTTTATACCCAATTTGATTTTGATGCTTTTTAGTGTAATTATGTTTAAATTGCTTATGGATTATGCTTGTATAACCTAGATTGATGCTATTTAACATGATTAGATGCCTTAAACTTCAAATTTTGAGTAATCTAGGGTTTGTGTTCTTGAGCAAATTTGGGGCTTTTTGATATAAACAGGTTATGGCCGATTTTTGTCATGAATTGTTGCTAAATTAAGTAGTGTAACATGTTTAGGTAGTTAAATGATCCAAACTTTGAGCCTAAGCATGATTTTGAGAATTAAAGTGGACTTTTTCAAGTCTAAAATTCATAAACTTGATTTTTAAGAGATAATGCCATTTGAAACTTGTTTAATTGCTAGTAATGATTATTTTGACATGTTATTTGAGTTGAATGCTTATGAACTTGGTGAACATTTTCGTATGTGCTTATTTAAAAAAGTGTAGATTTGATAAAAATGTGAAAATGAGCTTATGTTTGATATAAATTGAACATGTCATTGTAATTATTTTGATTGATGATTTTGCTGACACTAATGCATATTTGGATGCACAAAAATTGTGTTTGATGTGTTTTGCAGACTGAAAGGGGTGAATCTTCATCCCAAGCTCGCAATGCTCCTGCTGAGAATACGGAACAACAGGAGGTGGATAACTACCACAAACAAGATATACCTCATCCAGTCATGACATTTTCTGATATGCACTTGGAAGATTTGCACATGAACCTGAGATTTGACAGAATTTGGATAGATTATCCAAAATACCAAAGGGGTTTGCATACTCTTCATTCTAAAGCTGTTGAAGTACCTAGGGTCATAGAATGGGGACCATTAGAAGCTGTAGAATTGGCCGGGCCAATTAGGGAATTACTTGCACAGAGGTATGGTAATTCTACTTTTAACGATTGGGTACGGTTATTCAACATGCGTAGACCTGTATATAAAGTATGGTGTGAAGAATTGTTGTGTAGTATAGAATTAAATGATCGGGTAGCTAGTTTAACCGATCGATCTTTTATTAGATTTTTGTTAGGAGGTTCGATGCGCCACATGTCTTTACTAGACATGGCTCAGGCTTTACGTATATATACGCCTGAGGAGCTAGCATCTGCCGATTGTAGAGGGTTGATACTAAATGGTAGAAAGAAAGACGAAAATTTTGATACGCATGGTGTATGGAGTCAAATGACTAGCCATCACCGATTTAAAGGGGGAAATTACTCTTATTTGGATATAGATAGAGCAGAGTTAAGAGTAATTCATAGATTTTTAGCCAATTCGATTACACAACGAGGTAAGAACAAGGAAAAGGTAAATGAACAGGATTTGTTTTACCACATGTGTATTCGAGACTCACAAAGCGCTGTAAGTATACCTTGTTGTGTGGGTTATTATTTATCAGCTATGGTTAGGGGGATGAGACCGCATAGCATAATAGGAGGTGGTATATTTATTACTTTGATTGCTGAATATCTCGGTGTGGATATAAGTCGGGGGGGATTACTAATCGAAGAACCAGAACCCCGAGATACAATAGGTTTAAATGTATACCATGGTGCGAAAGTTTTGAAGAGGCGAAATAACGCCGCAGCACGATATAATGGTAGACATCCACAGGTTGAGAGAAACCAACAGCAAGGTAATGTAGAGGGGGAAATGAAATGGCAGAAATGCAAAGGTTTATAGCTTCACAAGAGTATGAAAATGCTAGACATAGAGCATTTGAAGATTGGCAAGTTCATCAAAACCAAATCATAGCTTATTGCCAACATATAGGTAGAAACTATATTCCTACTCCATCGCCCATATTCCCTCCCTGGTCTATAGAGATTCAACCACCGTATCCTACGTATAACCCAGCTGAAGCATTTTATAGCACATATGGTTATGCATGGAACCCCTTCTGGTATCAGTATCATCCCTAGTCTACTTAGTTTTATTTATTTTATAATTTGTAATGTTGATACGTTTAATACTTATGTTAATATTGTAATAGTTTTTATAATTTTCTAACTTTTATTCTTAGATTTCAATAATTTTTGAATGTGGTGTAATATACCAAACTTCAAAAATATATATATATATGTTTGCAGTTTATCTTATGTACACAACAGGGTAAAACAACACATTTTCAAAGACTGGCATTAAGTTCAGCAAAAGCAACTAATTTTGACGACAAGATGCAAAATATATGTGAAATAACAACAAGACGGAATGAACAAATGATATGCACCATTTATCATTCAGCAAACAAACACAAATATGTTTGGAAACTTTGGTAAAATTTAATCATTTTCACACAAATCACCCTCAATAATTTAAATTGTTACTGATCTCTTGCAAATGAGGGCATTGCAAGATCTTAAGTGTGGGAAGGGGTTAAATTCTTTCGGATTTTAAAATTTTATCTTAAACACTTGGTTACCATTAAAAATACTAGTAAAGCAGTAGTTGTATTAGAATCTAGTGCTCTCTGATAATAAAGAACAGCCCTAGTCTTATATACTGACTACCCAATTCTAGTAAAAATTTTAAAAATTTTCAACTAAATGAACTCAAAATCATGTTTATACATATTTATGAACGATAAAACTAGGTGTTAATGAAATGTCCCGTTCTTATTGATTAAAAACGTTCCATATTAATTGATTTCGTTGCGAGGTTTTGACCTCTATATGAGACGTTTTTCAAAGACTGCATTCATTTTAAGACAAACCATAACCTTTATTTCATCAATAAAGGTTTAAAAAGCTTTACGTAGATTATCAAATAATGATAATCTAAAATATCCTGTTTACACACGACCATTACATAATGGTTTACAATACAAATATGTTACAACAAAATAAGTTTCTTGAATGCAGTTTTTACACAATATCATACAAGCATGGACTCCAAATCTCGTCCTTATTTAAGTATGCGATAGCGGAAGCTCTTAATAATCACCTGAGAATAAACATGCTTAAAACGTCAACAAAAATGTTGGTGAGTTATAGGTTTAACCTATATATATCAAATCATAATAATAGACCACAAGATTTCATATTTCAATACACATCCCATACATAGAGATAAAAATCATTCATATGGTGAACACCTGGTAACCGACATTAACAAGATACATATATAAGAATATCCCCATCATTCCGGGACACCCTTCGGATATGATATAAATTTCGAAGTACTAAAACATCCGGTACTTTGGATGGGGTTTGTTAAGCCCAATAGATCTATCTTTAGGATTCGCGTCAATTAGGGTGTCTGTTCCCTAATTCTTAGATTACCAGACTTAATAAAAAGGGGCATATTCGATTTCGATAATTCAACCATAGAATGTAGTTTCACGTACTTGTGTCTATTTTGTAAATCATTTATAAAACCTGCATGTATTCTCATCCCAAAAATATTAGATTTTAAAAGTGGGACTATAACTCACTTTCACAGATTTTTACTTCGTCGGGAAGTAAGACTTGGCCACTGGTTGATTCACGAACCTATAACAATATATACATATATATCAAAGTATGTTCAAAATATATTTACAACACTTTTAATATATTTTGATGTTTTAAGTTTATTAAGTCAGCTGTCCTCGTTAGTAACCTACAACTAGTTGTCCACAGTTAGATGCACAGAAATAAATCGATAAATATTATCTTGAATCAATCCACGACCCAATGTATACGTATCTCAGTATTGATCACAACTCAAACTATATATATTTTGGAATCAACCTCAACCCTGTATAGCTAACTCCAACATTCACATATAAAGTGTCTATGGTTGTTCCGAAATATATATAGATGTGTCGACATGATAGGTCGAAATATTGTATACGTGTCTATGGTATCTCAAGATTACATAATATACAATACAAGTTGATTAAGTTATGGTTGGAATAGATTTGTTACCAATTTTCACGTAGCTAAAATGAGAAAAATTATCCAATCTTGTTTTACCCATAACTTCTTCATTTTAAATCCGTTTTGAGTGAATCAAATTGCTATGGTTTCATATTGAACTCTATTTTATGAATCTAAACATAAAAGTATAGGTTTATAGTCGGAAAAATAAGTTACAAGTCGTTTTTGTAAAGGTAGTCATTTCAGTCGAAAGAACGACGTCTAGATGACCATTTTAGAAAACATACTTCCACTTTGAGTTTAACCATAATTTTTGGATATAGTTTCATGTTCATAATAAAAATCATTTTCTTAGAATAACAACTTTTAAATCAAAGTTTATCATAGTTTTTAATTAACTAACCCAAAACAGCCCGCGGTGTTACTACGACGGCGTAAATCCGGTTTTACGGTGTTTTTCGTGTTTCCAGGTTTTAAATCATTAAGTTAGCATATCATATAGATATAGAACATGTGTTTAGTTGATTTTAAAAGTCAAGTTAGAAGGATTAACTTTTGTTTGCGAACAAGTTTAGAATTAACTAAACTATGTTCTAGTGATTACAAGTTTAAACCTTCGAATAAGATAGCTTTATATGTATGAATCGAATGATGTTATGAACATCATTACTACCTTAAGTTCCTTGGATAAACCTACTGTAAAAGAGAAAAATAGATCTAGCTTCAATGGATCCTTGGATGGCTCGAAGTTCTTGAAGCAAAATCATGACACGAAAACAAGTTCAAGTAAGATCATCACTTGAAATAAGATTGTTATAGTTATAGAAATTGAACCAAAGTTTGAATATGATTATTACCTTGTATTAGAATGATAACCTACTGTAAGAAACAAAGATTTCTTGAGGTTGGATGATCACCTTACAAGATTGGAAGTGAGCTAGCAAACTTGAAAGTATTCTTGATTTTATGAAACTAGAACTTTTGGAATTTATGAAGAACACTTAGAACTTGAAGATAGAACTTGAGAGAGATTAATTAGGTGAAGAAAATTGAAGAATGAAAGTGTTTTTAGGTGTTTTTGGTCGTTGGTGTATGGATTAGATATAAAGGATATGTAATTTTGTTTTCATGTAAATAAGTCATGAATGATTACTCATATTTTTGTAATTTTATGAGATATTTCATGCTAGTTGCCAAATGATGGTTCCCACATGTGTTAGGTGACTCACATGGGCTGCTAAGGGCTGATCATTGGAGTGTATATACCAATAGTACATACATCTAAAAGTTGTGTATTGTACGAGTACGAATACGGGTGCATACGAGTAGAATTGTTGATGAAACTGAACGAGGATGTAATTGTAAGCATTTTTGTTAAGTGTCTTGAAGTCTTTCAAAAGTGTATGAATACATATTAAAACACTACATGTATATACATTTTAACTGAGTCGTTAAGTCATCGTTAGTCGTTACATGTAAATGTTGTTTTGAAACCTTTAGGTTAACGATCTTGTTAAATGTTGTTAACCCAATGTTTATAATATCAAAAGAGATTTTAAATTATTATATTATCATGATATTATGATGTACGAATATCTCTTAATATGATATATATACATTAAATGTCGTTACAACGATAATCGTTACATATATGTCTCGTTTCAAAATCATTAACTTAGTAGTCTTGTTTTTACATATGTAGTTCATTGTTAATATACTTAATGATATGTTTACTTATCATAATATCATGTTAACTATATATATAACCATATATATGTCATCATATAGTTTTTACAAGTTTTAACGTTCGTGAATCACCGGTCAACTTGGGTGGTCAATTGTCTATATGAAACCTATTTCAATTAATCAAGTCTTAACAAGTTTGATTTCTTAACATGTTGGAAACATTTAATCATGTAAATATCAATCTCAATTAATATATATAAACATGGAAAAGTTCGGGTCACTACAGTACCTACCCGTTAAATAAATTTCGTCCCGAAATTTTAAGCTGTTGAAGGTGTTGACGAATCTTCTAGAAATAGATGCGGGTATTTCTTCTTCATCTGATCTTCACGCTCCCAGGTGAACTCGGGTCCTCTATGAGCATTCCATCGAACCTTAACAATTGTTATCTTGTTTTGCTTAAGTCTTTTAACCTCACGATCCATTATTTCGACGGGTTCTTCGATGAATTGAAGTTTTTCGTTGATTTGGATTTCATCTAATGGAATAGTGAGATCTTCTTTAGCAAAACATTTCTTCAAATTCGAGACGTGGAAAGTGTTATGTACAGCCGCGAGTTGTTGAGGTAACTCAAGTCGGTAAGCTACTGGTCCGACACGATCAATAATCTTGAATGGTCCAATATACCTTGGATTTAATTTCCCTCGTTTACCAAATCGAACAATGCCTTTCCAAGGTGCAACTTTAAGCATGACCATCTCTCCAATTTCAAATTCTATATCTTTTCTTTTAATGTCAGCGTAGCTCTTTTGTCGACTTTGGGCGGTTTTCAACCGTTGTTGAATTTGGATGATCTTCTCGGTAGTTTCTTGTATAATCTCCGGACCCGTAATCTGTCTATCCCCCACTTCACTCCAACAAATCGGAGACCTGCACTTTCTACCATAAAGTGCTTCAAATGGCGCCATCTCAATGCTTGAATGGTAGCTGTTGTTGTAGGAAAATTCTGCTAATGGTAGATGTCGATCCCAACTGTTTCCGAAATCAATAACACATGCTCGTAGCATGTCTTCAAGCATTTGTATCGTCCTTTCGCTCTGCCCATCAGTTTGTGGATGATAGGCAGTACTCATGTCTAGACGAGTTCCTAATGCTTGCTGTAATGTCTGCCAGAATCTTGAAATAAATCTGCCATCCCTATCAGAGATAATAGAGATTGGTATTCCATGTCTGGAGATGACTTCCTTCAAATACAGTCGTGCTAACTTCTCCATCTTGTCATCTTCTCTTATTGGCAAGAAGTGTGCTGATTTGGTGAGACGATCAACTATTACCCAAATAGTATCAAAACCACTTGCAGTCCTTGGCAATTTAGTGATGAAATCCATGGTAATGTTTTCCCATTTCCATTCCGGGATTTCGGGTTGTTGAAGTAGACCTGATGGTTTCTGATGCTCAGCTTTGACCTTAGAACACGTCAAACATTCTCCTACGTATTTAGCAACATCAGATTTCATACCCGGCCACCAAAAATGTTTCTTGAGATCCTTGTACATCTTCCCCGTTCCAGGATGTATTGAGTATCTGGTTTTATGAGCTTCTCTAAGTACCATTTCTCTCATATCTCCAAATTTTGGTACCCAAATCCTTTCAGCCCTATACCGGGTTCCGTCTTCTCGAATATTAAGATGCTTCTCCGATCCTTTGGGTATTTCATCCTTTAAATTTCCCTCTTTTAAAACTCCTTGTTGCGCCTCCTTTATTTGAGTAGTAAGGTTATTATGAATCATTATATTCATAGATTTTACTCGAATGGGTTCTCTGTCCTTCCTGCTCAAGGCATCGGCTACCACATTTGCCTTCCCCGGGTGGTAACGAATCTCAAAGTCGTAATCATTCAATAATTCAATCCACCTACGCTGCCTCATATTCAGTTGTTTCTGATTAAATATGTGTTGAAGACTTTTGTGGTCGGTATATATAATACTTTTAACCACATATAAGTAGTGCCTCCAAGTCTGTAATGCAAAAACAACCGCGCCTAATTCCAAATCATGCGTCGTATAATTTTGTTCGTGAATCTTCAATTGTCTAGACGCATAAGCAATCACCTTCGTTCGTTGCATTAATACACAACCGAGACCTTGCTTTGATGCGTCACAATAAATCACAAAATCATCATTCCCTTCAGGCAATGACAATATAGGTGCCGTAGTTAGCTTTTTCTTCAATAACTGAAACGCTTTCTCTTGTTCATCATTCCATTCAAATTTCTTCCCTTTATGCGTTAATGCAGTCAAGGGTTTTGCTATTCTGGAAAAGTCTTGGATGAACCTTCTGTAGTAACCAGCTAGTCCTAAAAACTGGCGTATGTGTTTCGGAGTTTTCGGGATTTCCCACTTTTCAACAGTTTCTATCTTTGCCGGATCCACCTTAATACCTTCTTTGTTCACTATGTGACCGAGGAATTAAACTTCTTCCAACCAAAATGCACACTTTGAAAACTTAGCGTACAATTCTTCCTTCCTCAATACTTCTAACACCTTTCTCAAATGTTCACCGTGTTCTTGGTCATTCTTTGAGTAAATAAGTATGTCATCAATGAAAACAATGACAAACTTGTCAAGGTATGGTCCACACACTCGGTTCATAAGGTCCATGAACACAGCTGGTGCATTAGTTAAACCAAACGGCATGACCATAAACTCGTAATGACCGTAACGTGTTCTGAAAGCAGTCTTTGGAATATCATCTTCTTTCACCCGCATTTGATGATATCCGGAACGTAAGTCAATCTTTGAATAAATAGACGAGCCTTGTAGTTGATCAAATAAGTCGTCGATTCTCGGTAGTGGGTAGCGGTTCTTGATGGTAAGTTTGTTCAACTCTCGATAGTCGATACACAACCTGAATGTACCATCTTTCTTCTTGACAAACAAAACAGGAGCTCCCCACGGTGATGTGCTTGGTCGAATGAAACCACGCTCTAAAAGTTCTTGTAATTGGCTTTGCAGTTCTTTCATCTCGCTGGGTGCGAGTCTGTAAGGAGCACGTGCTATTGGTGCAGCTCCTGGTACAAGATCTATTTGAAATTCAACGGATCGATGTGGGGGTAATCCCGGTAATTCTTTCAGAAATACATCGGGAAATTCTTTTGCAATGGGAACATCATTGATGCTCTTTTCTTCAGTTTGTACTTTCTCGACGTGTGCTAGAACAGCATAGCAACCTTTTCTTATTAGTTTTTGTGCCTTCAAATTACTAATAAGATGTAGCTTCGTGTTGCCCTTTTCTCCGTACACCATTAAGGGTTTTCCTTTTTCTCGTATAATGCGAATTGAATTTTTGTAACAAACGATCTCTGCTTTCACTTCTTTCAACCAGTCCATACCGATTATCACATCAAAACTCCCTAACTCTAATGGTATCAAATCAATCTTAAATGTTTCGCTAACCAGTTTAATTTCTCGATTCCGACATATATTATCTGCTGAAATTAATTTACCATTTGCTAATTCGAGTAAAAATTCACTATCCAAAGGCGTCAATGGACAACTTAATTTAGCACAAAAATCTCTACTCATATAGCTTCTATCCGCACCCGAATTAAATAAAACGTAAGCAGATTTATTGTCAATAAGAAACGTACCCGTAACAAGCTCCGGGTCTTCTTGTGCCTCTGCCGCATTAATATTGAAAACTCTTCCGTGGCCTTGTCCATTCGTGTTCTCCTGGTTCGGGCAATTTCTAATAATGTGGCCCGGTTTTCCACATTTATAACAAACTACATTGGCATAACTTGCTCCGACACTACTTACTCCGCCATTACTCGTTCCGACACCATTTGTTCCTTTCGTTCTATTAACCCCTGGTCCGTAGACCTCACACTTCGCCGCGCTATGACCATTTCTTTTACACTTGTTGCAAAATTTGGTGCAGAACCCCGAGTGATACTTTTCACACCTTTGGCATAGCTGCTTCTGATTGTTGTTGTTGTTGCGGTTATTATTGTTATTAGGATGATTGTTGTAGTTACTGTTGATGTTGTTGTTGTTGTTGTTGTTGTTGTTGTTGTTGGGCCGTTTGTTGTAGTTGCGATTGATGTTGCGATTGTTGGGATAATTGTTGCGATTATTGTTGTAATTGCTGTTGTTGTTGTTGTATTGGTGATTCTTATCACCGTTTTCCTCCCACTTTCTTTTGACTTACTTCACATTGGCCTCTTCAGCAGTCTGTTCTTTAATTCTTTCTTCAATCTGGTTCACTAGTTTGTGAGCCATTCTACATGCCTGTTGTATAGAGGCGGGCTCGTGTGAACTTATATCTTCTTGGATTCTTTCTGGTAATCCTTTCACAAATGCGTCGATCTTCTCTTCCTCATCTTCGAATGCTCCCGGACACAATAGGCACAATTCTGTGAATCGTCTTTCGTACGTGGTAATATCAAATCCTTGGGTTCGTAACCCTCTAAGTTCTGTCTTGAGCTTATTGACCTCGGTTCTGGGACGGTACTTCTCGTTCATCAAGTGCTTGAATGCTGACCACGGTAGTGCGTACGCATCGTCTTGTCCCACTTGCTCTAGATAGGTATTCCACCATGTTAACGCAGAACCTGTGAAGGTATGCGTAGCGTACTTCACTTTGTCCTCTTCAGTACACTTACTTATTGCAAACACCGATTCGACCTTCTCGGTCCATCGTTTCAATCCGATCGGTCCTTCGGTTCCATCAAATTCCAAAGGTTTGCAGGCAGTGAATTCTTTGTAGGTGCATCCTACACGATTTCCTGTACTGCCAGATCCAAGGTTATTGTTGGTATGTAGCGCAGCCTGTACTGCGGCTATGTTTGAAGCTAGAAAAGTACGGAATTCCTCTTCATTCATATTCACGGTATGTCGAGTAGTCGGTGCCATTTCCTTCAAAATAGTCAAATGGAACAAGTTAATCATACAGAATATTAAGAGTAGTTAATAGTATTTCGTAGCATAATATGAACTCATTTATAAAATCTTTTTCTTCATATTAGCGTTTTATAAGTTTAAATTCGGGTAGTACCTACCCGTTAAGTTCATACTTAGTAGCTAATATACAATTCAACTACTACAATTCTATATGAAAAACTGATTGTAATAATATTTCGCGTTCAAACTTTTATACAATATTTTACAAACTTACAATACCGCTTACTTTACATAAATCTTGAAATATAGCACACAATAACTTTGATACAAGATAGTTGTGAAGATAATTCTAGCTAGTACACAAGTCGTTCAGCAAAGGCAATAAAGACACGTAATTCATACGTCCAGAAACAAGTCATGCATTCTGGTTTTACTAGGACTACTTCCCATCCTTGGTCTTGTGGAACATAACCGTTATGGCCATTGATAAGACAGCGTGTTGTAACGTCGTCAAAGGGACGAGGGTTACGTAATGACCAACAGTCTCGTAATAACCTAAAAACCTCATTTCTTACCCCAATTACCGACTCCGTCACTTGTGGAAACATTTTGTTTAATAGTTGTAGCCCGATGTTCTTGTTCTCACTTTGGTGAGAAGCGAACATTACTAATCCGTAAGCATAACATGCTTCTTTATGTTGCATGTTAGCCGCTTTTTCTAAATCACGAAGTCCAATATTCGGATATATTGAGTCAAAATAATTTCTTAACCCGTTGCGTAAAATAGCATTTGGGTTCCCCGCAATATATGCGTCAAAGTAAACACATCGTAACTTATGGGTTTCCCAATGTGATATCCCCCATCTTTCAAACGAAAGTCTCTTATAAACCAAGACATTCTTGGAACGTTCTTCGAATGTCTTACAAACTGATCTCGCCTTAAATAGTTGTGCCGAGGAATTCTGACCGACTCTAGACAAGATTTCATCAATCATGTCTCCGGGTAGGTCTCTTAAAATATTGGGTTGTCTATCCATTTTGTGTTTTTAAACTGTAAAATAGACAAGAGTTAGATTCATAAAAAAAATACTTATTAATACAAGCAATTTTTACATATATCATAAAGCATAAGCACACTATATTACATATATTACACCACACGAATACAACTATCTTATTCCGACTCGCTCGTTTCTTCTTCTTCGGTTTTGGTTCGTTTTGCCAAGTTTCTAGGGATATATGATGTTCCCCTAATACGAGCCGTAATTTTCCACATTGGTTTAGAAAAACCTGGTGGTTTAGAGGTTCCCGGGTCATTGTTACAACTTAAGGACTTCGGGGGTTGACGATACATATAAAGTTCATCGGGGTTGGAATTAGATTTCTCTATTTTTATGCCCTTTCCCTTATTATTTTCTTTTGCCTTTTTAAATTCAGTTGGGGTAATTTCTATAACATCATCGGAATTCTCGTCGGAATCCGATTCATCGGAGAATTGGTAATCCTCCCAATATTTTGCTTCCTTGGCGGAAACACCATTGACCATAACTAACCTTGGTCGGTTGGTTGAGGATTTTCTTTTACTTAACCGTTTTATTATTTCCCCCACCGGTTCTATTTCTTCATCCGGTTCCGATTCTTCTTCCGGTTCCGATTCTTCTTCCAGTTCCGACTCTTCTTCCGGTTCCTCTTCGGGAACTTGTGAATCAGTCCACAAATCATTCCAATTTACATTTGACTCTTCATTATTATTAGGTGAGTCAATGGGACTTGTTCTAGAGGTAGACATCTATCACATAATATCAAACGCGTTAAGAGATTAATATATCACATAATATTCACATGTTAAAAATATATAGTTTCCAACAAAATTTGTTAAGCAATCATTTTACAACTAAACACGGTCGAAGTCCAGACTCACTAATGCATCCTAACAAACTCGATAAGACACACTAATGCAAAATTCTGGTTCTCTAAGACCAACGCTCGGATACCAACTGAAATGTCCTGTTCTTATTGATTAAAAATGTTCCATATTAATTGATTTCGTTGCGAGGTTTTGACCTCTATATGAGACGTTTTTCAAAGACTGCATTCATTTTAAGACAAACCATAACCTTTATTTCATCAATAAAGGTTTAAAAAGCTTTACGTAGATTATCAAATAATGATAATCTAAAATATCCTGTTTACACACGACCATTACATAATGGTTTACAATACAAATATGTTACAACAAAATAAGTTTCTTGAATGCAGTTTTTACACAATATCATACAAGCATGGACTCCAAATCTCGTCCTCATTTAAGTATGCGATAGCGGAAGCTCTTAATAATCACCTGAGAATAAACATGCTTAAAACGTCAACAAAAATGTTGGTGAGTTATAGGTTTAACCTATATATATCAAATCATAATAATAGACCACAAAATTTCATATTTCAATACACATCCCATACATAGAGATAAAAATCATTCATATGGTGAACACCTGGTAACCGACATTAACAAGATGCATATATAAGAATATCCCCATCATTCCGGGACACCCTTCGGATATGATATAAATTTCGAAGTACTAAAGCATCCGGTACTTTGGATGGGGTTTGTTAAGCCCAATAGATCTATCTTTAGGATTCGCGTCAATTAGGGTGTCTGTTCCCTAATTCTTAGATTACCAGACTTAATAAAAAGGGGCATATTCGATTTCGATAATTCAACCATAGAATGTAGTTTCACGTACTTGTGTCTATTTTGTAAATCATTTATAAAACCTGCATGTATTCTCATCCCAAAAATATTAGATTTTAAAAGTGGGACTATAACTCACTTTCACAGATTTTTACTTCGTCGGGAAGTAAGACTTGGCCACTGGTTGATTCACGAACCTATAACAATATATACATATATATCAAAGTATGTTCAAAATATATTTACAACACTTTTAATATATTTTGATGTTTTAAGTTTATTAAGTCAGTTGTCCTCGTTAGTAACCTACAACTAGTTGTCCACAGTTAGATGCACAGAAATAAATCGATAAATATTATCTTGAATCAATCCACGACCCAGTGTATACGTATCTCAGTATTGATCACAACTCAAACTATATATATTTTGGAATCAACCTCAACCCTGTATAGCTAACTCCAACATTTACATATAGAGTGTCTATGGTTGTTCCGAAATATATATAGATGTGTCGACATGATAGGTCAAAACATTGTATACGTGTCTATGGTATCTCAAGATTACATAATATACAATACAAGTTGATTAAGTTATGGTTGGAATAGATTTGTTACCAATTTTCACGTAGCTAAAATGAGAAAAATTATCCAATCTTGTTTTACCCATAACTTCTTCATTTTAAATCCGTTTTGAGTGAATCAAATTGCTATGGTTTCATATTGAACTCTATTTTATGAATCTAAACATAAAAGTATAGGTTTATAGTCAGAAAAATAAGTTACAAGTCGTTTTTGTAAAGGTAGTCATTTCAGTCGAAAGAACGACGTCTAGATGACCATTTTAGAAAACATACTTCCACTTTGAGTTTAACCATAATTTTTGGATATAGTTTCATGTTCATAATAAAAATCATTTTCTCAGAATAACAACTTTTAAATCAAAGTTTATCATAGTTTTTAATTAACTAACCCAAAACAGCCCGCGGTGTTACTACGACGGCGTAAATCCGGTTTTACGGTGTTTTTCGTGTTTCCAGGTTTTAAATCATTAAGTTAGCATATCATATAGATATAGAACATGTGTTTAGTTGATTTTAAAAGTCAAGTTAGAAGGATTAACTTTTGTTTGCGAACAAGTTTAGAATTAACTAAACTATGTTCTAGTGATTACAAGTTTAAACCTTCGAATAAGATAGCTTTATATGTATGAATCGAATGATGTTATGAACATCATTACTACCTTAAGTTCCTTGGATAAACCTACTGGAAAAGATAAAAATGGATCTAGCTTCAATGGATCCTTGGATGGCTCGAAGTTCTTGAAGCAAAATCATGACACGAAAACAAGTTCAAGTAAGATCATCACTTGAAATAAGATTGTTATAGTTATAGAAATTGAACCAAAGTTTGAATATGATTATTACCTTGTATTAGAATGATAACCTACTGTAAGAAACAAAGATTTCTTGAGGTTGGATGATCACCTTACAAGATTGGAAGTGGGCTAGCAAACTTGAAAGTATTCTTGATTTTATGAAACTAGAACTTTTGGAATTTATGAAGAACACTTAGAACTTGAAGATAGAACTTGAGAGATATCAATTAGATGAAGAAAATTGAAGAATGAAAGTGTTTGTAGGTGTTTTTGGTCGTTGGTGTATGGATTAGATATAAAGGATATGTAATTTTGTTTTCATGTAAATAAGTCATGAATGATTACTCATATTTTTGTAATTTTATGAGATATTTCATGCTAGTTGCCAAATGATGGTTCCCACATGTGTTAGGTGACTCACATGGGCTGCTAAGAGCTGATCATTGGAGTGTATATACCAATAGTACATACATCTAAAAGCTGTGTATTGTACGAGTACGAATACGGGTGCATACGAGTAGAATTGTTGATGAAACTGAACGAGGATGTAATTGTAAGCATTTTTGTTAAGTATAAGTATTTTGATAAGTGTCTTGAAGTCTTTCAAAAGTGTATGAATACATATTAAAACACTACATGTATATACATTTTAACTGAGTCGTTAAGTCATCGTTAGTCGTTACATGTAAATGTTGTTTTGAAACCTTTAGGTTAACGATCTTGTTAAATGTTGTTAACCCAATGTTTATAATATCAAAAGAGATTTTAAATTATTATATTATCATGATATTATGATGTACGAATATCTCTTAATATGATATATATACATTAAATGTCGTTACAACGATAATCGTTACATATATGTCTCGTTTCAAAATCATTAACTTAGTAGTCTTGTTTTTACATATGTAGTTCATTGTTAATATACTTAATGATATGTTTACTTATCATAATATCATGTTAACTATATATATATAACCATATATATGTCATCATATAGTTTTTACAAGTTTTAACGTTCGTGAATCACCGGTCAACTTGGGTGGTCAATTGTCTATATGAAACCTATTTCAATTAATCAAGTCTTAACAAGTTTGATTTCTTAACATGTTGGAAACATTTAATCATGTAAATATCAATCTCAATTAATATATATAAACATGGAAAAGTTCGGGTCACTACAGTTAACACCGAAATTATTGTTACCTCGGAAAGGACATAAATTGAGAAACAAACCAAAATGTTAAAATTCATTTAAAATGGAATAGAGGACAATAAAAAGGAAAATAAAAGCCAAGTGTGGAAAAATTCTCCAAGTTATTCAAAACATATGTCACATATTTTTGTACAAATAACTGAAAATACTTTTGCTTTGGACTAAACTAAAAGGTTTTACCTGATTTACTGTAAGAAAGATGGATCTACACGATGAATCAATTCCATCATTAAAAGGAAGTAAAGTCTTCCGAAAAAGAAACGCGCTTCTTGATTTAGGTCAAGAAGTTGTCGTCCAGACCAGCTGTAGGTTGACGAAAAATCTAGAAAAGTCATCACTAAAATCATGAGGAAATCCACGGACCTCAGCATTAAACAGGGTCGCCAAGTGGTCAGATTTATCCTAACCATGAGAAGGATTTATCTCGTACAATGGGGGGCACCGTGCAAATTAGCTGGATAAGACTAATGAATCAGATCCCCAGAAAGGATAATCTCCTTAAAAGATCAAAAATCAGCTTTTAAGCCTGATATTACTCAATCCTTGAGATTGACCTTAAAGATTGAGAATTACAAACTCATGAAATTCAATGATATCTAAACTCGAGCCTGAACGAGAAAATATTTTGATCAAAATTACAAACCGATTTGTTTTCTAAAAACCCATTTTCAATGCGTTCATTACCATTGAACGTAAAATCCTAGGAATTCACCTGGAATTCATTAGGTCACCTGAACCAAATCGGGTGTCAACCGTAAGAACGGTGGTTGCATAGCATGGTCAAAGACAGGACCTTGTGCCAGACCGACAAATTAAAAGGGTGAGCTTTACTATTACTCCTACAAAGGATAGTAATTGCGTCCGACACGTTATAGACCATAATTAAAAGCATGTCAGGGGACATTGCCTTAACAGTTGCTTGTTCAACACTTTCCTTTACAACCGGACGGTAGTTTACCGAAAGGTAATATACGGGACAAGGAAACTAGATGTGTTGCTTTCCTAATACAAGGTTAGCAAGTGGGTGACACAAAACCATAAGTTTTGAGCCAAAATTTTCAAATCTAAAACCCACCAAACCCACAAAAACAATTTGCAAACACCGGTGAAGGGTTATTCCGGAAAACTTATCTAGGGTAAAAACTAGATTTAATTTTCAAAAGATCAAATGTTTTCATAAAGATCCAATTTCCTTAATGGATCCAAATTTTTATAGTCATGTGGGACTGTAAACCATATCATTACTACTATTGTTTATACCGCCGTAAAGAAATCACTGATGTACAAAGTGTGAAGAATAAAGAAGTGATTCTAGTATTTCAAGACTATATTGCTTGAGGACAAGCAACGCTCAAGTGTGGGAATATTTGATAATGCTAAAAACGAACATATATTTCATAGCATTATTCCCCAAGAAAGACAAGCTTTTAGTTGCAAATGTTCTATTTACAAGTGATATTCGTTTAAATATTAAAAGGTGAAGACAAAAGACAGATTCGACGAATTGAAGACGCAAACGACCAAAAAGCTCAAAAGTACAAAATACAATCAAAGAGGTTCCAATTATTGATAAGAAACGTCTCGAAATTACAAGAGTACAAGATTCAAAACGCAAAGTACAAGATATTAAATTGTACGCAAGGACGTTCGAAAATCCAGAACCGGGACCAGAGTCAACTCTCAACGCTCGACGCAACGGACTAAAAATTACAAGTCAACTATGCACATAAATATAATTTAATATTTAAATAATTCTTATAATTATTTATATATTATATAATATATTATAAACCGTCGTCAAGAAAGGCTCCAAACTTGTGTGAGCTGTAAAAGCAAACTCCGCGAGTTGCGGAGTTTGCAGTGCAAAAATTACGCGAGTCGCGGAGACCCCCTGAACTCAATTCCCTATAAAAGCAAACGAATTCTGATCATTTTATATCCAATACATCAATCCCTCTATATCTATACGTAATATTTATATTTATATTTATATTTATATTTATATTTTAATTTTAAATCCTAATAATAAGGGTATGTTAGCGAATGTTGTAAGGGTGTAAGTCGAAATTCTGTCCGTGTAACTCTACGCTATTTTTAATCATTGTAAGTTATGTTCAACCTTTTTAATTTAATGTCTCGTAGTTAAGTTATTATTATGCTTATTTAATCCGAAGTAATCATGATGTTGGGTTAATTACTAAAATTGGGTAATTGGGCTTTGTACCATAATTGGGGTTTGGACAAAAGAACGACACTTGTGGAAATTAGACTATGGGCTATTAATGAGCTTTATATTTGTTTAACTAAATGATAGTTTGTTAATGTTAATATAAAGATTTATAATTGGACGTACCCATAAATTACCATATACACTCAATCGGACACGATGGGCGGGGTATTTATATGTACGAATAATCATTCATTTAACCGGACACGGGAATGGATTAATAGCCACTAGAATTATTAAAACAGGGGTGAAATTATGTACAAGGACACTTGGCATAATTGTTAACAAAGTATTAAAACCTTGGGTTACACTCAGTCGACATCCTGGTGTAATTATTAAACAAAGTATTAAAATCTTGTTACAGTTTAAGTCCCCAATTAGTTGGAATATTTGACTTCGGGTATAAGGATAATTTGAAGAGGATACTCGCACTTTATATTTATGACTGATGGACTGTTATGGACAAAAACCAGACGGACATATTAAATAATCCAGGACAAAGGACAATTAACCCATGGGCATAAAACTAAAATCAACACGTCAAACATCATGATTACTGAAGTTTAAATAAGCATAATTCTTTTATTTCATATTTAATTTCCTTTATTTTATATTTAATTGCACTTCTAATTATCTCATTTTTATTGTTATTGTATTTAATTGCACTTTTAATTATCGTACTTTTTAATTAACGCAAGTTTATTTTATCGCACTTTTATTATTCGCAATTTCATTATCGTTATTTACTTTATGCTTTAAATTAAGTCTTTTATTTATTTAATATTTTACATTTTGTTTTAACTGCGACTAAAGTTTTAAAATCGACAAACCGGTCATTAAACGGTAAAAACCCCCCTTTTATAATAATAATATTACTTATATATATATTTGTATTTTTATAAAAGTAAACTAATATAGCGTTAAGCTTTGTTTAAAGATTTTTCCTGTGGAACGAACCGGACTTACTAAAAACTACACTACTGTACGATTAGGTACACTGCCTATAAGTGTTGGCAAGGTTTAAGTATATCCATTCTATAAATAAATAAATATCTTGTGTAAAATTTTATCGTATTTAATAGTATTTCCTGCTAAAATTTAATAGTATTTTATACCCCTTAGCTTTAACATCATATATGACAATAATGAGGCTGCTTTACTAGTGACACTGTTACCAATTTGTTTCGATTCCTATATTTCAATGACTAGACATAAATTATATAGTGGATAACCCACTTATCTTTCAATCATCCGAAAAATTTAAATTGAAATAACTGTGCTAGTTACTGTGTGTTTGTCCCTTTACATTTACCACTCAACTATCCCATATTTATTATGTGCATATATATATATATATATATATATATATATATATATATATATATATATATATATATACATGAAACTCATATGCATATAGATATACTTCTTCCTTGCTCATCAACCCGAAAACCATCACTCTCTTCAACCGGGAACCACCTCACCATCTCCACCTTCTTCCACCGCTGCCACCGCTGGTCACCACCATACCACCATCAACCGCCACCTCAATCTCTTTCCTCTCTCTCTTAAACTTAATCGTGAAGAAAACCACCTTGCACCACCGAAATACCACGTAACCCCGCAACTCCTACAACACCACTGCCACACCTATTGTTTTGTAACTGCTAATGTCGTCAGACTAAACCACCATCCAAAACCATCATAATCCCGTCACCCTTCTCTCTCTCTCTATCTCTCTTTAATCTTCACCGTGAACCACCATTGGAAACCCATCAATACTTTTTGTTTTCTGTTTTCCTAATTATAACCGAACCCAAAACCACATCACTGCTTCTTGCTACTCGTTTTCTTTCACTGTTACTGTTCCTGTTTTAAAAGAAGAAAAAGACGAGAGATAAATTTAAGATGATGCAGATGATGATGAGTGATGGTGTTGTTCAACGATGTTAGATGACATGACAATGACGATGAATAATGGGGTATTACGAAGTTGATGATGAGGATTTGAAGATGATAATAAATTCATGCTAGTAACATGATGACGATGATTTTGACAATAACTATTCGATGATGAGGAACTGTGTTTATTGTGATAATGATACATGATGATGAAGATTACGGAATTTATGTTATGATTATGATAGATGATATGAGTAATGATGTTTGATTATGATTGAAGAAGAAGAAAAATACAGAAGAAGATAGGATAAATCAAATTTTTAGAGTAACCAATTCAGAAAAGGTAATAGATGGATCGATGGTTTGGTGTGGTGTGTGTCGATCGAGAGGTCCTAGGATCGAACCTAGCAGATTGCACATATTTTTTTCATTCTAAATAGAAGCTGTTGGGATTGTGTTTTCTATTGGGCCAAGAGCAATATAAACTCTGTTGGACTGTTATGATTCGAATGGTAATTTGGCCGTAATATTTACTGTTAGGCCAAGATTGAGTTGGGCCAAAAAACTAGATAGTCTGTTACGCTTGATCTTATGACGGGTTAAAAGGTTAAATAAATATGGGTATTGAAATATAACAGAAAAACACAATTGGTGAAATGGTTAGAGGGTGATGATTGGGAGCGAGAGGTCTCGAGTTCGAATCACGTTCGTGGCATTTTTTTTTATAAAAAGCTTGGAAAGGGTATAAACTTTTAACTTTCATTATTTTTAATTTTAATATTATTATTATTATTATTATTATTATTATTATTATTATTATTATTATTATCATTATCATTATCATTATTATTATTATTATTATTATTATTATTATTATTATTATTATTATTATTATTATTATTATTATTATCAAGATTATTATTATTATTATTATTATTATTATTATTATTATTATTATTATTATTATTATTATTATTATTATGGTTATTATTGTTATTAGTTAGTGTTATTTTTACTTGTATTATTATTGACATAGGTGTTATTAGTAATATTATCATTATTATTAAATTATCCATTATACTAAAAATTACTGATATTATCATTATTAATATAGTTAATATTACCATTACTGTAACGACCCTACTTTTTCCGTTATCTTTTACCGTTAATTATTTAACGACCGTTAACTGTTAGTGTGCCACGTCATTTCCATGACCTATATTATTATTTTTGTAATAATATATATATAATAATTATTATGTGTTATGTGGATATATGTATTCATATTTTAAATTATACGTTTCTACGTTCCGCGGATTTCCATCCGGCGAATCTTTTCGGTTTTTAAACCAACGGTCGAGCTTTCTGGATTTTTAAATCCTAAATATTTTAAATATGATATTTTAAGGTCATATTATTAATAGGTGTATTTATATTTATTTTTCGTCGCGCGTTCGTTATCTTTCCGGATTTTAAATCGCGTAAGCGTGTTTTCGCGTTTCGGGTTTCGTTCGGGCTTTCGGGCCATCAGGAAATTACATTTAAGTGAGATGGACCAAGTGGGGCCCACCCCACTAAAGAATTCGGCTGAATTAGGGAGGGGGAGCACTCCCTTGCTTTTCCATTTTTCTTGTTTTATTTTTATTTCACAAATTAAGAAGCCTAAACCTAAAATCCAATTTTTGCTCTCACCCTCTCCTCTCCCCTCTCCTTTGTGCCGCCACCACCACCACCATAAACCACCATCATCATCTAAAATTGTTACTTGGATCATTAAATCGTTTGCATAATCGTGTTCCTCTCTCCGTTCTCTACGCGATCATATACTTTGATTCTTGATTAGGGTATAAACCCTAACCCTAGATCTTTTCATTTTTATTTATATCTCTGTATTTTGATGTTATATGATTAGTATGATATGTATAAGTTGTTGTAATGTTGTTTGGATGCGTAGAATTACTCGTTTGTTCATGTTTTCGGTTTGTAAATTTTGGACAGCAGTTTGAATCGTATATTCTGACTATATAACTGATATGAATGTTAAAATAAAGTACATAAATGAGTTCCTCTCATCAAGACATTAACTTTAGACTCCGGATTCATGTCGTTTCGATTCCCGGAGCCCTAGATACGCTTAATTTGGTTTTTGTTAAAGATTGAAAGGTGTTTTTGGCATGAACAAGGTTGGGTCCGACTTTGTGACCATCCTTGGTGTCTTTAGGGTGCCTCATTTGGTTAGGACTGATGGTGAGACGAATATTCATGTTCGGGTCACCTAAATCCGAGCCACGGTTCACCCGTTTTGCCCGAATTACTGTTTTGAGTAAAATGATTTCCCAATTGAAGTCATGGCTGATATGCACGACTTAGGGACTGTTCTTGGAGTGTTCTTGAGTTCATAAATGTGTCGGGTGGTTTGAGTAGGTGAAGTTACATATGTGGCTTGCCCGAAACCGACACCCGGGGCTCAAGATACGACCCGGCGAACTTTTAAATTTATACTTATGGTTAATGATTCAACTTGTGATAAAAATTTATGGATTTCATTATTAAATAAATTACTTATGTTAAAGAAGTAATTATTTTATTTTAAGACTTTTAATATAATTATTTATTATATTATTTAATTATTAATTATAATTTAATTAACATTTTAATTAAACTTATGATTAGTAATACTTTTATTATTAAAGGAAAATACTTATGATAAGTATTAAATTTAATTATGAGAAATTATTATAAGACTTATAATAAAGATTAAATAATTATTTAATTATTATAAGACTTAATTATTAGTTAATTATGACTTAATTATTAAATACTTATGATTTAATAATTTTAATTAGAAACTTATGATATGATTAATAATTCATTATTAATTAATAATACTTATGATATGATTTAAAATTTATTATAAATTAATAATATTTATATTATGATTGACATTTAATTAATTAATTAAATACTTATGTTATACTAATTATAACATTTCAACTTATATTAACTTTAATAATTCATTTTATTTAATTAAACTTATGTTAAGACATTATTATACACATTTGACTTTAAATAACATTATAACCTATGTTATTATTATAACTTACACTTTTAAAATTAATGTTGATTATGTTTGACCAAGGTTGACTTTTGAGTTGACTTTCGGTTGACTTTGACTTTCAGTTGACTTCTGTTGACTTTCTAAATAAGGAAACTTTCCTAACTTCAAAACTTTCTAAAAATAGAACTTTCTAAATTTGGAAACTTTCCAAAAATAGAAACTTTCCAAAAATAGAAACTTTCCAAAAATAGAAACTTTCCAAAAATAGAAACTTTCCTAAAATAGAAAACTTTCCAAAAATGGAAACCTGCTAAAAATAGAAACTTTCTAAAAATAGAAAGTGTGTGTCCTTATGCTGTTCCAATCAAACCGATGCTTGTTGAGTAATGTTCTATGCCTACTTGCAACATGTACAATAGCTATCATACTAAGACTTGACCTAAGTTAGTTATTTATATCGACCTGCTTTATTTATAGGTCGGCGTTGTGATCATTCCTGATCACTTTACTTCATTTGCTGTTCGCATGTTTGTGTGGTTACTTCGTTTGCTATTAAGGTGAGTTATAGTCCCATTTTCTATTTTAAATCTTTTGGGATGAGAATACATGCAATTTATTTTATATTTTGGACACAAGTGGAAGTTGGTTTAAATTATTCATTGTGAGTTGAACAAAAATATTCCCTAGTCTGGTAACTGTAATCACTGGTTTCTACTGGTGAACGCGAATCCTATGGATAGATCTATCGGGTTTGACAACCCCATTTCGAGCTAGTCGCGCTAGCAATTTATAATCGGAATGTTTAGTACTTCGTATTTTGTTGTAGATACACTTGTTCGGTGTATATTATTTATTGTGTTTGGCAAGGGGTAAATAAATGGTTAAGTGGTTACCAGGTGGCTCACGGAAAATGGAATAATGTTTTATTATATGTTTTCTAGCATATAATTTGGTGGTTTAAAAAGGAGTTTTATGTTTTCAAACATAAATTTTTATTGTTTAAATTAAATATTGTTTGCAATATTAAACCTATAATTCACTCAACATTTTTGTTGACAGTTACTCGCATGTTTTATTCTCAGGTTCATGATTGATTGCTTCCGCTGTGCTTAGAGAGTCTGCATATTTATGATGGCAGCTTTTGTTAAACATTAACTTGCATTCTATTTTGTTATATTAAAAAGTGGTTGTTTGTTGACTTTATTTTGGTCAACTTTTGGTTAAAGTATTATTGTATAGTTTTTCTAAACTTATACATCTTAGTAGATTTCCTTTATAGGTAATCATTTTTAAATAAAGAATGCAAGGTTGTTTTATTAAATTCATATAGAGTTTCGATCAAGCTGTGGGACCAAGTGACGGAGCCGTTAAGTGTTTTGACGGAGTCGTCACAGTTGGTATCAGAGCTCTGGTTGTAGGGAATTAGGCTGCATTGATGTCGTTACCCGGGTCAATAGGGTGCATTAGTGAGTCTAGTCTACAGCCCGGCCTATTATATATTATTATATGTGATTATTTGTGTCGTGTTGGTATGTATAATGTTATCATACATACATTTCTATTATGTTCTGAATCCGGGAGGAACTCCCATTCCGATTTAAACGTATTCTCCGACTCATGCGAGTTCATCTTTTATAGGAACGCCTCGGTTAGTGAAACCGAGGGGGTGACATTCTTGACTTCTGAAATTCTCGACATTTCTATGTCATAATTTGTGTTTATTGATATAACGTTTAAGTTACATTACGTGTTCTAGAATTCTTGGCATTTCTATGTCATCTATTATGGTTATGTATATAACGTTTGAGTTATATTACGCGAGATGTCATTCTTGACTTCTGAAGGCTCGGCATTTCAATGTCAGCTATTGTGTTTGGGTATATAACATTTTTGTTACATTACATGCCATTGTGCCGTTGTGCCTATGTGCTTTGGTTTTTGAACCGAAAAACGTCATCCTTGACTTTTAGAGATTCTTGGTACTTCGAAGACATTTTCATGTCACCATTACTCCTATTCATTACTTTCGATGTCTTTGTCTCTTGTGCTATCCTTAGCACATTGTTAAGAAATTGTTTTAGGGAAATTGTGTTGAAATTCGAGGTTGACCACGTGTCCTGACCTTATGTAGTGATATTGGAATGGAACTATGAGTTAGTGAAATATAATGGCGTCAGGCCAACGTGATTATATTACGTTAATTCATAAAAAGTCCCAATATTGTGACATGAGGAATAGAAAGCGAGTCAGAGAAAATTTGTACACCACTCATTCGGAAATTCTAATGTTATTACATGAGTAAGGAAGATACTCATTATCTTATTTGTTGTTATGCGAGAGACTCATCTAAACTCAACTACCTACCCCATGTTTTATCATTTATAATTCGCTTGTTAGTGATAGCTTCGCACGTGAATAGTTTTGACCCAAGGACTTGTGTTCTGATAAAAGTCAAGACATTATTTAACACATTGGTTTTCATGACCTCGTAGCATTTATTGAAGAGATGTCGCAAGACGATTCAAGTCCATCACCCGAGCTTTAACGATCTTACTTCAACTCGTAACCTCTGTAATGCGGATACCCTGCTTTTCATTTAAAAATTTTACACATTTGTGCAATTGGGCGGTTCTCACGAGATTTATTGGCGAATAGAAGTAATGAAATATTTTGTCATGTATACTATTTATAAAATCATATATGTACATATGAATTCAAATGGACTAATTTACCCTTACCTATTTTGGCTATTATACACTAAATTATACCTTCAAAATTATTTTAAAAACCACTCTTGTTGAGTTGTTTAGTTAACTCAAATTGATTTACGTAAAACGGTACACGTTGTACATACTTCTAAATTTACTAAGAGCTTCGTTCCATTTATGGGGTTACATCAGACGTTTCAAGCTTTTTCAAAACTCCTTTGATTGATTACATTAGAATTTTCGCATTACTCTACCGAGTGTTTGGATCACAGTTCTCCTCATCCTCCGTTTAAGGATGAAACTTACCATTAAGTTCATTGATAGAAACTCATACACCACTTTGGGGTCCGGCTTTGTAAATTTGTTGGAGAGTCTTTGCGCTCATTAGATTTTATCTCTTATGGTTGGACATGGCCGAAACGCGGACCGATAAATCAATTTTCTGGGGTACCCTCGATGGTCACCTTATTGTAGAAAAGGCGCTAGGCGGGTTCTACCCCAGCTGTTGTTATAATGGGTATCATGGATATATATTACTCTAGACCGTTTGAGGAGTTTCTACTCTCAATTTTCGCTGTCAACCGCAGCACCCTCGTAAACATCAATCCTAGGATTCGATACTTTAGGGTGCACGAAATTATTTTTGGAGATTCATCTCACCTGGAGTCGGCCATTCTTTATAACCCATGATTCGCGTTCTTTTCATCCGCACATAAATTTAAGAATATGGATGAATCCTAGACTTCCTCGCTCATTGTACACGGAAGTTCACTCTCGTTGAATTATCACACCTTTCATACGTCTTCCTTTCGGAAATATAATGAAAATTTACTTTGGAGTCCATGATCCTCGTTAACTCCTTTGAGAGAATTGCCTTAAATATCTATGCCACAGATGTGACTACTCCATATTTATTTCTTCCTTCATATTGCAACTTTATTTCATCCGTTCCAGTTCGTCCCCTTGGGGAGCTCCCGTTTTGTTCGATGAGAAGAAAGATGGTTCATTTCGTTTGTGTATTGATTATCGTGAATTGAACGAGCTTACTGTTAAAAAAAAACCGTTACCCTCTTCCGAGAATTGATGATCTGTTTCAAGGTTCGTCCGTTTATTATAAGATTGATCTTCGTTCCGGCTATCATCAGTTGCGTGTTAAAGAAACTGATATTCCGAAAACCGCTTTTCGTACCCGTTATGGTCACTGCGAATTTCTTGTTATAACGTTCAGATTAACAAATGCACCTGCTGTGTTCATGGACCTCATGAACCGTGTGTGTAGACCCTATCTGGACAAGTTCGTTATTGTGTTCATCGACGACATTCTTATTTATTCGAAGAGTGATGAAGAGCATGAAGAACATTTGAAGTTGGTGCTCGATCTGTTAAGAAAAGAAGAGTTGTACGCTAAGTTCTCTAAGTGTGCTTTTTGGTTAAGAGAAGTTCAGTTCCTTGGTCACATTGTTAGCAAACAAGGAATACAAGTTGATCCTGCTAAAATTGAGGCGATTGAAAAGTGGGAAACCCCGAAAACTCCTACTCAAATTCGTCAGTTCTTAGGATTGGCAGGTTACTATCGAAGGTTCATCCAGGATTTCTCTCGTATAGCGAAACCTCTGACTGCTTTAACGCATAAAGGGAAGAAGTATGAGTGGAAGGATGAACAGGAGAATGCTTTTCAGATTTTGAAGAAGAAACTGACTACCGCTCCGATATTGTCTCTACCGGGGGGTAATGATGATTTTATTGTTTATTGTGACGCATCACGACAAGGCTATGGTTGCGTTTTGATGCAACGAAAGAAGGTTATTGCGTACGCATCACGTCAGTTGAAGATTCACGAGCAGAACTATACAACTCATGATTTAGAGTTGGGGGCCGTTGTTTTTGCACTTAAGATTTGGAGACATTATTTGTATGGGGTCAAGAGTACTGTGTACACAGATCACAAAAGTCTTCAACATATCCTCGATCAGAAACAGTTGAACATGAGACAACGAAGATGGATTGAGACGTTGAATGATTACGATTGTGACCTTTTGTATCACCCGGGTAAGGCCAATGTTGTGGCTGATGCATTGAGTCGTAAAGAAAGGACTGAACCTCGCAGGGTTAGGGCCTTGAATATGACAGTTAGATCAAACCTCGCAAGGCAGATTCTTGAGGCACAACAAGAAGCCTTAAAGGAAGAGAATTTTGTGAAAGAAAACGTAAGAGGTATGGTTAAGAAATTTGAGATTCGAGCAGATGGTACTAGGTACTTTGTAGGACGTCTTTGGGTTCCGAAGTTTGGTGAACTGCGACAACTTGTTTTGGATGAGGCTCATAAGTCTAGGTACTCTATTCATCCTGGTTCAGGGAAGATGTACCATGATCTTAAGGAGCTATATTGGTGGCCAAATTTGAAAGGTGATGTGGCTACGTATGTGGCTAAGTGTTTGACCTGTTCTAAGGTCAAAGCTGAACATCAAAAACCGTCCGGATTGTTGGTACAACCAGAAATTCCCGAGTGGAAGTGGGAAGGTATCACTATGGATTTTATCACTAAGTTACCAAGAGTTTCGGGTGGCTACGATGCGATTTGGGTGATTGTAGATCGACTCACTAAGTCGGCTCACTTTTTGCCGATTAGGGAAACCGATTCCATGGAAAAACTCACCCGTTTGTATTTGAAAGAGATTGTTTCGAGGCATGGTGTTCCCGTTTCTATAATTTCTGACAGAGATAGTCGATTTGTATCGAGATTTTGGCAATCGTTGCAAGAAGCCTTGGGCACTAGATTGGATATGAGCACCGCTTATCATCCTCAAACGGATGGTCAAAGTGAGAGGACCATTCAGACATTAGAAGATATGTTGCGAGCTTGTGTGATTGATTTTGGAAATGGGTGGGATAGGTATTTGCCGTTAGCTGAGTTTTCTTATAACAACAGCTACCACGCAAGTATTAAAGCCGCACCGTTTGAAGCTTTGTACGGTAGGAAATGTAGATCTCCTATTTGTTGGAATGAGGTTGGGGATGCTCAACTTACAGGTCCAGAGATTATTCACGAGACTACTGAGAAGATTGTTCAAATTAAAGAAAGGTTGAGAACTGCTAGAAGTCGGCAAAAGAGTTATGCCGACAAAGGAAGGAAAGATGTTGAATTTCAGGTCAGTGATCCTGTTATGTTGAAAGTTTCACCTTGGAAGGGTGTGGTACGTTTTGGTAAAAGGGGAAAGTTGAATCCTCGATTTGTTGGACCTTTTGGGATTATTGAGAGAGTTGGACCAGTGGCTTATCGTTTGAAATTGCCACAAGAACTCAGTACTATTTGTGACGTTTTTTCATGTATCGAATTTAAAGAAGTGTTTGGCCGAGGCCAATGAAACTATTCTTTTTGATGAACTTCATGTTGATAAACAACTCCATTTTATTGAGGAACCTGTCGAGATTATGGATCGAGAGGTTAAGACTCTTAAGCAGAGTAGAATTCCTATTGTTCGAGCTAGATGGAACGCCAGGCGCGATCCCGAGTTCACTTGGGAGCGTGAAGGTTAGATGAGGCAGAAGTACCCGCATTTGTTCCCAAATGATGAGAAAACCCCTGCACCTGCTTAAATTTCGGGACGAAATTTCCGTAACGGGAAGGTACTGTAACGACCCTACTTTTTCCGTTATCTTTTACCGTTAATTATTTAACGACCGTTAACTGTTAGTGTGCCACGTCATTTCCATGACCTATATTATTATTTTTGTAATAATATATATATAATAATTATTATGTGTTATGTGGATATATGTATTCATATTTTAAATTATACGTTTCTACGTTCCGCGGATTTCCATCCGGCGAATCTTTTCGGTTTTTAAACCAACGGTCGAGCTTTCTGGATTTTTAAATCCTAAATATTTTAAATATGATATTTTAAGGTCATATTATTAATAGGTGTATTTATATTTATTTTTCGTCGCGCGTTCGTTATCTTTCCGGATTTTAAATCGCGTAAGCGTGTTTTCGCGTTTCGGGTTTCGTTCGGGCTTTCGGGCCATCAGGAAATTACATTTAAGTGAGATGGACCAAGTGGGGCCCACCCCACTAAAGAATTCGGCTGAATTAGGGAGGGGGAGCACTCCCTTGCTTTTCCATTTTTCTTGTTTTATTTTTATTTCACAAATTAAGAAGCCTAAACCTAAAATCCAATTTTTGCTCTCACCCTCTCCTCTCCCCTCTCCTTTGTGCCGCCACCACCACCACCATAAACCACCATGATCATCTAAAATTGTTACTTGGATCATTAAATCGTTTGCATAATCGTGTTCCTCTCTCCGTTCTCTACGCGATCATATACTTTGATTCTTGATTAGGGTATAAACCCTAACCCTAGATCTTTTCATTTTTATTTATATCTCTGTATTTTGATGTTATATGATTAGTATGATATGTATAAGTTGTTGTAATGTTGTTTGGATGCGTAGAATTACTCGTTTGTTCATGTTTTCGGTTTGTAAATTTTGGACAGCAGTTTGAATCGTATATTCTGACTATATAACTGATATGAATGTTAAAATAAAGTACATAAATGAGTTCCTCTCATCAAGACATTAACTTTAGACTCCGGATTCATGTCGTTTCGATTCCCGGAGCCCTAGATACGCTTAATTTGGTTTTTGTTAAAGATTGAAAGGTGTTTTTGGCATGAACAAGGTTGGGTCCGACTTTGTGACCATCCTTGGTGTCTTTAGGGTGCCTCATTTGGTTAGGACTGATGGTGAGACGAATATTCATGTTCGGGTCACCTAAATCCGAGCCACGGTTCACCCGTTTTGCCCGAATTACTGTTTTGAGTAAAATGATTTCCCAATTGAAGTCATGGCTGATATGCACGACTTAGGGACTGTTCTTGGAGTGTTCTTGAGTTCATAAATGTGTCGGGTGGTTTGAGTAGGTGAAGTTACATATGTGGCTTGCCCGAAACCGACACCCGGGGCTCAAGATACGACCCGGCGAACTTTTAAATTTATACTTATGGTTAATGATTCAACTTGTGATAAAAATTTATGGATTTCATTATTAAATAAATTACTTATGTTAAAGAAGTAATTATTTTATTTTAAGACTTTTAATATAATTATTTATTATATTATTTAATTATTAATTATAATTTAATTAACATTTTAATTAAACTTATGATTAGTAATACTTTTATTATTAAAGGAAAATACTTATGATAAGTATTAAATTTAATTATGAGAAATTATTATAAGACTTATAATAAAGATTAAATAATTATTTAATTATTATAAGACTTAATTATTAGTTAATTATGACTTAATTATTAAATACTTATGATTTAATAATTTTAATTAGAAACTTATGATATGATTAATAATTCATTATTAATTAATAATACTTATGATATGATTTAAAATTTATTATAAATTAATAATATTTATATTATGATTGACATTTAATTAATTAATTAAATACTTATGTTATACTAATTATAACATTTCAACTTATATTAACTTTAATAATTCATTTTATTTAATTAAACTTATGTTAAGACATTATTATACACATTTGACTTTAAATAACATTATAACCTATGTTATTATTATAACTTACACTTTTAAAATTAATGTTGATTATGTTTGACCAAGGTTGACTTTTGAGTTGACTTTCGGTTGACTTTGACTTTCAGTTGACTTCTGTTGACTTTCTAAATAAGGAAACTTTCCTAACTTCAAAACTTTCTAAAAATAGAACTTTCTAAATTTGGAAACTTTCCAAAAATAGAAACTTTCCAAAAATAGAAACTTTCCAAAAATAGAAACTTTCCAAAAATAGAAACTTTCCAAAAATAGAAACTTTCCTAAAATAGAAAACTTTCCAAAAATGGAAACCTGCTAAAAATAGAAACTTTCTAAAAATAGAAAGTGTGTGTCCTTATGCTGTTCCAATCAAACCGATGCTTGTTGAGTAATGTTCTATGCCTACTTGCAACATGTACAATAGCTATCATACTAAGACTTGACCTAAGTTATTTATTTATATCGACCTGCTTTATTTATAGGTCGGCGTTGTGATCATTCCTGATCACTTTACTTCATTTGCTGTTCGCATGTTTGTGTGGTTACTTCGTTTGCTATTAAGGTGAGTTATAGTCCCATTTTCTATTTTAAATCTTTTGGGATGAGAATACATGCAATTTATTTTATATTTTGGACACAAGTGGAAGTTGGTTTAAATTATTCATTGTGAGTTGAACAAAAATATTCCCTAGTCTGGTAACTGTAATCACTGGTTTCTACTGGTGAACGCGAATCCTATGGATAGATCTATCGGGTTTGACAACCCCATTTCGAGCTAGTCGCGCTAGCAATTTATAATCGGAATGTTTAGTACTTCGTATTTTGTTGTAGATACACTTGTTCGGTGTATATTATTTATTGTGTTTGGCAAGGGGTAAATAAATGGTTAAGTGGTTACCAGGTGGCTCACGGAAAATGGAATAATGTTTTATTATATGTTTTCTAGCATATAATTTGGTGGTTTAAAAAGGAGTTTTATGTTTTCAAACATAAATTTTTATTGTTTAAATTAAATATTGTTTGCAATATTAAACCTATAATTCACTCAACATTTTTGTTGACAGTTACTCGCATGTTTTATTCTCAGGTTCATGATTGATTGCTTCCGCTGTGCTTAGAGAGTCTGCATATTTATGATGGCAGCTTTTGTTAAACATTAACTTGCATTCTATTTTGTTATATTAAAAAGTGGTTGTTTGTTGACTTTATTTTGGTCAACTTTTGGTTAAAGTATTATTGTATAGTTTTTCTAAACTTATACATCTTAGTAGATTTCCTTTATAGGTAATCATTTTTAAATAAAGAATGCAAGGTTGTTTTATTAAATTCATATAGAGTTTCGATCAAGCTGTGGGACCAAGTGACGGAGCCGTTAAGTGTTTTGACGGAGTCGTCACAATTACTATGATTATTTTTACCAAAATTATTATTTTATTTTCATTAAAACTATTATTATTATTATTATCAGTAGTACCTATATCAATATTACCAAAAATAATTATGTTTATGAAAATAAAAGTTTTAAAGATATTATTAAGGTTGTAAGTATGTTTTCAATCAAATTAACAAAGTTTATATAAATATTCATATATAACATGTTAGCTATTTTTATTAAAATACTAATCAAATATATATTAATATATCTATATAAATATTAACATTTCAATATATATACAAACTAGATAAGTATAATATATAATATATAAATTTGTTCGATTACGATTTTACGTTTTAATATATATACAAATAATATAGGTTCGTGAATCCAAGGCCAACCCTGCATTGTTCAATATAGTCATATGTATTTTTACTACAAAATACATTGGGTGAGTTCATTTGATTCCCTTTTACTCTTTACATTTTTGGGACTGAGAATACATGCGCTACTATTACAACTGCTATATTAAATGCTTTTGAAATACATTTTGAACTGCGAATACATGAAATGCTTTTATAAATGTTTGACGAGATAGACACAAGCAAAACATTCCTCGAATGAATTATGTGGACGTGATAAATGCCACCATTGAATTATGTGGACGTGATAATTGCCACAATTGATATGAATATTTTTCCCTTGATTATTATTGCTTGGTAACCTAAGAATTAGGGAACATCACTAATTTTGAGAATTAGTGCACGCCTAATTGACGCGAATCCTAAAGGTAGCTACCGGGTTTAACACCCCCACCCAGAATGTTCACTGAACGGAAGGGCTAGTGGGCATGATGTTTAGTACTTCGAAGTTTATATGATTATTATACAGAAGAGATGTTCTGTTTTGAGATATTATTATGCGCATTATATGTTAAGGTCGGTTACCAAGCCAAGCTATGAAAGCAATGAAAAGTGAATGTTATATATCGAGAGTATGATTTTATACACAGTTTATGTGTATGTTATTTTTGTGCACAAGATATGTGTACGGTTACTAAGATTTACGAAAGATGATTTCGTACACGAGAAAGGTGTACTGTATTTAAAAGATATCGCATGTACATTACAGGTGGGTATAAGATTCGGGCCCATTTGTACCATGCAGGATTTAAATCTTGTGGTCTATCAAAATGATGAATTTTATTGTTTTATGATAAACCTATGAACTCACCAATCTTTTGGTTGACACTTTAAAGCATGTTTATTCTTAGGTACGAAAGAAATCTTCCGCTGTGCATTTGCTCATTTTAGAGATATTACTTGGAGTCATTCATGACATATTTCAAAAGACGTTGCATTCGAGTCGATGAGTTCATCAAGATTATTATTAAGTCAATTATAGTTGGATATATTATGAAATGGTATGAATGTCGTCAACTTTCTATGAAATGAAAGTTTGTCTTTTAAAAACGAATGCAATATTTGTAAAATGTATCATATAGAGGTCAAGTACCTCGCGATGTAACCAAATGTAATGTATTCGTCCAGATGGATTAGGACGGGTCCTTTCACATGCTTCACCAACAGACTGTAATTTAAAGACTTGAAACCTATTATGAATATATATGATTCTACTTTTCTAAAACATTTTATGATATAACGATTTCCATTATTTTAACCTTTAAACAAAATAATTCTTAAATATATTTAGTTTTGGAAAACAAAATTATCATATTTATTTGATTTAGTTTCAAACGTACAAAAACGTTTTCAGTTTAAAAAGAACTTTATTATTAAAACGTATATAACTTTTATAAATATCTAGAACCACTTTTGACAACTCATTACTTAACCAGTATGATAAAGATAACGATATTTATATTTTATTTTATTAAATATATATAACGATTTAAATTAATATTATATATATTTATACGCGTATTATACGTACATAGTTATACTTTTACTATACTTAAACTTTACCTTTACTTTATTTTTACTTTACTTTAACTTTAATAATTCACTTTAATAATTCATACTTTAATAATTCCTACTTTAATAATTCACTTTAATAATTCATACTTTAATAATTCACTTTAATAATTCATACTTTAATAATTCAAAAATCTATTATAAATAGAATTCAATAGGTTTCATTATTTCATAGAAACTTGAAAATATTTTCTCTAAACTCTCTCAATCGATTTACATATATATATTTACTCCGTATTATTTCAAGATATTATTAGTATACATAAAATATTACGACGGAGTGCTGTCCGAGTGATTTCGAAATTGTTTTTCGAGCGGGATAGAGCTAAGAAAATTATGAGTTATAGCTATGGAGGTTATGGGTATGGTTCGGGAGTATTGCTCGTAAGTCAAACTAGTGTTTATCATCTCCGTTGCATCTATGTATTTTTCCTGCAATATTGAATCTCAATATTGATACGTGAGTACTCATAATTTAATTTTTATATATTAATAGTGTATCCCTGACTAGTGCTCGAGAATATAGGATTATGCATGCTTGTACTTTTGATATTGCCATTAGATAGGATATGTTGAATCCTGAATTAGTTACGTATGCGGTTGAGATAAGGTATAAGATATGCATGTCATTGGAAAGCTAGCGAAAAATTAAGAACTTTTCATTTAGATATCGAATGGTTTCGATACGGATTTGAAGTTATAGTCAATTGAATTTTTGTATTATTATTAAAAATGATTATTATTATCGTCGTTATTATCGTCGTTCTAGTTTTATATTATTATTATTATTACTATTATTATCGTTATCAATAAAAGTAATTATCATTAAAAATTGTTATTTTTATTATTATTACTATCGTTATTATCGTTAAAGTTATAATTAGTATTATTATTATTATTATCTAATTATTATTATTATTATTATTATTATTATTATTAATATATATATATATATATATATATATCATTATTTAAAAATGGTTATTGTTATTGTTATTGTTATTATTATTATTATCATTAAATTAGTTATTAGTATTATCGTTAATAATATCATAGTAATTATCATTATTAGTATTATTTTAATTAAAACTAATATTAGCAACACCTAATTATTTTGATTACTATTATTATCATTATTATGAACACGATATAAAAGACGATTAAAAGCTATTAAACGAAACGATTAGGAAATAATGAGTATGAGTATCATGATGAAATTAAAATATTATAAGATATTGATTTAGATAAAATTATCGTTCTTATTATTTTTATCATTACTATTATTATTAAAAGTATCGTTAGTATTAAAAACTATCATTTTAATAAATAATATCATTTTAATAGAAATGTCATTGTTATTATAAAATATCATTATTATTATCATTTTAAATAGAATTATTATTTTAAAGTTAATATTAAAAAGTATCGTAAATATTAAAGTTATCATAATTAGAATTATCATTTTATCATAATGTCATTTTTAGTAATTATAAATATTGATATTTTTATTAATAGAATAATAATTATTATTACAAAATATTATAACTTTTACTTACTATTATTATAGATATTATTTTATCAAATAAATATGTGATACAAACATATTTTACTACGTGTAATAAAATTACTTTAATAATACCTATCATATTATCTTTATGATATTAAATGAACTCTATAAATTTTATTACTTAATATATATATATAAGTATATTTTATTATATAAATTTTAATATAAAATTTTATTTATTAATAAATGAATTATATTATTTACTCTAATAAATCTTTTAAAAATATTTAAAAATATAAAACGACGATATTTAAACTATATATTAATCATGTATAGATTTTGGAAATTATTTTGAGTCAAATTGACTTTTGTTGACCTTTACATATTATTCTCGAGCATTAGGATTGTGATACACTATGATTTGACCTAATTTGTTAGACAAATATTGACCAACACATAAATATATATAATTAATTTAGGTTTGTGAATCCGAGGCCAACCTTGCATTTGTTCAATGACGTTATATGTATTTTTACTATGAAATACAGTATGGTGAGTTTCATTTGCCTTTTTACCCTTTATATTTTTGGGCTGAGAATACATGCGCAATTTTTATAAATGTTTTACGAAATAGACACAAGTAATTGAAACTACATTATATGGGTGAATGATCGAAGCCGAATATGCCCCTTTTGCTTGGTAACCTAAGAATTAGTAAACCGATCTACTAATTGACGCGAATCCTAAAGATAGATCTATTGGGCCTAACGAACCCCATCCAAAGTACCGGATGCTTTAGTACTTCGATGTTGTTTTTATCATGTCCGAAGAATTTCCCGGAATGATAGGGGATATTCTTATATGCATCTTGTTAATGTCGGTTACCAGGTGTTCACCATATGAATGATTATTTTTGTCTCTATGCATGGGACGTATATTTATGAGAAATGGAAATGAAATTCTTGTGGTCTATTAAAATGATGGAAATGAATGATTATGATAAACTAATGAACTCACCAACCTTTTGGTTGACACTTTAAAGCATGTTTATTCTCAGGTATTAAAAAAATCTTC
Source organism: Rutidosis leptorrhynchoides (assembly GCF_046630445.1). Classification (NCBI taxonomy): domain Eukaryota; kingdom Viridiplantae; phylum Streptophyta; class Magnoliopsida; order Asterales; family Asteraceae; genus Rutidosis; species Rutidosis leptorrhynchoides. The sequence goes on along the minus strand of NC_092341.1, from coordinate 273,830,951 downwards.
CATTGTGCATTAGCTCATTTTAAAGATATTACTTGGAATCATTCATGGCATATTTCAAAAGACGTTGCATTCAAGTCGTTGAGTTCAGAAAAAATTATGATTAAGTAAATGACAGATTAGATCATTTATAGATGGATATTACGAAATGGTATGCATGCCTGTCAACTTTAGATGTAATGAAAGATTGTCTTTTAAAACGAATGCAATGTTTGTAAAATGTGTCATATAGAGGTCAAATACCTCGCGATGTAATCATATGTTATTGTATTCGTTCTTATGGATTAGGACGGGTCGTCTCAAACAGATTGCGCTTTATCGTCGTGGGCTTATGCTGGATTTATTATGGGCGCTATTGATGCATGTAATTATGTTGCCGTTATCCTCGACTATGCATGTAATTGTGCGGCCTTTGTGCACTTTATCTCTTGTCTCACGATCTCCAGCTCGATTCCTTACAAAGTTCTGTTAACTTTCTTCAGTGGTAAGTAATTCTTCCCCGAGCTATGTATTTGTGTGGCCATTATCCTCAACTATCATGTTGTACAATATCACACAACAATACAATATTCCTCTCATCTTGTTGACACCGTGTACTCCTCCATACATTTGTAAAATGTGAAATCTATCCTGAAGAACATCGAATTTTCTCTCGACATCCTTAATTGCACTTTCTTGATATCTTTTGAATTTTGCACGTGACTCATCAGTTGGAGACGTAAATGCATTGATTAACGTTACTCAATCAAGATAAATATTATCCGCTAAATAATAATCATTTATGTATTCATAACCGTTAACAGTAAATGGTGCTTATGGCGCAGTTCCATTCTTTATTTCATCGAACAATGGAGATCAATTCAAAACATTAACATTGTTGTTCGCACCCGCTGCACCGAAAAATGCATGTCAAATCTATGTATCATATGAAACAACGACTTCAAGAACTATGGTCGGGTGACCTTGATGACCACTAGCATATTGGCCTTTTCACGCAACCGGACAATTATTCCACTTTCAATGCATGTAGTCGATGTTTCCGAGCATACCCGTAAAACCATCTCATTCTTCATGAATGTAACCTCGACCCAGTGAAATTCTTTGATTAAAACTTTCACCCTCTTCTCGATCTAATTCTTCGACGTATGCTCGCAAAAGATTCAATTCTTATTCGTCATCCGAATCCGTAGTATCAAAAATTATAAACAAAGATATTGCATAATGAAAATTGTTTATAAATAGTATACAAATGGTGAGAGAATTGTATGTAAAATGATAAGTGAAATGACGTATTTATAGGTAAATAATAATATTTTTATATTATAACTTTTATAACGTTATTATATTTGTTTTAATTAAACGGTCAACCGAGCTGGCTTCATCTGATTTGATACTCGCTGCAACAAGTTACTAATTCTTCCTGTGATGCTCTTCATCACGCCACTGGGATTCCCACCCATCACGCCACGTTACTGGCGTGATGGTAGCGCTAAGGTGGCTATGCGGATGGGTTACGCGCGTTAATACAGGTCCTATTACGCCGTCACCATTGGATGAAGAGAAGAAAACAATAAGAATCACTTCATCGAATACATTTCGTGTCAATTGCTCAAACTATTGTTTCAAAATCTCCAAATTCAAATTCTTTTGTTTAACCAAAGTAAATCTCTTTCCTTTCAGCTGGCCTTTTGTCTTCATTTTGTAGTGAAGGCGTCTAGAAACGGAAAAAATATCTAATATGGTTCAAACACTTTTGAAATAATGGTGAGGAACAAAAGAGAATAATAATTTGATGGTGGGAAAACAAGAGATTTGCAATTTGATGGTGGGCTAATGAAGCAAAAGCATCTTTATTTCTGTTTGCATCTCATAACACGTACGGAACTCACATGGCACCACCTCTCTATTTTGTTTTAAAATTTAAATGTATTTCACAAATCATTTTCAACTTTATTACAGTAGTAGAATCTATACAAATCAACATATTCTAGGTTGAACTGCCCAAATAATGGCCTTTTCCCAGACTTCCACACCTGAAAAATGGCCCCTCTTCTTCATTTTCCCATTTAAGTAAAGGGAGCTGATACGTACACCACTTAATTTTTACCATACACCACCAAAATTTAATTTTGGACCATTTTACTCTTTCTCATAATTAATTTAGGGAAAAAGGCCTTGAGTTAGAAAGGGTAAAATAGTCAAAGATTGTAGTTTGGTGGTGTATGGCAAAAAACAATTGGTGTACGGATCGACTCCCGTAAGTAAAACCATAATAATCAAAAAGAATCGGTCACAATTTCTATTCTCCACTATTTTTTCTCATTTTTATACATTTAAGACTAAGGTAAAAGTAAAGATAAGACTAGAAAGTTTACAAAACGTAACCGTAACTTTTTTGAATTATGCTTTTTTTTTTTTTTTTTTTTTTTCTGAAGACGATTGATTTGGACGGAGAGAGTAAATTTTATATTGTTAAAATTAAAGAAGCAAGAGTTGAGGGGGTATGAAGTGAAAAACACCAAACCCCATAAACAAACACACATTGCTTTTTCCGTCACACTATTTCCGACGCAACATCATGATGAAACGACATCGTTTGTGTTTGGTTAAGTTCCCCATTGTTTGCTGCTTTTTTCGATTTCCATACGTTGGAAAAAACCCAATAACGTCTTTTTGTTCAACAAAGACCCTCCACACGTGCATTCCTTAATTTGTAACCTGTGCCATTTTTCTTCTTTATTTTATTTTATTTTATTTTATTTTATTTTACTTTATTATATATATATATATATATATATATATATATATATATATATATATATATATATATATATATATATATATTGGTTTTCCGTTCACAAACACATACTCCGTATTAGCATAAACAAATATTATAAATACAACTTGCCACTTTTATTATTTTCCAACTTTTCTTTACTTTAAACTGTATTTAACATTATAATAATTTATAATTATAATTTTTATTTCAAATTTAGAATTACAATAAAAAATGAAGTACGAAATTCAAATTCATGTCCGGGATTATAAAAATTCAAAAATAGTGTACTCCTAAATTCTAAATTAATAAGGGTGAATATTTTACACTATTTAAAATTTCAAATTTACTAGCTTAGCCGTTAGGTGTTAAAAATTCGGTATAACATTAAATATCTAAATCAATAATGTATACTTTAAGTAAATGTAATTAAATGCTAGTTTTATCAAGGACGCGTGACTAGCTAGAATTAAATCCACAGACGATTTAACGATTAACAAATTACTGAATGAAACAAGGCACACACAAACAAAATTTGGAGAAGCAATATCTTTATATAAATAATTGTAGATTTGTAGTAGAAGTACGTAATAAATTGTACTACGTACAATCTAATTAAAATGCATAACTTAAATGTACTATCGTTAAATGCAACTCATTTATAGAGTATATGAATATGAATATGAATTTTTCTTTTACACTATAAAAAGTATATACTACTAACAATTCAAGTAAAGAATTAGTTGTCAAGACTAGCACGTAGTAATTTCTTTTCTTTTTACACGAAACTTATTATTATACATTTCTCAATTTCCTATTTTTTTTTTTTTTAAAGAAAGAATCTAAATTTCTGTCGGTTACCGTCAACTCCGGCGTTAACTCCGTCAAGATTTTGAGACAGATTCCACAAGCTTTCCGATCTTTTCCACCAACTCCGGTGATATTTTCTTTACCGGTTTCTTTTCTTTCACTTGCTTAAAATCAAACCCGAAAACATCCGAAACCTCTTCGGAGCTCCACCCGGCTTTCTGGAGCGACTCCGATAACCGATTAGCTTTCAATAATAACGCATCAAGTACCGCTTGATTATCCAACAATACCATCTCCCCGTCGAAAAACCCGGAAGAATTCACATCCACTATTTCCGCCACGTCAGCTTCATCCCACCCACCTTTTTTCAAAACCGACCCGATTTGTTCCACATACGTATCCACCCATTTCGGTACCCCGGATCTTGGTATTTCATAATACCGATCCGGCGATGAAGAACACGATGAACACGTGTTTGAATTCGAATTCCTCCTTTTTCGGTCGACAGCAGCATCACTCCAAAACTCAATCCAACGTGGCGTTTTCCCGCCTGCAACGGCGTCTAAACTCCGTCTACAAATATTATTCGAAACATTTTTATGATTGCAACAAATTTGCTTCGTGATATTTTTAGGATCCGATTTTGCAAATAACGTTGACTTTTCACGGTCAAAGAAGTCAATAAGGTCAAACCCACAACAAAATATTTGATTCTCATCAATGTAAAAAATAGGGTTTCCGGCTAACGTAGGGTTACACGGAATGTAACAATGATTAAAAACAGGGACTAAAAGTGGGGCCCTTTTTAGCGCATTTCTCGCTATTTTCATTGCTTGTTCCGGAACATTTGGCCGTACACCCCAAGATTTAGACCATAGTGCGTTTCTAGCTATATGAAATGATATAGCTGCTATAGGTAGATCAAGTGTTGCGCGAAGTTGTTGACGTGCTGAACCGGTGGATCGCCAATCTGGGAAACCCGGTCCGACCGGTAACCCGGCTGAAAGAACGGCTTTTAAGTCAGGTGGAAATGCGAACCCGAACTCAGCTTCGGCACGTGCGAATTCTTTGTCGGATAAACCTTGTTGGACTTGTATGTTGGAGTTTTTAAGGTGGGTTAGTACTTTTTCGGCTAAGGTGGTGAAGGAGATGAGACTGTTGCGTGCCGGAAGTGGGGTTGAGGGTTGTGATGCGGCAGCTCTGGCGGAGAGACGGCGGAGTCCGGCGAGGTGTGCTGGGTTTAAACCGGTCATTCTACGATCAACGTCCACCATTTTTAATTTTTTTATTAAAATGAGATGAGATGAAATTATATAATAAAGTGAAAGGATTTAGGGAAAAAGAATGAAACGCAGTCGGAAAAATGAAAACTTTATGTGAAAGAGAGAGAAAGTGAAGAAGTGATATAATGGTGAAGTGAAAATAGGGGAAAGAAAAAGGAAGGGATGATGGGTCGATTGTAAAGAAAGGTTGGGTATTTGTAGCAACTGTAATGGTGGGTCCATATTGGTTTAATTAGATCTTGCTTGTGATTGTTCATTTCTATTTCTATTTCTATTTCTGTTTCTGTTTCTAACAACGAGTATTTATTTATTTAGTTCTATTTTTTATTTATAAAAATTTATATAAAAATTGGTGGCTCAACACTTGGATCTGCTCGTTTGTTAGTTGCTAACTTGCTATGGTGGGTTTCACCCTGTTGGTGAAGGTCACAGACGGTGACCAGAGGATGGTAAGTCAGAGGTGCTGGATTAGGGGTTGGGGTGAGTGTGGAGTTCGTAGCGGATTGGAGTTAGATTGTTGTCGTGGATATGTTTGCCGGTATTTTTCTTTCCGTTGGTGTCTCTTAGTTTGGACCTGGTGAAGATCTTCCTATTTGAGATCTGATTCTAAATTGCGGGGAGGTTTTTACGCTTTGGGCTATTCTTTAGACGATTGAGGTTGCTCTGTTGTTGCTGAGTTTGTTCTATTATTGTTATATTATTGTTGTTGTTGTTATGTTATGTTTTGTTTATTTTTGCTTGGTGCAATCGGCCGTTTTAAGTTTCCTTTGTTTGACGTGTTTAGAGTAATTTTGTTTTCTAGCAAAGTGCGTTTTCCACCATGTTGGGTGGAACTTTTAAATTGAACCTTAAAAGTTGTATTACTTCCTTGGTTCCCTCTGGGTACTGATGTTGTATCGATTTTCGTTTTTGAATTGCAAAATGTTCAACTTAATGATGATCTAGATTGCTGGCGTTGGGAATTATCTTATGTTGGTTGTTTTTCACTCAATTCAGCAAGGACTCGCATAGATTATGTTATACTTCCTACAAGAAACATTAGCACAAGATGGTTTAAATTCTTGCCCCGAAAAGTTAATATATTCATGTCAAGATTTTCTTTTGATAAATTGCCTCACCATTTAAATATTGCATTGTGAGGTATGGAGATTCAATCCATTTTGTGTCCTATTTGTAATCGGGTAATCGTGGAGTTGAGAATTCAGATCATTTATTTTTCATGAGTCCCAATTCAAGCAATTAATGGTGGGTTATTTGTCTTTGGCTCGATAACGCTCTCTTTCATTTTCTAACTAGTAGAATTTCTTAACTTGGCACTCATCGTGGTCAGCTCCTCAAGCTTCAAAATGAAAGGTTATTGCGATCGATTAACTACTCTTGGTTAATTCTGTAATTTTGTAATTGTGTTGTTTTTAATGACAACTCAATGAAAAAATGTATGTTTTTTGATTTAGTTAGATCCTATTGTTTTTTTGGCTTCAATAATAGGGGTTCCGTAATTTCAAATTGGAATTCATGACTCCTTATGCCGTTGTAGTATGTATTTGCTCTTCTAACTTCTTGTTTGAATGTTTCTCTATAAGACTAAGCCGTTAAAAAAAGTAGGATTTTCTGTAACTATAAATATGCGGTTTGTCGATTTATGAAAGGTGATCATAAAAATTAGGATGTGTGGTTTGCTAGATTTGGGATTACGTGTACTTTAATATGTAGCCTTTAGAGCACATGAAGTTGATAGGTATTTTTCGCCATTTCCAAATTCGACGCCGAGAAACCGGCGTTAAACCGCCGTCGGTGCTCACCGTCGGGGATTAGTGTCGTCTTCAAGACTTTGGTTTTGCACTGAAGCACTCCACACTCCCCACCGAATTAGACACTGTGACGCCCTTGAACCCATTACCAGAAATGACAATAATTTTTACTGTTAACTTGCGCGGCGCGCACATATGCTCCATGACGCACACCATAACGGAAAAGCACTCCCGATGCAGTTTATGCAAAATGATCTGGAGAACAATGATACTGCGCGCCGCACCCAAGACCTGCGTGGCACGCAGTAAGCCTGTCCCGACCTCCAGCTTAAAAAATCAACTTTTGGCCCATTTTTGCACTTGACCCGTTTAAGTCAATGAACATTCGTCTTACCCTTTTTGGCGTGACAAGGCGACACTAACCTTACAACCTGAGACTTGGCATCAACCAAGCGTTTCTAGCATAAATAAACATACCAATAATCTTTTCAACAAATTTATAAGCTTGACACAACTAATTTCATTATCGACCATGACCTTACATTAAACTTTCTTAAATCTTTCATCAATCTTTATACATAATCTTTGACCACTTAGTTTAAACCAAAACATTATCTTTGTACACAATCTTTGACCACTTGGTTTACACCAAAACATTTAACAGAATAATACATTCCTTAACGGACATAAACTCAAGGCGTCAATACAAGCTGTTATCAAAAGCATGATTCAATTAGAGACTTGCATACCATTTCTAATGTCATATTGCTTCATCTAGTCCCTTGTTGGTCCCTTACCATCCTGATGTACTTAGAACCTAGAAAAGATAAACAACATAAAAGGGTAAGCATAACGCTTAGTAAGTGTATAGTAAGTAATTAGGCAACATTCATTTCTTAACATTCTTAATTTGCATTGGGCATCATTAACTTTTTCGAATCTGAATCCTAATCTTTCAAGGGTTGACCAAAGTCACACCACTTGCATCATTAATCTTACAAGGGTTTGACCGAAGTCTCGCCACTTACCTTTAACTTCTTATATTTATCTTTGTTTCTCATAAATTTTTTTAATAAGATCCCATGACACATCCACAAGTCTTTTTACATACAAACATACTTCTTAACATTTTCATAAAAATCAAACTCATTTTTATGACCATGACACTACCCATACAAATCATGGTCAAATCATAATTTTAATTTCATTGAAGCATTATATCGAGCATATTGTGTGCACAAATTGGTGTGACTCAAACCATCCATAAAATCCTCAACCTTTACATAACTTCATTAATCGTTATCAACATCCTTCCATACTAGAATAATAACTTTTAACAAACTAAATTCGTTTTTATGCTAGTGTCATACTTAAACATAAAAATCTAATAATAATTCAAGCGTGAATAAAACATAAACCCGTCCTAAATCAAAGCTTCACATCTATATCTTTCAAAAATCGACTTAAGTCAACAAACCCTAATAATCATAAACATAAAGAGGTTAGGGTTTCATACCAATCTATTGATAATGGAGATGATAGTTATGACATAACCAAAATTTGACCTCCTCTTTATGGGTGGATGCTTCAATTGATCAAACCCACAATCATAGCTTCCAATTTCTTCTAATTCGTCATTTTCTCACTCTAAACTCTCTCTCACTAGAGTGAGGGTTCTATGGAAATTCTAGAACTCAAATGAAGTGTCCAGATCCTACAATGAGGTTAAAAATTATTCCAAAGTAAATACCCAAAATGCCCCTTCATTAAAAGCGTAATTGTAAAACTGGACTTTCTGGCCGGCTTGGTGCGCGACGTGCCCCAACTCTGAAATTGGGCATTTACAACTCTCCTCCCGTTAAACTGTTAGCGTTCTTATGAACCTCACTTGGTATTTTAGCAGTTATCACTATATTAATCATTCCACAGTCCTTTCAGTACATTCAGAACCTCTTTTCGAATTTCCTTGCACTTAAATAGCACCAAAATCTTGTTCCTTAGTCGATTTTTCTTAAACCAAGACTTCATAAAACGTTTTCTGCATAACTCAACTGTCATCTAACTTTGCCATGGTTAGAGGCACCCAGGTTGTCTCCTTAAACACGTACTTCTTAATTGCTCAATTTTGTGATCCAAAACTATTACCAGTTTCTCCATATACCCTAGATAATCATCCTCATCAGTCTCGTTCATTAGTACATATGTCACCCCACAAAATAAATATTTCTTAATTGCGACTCAGGGAATGAGTCTTAAGGTACATCTGACTCGTCAGTGAAGCTAGTTGTTAAGTGTAACAACTTCACTCGTACGCTTCATATAATCGAATCGTTTTATCTATATTACTCAATATTGATAAAATTCTATTTATCAACTAATATTCTTCATAAAAACATTTTTATTGTTAGCTATGACGATCTCACTCAGATTTCGGGACGAAATTTCTTTAACGGGTATGTACTGTGACAAACCGAAAATTTTTGACCAAATTTAAACTTAATCTTTATATGTTTCTGACACGATAAGCAAAGTCTGTAATGTTGAAGTCTCAAAAATTTTGAACTACGTTCATGGATTCATTTAACCTTTGACCAGTCCCGACGATTCACGAGCATTAGTTTGTAAATAAATAGGTACATATAAATATAAATATATGTACATATATAATATTTTGAATCCATAAAGTATACTTTAAACATTAGGAATTAAAAATGTAAAATAATAAATAGAATAAATAAATTACCATTATACATATATATTATTATGAGTCTATATATGAATTCTAATAATAATTATTAACATATTGTGATATATAATATTTAATAAATATTATTATATAATATAGTGTAAAGTTAATATATTATTTGTAATTATAAGTTAAAATAAAAATGATATATCAATATTATTATTATTACTTTCATTATTATTACTAATATTAATATTGATATTAATATTTGTGTTATTAGTATTACTAATTCTAATATGAGATATAAAATAAATAAAATTTGATAAGTATAAGTTATTATATTATTATTATTATAAATATCATTAATAATATTAATATTCTTATAACTAATATTATTTTAAATATCATTAATAATATTATCATTTTTATTATTACCTTTATCAATATTATTATTATTATTAATATCATTAAAGTTATTATTATTAGAAAATAATACAATCTATTATTTTTATCATTAATAATATTAGTACTTCTATTATTATTATTATTATTATTATTATTATTATTATTATTATTATTATTTCTATTATTATTAATCAGTATTATTAGTATAATTATTATAATTATTATTATTATTATTATAATTAATAGTATATCTATATCTATATTATTTATAAATCATAAAAAAACAGAAAAAGATGCATGTACGATTCTGTTTAGCATAGCTTTCAAACTATTCTTAATTGATTCTTCAATCCATAATTTCGTACGATCCAGGAATCAGTCACAGGAACTATCTAAAATTAGTTAGAAATTATTTTCTCTTTTATTTGTTTTATTTTTAATTTTTCTTTATTTTTTTTAAATTTTTTTTGTCTGATTGAGAATTTATACACACGTCCTTTATATAAATGATCAATTTCAGTGTTAATCAATTCATACGACTTTCTATCACCAACTATAACCTATACATTGCATCTATCTACTTCAATTTGATCAAATTAATCCAAAAACTGAAGAACAACTGGTCGCCACCTCTGTTCTTGATTTATTTTACCATTACCTCAAATTCGAAACCCATTTTAAAATCGTTAATTGCATATATGTTAGAAATCATTCGTTTAAACTATCTGCATAGTTTCAAGATTCAATTTTATTTATCGAATTCAAATTTTGGAGTCAAACCTTGATTTTAAAAAGTCAAACAAATTGTTCATGGGGAAATTTGAGATCGTTTTTACGTTTTAAGTTAAATTAAAGGTTCAGATAGTTTCTAATAACGATGTAAAACCTTTTTCATGTTGAAACCATAGTCTAAAATAGCCTCAAATGTTGAATTCGATTTCAAGTTCACAAACGTTCATATTTACTGTTTCAGCTCCTTTTTATTTAATTTCTTTTGTTTTAATTAATTACATCAACTACTAAACATTTCTGTTATGTTTATCAATCCTTAAAACAATTCATTACACTGAGTCATGTTTGATTTCGTCTGTGATCGATTTTCAATTGAAGCAGAAGAAGGGAAATTGAACAGAAAGTAAAATCAGGGTAAATAAATAAAATTGGGGTTTTAATTCAGAAAACGTAAACAGCTCAATGGTTAAGGGATGGTTCGGGTTAGCGTGTGGTCACGGGTTCGAGTCCAGGGGCTGTTATATTTTTGGAACCCATTTCAAAGGAGGTAGTTTTCTAATTTTATATTTATTATTATTATTATTATTATTATTATTATTATTATTATTATTATTATTATTATTATTATTATTATTATTATTATTATTATTATTATTAATTATTATTATGATTATTGTTATTATCATTAGTTATCAATATTACAACTAATATTATAATTATTATTAATATCATCATGAATATAAGTATCATAACCATTATTAGTATTATTATTGATATTATGATCATTAGTAATTATTATTATTGTTATGTTAATATTAATAATATGATCTATATTATTATCATTTTTATTATTAAGAAATATCATTAAGTATTATTATTAGTGTTATTATTAGTATTAATATTGATATAAGTATTATTATTAAGATTACCATTAGTAAAAAGATTGTCATAATTATTATTGACTTTATTGTCAAGTTAAGTATTACTATAACTATCATATTATAATTTATTATTAAAAAAAATAAGTATTATTATCATAACTAAAATTATTAGTATCATCATTAATATTAATATTAAGATTATTATTATTATTACCACTAATATGATTATGAGTATTATTATTTATATTATCATGAGTACTATTATCATATAATTATCAAAATCATTATCAAAACTGTCTTTAACAGTAAAATTAATATTTTTACAATTGTAATTATTAATATCATTATTATTATCATTAATGGAATCATTAGCGTTATTATCATTATTATTAATATCATTATTATCATTTTCACCATTACTAATATTATATTAGTATTATTATAATTACTATTTTTAACAAACAAATCATATTATATATATATATATATATATATATATATATATATATATATATATATATATATATATATATATATATATATATATATATATATATATATTCGTCCGATTTCAATTATGTGTGTTAATATATATACAAATGATATAGGTTCGTGAATCCAAGGCCAACCCTGCATTGTTCAATATCGTCATATGTATTTTTACTACAAAATACAGTATTATGAGTTTCATTTGCTCCCTTTTTAAATGCTTTTGCAATATATATTTTGGGACTGAGAATACATGCGCTGCCTTTATAAATGTTTGACGAAATAGACACAATTACTTAAAACTACATTCTATGGTTGGATTATTAAATCGAATATCACCCCTTTTAGCTTGGTAACCTAAGAATTAGGCAGACGAGAGGTTCTGTTCCTAATTGACGTGAATCCTAAAGATAGATCTATTGGACCTAACAACCCCCATTCAGGTTATGGATGGCTTTAGTACTTCGAGGTTTATATTATACAGACGAGAGGTTCTGTTTGGTGATATTCTATGCATTAAAGTTAATGTCGGTTACCAGGTGTTCAATTTATATGAATGATTTTATCTTTATGCAGACGAGAGGTTCTGCTTATAAATATGAAAATCTTGTGGTCTATTAAAATTATAGAAATGATTGATTATGATAAACCTATGAACTCACCAACCTTTTGATTGACACTTGTAAGCATGTTTATTCTCAGGTATGAAAGAAATCTTCCGCTGTGCATTTGCTCATTTTAGAGATATATTACTTGGAGTCATTCATGACATATTTCAAAAGACGTTGCATTTGAGTCGTTGAGTTCATCAAGATTATTATTAAGTCAATTATAGTTGGATATATTATAAAATGGTATGCATTCCGTCAACTTTCGATGTAATGAAAGTTTGTATTTTAAAAACGAATGCAATGTTTGTAAAATGTATCATATAGAGGTCAAGTACCTTGCGATGTAACCAAATGTAATGTATTCGTCCAGATGGATTAGGACGGGTCGTTATAGGTGGTATCAGAGCGGTGGTCTTAGCGAACCAGGTCTTGTATTAGTGTGTCTAACTGATAGTTGTTTAGATGCATTAGTGAGTCTGGACTTCGACCATGTCTGCATGTCAAAAGTTTTGCTTATCATTTCTTGTCGAAAATTACCTGCTTATCATTCTTAGGGAATCATTTGCTTATCATTTTTAATTTAGACATATCTTACTGCCTGGATTGCATGAATAGTGTACAGACAAAAATTTATATCATAGCGTATCTGTTACTGTAAGCTTTGCCTAACATATTCCGTAAATTCCTCCGTAATTTACGACATCTCTTGTTCTATATATAGATATTCTATGTAATTGGAATATCATCTGATATCCAAAAATCATTTCATATCAAAAACCCTTTATCTAACCGTACAAGATGGAACTCGCAATTAGTTCAAATTCCTCGAATTTCGATAGCTATTCCGACATGGATATTCACCTGAGCTCCGCAAGCAGTGTAACCGGAATGGATCAACCAATCAGCCTTCATCAATTCTGGAGGAATTGGGGATGAGTTCGTAGTCGACTTAATCAATGGAGACGAGAAGAAGGCGATCCTTTCCACCAACCATATTGCTCTATTGGCAAAGAACCTGAAGCACTTATCGGCGAACCAGTCCGAAACACCATTTTCACCCTCATTGCCAAAATATCTCGCAACGATTATATAATGTCTAACCATTCGAAACCTTATTCATCCGCTCATTCCAACCGTCAACCATCCCGGAGTAATAGAAGAAGTCAACGAGCTTCGCGCCCGAGTAACAACTTTGGAGAGTATGGTGCACAACTTACAAGCACCAGCAGCGTCACCGGCATCAACAGTACCATCAACAACAACATCCGCAATACACGCCTCAACATCACAATCTACACCTCGAACATAATCTTCGTTCTACATATCGTTCTACATCGAAGATTCTTTTGTACTAACTGTTAATGGTGAAAATATTTTAACGGGTAGGTAATACCTGATGAATATTTAGATTTCACATTAATAAGTACCCTGTACATTCTTCAAATTCGATTCAACAGTCATTTACTATCCTACTTACATCCACAGTTATACGAATCCGTTCACCACAGAATAACCATTTTTATTCAATTTCATATTTGGATTCTGACTTATCAAAATCCAACAAGTGGCATAATGAAGAAAACATTGGACAAAAATAAAATTTGTTAGAAACAAACAAATTAACTATAAGAAATTCTGTTAAGAATCCACGCTAACAAAATTCTAGCTAACTGTTCCTAGCTAACTGTTAATTCTCTATTACATTATCGCAATTTTAATTATCGTAATTTAATTATCACAATTTAATTATCGCAATTTATTTTTCGCAATTTTTAATTCTTGCAATTTTATTTATCGTCATTTAATTTCTGTTATTTACTTTACGCACTTTAAATATCATCGGATAAATCGGGACACATATACAATTGACATATCATATCGACGCATCTATATATATTAATTGGAATAACCATGGACACTCTATATGCGGTAATGATCGAGTTAGCTATACAGGGTTGAGGTTGATTCCAAAATAATATATATACTTTGAGTTGTGATCGAGTCTGAGACATGTATACAATGGGTCACGATACGTATTAATTAATTCGAATACTATATATTAAACAATATATGAATTATTGAATTACTAACTGTGAACTATTAATTGTGGACTACTAACATTGGACAATTAAAATGAATTAAAATATTGATTATAACATATGAAACTAAACATTTCTTCAAGTTTGCCACTTGATTACATCTTAAACCTCATTTGTATGTTGACGATTACAATCTGCGTTCAAACCTTTCATGATTCTTGAAAACACCTCAATCGAGAGGATGAACCAACCGCACTTCATCTACGGAAGGAAAGATTTAAGCATATAGTTATGCACCTGAAAAACTCTCAGAAACTGAGTAAACATTTAACATGTAGCTGTGCTAATTCTTTTAGCGTTATTATTACCGAAAATAACTTTGCAACTCCTGATCGAGATAGCCAGTTTTGTCACAGCTCCAGCAAGTCAACTTCAATTATTCTTTCGAATCAACCTTATTATAACCTTGATATATATGCGTGCTCTTTTATTGTTACCAGGGAACCTTTCTTATTCCATCATATTACCAGCATACGTACCAGCAACCTCGTTGCACTTTGGCTTAAATCTCTCCGACAAATCACTATATTTATCTATTGAAGTCTTATCATGAACTCATCCACATCTTGTAACTAGAATTGCCGTACCAAATACCGAGAATCAGCAATCAGTATTTTGAAACCTCGCAGCATGTCTACATCAACATTTATATGTATACATATAACATTTATCTCTTAGAATTATGATCTTCCATTCTGAATTTCTGAAAAGCGCTTAGTCTATGAATCGGTTTTCTGAGTTTTGAAAAAGCTGATGAAGCAGTGAAAACTGAAGACTGCCTAAACAGTCAGAAGTTTGATAATAAAGAATGGCATGCTGAAAAATGAATTGAGCAAACCATACTTTGAACAAATCACAAGGACTAAACTTGTACATAAAGAATCCAGATGATTCTATTTCTGATGAAATCTTTAGCGAATACCTTGTTCCGTAATTGTTCTAAATCATTGTGAATGAATTTCTTCATCACATTTTGATTGTAGAATTATAAGATACTATCGTATCTTTCATTATAAATATCCTCTATATTTCTGAAGATATCTTCATAAATATTCTTGTCCGATATTAATTATCTCTCTGCGCTATCTGTGTTACATCATAAAAGAAACTATTTTAGTTTCTAAATTATGAAACCTTCAAGTTTAAAATATGAATGTTATTGAAGTAGTGTTGGGAACTGAAGCATGAGTTAGTATAATATAATGAGACTTGATCAACGTGATTATATTACAGTAAGTCATGCTGTGTTTCTAATGGGACATGATGATTCACAGATCATAACGTCATCATGTGTCATGTTACATAACTCTTTCATTCTGATGATTTGGAAATATGAATAAAAGTATAGAAAATGGGAACGATGGAAAATAATGGAACGGAAAAAGTTTAAATTATAATGGAAATATTTGACAGAGTAATCGAGGCAGATCATCGTATTTAATTATAAAGATTTTAATTTTCTTACTCGCCGAAGAATCAAATCTTATAGATTTCGAAGATTTTCTTTTAATTCCTTGAATTCCTGAAATCCACCGTGACTACATCAAAAGTTAAATCTCTATCTCAATCTTTTGTGACAACTTCACTCGTACGCTTCATATAATCGAATCGTTTTATCTATTTACTCAATATTGATAAAATTCTATTTATCAACTAATATTCGTCATAAAAACATTCTTATTGTTAGCTATGACGATCTCACTCAAATTTCGGGACGAAATTTCTTTAACGGGTAGGTACTGTGACGACCCGAAAATTTTTGACCAAATTTAAACTTAATCTTTATATGTTTCCGACACGATAAGCAAAGTCTGTAATGTTGAAGTCTCAAAAATTTTGAACTACGTTCATGGATTCATTTAACCTTTGACCAGTCCCGACGATTCACGAGCATTAGTTTGTAAATAAATAGGTACATATAAATATAAATATATGTACATATATAATATTTTGAATCCATAAAGTATACTTTAAACATTAGGAATTAAAAATGTAAAATAATAAATAGAATAAATAAATTACCATTATACATATATATTATTATGAGTCTATATATGAATTCTAATAATAATTATTAATATATTGTGATATATAATATTTAATAAATATTATTATATAATATAGTGTAAAGTTAATATATTATTTGTAATTACAAGTTAAAATAAAAATGATATATCAATATTATTATTATTACTTTCATTATTATTAGTAATATTAAAATTGATATTAATATTTGTGTTATTAGTATTACTAATTCTAATATGAGATATAAAATAAATAAAATTTGATAAGTATAAGTTATTATATTATTATTATTATAAATATCATTAATAATATTAATATCCTTATAACTAATATTATTTTAAATATCATTAATAATATTATCATTTTTATTATTATCTTTATCAATATTATTATTATTAATATCATTAAAGTTATTATTATTAGAAAATAATACAATCTATTATTTTTATCATTAATAATATTAGTACTTCTATTATTATTATTATTATTATTATTATTATTATTATTATTATTATTATTATTATTATTATTATTATTATTATTATTATTTCTATTATTATTATTATTAATCAGTATTATTAGTATAATAATTATTATTATTAATAGTATATCTATATCTATATTATTTATAAATCATAAAAAATACAGAAAAAGATGTACGATTCTATTTAGCATAGCTTTCAAACTATTCTTAATTGATTCTTCAATCCATAATTTCATACGATCTAGGAATCAGTCACAGGAACTATCCAAAATCAGTTAGAAATCGTTTTCTCTTTTATTTGTTTTATTTTTATTTTTTCTTTATTTTTTTTTTGTCTGATTGAGAATTTATACACACGTCCTTTATATAAATGATCAATTTCAGTGTTAATCAGTTTATACGACTTTCTATCACTAACTATAACCTATACATTGCATCTATCTACTTCAATTTGATCAAATTAATCCAAAACCCGAAGAACAACCGATCGCCACCTCTGTTCTTGATTTATTTTACCATTACCTCAAATTCGAAACCCATTTTAAAATCGTTAATTGCAGATATGTTAGAAATCGATCGTTTAAACTATCTGCATAGTTTCAAGATTCAATTTTATCTATCGAATTCAAATTTTGGAGTCAAACCTTGATTTTAAAAAGTCAAACAAATTGTTCATGGGGAAATTTGAGATCGTTTTTACGTTTTAAGTTAAATTAAAGGTTCAGATAGTTTCTAATAAAAATGTAAAACCTTTATCATGTTGAAACCATAGTCTAAAATAGCCTCAAATGTTGAATTCGATTTCAAGTTCACAATTATTGATAAGAAACGTCTCAAAATTACAAGAGTACAAGATGCGAAACGCAAAGTACAAGATATTAAATTATACGCAAGGACGTTCGAAAATCCGGAACCGGGACCAAAGTCAACTCTCAACGCTCGACGCAACGGACTAAAAATTACAAGTTAACTATGCACATAAATAAAATATAATATTTAAATAATTCTTATAATTATTTATATATTATATTATTATTTATAAACGTCGGCAAGAAAGAAAACAAAGGCATGTGAACTTCACCAGCTGGCCATGCGATTGCATGACCTTGAAGAGTAATCTTCATGCGATCGCATGGAGGCCTTTTTCAGCCCACAGGCCTATAAATTCGCGTGTTTGGCTCAGTTTATATATCATATATCCATCTCTCTATCTATACGTAAATATATTTATATTTATATTATAATTTTAATTTTAATTTTAAATTCTAATAATAAGGGTATGTTTGCGAATGTTGTAAGGGTGTAAGTTGAAATTCTGTCCGTGTAACGCTACACTATTTTTAATCACTGTAAGTTATGGTTAATATTATTTTTAATTTAATGTCTCGTAGCTAAGTTATTATTATACTTATTTAAAACGAAGTAATCATGATGTTGGGCTAAATTATTAAGATTGGGTAATTGGACTTTGTACCATAATTGGGGTTTGGACAAAAAAACGACACTTGTGGAAATTAGACTATGGGCTATTAATGGGCTTTATATTAACTAAATGATACCTCGTTAATTTAATATATAGACTTATAATTTGACGTATTTATATATAACCACATACGCTTGACTGGCACGGTGGGCGGGATATCTATAAGTACCAATAATTGTTCATTTTACCGGACACGGAACTGGATTAATAGTTAGTAGACTTGTTGAAACAGGGGTGGATTACATTCAAGGGTAATTGGTGTAATTGTTAACAAAGTAGTAAAACCTTGGTTTACACTCAGTCGATAACCTGGTGTATTCATTAAACAAAGTATTAAAACCTTGTTACAATTCGAATCCCCAATTAGTTGGAATATTTGACTTCGGGAATAAGAATAATTTGGCGAAGACTTTCGCACTTTATATTTATGCCTGATGGACTATTATGGACAAATCTGTATGGACATATCGAATAATCCAGAACAAAGGACAATTAACCCATGAGAATAAACTAAAAACAACACGTCAAACATCATGATTATGGAAGTTTAAATAAGCATAATTCCTTTATTTCATATTTAATTTCCTTTATTTTATATTTAATTGCACTTTTAATTATCACACTTTTATTTATTGTCATTGTATTTAATTGCACTTTTAATTATCGTACTCTTTAATTATCGCAATTTTATTTTATCGCACTTTTATTTATCGCAATTTCATTATCGTTATTTACTTTACGCTTTAAATTAAGTTATATTTATTTTTAATATTTTACATTAGGTTTTAACTGCGACTAAAGTTTTAAAAATCGACAAACCGGTCATTAAACGGTAAAAACCCCCTTTTTATAATAATAATATTACTTATATATATATATATTTTTATTTTTATAAGTTAAACTAATATAGCGTTAAGCTTGTTTAAGTGTATCCCTGTGGAACGAACCAGACTTACTAAAAACTACACTACTGTACGATTAGGCACACTGCCTATAAGTGTTGTAGCAAGGTTTAGGTATATCCATTCTATAAATAAATAAATATCTTGTGTAAAATTGTATCATATTTAATAGTATTTCGTTATAAAAATAATACTATTTCCTAGTACACCTCACACACATCAAGTATTTTTGGCTCCGCTGCCGGGGACAGCCAAAGCGAAACGCTATAAAAAAATATATTTATTTTTAAAAAAGTTTGTTCAAAATATATAATATATAAAATTATAAAGTAATTTATTTCTATTTTAGTTTTTTACAATTAAGTTTTTATTTAATTTATATAAATATTTTATATAAATATCAAAAACAGAAAAAAAAATTTAATTAAAACTGAGTATTGGGCCGAAACCAGTCGAAGCCCAACACTGTTTTTATTTAAATATCGAAGTGGGCCGACTGTTTTTAGCCCAATACTTAATCCGGTAATATTCATCTCCGCGATCTCGGAGTAGAAAAGGCAGAGAGCTTCGAGATCGCGTAGCACACCCTGACACGCCTGGTCAAACCCTAATTCAGCATTAATTACGGAGTATATTTAATTATTATTATTATAAAACCCTAATTAGGTTATAATTAATTTATTATTTAGTTTAGTTTTTATTATTTAATTTATATTATTTAGTTTATTTAGTATAATTAAATTATAAAATTAATAGTTTTATAAAATAAATAATATAAAAATAATATTTTTATAAAAAATTGTACTTTTTACAACTTTAAGTTTATTTTTATATTTTGTATCTTTTTATTTTTTTAGCTTAATATTTGTATTTTTTTGCTCGTATTTAGTTTTAAGTCATAGTTTTTTCCATAGTTATTTTTATTTCTAGATTCTTAGGCTTTGCCGTAAAATCCCTTAAGTGCTTTTTCTTTAGACTGAGATTTAGGTGCTTTAGAATTTTGCGAAGCCGTTTTATAAAATTTAGTACCTTTTTAAGTTTTTGCCATTTTGGATATAGTATTCCTTTTAAGCTTTAATATTTTTAGACACAACTTTTAATTCTTAGTTTTTAGACTTTTTAAGTTTCGACGCGCTACTTTCTTATTTTTATTTTTTGACGCCTATTATTTTTCGACGTTTTTCGACGCACTCTTTTTCTTTCTTATTTCTCGACGCTCTAGTTTTAGGACATAGAATTTTCTATTACTTCTCTAAAATTTCTTTAAATTACGAAAAATTATTTTAAGTGGTTAAATTGATAGACATCAAAATTTTCTGGTTCGTAGTAATAGTTGGATTTGTACGTGGACTGGGTTATTGGAGCCAAACAGTACTCAATTATATTGAGACCAAACGAATCCTGCCCCTCTGCTGCATCTTTTGGCTATTCGAAACGTGGGCAAAATCAGAAAAGTCTATTAATGCACCGAGCAAAACGTTCACCACCTTTTGTACGTTCACCACCTGTAACTCGATCAAGACATCTAGCAAATATTGTCTCCGTTGATTTTTCTTTAGAATCGTCATCCAGTCGACCAAGTACTCCAATTCAAATTTTCGATAATCCATTTTTTGAACCCAACCTCACAATTGAGAATCCGGAGAATATTCAGGGACAATTCATAGATCCTGAACCATTAATCTTTCCTCCGGAACCACCAATCATTCAAACAGAGATTATTTAGGAACCAACCATTAAATCAGAATCCTATAGTGATTTAGATTTAACAAATTCAATCATGAAAAATCTGGAACCTCTAAGTATGGAAGACCGAATGAGAGCTAAACGCACTGGCCAAGGTCACGCAATTACTCAACCTGACATAAATGCGCCAGATTATGAAATCAAAGGACAAATCCTACACATGGTAACTAATCAATGCCAATTTAGTGGTGCGCCGAAGGAAGATTCAAATGAACATCTTCGTACCTTTAATAGGATCTGCACAATATTTAAAATCAGAGAAGTTGAGGATGAACAGATATATCTCATGTTATTTCCCTGGACTTTAAAGGGAGAAGCCAAAGATTGGTTGGAATCATTATCTGAAGGGGCGATTGATACATGGGACGTTTTAGTTGAAAAATTTCTTAAACAATTCTTTCCGACATCTAAAGCCGTAAGACTTCAAGGAGAAATTGTTACATTCACACAAAAGCCAAATGAAACTTTATATGAAGCGTGGACAAGATTTGGAAAGTTATTGAGAGGATGTCCGCAACATGGTTTAGACACTTATCAAATAGTGCAAATATTCTACCAAGGATGCGACATCACTACAAGGAAAGACATCGATATAGCAGCTGGTGGTTCTATTATGAAGAAAACCGCAACTGACGCTTACAAAATTATTGATAACACTGCTTCCCACTCACATGAGTGGCACCAAGAAAAAGATATCGTTAGATCATCTAAAGCAGCTAGAGCCGATTCTAGCCATGACTTAGATTCCATTTCCGAAAAAATAGATGCTGTCGAGAGACGAATGGAAAAGATGACTAAAGATATTCACTCAATACGAATTAGTTGTGAGCAGTGTGGAGGACCACATTTGACAAAAGATTGTCTCAGTATTGAACTAACAATGGAACAAAGAGAGAATGTTTCATACATAAACCAAAGGCATGGAAATAATTATCAGAATAATTATCAACCGCCAAGACCAATATACAATCAAAACCAGAATTATAACCGAAATGTTCCATACAACAACCAACAAGGTCCAAGTAATCAACAAGTATCCAATAATACTTACAACCAGCAAAGACCTAATTTTCAAAACAAACCACCACAAACCGATGATAAAAAGCCAAATTTAGAAGATATGATGTCGAAGCTAGTTGATTCTCAAACTCAATTTTTCACATCTCAGAAACAAACCAATGAACAAAATGCTCAAGCATTTAGAAATCAACAAGCTTCTATTCAAAATTTGGAACAAGAAGTAAGTAACCTAGCAAGGTTGATAGGTGAAAGAAAACCGGGAAGTCTACCTAGTGATACAAATGCTAACCCCCGAAATGAAACAGCTAAAGCCATTACCACAAGAAGTGGTATTACACTTAAACCACCTGAAATACCTGTAATTTCTGATGAAGCTATTCCTACTCCACAAGAACCACAATCTGAACAAGATAAGGAAAAAAAACCGGTAGTTGAAAAGGTTAATAACACAGTTAAGGCTAAACCTTATGTTAAACCATACCAACCACCACTTCCTTACCCGAGTAAAATGAGAAAAGAGAGACTTGAAGCCGAGCAATCCAAATTCTTGGATATGTTTAAACAGATAAATGTCAATCTTCCTTTCATTGATGTGATTTCAGGAATGCCTAGATATGCTAAATTCTTGAAAGATCTAATCATAAATAGAAAGAAAATGGAAGAACTCTCGGCTGTTACTATGAATGCTAATTGTTCTGCAGTGCTGTTGAATAAGATACCAGAAAAATTATCAGATTCAGGAAGTTTCACAATTCCATGGTTTCTGGGTAGTCTTAGTTCAATAGAAGCATTGGCAGACTTAGGTGCTAGTATAAATTTAATGCCGTATTCACTATACGCTAAACTAGACCTTGGGGAATTGAAACCAACACGAATAAGCATACAACTAGCCGATCGATCAGTAAAATATCCTAGAGGGATAATGGAGAATATGCTAGTTAAAGTTGGAACTTTAGTATTTTCAGTAGATTTTGTTATTCTGGACATGGAAGAAGATTCTCGAGTACCTCTCATATTAGGAAGACCATTCTTAAACACGGCTAAAGCAATAATAGACGTGTTTGGTAAGAAACTGACCCTAAGTATAGAGGACGAGAGTGTTACCTTTTCAGTTGATAGAGCCATGCAACAACCGCAATCTGCAGATGATACATGTTATTATATTCAAACTATAGAATCACATGCAGAATTGTTAGAAGAATTTCCAGAATTACAAGGAACAGGAGAATGTTCTTTAGAAGAAGGAACTAAACCAATTGATGAAACTGAAATGATAGCTACACTTATGGCTAATGGATATGAACCAACAATAGAAGAAATTCAAATGCTAAAAGAAAAAGACAGATATCGATACAAATCATCGATAGAAGAACCACCGACATTAGAGTTAAAGCCACTTCCAAACCATTTGGAATATGCTTATTTACATGGTGAATCTGAATTACCTGTAATAATATCGTCTTCTCTTACTGAAAATGAAAAATCTAAACTCATTTCTGTGCTAAAAGCTCATAAACCAGCCATTGCATGGAAGATTCATGGCATTAAAGGAATAAGTCCTTCGTATTGTACACATAAAATCCTTATGGAAGAAGGTCATAAAACGTATGTGCAACGCCAACGAAGACTAAATCCTAATATGCAAGATGTTGTTAAGAAAGAAATTATTAAACTGCTAGATGCAGGTTTAATTTATCCAATCTCTGATAGTCCATGGGTAAGCCCAGTTCAATGCGTACCTAAGAAGGGTGGCATGACTGTCATCACAAATGAGAAAAATGAGGTTATTCCTACAAGGACTGTAACAGGATGGCGTGTTTGTATTGATTATAGAAAATTGAATGACGCCACCAGAAAAGATCACTTTCCCTTACCTTTCATTGATCAAATGTTGGAAAGATTAGCCGGAAATAGTTACTATTGTTTTCTTGATGGTTTTTCGGGATATTTTCAAATTCCAATAGCACCCGAAGACCAAGAGAAAACCACATTCACGTGCCCTTATGGTACTTTTGCTTACAAACGCATGCCATTTGGACTTTGCAACGCCCCTGCAACCTTTCAAAGGTGCATGATGGCGATTTTTCACGACATGATAGAAGAATGCATGGAAGTTTTCATGGATGACTTTTCAGTCTTCGGTGATACTTTTGAAACATGTCTAGTTAATCTTGAACGGATGCTTATTAGATGCGAACAATCAAATCTAGTTCTTAATTGGGAGAAATGCCATTTCATGGTTAAAGAAGGCATCGTTCTTGGTCATAAAATTTCAAAGGAAGGAATTGAAGTAGATAGAGCTAAAGTAGATGTAATTGCTAAACTTCCACATCCCACCAATGTTAGAGGAGTTAGAAGTTTTCTAGGGCATGCCGGTTTTTACCGACGTTTTATAAAAGATTTTTCTAAAATTACCACTCCTATGAATAAACTCCTAGAAAAGGATGCTCCATTCATCTTTTCGGATGAATGTATCAAATCTTTTAATATTCTTAAAGAAAAACTCACTAATGCGCCGATCATGATAACTCCAAATTGGAATCTACCATTTGAACTTATATGCGATGCAAGTGATTTTGCAATGGGAGCCGTTTTAGGACAAAGGATTGAAAAACGATTTCAACCTATTTATTATGCTAGTAAGACGTTACAAGGAGCACAAACGAATTATACAACTACTGAAAAAGAACTCCTTGCCATTGTCTTTGCTTTTGACAAATTTCGATCATATCTCGTTCTAGCAAAAACGGTCGTCTATATCGACCATTCTGCTCTTAGATACCTATTTTCGAAACAAGATGCTAAAACAAGATTAATCCGTTGGATCTTACTCTTACAAGAGTTCGATATTGAAATCCGAGATAAAAAGGGAGCAGAAAATCTCGCCGCTGATCATCTTTCTCGTCTTGAAAATCCCGAATTAGAAGTTCTAAATGAATCGGCCATACAAGACAACTTTCCTGATGAATATCTATTGAAGATAGATTATAATAAAATTCCATGGTTTGCAGACTATGCAAACTACTTAGTATGTGGATTCCTTGAAAAAGGATTGTCGTACCAAAAACGAAAGAAATTCTTTAGTGATATAAAACACTATTTCTGGGAAGATCCACATTTGTTTAAAAGTTGTCCCGATGGAATAATATGTCGATGTGTATTCGGAGACGAAGCTAGTCAAATCTTAAACCATTGTCACACAGGACCAACAGGAGGGCATTATGGGCCTCAACTCACAGCAAGAAAAGTTTACGATGCTGGATTCTATTGGCCTACAATTTTCAAAGACGCACACATTCTTTGTAAATCCTGTGATGCTTGTCAAAGGGCCGGAAAAATAAGTCAACATGATGAAATGCCACAAAATGTCATTCAAGTATGTGAAGTATTTGACATTTGGGGTATTGACTTTATGGGTCCATTTCCAAAATCTCATAATAATCTCTACATTCTCGTTGCCATTGATTATGTATCTAAATGGACGGAAGCATAAGCTCTCTCAACTAACGATGCACGAGTTGTAGTCAACTTTTTAAAACGTCTTTTTGCAAGGTTTGGAACACCGAAAGCTTTAATAAGTGATCGGGGTACTCATTTTTGTAATAATCAACTTGAGAAAGTTCTCAAAAGATATGGAGTAACTCATAAAATCTCCACCGCATATCATCCACAAACAAGTGGACAAGTTGAAACTACCAAAAGAGCTTTAAAACGTATTCTAGAAAAAACCGTAGGATCAAATCCGAAGGAATGGTCCATTAAATTGGAGGATGCACTCTGGGCTTTTAGAACAGCCTACAAAACTCCAATTGGTACCACACCTTTTAAACTCGTTTACGGAAAAGCATGTCATCTTCCAGTAGAAATTGAACACAAAGCATTTTGGGCTTTGAAGATATGTAATCTTGATTTACATGAAGCCGGACGTCTACGGTTAAGTTAATTAAACGAATTAGAAGAATTAAGACATGAAGCATACGAAAATTCGTTAATCTATAAAGAAAGAACGAAGAAATGGCATGATAAAAGAATCAGAAGTTCAAAAGAATTTAAAGAATGAGATAGAGTTCTTCTTTTCAATTCACGATTCAAGCTATTTTCTGGAAAATTGAAATTAAGATGGTCTGGACCATTTATAGTCAAAAGAGTTTTCCTGTATGGAACAGTAGAATTAATAAATTCAAATGAAATTGAATTTAAGGTTAATGGTCACAGAGTTAAATATTACATAGATAGTCCGATGGAAGTTGACAACGAAGTTAATCACAATTTCAACACCACAGCTAACTAAGTGTGGGGAGGTTCGAATCTTTTTAGGGTAATATGTATTTCTGTTAGAGTTAGATTTTCTGTTTTCGTGTAGTTCTCAAAAATGGAATCCGAATGGTCTTTCCCTAGCAGACCCTAAAGAACTAGTCTTCTTCCCCCATTCTGAATTTTTTTTTTTTAGGTTTTACGAGATGAAGACTTCATGTGAATTAAACCATGGTCTAATGCTACACGCTTTGATCACTAAACGTAATAATGACACCCTTTCAAGTGAAATAGTATCATTAATTAGAGGTAAATTGGACGGAGTAAGAAAAGAATCCAGGAACAAAAATAATAAGTTACAGTTTGGTAAAGGAAAATCAAAATCCGCAGCGAAAAGAAGAGCACGACACCTTGAAAGATGTCACAAATGCGGAAAATGGTCACACGAAGGAAAATGTTCGACGAATCAGACATATTCCAATACCGAATTTGTTACTTTATGCAGAGATGGACCGTTCATATGTTTCGAAGAAAAAACGTTGAATGCTCGAGGTTACGCCTATGTAGCTATGAAAAACCAATTAGTCCGACTATCTTATGAGTGGGCTAAAGCAGGTCACTAAGAATTCTATTTCACAGGTAAGTTTGTACAGTTTTCAGTTTTTATTTTTAACCTTTTGATAATAAATGCTAAATCGTTCGCTATAAAGTATTAAATTGCTACTCAATAAAATTAGGTTTCGTGACCGAAATTATTGATATCATACAAAAATTTATTACATCACTGCGAAATTTACCGTTTATTCTTAAGGTATAAATATCTTTAATCAATCAACCCAAAATATTTCAGAAATTCGTCAGGAGTAAAACTATGTAATATAGCCGAAATTACTTTACCGAAAAGAGGGGCGTATGTTTTTGATAATATTTGATTGATTAAAGTGGGATAAAAGACCAAAAAGATTTTTAATTTTATTTTTACTTTGTTTTTAAAATTAATATTAAAATAATATTGTAAACTTTTTAAATCAATATATTTAAAATTGTAAATATTTGAAAAAATTAATATTTTTAATATAAGTTTGTATGTATAAAAACAAAAATATAATTTAAGTTTGGTGTAAATTTTTAATATGAATTTTTAATTTTATGCATTTTAAATTTAAGTTTGGTGTGAATTTAAAAACAAAAAAAAAATTTACTTTATTTCGTTAAGTTAAAAATTTGATTTTTAAAATTCGTCGTGAGTTGAAGACTAGGTCGTTTAACCAAAATTGCTTTACCCGAGGGAGGGACGAGAATTTTTATTATCATTATTTTTAATCTTATTGAACTAAAGTATGCCAAAAACATTTAAAAACCCAAAAATCTTTACTTTTAAAACCGCGCTTTGAATTGACGAATTTTAAAATTTTGTCGAGGGACGGACTAGGACATCGTTCCGAAAAGCCCTCGTCCTAAAAAGGAACAAATTTTTAAAATTTTATTAATTATATGTTTTATTAGTAAAGATTTTTATATAAAAAAAAAGCAAATGGTACTGTACCCGGACCCCCATGCGATCGCATGGGAAGTGAACTCCAACCTCATGCGATCGCATGAGGCTGGATTCCAGGCCACAAACAAAAAGCTCAGCGAGTTCTGTCTTCTCCACAAACACACACTCATATACACGAAACTCTCTCAAATCTTCACCAAATTTCACCATTTTTTCACCATAATTCGTCAAATTTCTCGCTCTAATCATGAAATTGTTCAGAAGTTTATCAAGAAAGGTAAAAATTACACTCCTAAACCTCTTTAAATTTAATTTTTAGTGTTCTTGAGCTATATTTTTCATAATTTGATTTTCTTAATTTCTAGTGTAATTAGTGTTAAATTGTTAGTATTTTATGCATGTATAACCTAGATTGATGCTATTTAACATGATTTGAAGTCAAAAACTTCAAAAATTTTAGAAATCTAGGGTTTGTGTTCTTGAGCAATTTGGGGCTTTTTGATATAAACAGGTTATGACCGATTTTTGTCATGAATTATTGCTAAATTAAGTAGTGTAACATGTTTAGGTAGCTAAATGATCCAAACATTGATCCTAAACATGATTTTTGGAGATTAAAGTGGACTTTTTAGGTGCAAAATTCATGAACTTGATTAATTTGATATAATTGCCATTTGAGACTTGTTTAATTGTTAGTAATGACTATTTTAACATGTTATTTGAGTTAAATGCTTATGAACTTTGTATACATTTTCATATGTGCTTATTTGAAAAAGTGTAGAATTGTAAAAAAAAATTGTGAAAATGTGTATAAGTTTAATTTTGATTTAACATGTTATTGTGATTGTTTTAAGTTGTTATTTTGCTAACACTAATGCATATATGGATGCACAAATTTTGTGTTTAATGTCTTTTGCAGAGAGCCGATACTTGAGGTTCATCATCGTCATCATCTAGACGACCCACTCCAGCTCCAGAACCAGAACCAGAACCAGAAATGCAATATTAACCCGAACAAGAACCACAACAGGAACAACAACATCAGCCTGATCAACACGTACCTTATTATGACCCGCTACAGTTACCTAATGAATTCATAGTATTTCTTATGCATCCGCCTGTAGAATACCCAACGATTCCTGAACACACATTGCATCCTAATCTGAGATTCGATAGACGATGGAGAGATTACCCGGCATATCAAAGTAATAAATTCAAATTAATAACGAAAGATGTAGAGGTGCCTAGGGTAATTGATTGGGATCTTTTGGAAAGGGTCCAACTTGCTGACCGTGTTAGGGAGCATTTGATACAAAGGTATGGCAGTTCTTCTTTTACAGATTGGGAACGATTATTCACCATTCGTAGACCTGTATATAAGGAATGGTGTGTAGAACTTATGAGTACTATAGCGTTAAATGTAGATGTAGATAGATTAGATGATAGAAGTTTTCTTAGGTTTATACTTGGTGGTAGGATGTATAGGATGTCCATGCTGGACATGGCTAGGGCATTACAGATATATACGCCCGCTGAATTGCTACTACCTGATTGTATGAATTTGATTTATCGTGGTGAAAGGGTAGATAGGAATTTTGACGCGAACGCCATCTGGAGGCGTATGTCTGATTATAATGTTTTTGGGCGGGGAGGAACACATACCTACTTACATATTAACAGAGCCGAGCTTCGTATAATTCATAGATTTTTGGCTAACTCGATTACACAGAGAGGTCACAACAAGGAAAAATTGACCTTACATGATTTATTTTACCTAAAGTGTATTCGAGACCCAAGAGGCTTTGTTAATATCCCTTAATGTGTTGGTTTTTATTTATCTAAGATGGTTGAAGGAATACAGGAAGGGGAGATTATAGGAGGAGGTATTTTTGTTACTCTCATTGGAGAGTATTTAGGTGTAGATAAGAACCAAGGGGGTCCACTTATAGAATGTAGGGAACAGGTTGAGCTTTTAGGAATTAGGGTTTATGCGAGTGCTAAGGTATTGAAGAGTAGACGCAACCAGGCAATACCCTATGTAGGTAGTCATCCGCAGGTAGAAAGAGGATCAGACGAGGAGATGGAGGAAGTGGATGACATTAGGGATGTCATTCGGGAGGCTATGACTGATGTCTATCAGCGTGTAGATGAGGTAGACTTGACAAACGCGGAGAGATTTCGTCGGATGGAGCAGTGGCAAGCCCGGAATGATTATGAGCATTTCAGGCAACGACAGCATGATAGATGGGACTATCGTCAGTGTCAGATTATGAGCCGGCTATCACCTCAGGATCACTACATCCTGACACGACCAGGTTGCTATCCTCCACACCAGCCCGAGATGAGACCGCCTTATACTCTCTACGACCCTAACCAGGCATACCAGTACACCTATCATCAACCATGGAACCCGGATGATGACATGAACTGGAACCCCTATCCATGATTGATATAGTTCCTGTTGGTAATTTATATGATTTTTAATTTTTATTATTTCTATTTATTTATGTTTAAACACATTATATTATGATACTTTTATTGAAATGTTTAATATTTTTATTATGTTGTACTAATGTTTCATTTTTAATTTGAAAGTGGGATTTTAAGTCCCATTTCAAATTGCCATGCATATTTATATTTGTATGTATGTATATTTTCAATTGTACAAAACAGGGTAAATCAGCGCATTTTCAAAGACTGGCATTAAGTTCAGCAAAAGCTAGTACTTTTGACGACAAAACGAAAAACAAATGTGATGTAACAACAAGACGGAATGAACAAATGATATGCACCATTTATCATTCAGCAAACAAACGCCAATATGTTTGGAAACTTTGGTAAAATTTAATCATTTTTCTACGCGAATCACCCTCAATAATTTAAATTGTTACTGATTTCTTGCAAATGAGGGCATTGCAAGATCTTAAGTGTGGGAAGGGGTTAAATTCTTTCAAATTTTAAAAATTTTTAATTTAAACACTTGGTTACCATTAAAAATACCAGTAAAGCAGTAGTTGTATTAGAATCTAGTTCTCTCTGATAATAAAGAACAGCCCTAGTCTTATATACTGACTACCCAATTCTAGTAAAATTTTTCAAAATTTTTAATTAAATGAACTCAAAATAATGTTTATATATATTTATGAACGATAAAACTAGGTGTTAATACCGAAATTATTGTTACCTTGGAAAGGACATAAATTGAGAAACAAACTAAAATGTTAAGAATTCATTTAAAATGGAATAGAGGACAATAAAAAGGCAAATAAAAGAAAATAAAAGCCAAGTGTGGGAAAATTTACCATGTTATTTAAAACATATATCACATATTTTTGTACAAATAACTGAAGATACTTTTGCTTTGGACTAATCTAAATAGTTTTACCCAATTTACTGTAATATATTCGAAAGAAAAGATGGATTTACACGATGAATCAATTCCATCATTAAAAGGAAGTAAAGTCTTCCGAAAATGAAACGCGCTTCTTGATTTAGGTCATGAAGTTGTCGTCCAGACCAACTGTAGGTTGATAAAAAATCTAGAAAAGTCATCACTAAAATTAGCAGGAAATCCACGGACCTCAGCATCAAATAGGGTCGCCAAGTGGTCAGACTTATCCTAACCATGAGAGGATCTGTCTCGTAAAATGGGGAGGATGCCGTGCAAATTAGCTTGATAAGACTAATGAATCAGACCCCCAGAAAGGATAATCTCCTTAAAGATTAAAAATCAGCTTTTAAGACTGATATTACTCAATCCTAGAGATTGACCTTAAAGATTGAGAATTACAAACTCATGGAATTCAATGATATCAAAACTCGAGCTTGAACGAGAAAATATTTTGATCAAAATTACAAACTGATTTGTTTTCTGAAAACCTATTTTTAATGCGTTCATTACCATTGAACATAAAATCCTAGGAATTCACCTGGAATTCATTAGGTCACCTGAACCAAATCAGGTGTCAACCGTAAGAACGGTGGTTGCTGATGTCATGCGAGGTATATATAAAATAGCTATTAATTTACTACGAAATACTATTAAATACGATACATTTTTACACAAGATATTTATTTATTTATAGAATGGATATACTTAAACCTTGCTACAACACTTATAGGCAGTGTACCTAATCGTACAGTAGTGTAGTTTTTAGTAAGTCCGGTTCGTTCTACAGGGAATCTTTTTAAACAAAGCTTAACGCTATATTAGTTTACTTTTATAAAAATACAAATATATATATAAGTAATATTATTATTATAAAGGGGGTTTTTACCGTTTAATGACCGGTTTGTCGATTTTAAAACTTTAGTCGCAGTTAAAACCAAATGTAAAATATTAAAAATAAATACAAGACTTAAATTAAAGCGTAAAGTAAATAACGATAATGAAATTGCGATTAATAAAAATGCGATAAAATAAACTTGCGATAATTAAAAAGTATGATAATTAAAAGTGCAATTAAATACAATAACAATAAATAAAAATGCGATAATTAGAAGTGCAATTAAATATAAAATAAAGGAAATTAAATATGAAATAAAAGAATTATGCTTATTTAAACTTCCGTAATCATGATGTTTGACGTGTTGATTTTAGTATTATGCCCATGGGTTAATTGTCCTTTGTCCTGGATTATTTAATATGTCCGTCTGGTTTTTGTCCATAACAGTCCATCAGTCATAAATATAAAGTGCGAGTGTCCTCGTCAAATTATCCTTATACCCGAAGTTAAATATTCCAACTAATTGGGGACTTAAACTGTAACAAGATTTTAATACTTTGTTTAATAATTACACCAGGATGTCGACTGAGTGTAATCCAAGGTTTTAATATTTTGTTATCAATTATACCAAGTGTCCTTGTACATAACTTCACCCCTGTTTTAATTATTCTAGTGGCTATTAATCCATTCCCGTGTCCGGTTAAATGAACGATTATTCGTACATATAAATACCCCGCCCATCGTGTCCGATCGAGTGTATATGGTAATTTATAGGGACGCCCAATTGTAAATCTTTATATTAACATTAACAAACTATCATTTAGTTAAACAAATATAAAGCCCATTAATATCCCATAGTCTAATTTCCACAAGTGTCGTTCTTTTGTCCAAACCCCAATTATGGTACAAAGCCCAATTACCCAATTTTAGTAATTAGCCCAACATCATGATTACTTCGGATTAAATAAGCATAATAATAACTTAGCTACGAGACATTAATGTAAAAAAGTTGAACATAACTTACAATGATTAAAAATAGCGTAGCGTTACACGGACAGAATTTCGACTTACACCCTTACAATATTCGCTAACATACCCTTATTATTAGGATTAAAATTAAAATTAAAATTAAAATATAAATTATATATATATATATTTTACGTATATATGAGAGAAGAGAAAGATAGATTGTTTTGTGGTGCACCAAAGCTCGATTTTTATAGGCATGTGGGCTGGAACTGGGGCTCATGCGATCGCATGGATTTAAGCCAAAAATAACTTGATGTCGTGCGAGGTATATATAAAATAGCTATTAATTTACTACGAAATACTATTAAATACGATACATTTTTACACAAGATATTTATTTATTTATAGAATGGATATACTTAAACCTTGCTACAACACTTATAGGCAGTGTACCTAATCGTACAGTAGTGTAGTTTTTAGTAAGTCCGGTTCGTTCCACAGGGAATCTTTTTAAACAAAGCTTAACGCTATATTAGTTTACTATTAAAAAAATACAAATATATATATATATGTAATATTATTATTATAAAGGGGGGTTTTTACCGTTTAATGACCGGTTTGTCGATTTTAAAACTTTAGTCGCAGTTAAAACCAAATGTAAAATATTAAAAATAAATTCAAGACTTAAATTAAAGCGTAAAGTAAATAACGATAATGAAATTGCGATTAATAAAAATGCGATAAAATAAACTTGCGATAATTAAAAAGTATGATAATTAAAAGTGCAATTAAATAAAATAACAATAAATAAAAATGCGATAATTAGAAGTGCAATTAAATATAAAATAAAGGAAATTAAATATGAAATAAAAGAATTATGCTTATTTAAACTTCCGTAATCATGATGTTTGACGTGTTGATTTTAGTATTATGCCCATGGGTTAATTGTCCTTTGTCCTGGATTATTTAATATGTCCGTCTAGTTTTTGTCCATAACAGTCCATCAGTCATAAATATAAAGTGCGAGTGTCCTCGTCAAATTATCCTTATACCCGAAGTTAAATATTCCAACTAATTGGGGACTTAAACTGTAACAAGATTTTAATACTTTGTTTAATAATTACACCAGGATGTCGACTGAGTGTAATCCAAGGTTTTAATATTTTGTTATCAATTATACCAAGTGTCCTTGTACATAATTTCATCCCTGTTTTAATTATTCTAGTGGCTATTAATCCATTCCCGTGTCCGGTTAAATGAACGATTATTCGTACATATAAATACCCCGCCCATCGTGTCCGATCGAGTGTATATGGTAATTTATAGGGACGCCCAATTGTAAATCTTTATATTAACATTAACAAACTATCATTTAGTTAAACAAATATAAATCCCATTAATAGCCCATAGTCTAATTTCCACAAGTGTCGTTCTTTTGTCCAAACCCCAATTATGGTACAAAGCCCAATTACCCAATTTTAGTAATTAGCCCAACATCATGATTACTTCGGATTAAATAAGCATAATAATAACTTAGCTACGAGACATTAATGTAAAAAAGTTGAACATAACTTACAATGATTAAAAATAGCGTAGCGTTACACGGACAGAATTTCGACTTACACCCTTACAATATTCGCTAACATACCCTTATTATTAGGATTAAAATTAAAATTAAAATTAAAATATAAATTATATATATATATATTTTACGTATATATGAGAGAAGAGAAAGATAGATTGTTTTGTGGTGCACCAAAGCTCGATTTTTATAGGCATGTGGGCTGGAACTGGGGCTCATGCGATCGCATAGATTTAAGCCTTCCAGGCCATGCGATCGCATGGCCAGCTGGGGAGGCTCATATTTGGTTGTTTTCTTCTGCCGACGGTTTTATAAATAATATAATATTTTAAATAATTATAAGAATTATTTAAATATTATATTATATTTATGTGCATAGTTGACTTGTAATTTTTAGTCCGTTGCGTCGAGCGTTGAGAGTTGACTCTGATCCCGGTTCCAGATTTTCGAACGTCCTTGCGTACAATTTAATATCTTGTACTTTGCGTTTTGAATCTTGTACTCTTGTAATTTCGAGACGTTTCTTATCAATAATTGGAACCTCTTTGATTGTATTTTGTACTTTTGAGCTTTTTGGTCGTTTGCGTCTTCAATTCGTCGAATCTGTCTTTTGTCTTCACCTTTTATTATTTAAACGAATATCACTTGTAAATAGAACAATTGTAACTAAAAGCTTGTCTTTCTTGAGGAATAATGCTATGAAATATATGTTCGTTTTTAGCATTATCAGTTGCATAGCATGGTCAAAGACAGGACCTTGTGCCAGACCGAAAAATTATAAGGGTGAGCTTTACTATTGCTCCTACCAGGGATAGTAATTGCATCCAACACGTTATAGACCATAATTAAAAGCATGTCAGGGGACATTGCCTTAACAGTTGCGTGTTCAACGCTTTCCTTTACAACCGGACGGTAGTTTACCAAAAGGTAATATACGGGACAAGTAAACTGGACGTGTAGATTTCCTAATACAAGGTTAGCAAGTGGGTAACACAAAACCGCAAGTGTTGAGCTAAAATTTTCAAATCTGAAACCCACAAAACCCATAAAAATATTTTGCAAACACCGGTGAAGGGTTATTCCGGAAAACTTATCTAGGGTAAAAGCTAGCTTTAAATTTTCAAAAGATCAAATATTTTCATAAAGATCCAATTTCCTTAAAGGATCTAAATTTTCATAGTCATGTGGGACTGTAAGCCACAACGTTACTACCATTGTTTATACCGCCGTATAGAAATCACTGATGTACAAAGTGTGAAGAATAAAGAAGTGATTCTAGTATTTTTATTTCAAGACTATATTGTTTGAGGACAAGCAACGCTCAAGTGTGGGAATATTTGATAATGCTGAAAACGAACATATATTTCATAGCATTATCCCTCAAGAAAGACAAGCTTTTAGTTGCAATAGTTCTATTTACAAGTAATATTCGTTTAAATAATAAAAGGTGAAGACAAAAGACAGATTCGACGAATTGAAGACGCAAACGACCAAAAAGCACAAAAGTACAAAATACAATCAAAGAGGTTCCAATTATTGATAAGAAACGTCTCAAAATTACAAGAGTACAAGATGCGAAACGCAAAGTACAAGATATTAAATTATACGCAAGGACGTTCGAAAATCCGGAACCGGGACCAAAGTCAACTCTCAACGCTCGACGCAACGGACTAAAAATTACAAGTTAACTATGCACATAAATAAAATATAATATTTAAATAATTCTTATAATTATTTATATATTATATTATTATTTATAAACGTCGGCAAGAAAGAAAACAAAGGCATGTGAACTTCACCAGCTGGCCATGCGATCGCATGGCCTTGAAGAGTAATCTTCATGCGATCGCATGGAGGCCTTTTTCAGCCACAGGCCTATAAATTCGCGTGTTTGGCTCAGTTTATATATCATATATCCATCTCTCTATCTATACGTAAATATATTTATTTTTATATTATAATTTTAAATTTAATTTTA
Source organism: Rutidosis leptorrhynchoides (assembly GCF_046630445.1). Lineage (NCBI taxonomy): Eukaryota > Viridiplantae > Streptophyta > Magnoliopsida > Asterales > Asteraceae > Rutidosis > Rutidosis leptorrhynchoides. The sequence continues at coordinate 273,794,264 of NC_092341.1, read as the reverse complement.
AATTCTAATAATAAGGGTATGTTAGCGAATGTTGTAAGGGTGTAAGTCAAAATTCTGTCCGTGTAACGCTACGCTATTTTTAATCACTGTAAGTTATGGTTAATGTTATTTTTAATTTAATGTCTCGTAGCTAAGTTATTATTATGCTTATTTAAAACGAAGTAATCATGATGTTGGGCTAAATTATTAAGATTGGGTAATTGGGCTTTGTACCATAATTGGAGTTTGGACAAAAGAACGACACTTGTGGAAATTAGACTATGGGCTATTAATGGGCTTTATATTAACTAAATGATACCTCGTTAATTTAATATATAGACTTATAATTTGACGTATTTATATATAACCACATACGCTTGACTGGGCACGGTGGGCGGGATATCTATAAATACCAATAATTGTTCATTTTACCGGACACGGAACTGGATTAATAGTTAGTAGACTTGTTGAAACAGGGGTGGATTACATTCAAGGATAATTGGTGTAATTGTTAACAAAGTAGTAAAACCTTGGTTTACACGCAGTCGATAACCTGGTGTATTCATTAAACAAAGTATTAAAACCTTGTTACAATTCGAATCCCCAATTAGTTGGAATATTTGACTTCGGGAATAAGAATAATTTGGCGAAGACTTTCGCACTTTATATTTATGCCTGATGGACTATTATGGACAAATCCGTATGGACATATCGAATAATCCAGGACAAAGGACAATTAACCCATGGGAATAAACTAAAAACAACATGTCAAACATCATGATTATGGAAGTTTAAATAAGCATAATTCCTTTATTTCATATTTAATTTCCTTTATTTTATATTTAATTGCACTTTTAATTATCGCACTTTTATTTATTGTCATTGTATTTAATTGCACTTTTAATTATCGTACTCTTTAATTATCGCAATTTTATTTTATCGCACTTTTATTTATCGCAATTTCATTATCGTTATTTACTTTACGCTTTAAATTAAGTTATATTTATTTTTAATTTTTTACATTAGGTTTTAACTGCGACTAATATTTTAAAAATTGACAAACCGGTCATTAAACGGTAAAAACCCCCTTTTTATAATAATAATATTACTTATATATATATTTGTATTTTTATAAGTTAAACTAATATAGCGTTAAGCTTATTTAAGTGTATCCATGTGGAACGAACCGGACTTACTAAAAACTACACTACTGTACGATTAGGTACACTGCCTATAAGTGTTGTAGCAAAGTTTAGGTATATCCATTCTATAAATAAATAAATATCTTGTGTAAAATTGTATCATATTTAATAGTATTTTGTTATAAAAATAATACTATTTCCTAGTACACCTCGCACACATCAAGTATTTTTGGCGCCGCTGCCGGGGATAGCCAAAGCGAAACGCTATAAAAAAAATATATTTATTTTTAAAAAAGTTTGTTCAAAATATATAATATATAAAATTATAAATTAATTTTATTTCTATTTTAGTTTTTTAAAATTAAGTTTTTATTTAATTTATATAAATATTTTATATAAATATCAAAAACAGAAAAAAAAAATTTAATTAAAACTGAGAATTGGGCCGAAACCCGTCGAAGCCCAACACTGTTTTTATTTAAATATCGAAGTGGGCCGAACTGTTTTTAGCCCAATACTTAATCCGGTAATATTCATCTCCGCGATCTCGGAGTAGAAAAGGCAGAGAGCTTCGAGATCGCGTAGCACACCCTGACACGCCTGGTCAAACCCTAATCCAGCATTAATTACGGAGTATATTTAATTATTATTATTATAAAACCCTAATTAGGTTATAATTAATTTATTATTTAGTTTAGTTTTTATTATTTAATTTATATTATTTAGTTTATTTAGTATAATTAAATTATAAAATTAATAGTTTTATAAAATAAATAATATAAAAAAATTATTTTTATAAAAAAATTGTACTTTTTACAACTTTAAGTTTATTTTTATATTTTGTATCTTTTTATTTGTTTTAGCGTAATATTTGTATTTTTTCGCTCGTATTTAGTTTTAAGTCATAGTTTTTGCCATAGTTATTTTTATTTCTAGATTCTTAGGCTTTGCCGTAAAATCCCTTAAATGCTTTTTCTTTAGACTAAGATTTAGGTACTTTAGAATTTTGCGAAGCTGTTTTATAAAATTTAGTACCTTTTTAAGTTTTTGCCATTTTGGATATAGTATTCCTTTAAAGCTTTAATATTTTTAGACACAACTTTTAATTCTTAGTTTTTAGACTTTTTAAGTTTCGACGCGCTACTTTCTTATTTTTATTTTTTGACGCCTATTATTTTTCGACGTTTTTCGACGAACTCTTTTTCTTTCTTATTTCTCGACGCTCTAGTTTTAGGACATAGAATTTTCTATTTCTTCTCTAAAATTTCTTTAAATTACGAAAAATTAATTTAAGTGGTTAAATTGATAGACATCAAATTTTTTTGGTTCGTAGTAATAGTTGGATTTGTACGTAGACCGGGTTATTGGAGCCAAACAGTACTCAATTATATTGAGACCAAACGAATCCTGCCCCTCTACTGCATCTTTTAGCTATTCGAAACGTGGGCAAAATCAGAAAAGTCTATTAATTTGATAACTTATATAATTTTTCTTTCTTTTTAAAAACTAATAGGATATTCAGTGAATGCACCGAGCAAAACGTTCACCACATTTTTTACGTTCACCACCTGTAACTCGATCAAGACATCTAGCAAATATTGTCGCCGTTGATTTTTATTTAGAATCGTCATCCAGTCGACCAAGTACTCTAATTCAAATTTCCGATAATCCATTTTTTGAACCCGACCTCACAATTGAGAATCCGGAGAATATTCAGGGACAATTCATAGATCCTGAACCATTAATCTTTCCTCCGGAACCACCAATCATTCAAACAGAGATTATTGAGGAACGAACCATTAAATCATAATCCTATAGAAATTCAGATTCAACAAATTCAATCATGAAAAATCTGGAACGTCTAAGTATGGAAGACCGAATGAGAGCTAAACGCACTGGCCAAGGTCACGCAATTACTCAACCTGACATAAATGCGCCAGATTATGAAATCAAAGGAAAAATCCTACACATGGTAACTAATCAATGCCAATTTAGTGGTGCGCCGAAGGAAGATCCAAATGAACATCTTCGTACCTTTAATAGGATCTGCACACTATTTAAAATCAGAGAAGTGGAGGATGAACAGATATATCTCATGTTATTTCCCTGGACTTTAAAGGGAGAAGCCAAAGATTGGTTGGAATCATTACCTGAAGGGGCGATTGATACATGGGACGTTTTAGTTGAAAAATTTCTTAAACAATTCTTTCCGGCATCTAAAGCCGTAAGACTTCAAGGAAAAATTATTACGTTCACACAAAAGCCAAATGAAACTTTATATGAAGCGTGAACAAGATTTGGAAAGTTATTGAGAGGATGTCCGCAACATGGTTTAGACACTTGTCAAATAGTACAAATATTCTACCAAGGATGCGACATCACTACAAGGAAAGACATCGATATAGCAGCTGGTGGTTCTATTATGAAGAAAACCGCAACTGATGCTTACAAAATTATTGATAACACTGCTTCCCACTCACATGAGTGGCACCAAGAAAAAAATATCGGTAGATCATCTAAAGCAGCTAGAGCCGATTCTAGCCATGACTTAGATTCCATTTCCGCAAAGATAGATGCTGTCGAGAGACGAATGGAAAAGATGACTAAGGATATTCACTCAATACGAATTAGTTGTGAGCAGTGTGGAGGACCACATTTGACAAAAGATTGTCTCAGTATTGAATTAACAATGGAACAAAGAGAGAATATTTCATACATAAACCAAAGGCCTGGAAATAATTATCAAAATAATTATCAACCGCCAAGACCGATCTACAATCAAAACCAAAATTATAACCGAAATGTTCCATACAACAACCAACAAGGTCCAAGTAATCAACAAGTATCCAATAATACTTACAACCAGCAAAGACCTAATTTTCAAAACAAACCACCGCAAACCGATGATAAAAAGCCAAATTTAGAAGATATGATGTCGAAGCTAGTTGATTCTCAAACTCAATTTTTCACATCTCAGAAACAAACCAATGAACAAAATGCTCAAGCATTTAGAAATCAACAAGCTTCTATTCAAGATTTGGAACAAGAAGTAAGTAACCTAGCAAGGTTGATAGGTGAAAGAAAACCGGGAAGTCTACCTAGTGATACAAATGCTAACCCTCGGAATGAAACTATTAAACCCATTACCACAAGAAGTGGTATTACACTTAAACCACCTGAAATACCTGTAATTTCTGATGAAGCTATTCCTACTCCACAAGAACCACAATCTGAACAAGATAAGGAAAAAGAACCGGTAGTTGAAAAGGTTAATAACACAGTTAAGGCTAAACCTTATGTTAAACCATACCAACCACCACTTCCTTACCCGAGTAAAATGAGAAAAGAGAGACTTGAAGCCGAGCAATCCAAATTCTTGGATATGTTTAAACAGATAAATGTCAATCTTCCTTTCATTGATGTGATTTCAGGAATGCCTAGATATGCTAAATTCTTGAAAGATCTAATCACAAATAGAAAGAAAATGGAAGAACTCTCGGCTGTTACTATGAATGCTAATTGTTCTGCAGTGCTGTTGAATAAGATACCAGAAAAATTATCAGATCCAGGAAGTTTCACAATTCCATGTTTTCTGGGTAGTCTTAGTTCAATAGAAGCATTGGCAGACTTAGGTGCTAGTATAAATTTAATGCCGTATTATTATTAATTATTATTATTATGATTATTGTTATTATCATTAGTTATCAATATTACAACTAATATTATAATTATTATTAATATCATCATGAATATAAGTATCGTAACCATTATTAGTATTATTATTGATATTATGATCATTAGTAATTATTATTATTGTTATGTTAATATTAATAATATGATCTATATTATTATCATTTTTGTTATTAAGAAACATCATTAAGTATTATTATTAGTGTTATTATTAGTATTAATATTGATATAAGTATTATTATTAAGATTACCATTAGTAAAAAGATTGTCATAATTATTATTGACTTTATTGTCAAGTTAAGTATTACTATAACTATCATATTATAATTTATTATTAATAAAAATAAGTATTATTATCATAACTATAATTATTAGTATCATCATTAATATTAAGATTATTATTATTATTACCACTAATATGATTATGAGTATTATTATTTATATTATCATGAGTACTATTATCATATAATTATCAAAATCATTATCAAAAACTGTCTTTAACAGTAAAATTAATATTTTTACAATTATAATTATTAATATCATTATTATTATCATTAATGGAATCATAAGCGTTATTATCATTATTATTAATATCATTATTATCATTTTCACCATTACTAATATTATATTAGTATTATTATAATTACTATTTTTAACAAACAAATGATATATATATATATATATATATATATATATATATATATATATATATATATATATATATATATATATATATATATATAATATATTTATTACATATAACATAACAAAACTAATATTTTTTTATACAAAATGAATATATGAAACATATATATATATATATATATATATATATATATATATATATATATATATATATATATTATTAACATAAAAATAATATAACAAATAAATTAATATATATATATATATATATATATATATATATATATATATATATATATATATTCTTCAGATTTCAATTATGTGTGTTAATATATATACAAATGATATAGGTTCGTGAATCCAAGGCCAACCCTGCATTGTTCAATATCGTCATATGTATTTTTACTACAAAATACAGTATTGTGAGTTTTATTTGCTCCTTTTTAAATACTTTTGCAATATATATTTTTGGACTGAGAATACATGCGCTGCCTTTATAAATGTTTGACGAAATAGACAAAAGTACTTAAAACTACATTCTATGGTTGGATTATTAAACCGAATATCACCCCTTTTAACTTGGTAACCTAAGAATTAGGCAGACGAGAGGTTCTGTTCCTAATTGATGCGAATCTTAAAGATAGATCTATTGGGCCTAACTACCCCCATTCAGGTTATGGATGGCTTTAGTACTTCGAGGTTTATATTATACAGACGAGAGGTTCTGTTTGGGGATATTCTATGCATTAAAGTTAATGTCGGTTACCAGTTGTTCAATTCATATGAATGATTTTATCTTTATGCAGACGAGAGGTTCTGCTTATAAATATGAAAATCTTGTGGTCTATTAAAATTATGGAAATGATTGATTATGATAAACCTATGAACTCACCAACCTTTTGGTTGACTCTTGTATGAATGTTTATTCTCAGGTATGAAAGAAATCTTCTGCTATGCATTTGCTCATTTTAGAGATATTACTTGGAGTCATTCATGACATATTTCAAAAGACGTTACATTCGAGTCTTTAATTTCATCAAGATTATTATTAAGTCAATTATAGTTGGATATATTATGAAATGGTATGCATGCCGTCAACTTTTGATGTAATAAAAGTTTGTCTTTTAAAAACGAATGCAATGTTTGTAAAATGTATCATATAGAGGTCAAATACCTCGCAATGTAACCAAATGTAATGTATTCGTCCAGATGGATTAGGACGGGTCATTATACGTTCCTTTATCAACTGAGAATGATACAATCCAAGTCAGTAATCGTATCTCAATTATATATTTCAAATCCAAAACACTGAAAATATATAATCACATCAAGTGGGTCGAGATGACCACCGACCCTATAGTAATGCCACTTTTCAGTCATGTTCTTATTAAAACATATAGAATTATACATCAAACAGATCAATGAAGCAGAAACACAACACCAAGAAAATCTATCAGATCAACAGCAAGAGTGACCATCACTCGCACGAGTGAGTCACTTCACCCGCACGGGTGACATCTGACTCGTACGTGTGAATTACACATAAACACACAACACCAACATGTAATGACTTGTACGGTCAAACCACTGACTCGTACGATTGACCATCTCACTCGTACGAGTGAGATGTCAGTCGTACGGTTCATTCTCACAAACAAAGATTTAATAAAAAAATCTCGTTCGTACGAGTGATGGGCTTAACCAAATTTTATACCAATTCAGCACAAAACCTAACTCATATATGTCCATATCCATATATGACAAGATTATACAGTTTTTCCCTTCAATAGTAACCCCACACGTGCGTAAAACGAAGCATACACACTTATATTGTAAGTTGACCCAAATCTCAAGTTTGATTTAGTGTTTTAAAACTTTACCATTTAAAAGTACTTTTCAATACGATTCCAACGATATTTGATTCATAAAAAACGGAGTTACGGTTTGAAAGTTACACCATTTTCAATTTTGCCAAAAGCTGACCACTGCTCAACCGCGTGGTTGAGGGCTCAACCGTACGGTTGAGCCCTAAACTGCGTGGTTGAGCCCTCAAAAGTGTGCTCAACCGCGTGGTTGAGCTGTCAAAAGTGTGGGTGCTGAAAATCAGTTCCAGCACGCTGTTTTCGCATTTTTAGCACCAAAAACTCGATTTTTGCTTGATTTGGTCGATCCAAATGCTCAATAATATCACATAACACATATATAAACTATTTCTAACATCAATCAACTATAATAAACACATATAATCAAGAATCAAACCCAAATATCATCAAAATCTATTTTAACCCAAAACCCACTTTAAATCTATCAAATTCAATGACGTTTACCTTGTTTTGATCCTTGAAAACACTTGAATCTTATAAACGAAATCACAAGCTTTGAACTTGCACTTTTTATTTTATGAATTTAGGGAGCTAGAGTGTGTTTAGAGTTTAGGTTTACTAAAAATGATAAAGGAAAGAACGTACGGGTTATTTTAACAGATGGGGGTTTCTTCATTGTAAGGAAACCCCATTCCCCACTACACACGAGTATTTACCAGTTATCTAAAACACAATGTACCTCATTAGGTGGCCCTAACGAGGTCCAATTCACACAACGAAACATGTTCTGTGATCCTTGTCACAAACCACACTTTATCCCATACACCAATAATTATGAACACATAATTATTAAAAACACTAATATTAATAAATTAATATTAACTAAGGATAAAAAGGTCATTTACTACTAAGCCCAGTTTGAGGGTGTTACAAATCTACCCCCTTAAGAAGATTCCATTCTCGGAATCTGGTCAGTCACTATCACAAAAGTCACAGGTTTATCAAAAACTCTAATTTCTAATTCACATTCAAGCCCAAGCGGTCAAACCCAATTATTCTAACTTACTTAATCGGGCATCATTATCAGCGAACCTTCAATCGATCGATTACACATACTCACTTACCACGATCAATACTGAAATCCGACCCTTTGTCATTCGAAACTTATCAACGTTCCCATCAAATTGCAAAGGATAGTCAAATTTTTTACAACCAGTCAGCGTCCAAAACAATGACATTTACTTCAAACGTCGTTCCACTAACCACTAGTGTCCATAACTTGCCACAGTCAACTCATGAGTCAAGATCTAAATCCTGTCAGTATATCACTTGTACCATCAAATTCACCAAATTGTCATCAGATTTAACTTTTTGACTGTTAAATTCCCTCATATTTCCAAGCAAAGGCAATTGAAATTCATATATTTCGCTAAAATCCGTATCTATGTTCACAAAATACGTCTTTAATCTACCAAAATTATTCAGGTTAGTCATTTCATGCTCATATAATTCATTGTTCAACAGTTAATCCACTGTCCATGCACAGTTCGAGTCTTTTATATTTCCTTCAGCTTCTCAGAATTCCTGTATGATTTACCACAATATACTTTCGTTGGCCAGACGTGAGTATATTCTTCTAAATCATACCATCGTTCTGAGTCACTCGATAAGGAAATCCTATGGTTCACACATTACTCATGGCACTCAATTTCCTGTTATATATTGGTAATAAGGACTTAATCACTAGTCAATCATTCTCATCAGTCATATGCTATCAATCATCACGAATTCTTCACACATGGATATCCAATTAAATCCGATCTAGTCATCATTTACCACATATCACAATAGTCCAACTTCAGTTTACGGAAGTCACACCATTTGCAAATCAATAATAGTCCATGTATTATCAATCTAATTCCCGAAGGTTACAACCGTTATATGCAATTATTACAAGACCAACCAAGTATAAGAATTTATCAAGTCATGCCATTCTATCATAATGATACACTAGTCACAATTCAAAACACCGTCTAACACTTAACTCTATCTTCCAGTCATAACACACACTCGATATCAATCACCACTCAAGTCAAGGGTTTCCCTATCCCTTAAAAGACCACCCACGGAACACCACCCATAATTCCTTTCTAAAGGTTGCCACAAATCACGCAAGTCTAAGAAAAAGAAAAACAATTCCTTAAGGCTTCACTATTATCTCACGCATTTTAATCTAAGCATGTATTGTAAGCAATACAGTAGGGCCAGTATCCTACATAATGTACAAATCACATACACCTGGGGACTATATACATGGTTTAAGTCCTTTATCTATATACAATGGGACTACTACCATATTTCAATCCTTACGGGACACTACGCGTACCCCATCAGTCCGAGGTAAAAGTAAAAATCACATAAGCCATACGCAGTCTTATCAGGTCATATATAACGTTATAGCAAGACTTGCATAATAAACAAGTCATTCAAAACAGGGTATCCACTTTACCTGGAATATAGCCAAAAGTCACATGTAGTACATAACTAACAAATCACAAGAATCATGGAAAGCATAACTAGTGCATCATATCTAAGCAGTCTTAGAGAACATAACAATCACCAAAGGCATGGCAACCAATCAAAAGGGAATAAAATCCCAATAATGTCAATGGTATCTCCAGACATAACTTATATAATAGGAGTCATCAAACCACCGAATACTTTTACTTTAGAGCGAGAAGCAATCACTTCACATGCACATAATCATGTAGCAGAGCAAACACATTACAAAAGGCTGAGGAAACAATCTATAAATATCACACAGACATGTCATAAGGACTAAGTTTCCTAAATCACCAAAAGTACTTCCAATCATAATCATTGTGGTTAGAACCACTAAACCTCTAATTACTTCAGCCATTAAGGAGGAAGTAACTATATCATAAATAATCTCAGTGAATCCCACTGACTACAAGCATAGTCAAGTAATTGTTCACAATCAAACAGTACACTTATATATACAACAATTAATCAAGAACATACCTTTCAGATTCAAGAGGGTTTCTTCCTCTTCTGTCTCATCACTGAAACTGATGATCCTCCCGTCGAACCCCCGGTTGATCCTGACCTTGCCCCAGACCTTGATTCAGAATATGACTTTCTCATGGATGGACACTGATCAGATCGATGACCTTCATTCTGACAATTCCAACATACATTATCCTTAAATGAACAAGACTGGACATCATGTCCTATTAAACCACATCGGTAACATCTGCGCATTCTTTCAGAACAATCAGCATCGTGACTTGCTCTACAATGAACACACCACGTTTTAAATTTTGACTTAGATACACCCTGAGTCTGATTTCTTTTCATCTTATTCCAAAAGGACTTCTTTGACTTGGAACTAGATTAACTTATTGTTTGACTTTGCTGCTGAAGGCTTACATTCCCTTTTCTACGGTTAATTGCAGCTTTAATATCACCCTCAACCATTTTTGCCATAACAAAAGCTTGAGATAAAGTGGCGGCAGTTCTTGCCAAAGTTCGATATTCTGGCAATAACATTTCAACAAAATGATCAATTTTGGATCGTTCATCCGGAACCCATTGGTGCGCAAACCTTAGTTTGTCTGCATATTGATCAATCGCATCGTCCACAGATATTTGTTCGGTCATTTTCAATTCCATAAACTCTCTCCTTAACTTTCATATCTCGTATGGAGTACAATACTGTTCGCACACTTTTTCATAAAATTGCTCCCAAGTGATTTGATCAAATTATTCCTTTGTTATATGGGTAATGACAGAATCCCACCATACCATAGCTTTATTCTTCAATAACCGACAAGCAAAAGTAACTATGAGTTCTGGTTCACATTGACACGCTTCAAATGCCTGGTCCACTTCTCTCAACCAATTTGATGTATCATTCAGGTTAGCACTGCCCATATACGTAGGAGGATTACAATTTAAGAACTGTTCATAGGTACACTTCTTCTGAGTTTCAATTGAGGATTTTTGAAAGATCTGATACGGATACAACGTCTGTGCTGGATTTGTATAATTAAACTGGAACGAAATTTGTGATTGTGGTTGCGATTGTTGTGGTAATGCACCTCTAATAAGCACAGACGCACTTTGCAATGTTGCAAGACCTGGAGGTGTACATGGAATAGTTGTGAATGGAGCAATAGTAGTATTATCTACTTGCGACTTTTGTTGTTCCAACTCTCGTATTCTATCCCTCATTTCATTCAATTGACTTTGTAACTGAAAATATACTTTTGTAAATCATTTGCTTCACTAAACTCCTCTAAGGACGCTCTTGTTAGTCTGGGGGCCAAGGGGGTATCGACGTCCCGAGTTTGATCAACCATACCTGTCTTATCACAACATCTCATAAAAGCTTAGTAGATAATCGGTTAGTACCTATCAACTAACACGTATGCCACTCATATTCACTTTCCTTTCCCCCACTAGTATGTTTGACACAGATCCAATCAAGATTTTGGAAAATGACATTCATCAGAATGTACATGCTGCCAAACCTATGCTCTCATACCAAGTTGTAACACTGTACTTCTTTTTTTTAAATCACAGCGGAAGTATTTAAAGCATATAATATTCATATGTTAAAAGCATCTCATTAATATACATTACAATATACTGGTGTCACTTTTCAAAACAGTTAGGCACAGTTATATCAGACATCAGAGTTCTTCAGTGTGTCAAACATAACCAAGGTACAACTATTTTTTCCTGTCTCTAGCATGCAAACAATATAACCTGCAGGGGAGAAAATGTGGGGGATTAGCATAACGCTAAGTGAGTGAGATATCCCAATAGATACTAATACAAAGTAATAAGCCTAGCTTTTAGGGATCATGTATTAGGTCAAGGGCATATGGACATAACATTACATAGCTATCACATAATATAGCATTACTCAACTATATCATACAGAGCTAGGCAGTGATTCAATTAACAGAGTAGCAATAGCATCAACAAGCTATTCAGTAAAGGCACCAAAGGCACTATACTAACATAGCCTTACATAGTTATACAATAAAGGTATCCATAGCTATACATAGCTACTCACTAATGATATCAATAGCTTTACACAGCTATTCACTCTCATAGCACTAACGGTTATACATAGCACTAACGGCTATAAATCCCAAGAGGATCGTTGACCCTGCCAGGTCTACAACTACTAGCTTATCAAGCTAGAGCCGTACCGATAGCTCCAGTTATTATCCCACAGTATACCTCTCCTGACGTTTACATATGTCAATTGCAGTATACTGCCCGTACAATAACCCTCGAGCCCACCCTTCTGTACACGGTTGACCTCTTCCGTACCTTCTATACACGGACGGTACTGACCCTTCTATACACGGCCAGTTCTCAAATGTGCACATAACCCACCTATAATCTCACCGTAGGTAACATCACTAATAACCACAAGGCAATCTAATCAGGCATTATACTATTTCAATCTAAGCGGAAACCAGTAGTATAACCTACCACTTATCATTACAATAATAATTAACATGCATACATAGATTATCATAATCTATACTAAGCAAGCAGCGGGTAGTAACTACACTTGTTACCAAATACCAATATTCATAAGGATAGTCCCACTCGCCGATTACCAGCAAGAACTCAGTGGTCTAATGTTACTGAGTCTTCTCCGTTCCTTTATCACCTGTGAATGATACAATCCAAGTCAGTAATCATATCTCACTTATATATTTCAAATCAAAAACACTGATAATATATAATCACATCAAGTGGGTCGAGATGACCACTGACCCTATAGTAACGCCACTTTTCAGTCACGTTGTGATGACCCGTCCAAATCCATTTGGACGAATACATCATTCATTGATTTCATAGTGAGGTTTTGACCTCTATATGATACGTTTTATAAACATTGCATTCTTTTGAAAAGGCACACCATAAATGAATATCTAATTCCAAGGTCTTTAACATCTGATGATTTCTACATATAGACAATCATCGTAAATAATAGTTTACAATACTACATCTGTTGACAATGCAGTCAAAATAAGATACATGGTGATGATTTTGTGAATGCAAAGTTTTCTCGAATAAAGAATGTATGACTCCATGCACATAGCTTGTATAACGTATAAGCAAACAACGAAAGACTTCTAGGAACCTGAGAATAAACATTCTTAAAAGTGTCAACACAAAGGTTGGTGAGTTCATAGTTTTAATGTTGCGCATAATCTGTATATAAAGGTGGATCACAAGATTTCAGTTATTTCATCCGAAACGTTTATCAAAAGATTCTACGTAACAGATCACCCTGGTAACTAAACTTTAACATTATAATAAGTACCCCTGTTTTAACATACATGCAACCAAGATGTACAATACACGCAATCCAACGTGTACTAACCTCAAATAGCATACGTCTGTTGTATAGTTCAGGCTAGGGTTTCTATACCTGGAACAGACAGGGATGTCAAGCCCTATGGATCCATATATAACTACTCGCGCCCACCAGTTCTTATAAACGGCAGTTACTAGTTACCAAAGCTAAGGGATTTTCGGTTCAAACTCGGTGTAGAATTTAGTATGTACTTGTATCCATTGCGTTTAAAATAAAGTGCATGTATTCTTAGCCCAAAAATATAGATTTGCAAAAGCAATTAAAAATGGAGCAAATGAAACTCACCTTAGCAGCACATAAGGTCATTCACCGAAATGTGACCGAAACTTGGAATGCAAAATAACCGTAGATATCAACCTAGAGAACATATGTTGGTCAATACATGTCAAACAAGCTAGGTCAGGTCATAGTGTATCACAATCCTAATGCTCGAGACCGACATGCAAAAGTTAACAAAAGTCATCTCAAAAGTCAACCTGATCCAATATGATCTTTAAATCTATACATGTTTATTAACATAGTATAAGTCTTGATAATTAAACAAATTTATAGTTTATCAAACTCAAAATATTACTTATTTCAGGAGTTATATTATATTTGAATTATCATGGCAATCGAAAATATTTTATTATTTCACATAGTTTTTCCAATACTTGTAGAATCAGATTATTGTGTTTATAAAGCTTTAAAACATGATAAAACGGTCAACTTTGACAATTGTTCAACAAAACGAGACGTGCCTTATATAGAAATTCATTTATTCGATTAGTAATATCTAAAAATCCAATTTATCAATCTCATAGACAAGTTGTTTAAATATTAGTTTACAGTTTCAAACACAATTTCAATTAACGTCAAACATAATTCAGTTGACCATATCTTTTAATCCGTTCATCGAAATCACGCAATTTCTAAATGAAAAGTTATTAATTTTTCGATAGCTTTCCAACGACATGCATATCATATACTTTATATCAGTAGCATATGTATCAAATTCGTGATTCATCATAAACTATCTAACGACAAAATTAAAGCATACAAGCATGTATAAACATATATACTCGAGCACTAGACCAGGATACACTATTAATGTATAAAAGATAAGATATGAATGCTCACGTATCAATATTGCGATTCAATATTGTAGGAAAGTACGTAGACGCAACGGAGATGATAAACACTAGGTTTCACTTGCGAACAATACCCATGAACAATACCCACAACCTCCATAGTTATAACCCATAGTTTCCTTAGCTTTGACTCATTTGAAAACTCGGTTTGAAATCATTTGAGCAGTACTTCGTCGTAGTATTTTATGTATAATACTAATAATAATAATATTAATACTACTGATAATAATAATAAGATTAATAATAATAATAATAATAATAATAATAATAATAATAATAATAATAATAATAATATAAATATAGAAATAATACAGAGTAATTTATGTGTGTGTGTCGAAGCAGAAATGTGCGAGCTTTATAGATGTTTGCTGAGATTGATCCCCATGCGATCGCATGGGTTTCATGCCCCTTTGCCATTCGATCGCATGGCCAGCTGGTACGCACCCAATATGTTTTGTTTTCTTGTTTGTCGACATATTATTCACTGTAGCAAATAGTTTTACTGTAGCAAATAGTGTTTAATGTAGCAAATAGCGTTTTAATGTAGCAAAGACGTTTTTACTGTAGCAAATAGTGTTTTACTGTAACAAATAGTGTTTTACTGTAACAAATAGTGTTTACTTGTTCATCTTAAACGTTTTAGTTAACTTATCTAAATATCAATCGAATCAATAAACGAATGTTACTATCGTTTACTAAATAACTTGAAATTATATATATGTATATATCTTTATTTAATATACATAAATCAGTTTTTAAATACGCATTGCAAGTTATTTATGAATACTTAATATTCCAACTTATTGTATATATATATACTGATGTGTGCGAGGGGTAGTACGAAATACTATTAAATACGATACAATTTACACAAGTTATTTATTTATTTATTGAATGGATATACCTAAACCTTGCTACAACAATTATAGGCAGTGTACCTAATCGTAGAGTAGTGTAGTTTTTAGTAAGTCCGGTTCATTCCACAGGGAGCTAGCTGAGTTTAACGCTATATTTTTATTAACTATATTTGTATATATATATATATATATATATATATATATATATATATATATATATATATATATAAGTAGTATTATTTTTATTATTATAAAAGGGGGGTTTTTACCGTTTAATGGCCGGTTTGTCGATTTTAAGTCCTAATGCAAAATATTAAATTTAACTTAATTTAAAGCGTAAAGTAAATGACGATAAATAAAAATGCGATAAAATAAAAGTACGATAATTAAAAGTGCAATAAAATAAAAGTACGATAAATAAAATGACGATAAATAAAAGTGCGATGAGATATAAAATAAAGGAATTATGCTTATTTAAACTTCTATAATCATGATGTTGACGTGTTGATTTTAATTTATTATTCTGGGTTAATTGTCCTTTGTCATGGCTTATTTGATACCTATCTGGGTTTTGCCCATAATAGTCCATTTGTCATAATTATAAAATGCTCGTCAAATTAACCTTATTTCCGAAGTCAAATATTCCAACTAATTAGGGATTCGAACTGTAACAAGTTTTTAATACTTTGTTAATAATTACACCAGGTTATCGACTGCGTGTAATCCAAGGTTTTAATACTTTGTTAACAATTACACCAATTACCCTTGTATGTAATCCACCCCTGTTTTAATAAGATATGAACATTAATTTACCCACTTGATCAGTTTGAATAATCAATTACCTAACCCGAATAATTAATTAAATGATCGTAAAAGATGTTGTATAAACGTCACTAAATAGGACATGCATAATCATTTAATAATTATTAGATTAACTAATTTGAAGATAGGTTCGACAGATTCCAATGAGTTGTCATTCGATTAGACAATACCCCCCATCTATTAATAGTCCATAGTCCAATGTCCACAAGTGTCGGTCTTTTGTCCAAACCCGAATTATGGTACAAAATCCAATAACCCCGTCTTAATATTTAGTCTAACATCACGATTACTTCGGCTCAAATAAGCATAATAATAACTTAGTTACGAGACATTAATTTAAAAAGGAAGAACATAGCTTACAGTGATTATTTATCGCGTAGTGTTACACGGACAGAGTTCTGACTTTAAAACCCGTAAAACATTTCTTACAATAACCCAACTAAACCATAATTTATTATTAATCTTAAATTAAAATTAAAATTAAAATATAAATATATTACATATAGAGATTGAGAGATTGGAAAAGGTGTGCAGAATTCGAGCGGAATGCGTGAGCTTTTATAGGCCCACTTTGAACTGTACAGCTCCGCGAGTGTGGTACTTTTGTGCCTTACAGCTCCGTGAGTGCGGAGCTTTGGATTCCAGCTCACCAAATTGAGTTAAACGTGGGCTGCTGAATATTATAATATATAATATAATAATATATAATTTCATATAATTATATATATATATATTGTATTATATTCTTGTGCATAGTTTACTTGTAATTTTAGCTCCGTTAAGTTGTACGTTGATGCTCGGTTTATGTCTCAGTTTCGTATTTTCGAACGCCTTTTCGTACGCTTAGATATCTTGTACTTTGCGTTTCGCGGCTTGTACTCTTGTCATTTTTAGGCGTTTCTCATCAATAAATTGAACCACTTGGATTATACTTTGTACTTTTTAGGTTTTTGGTCATTTGCGTCTTCAAATCGTCGATTCTGTCTTTTGTCTTCGCACTTATTTATTTAAACAATTATTACATAAAAATAGAACAATTGCAACTAAAAGCTTTACATATTGGAAGGATATTGCGCCTAAATATATGTTCATTTGGAGCACTATCAAATATCCCCACACTTAAACGTTGCTTGTCCTCAAGCAATACATAACTTGAAATTAAATCACACTTCACTCGAATCACACTTTTTTTTATTCTCACACTTTATACATCAGTGATTTTGATACGGCGGTATAAACAATGATAGTAACAATGTGGTTTACAGTCCCACATGACTATAAAAATTTAGATCCTTTAAGGAAATTGGATCTTTATGAAAACAGTTGATCTTTTGAAAATTCATTCTAGCTTTTACCCTAGACAAGTTTTCCGGAATAATCCTTAACCGGTGTTTGCAAAATATTTTTGTGGGTTTTGTGGGTTTCAGATTTTTAAAATTTTAGCTCAAAACTTGTGGTTTTGTGTCACCCACTTGCTAACCTTGTATTAGGAAAGCAACACGTCCAGTATACTTGCTCAGTATATTACTTTTCGGTAAACTACCGTCCGGTTGTAAAGGAAAGCGATGAACAAGCAACTGTTAAGGCAATGTCCCATGACATGCAGATAGTTATGGTCAAAAACGTGTCGGATGCAATTACTATCCTTTGTAGGAGAAATAGTAAAGATCACCTTATAATTTTTCGGTCTGGCACAATGTCCTGTCTCCGACCATGCTATGCAACCACCGTTTTTACGGTTGACACCCGATTTGGTTCAGGTGACCTAATGAATTCCAGGTGAATTCTCAGGATTTTACGTTCAATGGTAATGAACGCATTGAAAATAGGTTTTCAGAAAACAAATCGTTTTTAATTTGATCAAAATATTTTCTCGTTCAAGCTCGAGTTTAGATATCATTGAATTCCATGAGTTTGTAATTCTCAATCTTTAAGGTCAATCTCAAGGATTGAGTAATATCAGGCTTAAAAGCTGATTTTTAATCTTTTAAGGAGATTATCCTTTCTGGGGGTCTGATTCATTATTCTTATCAAGCTAGTTTGCACGGCGCCCTCCGCATTTTACGAGACAGATCCTCTCATGGTTAGGATAAGTCTGACCACTTGGCGACCCTGTTTGATGCTGAGGTCCGTGGATTTCCTGCTGATTTTAGAGATGACTTTTCTAGATTTTTCGTCACCCTACAGCTGGTATGGACGACAACTTCCTGACCTAAATCAAGAAGCGCGTGTCTTTTTTGGAAGACTTTACTTCCTTTTAATGATGGAATTGATTCATCATGTAAATCCATCTTTCTTTCAAATATATTACAGTAAATCGGGTAAAACTGATTAGTTTAGTCCAAAGCAAAAGTACCTGCAATAATCTTGTACAAATATGTGATATATGTTTTGAAGAACTTGGTAAATTCTTCCCACACTTAGCTTTTATTTATTCTTTTCTTTACCTTTTTATTCTCCTTTATTCCATTTTAAATGAATTCAAGCGTTTTAGGTTGTTTCTCCATTTATGTTCTCTCCGAGGTAACAATAATTTCGGTATTATAACCTAGTTTTATCGTTCACAAATATGTATAAATATATATAACCTAGCACTATCATATATATATATATATATATATATATATATATATATATATATATATATTTACAAATAAATGTTCGTGAATCGTCTGTCAATAGTCAAAGGTTAACTGAATATATAACATTAGTTCAAAAATTTTGAGAATCAATATTACAGACTTTGCTTATCGTGTTGGAAACATATAAAGATTAAGTTTAAATTTGGTCGGAAATTTCCGGGTCGTCACACACGTTCTTATTAAAACATATAGAATCATACATCAAACAGATCAACGAAGCAGAAACACAATACCAAGAAAATCTATCAGATCAACAGCACGAGTGACAATCACTCACACGAGTGAGTCACTTCACCCGCACGGGTGACATCTGACTCGTGCATGTAAATTACACATAAACACACAACACCAACATGTAATGACTCTTACGGTCAAACCACTGACTCGTACGATTGACCATCTCACTCGTACGAGTGAGATATCAGTCGTACAGTTCATTCTCACAAACAAAGATTTAATAAAAACATCTCGTTCGTACAAGTGATGGGCTTAACCAAATTTTATACCAATTCAGCACAAAACCCAACTCATATATGTCCATATCCATATATGACAAGATTATACAGTTTTCCGTTCAACAGTAACCCCCTCACGTGCGTAAAACGAAGCATACACACTTATATTGTAATTTGACCCAAATCTCAAGTTTGATTTAGTGTATTAAAACCTTACCATTTAAAAGTACTCTTCAATACGATTTCAACGATATTTGACTCATCATAAACAGAGTTATGGTTTGAAAGTTACACCCTTTTCAATTTTACCAAAAGCTGACCACTGCTCAACCGTGTGGTTGAGCCCTCAACCACGTGGTTGAGCCCTCAAAAGTGTGCTCAACCGCGTGGTTGAGCTGTCAAAAGTGTGGGTGCTGAAAATCAGTTCCAGCACGCCATTTTCGCGTTTTTAGCACCAAAAACTCGATTTTTGCTTGATTTGGTCGATCGAAAGGCTTAATAATATCACACAACACATATATAAACTATTTCTAAAATCAATCAAGCATAACAAACACATATAATCAAGAATTAAACCCAAAAATTATCAAAACCCATTTTAACCCAAAACCCACTTTAAATCTATCAAATTCAATGATGTTTACCTTGTTTTGATCACTTGAATCTTATAAATGAAATCACAAGCTTTGATCTTGCACTTTTGATTTTATGAATTTAGGGAGCTAGAGTGTGTTTTGGGTTTAGGTTTACAAAAAATGATAAAGGAAAGAACGTACGGGTTATTTTTAACAGATGGGGGTTTCTTCATTGTAAGGAAACCCCATTCTCCACTACACACGGGTATTTACCAGTTATCTAAAACACAATATACCTCATTAGGTGGCCCTAACGAGGTCCAATTCACATAACGAAACATGTTCTGTGATCCTTGTCACAAAATACACTTTATCCCATACACCAATAATTATGAACACATAATTATTAAAAACACTAATATTAATAAATTAATATTAACTAAGGATAAAAAGGTCATTTGCTACTAAGCCCAGTTTGATTGTGTTACAATGTTAGGGCCCGTGAGCCATTGTAGCCAATCCATTGAAGTCTTCCTCACTCAATTAGTAACTCATTTTAAACTGCAAACTTGGATTTCT
Source organism: Rutidosis leptorrhynchoides (assembly GCF_046630445.1). NCBI lineage: Eukaryota > Viridiplantae > Streptophyta > Magnoliopsida > Asterales > Asteraceae > Rutidosis > Rutidosis leptorrhynchoides. The sequence goes on along the minus strand of NC_092341.1, from coordinate 273,773,495 downwards.
TGAAGTGCAAATAGGCCGGACCAGCATGTATTACGGAAGAGTTTGTTGCTTCTATTTTGTCAAATTTTGTATGCACAAACCCAAATACATGATTGTCACATATTATTGCTCGAAGTAGAATTTGAGGGAGGAATATTGTCGGTTAGAATTTAATTAATTGACAATGCTGGTATGAGATTAGCCCCCCACCATCAGAAAAGGCGTTGCCAAATGTCTTTGGCGATGTGTTCTACAATGGCTCAAATTTTGGGGTAATTTATGTAAAAATGTATAAATATATAACTTTTTAATGTAAGAATGGAAGGGAAGTAATAAGACGTGCTCGCGAAACGTAATATCATATTACAAATGTTAATTTTTATTGTGTACGATAGATGTTTTCTTATACTTCCTAAAACTATTATACTTTCGGCAAGTGTAAACCTTACTCCATTTTCTTTTTTTCTCCTCTAATATTCTTAATCCTAACATGTTTACTATCCCTACTTCACCCTTTACACCTAAACCACATGCACCTAACAAATCCAATAAGCATATTAACACCTTTAACCACATAAAATACCAACCCGATAATGTTAGAGTTTGGATCAAAATTGATCGGAACAAGAAAAACCACCCAGATCCAACCCCAGCAAACCCTAAATCAATCACCGATGATTTTCCACCCTTTCCTTACAAAGGTAACGGAATGAACAAAACATCCAACCCTACCTTTACCGCCGCCAGATTCAATGCTGCATCTAACTCCATTTATAATCGATTCAAAGTACAAGAAGATGCCTGAACCCTAATAAAAAAACCACGGTAATCCTTCTATACACCATACACCTCCGCCTTCCAAACCCAAATACATCACCTCTTTCCTCTTCTTTAACTTCCTTGATGAATGGAACTCCATTAAACTTTGGAGCCTTTTCAAAAAATACGGCAAAATATATGAGGTCTATATACCAAAAAAGAAATTAAAGAATGGCAAAAGTTTCGGTTTCGTTATATACAAGAACATCCCCGATCATCTTATTGATTCGATGCTTAGAAAACTTAATATGATTGCTATCGATGGCATGCTTCTTGTTGCCTATAAAGCTCCCGACCCTTCATCTCCTAATAGCACTGCTCCTGTTAAAGCACATAACGAACCCCTTAAACCTAATAACACTCCCAGCCCTAACCTAAACAAATTCAGAGATGACTGTACATTCACTGAAGTTATAAACCCTCAAGTGCACAAGGATTCAAACGCTAACAAGGTTGTAACAACCCTGCTATTTTCGTTAAGCTTCGTTAACTGTCCGTTAAGTTATTTAATGGAAATTACTTGAATTTTGTGAATTTGATGAAAGGACCCGTTCATATACATTATAAACGATTCACAATAGTTGATTACATTGCGAGGTATTTTACCTCTATATGATACATTTTACAAACATTGCATTCGATTTTAAAAGACAATCTTTCTTTACATCAAAAATTGATAGGCATGCATACCATTTCATAATATCCACTATCCAACTATAAATTGATTTAATAATAATCTTTGATAAACTCAATGACTCGAATGCAACGTTCTTCGAAATATGCTATGAAAGACTCCAAGTAATATCTTTTAAATGAGCAAATGCACAGCGGAAGATTTCTTTAACACCTGAGAATAAACATGCTTTAAAGTGTCAACCAAAAGGTTGGTGAGTTCATTAGTTTATCATAATCATTTATTTCCATCATTTTAATAGACCACAAGAATTTCCTTTCCAGTTCTCATAAATATACGTCCCATGCATAGAGACAAAAAATAATCATTCATATGGTGAACACCTGGTAACCGACATTAACTAGATACATATAAGAATATCCCCTATCATTCCGGGATCCTCCTTAGGACATGATATAATTTCGAAGTACTAAAGCATCCGGTACTTTGGATGGGGTTTGTTAGGCCCAATAGATCTATCTTTAGGATTCGCGTCAATTAGGGTGTCTGTTCCCTAATTCTTAGATTACCAGACTTTAATAAAAAGGGGCATATTCGATTTCGATAATTCAACCATAGAATGTAGTTTCAATTACTTGTGTCTATTTCGTCAAACATTTATAAAAGCGCATGTATTCTCAGTCCCAAAAATATAAAGGGTAAAAAGGTAAATGAAACTCACCATACTGTATTTCGTAGTAAAAATACAAATAACGTCATTGAACAAGTGCAAGGTTGGCCTCGGATTCACGAACCTAAATTAATTATATATATTTATGTGTTGGTCAATATTTGTCTAACAAATTAGGTCAAGTCATAGTGTACCACAATCCTAATGCTCGAGACTAATATGCAAAAGTCAACAAAAGTAAATTTGACTCAAAATAATTTCAAAAAATCTATACATGATTAATATATAGTTTAAATATCGTCGTTTTATATTTTTAAATATTTTTAAAAGATTTATTAGAGTAAATAATATAATTTATTTATTAATAAATAAAATTTTATATTATATTTATATAATAAAATATACTTTTATATATATTAAGTAATAAAATTTATAGGGTTCATTTAATATTATAAAGATAATATGATAGGTATTATTAAAGTAAGTTATTACACGTAGTAAAATATGTTTGTATCAAATATTTATTTGATAAAATAATATCTATAATGATAGTAAGTAAAAGTTGTATTATTTTGTAATAATAATTATTATTATAAAAATATCAATATTTATAATTACTAAGATGACATTATGATAAAACGATAATTCTAATTATGATAACTTTAATATTTACGATAATTTTTAATATTATCTTTAAAATAATAATTCTATTTAAAATAATAATAATAATAATGATATTTTATAGTAACAATGACATTTCTATTAAAATGATAATTTTTATTAAAATGATAGTTTTAATACTAACGATAATTTTAATAATAATAGTAATGATAAAAATAATAAGAACGATAATTTTATCTAAATCAATATCTTATAATATTTTAATTTCATCATGATACTCTTACCCATTATTTCCTAATCGTTTCGTTTAATAGCTTTTAATCGTCTTTTATATCGTGTTTTTAATAATGATAATAATAGTAATCAAAATAATTAGGTGTTACAAATATTTGTTTTAATTACACTAATATTAATAATGATAGTTACTATAACATTATTAACGATAATACTAATAATTATCTTAATGATAATATAGTAATAATAATAATAACAATAACAATAACCATTTTTAAATAATGATATATATATTAATAATGATAATAATAATAATAATAATAATAATACCAATAATAATAATAATAATAATAATAATAATAATAATAATAATAATTGGATAATAATAATAATACTAATTATAACTTTAACGATAATAACGATAGTAACAATAATAAAAAATAACAATTTTTAATGATAAATCCTTTTATTGATAAAGATAATAATAATAATAATAATAAGATAAAACTAGAACGACGATAATAACGACGATAATAATGAACATTTTTAATAATAATACAAAAATTCGATGGACTATAACTTCAAATCCGTTCATCGAAATCATTCGATATCTAAATGAAAAGTTCTTAATTTTTCGTTAGCTTTCCAACGACATGCATATCTTATACCTTATCTCAGTCGCATATATAACTAATTCAGGATTCAGCATAACCTAACTAAAGGCAATATCAAAAGTACAAACATGCATAATCCTATATACTCGAGCACTAGTCAGGGATACACTATTAGTATGTAAAAGTTAAATAATGAGTACTCACGTATCAATATTGAGATTCAATATTGCAGGAAAGGTACGTAGACGCAACGGAGATGATAAACACTATATTGATCTCACGAGCATACCCATGAACCATACCCAATCATCTCCATAGCTATAACCCATAATTTCCTTAATCCAATCCCACTCGAAAAACAATTTCGAAATCACTCGGACAGCACTCTGACGTAATATTTTATGTATACTAATAATATCTTGAAATAATACGGAGTAAATATATATATGTAAATCGATTGAGAGAGTTTAGAGAAAAATATTTTCAAGTTTCTTATGAAATAATGAAACCTATTGAATTCTATTTATAATAGATTTTTGAATTATTAAAGTATGAATTATTAAAGTGAATTATTAAAGTATGAATTATTAAAGTGAATTATAAAAGTATGAATTATTAAAGTGAATTATTAAAGTATGAATTATTAAAGTGAATTATTAAAGTATGAATTATTAAAGTAAAGGTAAAGTTTAAGTATAGTAAAAGTATAAAACTATGTATGCATAATACGCGTATAAATATATATAATATTAATTTAAATCGTTATATATATTTAATAAAATAAAATATAAATATCGTTATCTTTATCATACTGGTTAAGTAATGAGTTGTCAAAAGTGGTTCTAGATATTTATAAAAGTTATATACGTTTTAATAATAAAGTTCTTTTTAAACTGAAAACGTTTTTGTACGTTTGAAACTAAATCAAATAAATATAATAATTTTGTTTTCCAAAACCAAATATATTTTTAAGAATCATTTTGTTTAAAGGTTAAAATAATGGAAATCGTTATATCATAAAATGTTTTAGAAAAGTAGAATCATATATATTCATAATAGGTTTCAAGTTTTTAAATTACAGTTTGTTGGTGAAGCATGGGATAAAGTTCAAAGGTTAAATAAACGTATGAAATCATCTTAATGAAAAATGTCGAGTTACATAACTTGTCGATATCCAACATCTAAGTTATTTACACTTCACGTTCTTACTTATAACCCACTTTACCATTTTCCGAATGTTGTCAAAAAGAATAGATTTCTTAAATCACAGTGAATCTCATAACATAGACCCGTAATCATATCATAATGCATCTGATAAATCAATCATTTGATATTATCTTCTAATTCCATCGATAAACATATTGAAACAAATACGTTCATGTAAAGTATTATACGTTTAATAATTTATTAATATTCTCAAGTTATAATATATATATATATATACATATATATACATATTTATTTATATATAACGGTTCGTGAATCGTCGGAATTTGGTCGAGGTTATAATGAATGTATGAACACAATTTAAAATTCTTGAGATTTAACTTAACAAATTTTGCTTATCGTGTCGGAATAATATAAAGATAAAGTTTAAATTTGGTTGGAAATTTTCGGGTTGTCACATTTGATCTAATTAAATGCATACTTGAGTTCATGATGAACTGCTATATTTAATATATGATTATATTAGCCGAAAAACCTATTTCATGTTTTGAAATACTGAGAAAACGATACAGTTTTGAAAGCTTTAACAGAGATCCCGTGAGAATGCGAAACGCTCGATTTTTAATAAAATAATTATTTTTAATAATTATTAACTTTAAGAAAACTTATTTAATTTATTATATATTTAATGAATTAAACTTGGTGGGATGTGTTTTAGCGACCGATTAACGTTCCGGGAATTCGGTACGATTAATGACAACTAGAAAAGAACCACGCTTAGCGGACTAGCAAGCCAAAACATAATGTAATCCACTTTAAATAATTATATTATATAATTATTATGATTTTAAGATGCTTAAGACTTATTGAAATTTTTATATGTTAAAAACGCGAGAAATTAATGTTTATCAATTCGGTTTGCGTTTTAAGCTAACGAAACTTGATGGGTACACTTAGGAAACTTTCTACCAACAAAATGAGTCCATGTACTTCCCCTTGGACCCAATTGGCCGAAATTTGCCTACCCTGGTGGCTCAGATTGTTTAATTGGTCCAAACTACCACCCTTTAAGCCCTACAATTCAACTTAAGCCTTAAACCTTTAATCCCTTCATTAAACACAAAGGAAAAGACCTAGCAGCTGCAAATCACGAAATTATACAGCACCCATCATCATATAGGTCAACTTTTTACTCCAAGGCCAAGAACACCTTCAATTGCTTGCTTGCTTGCCCGATTGCATATTCTTGTTCCTCGCGATGAACTCTACACATCTATACCACCAATTTTGATCTCTAGGGTATAATTTTTCAAATTCTAATCTTTTAATCTCTGATTTCATACATATTCATAGTGTAATCAAGTCTAGTGCTCAATTAATTGTGATTGCATACGTTGTTAATCGTTATTTTGCGCGATTTATGTGTATTGATTGAACCACGAATTTTTTTTCTATGAATATGATGAGATGAGTTTATTTAACATTAATATAATGTATCTAGATGGATAGATCTCGAAAAATTAATAAATTTGGACTTTGGAATTGCATGATTGCGTTACCGGATGTGACAGTTATGATTGATTGAAGTTTTTGCTAGGGTTTTGCATGCAATACTAATTTCTGGTGTTTATACTTTATGAATGGGTTATTGAATTTCTAACTACTGGATTCCTTGTTAAAAATCACTCAATTTAGACTTAAGAATCATGTTAATTGATTTTGTATAGCTCCCGATATGATTAAACGAATATTGCTAACTCGTGTTGAGCTGAAACTGTTTTCATATGCCCGCTAAATGACCTCACATGAACTAGAATTTATTTGAGACTTTGATCTTATGGAATATTGTTATTTAGATGTTTATAAATATATTTCATTTGTATGATAAATTACGAAATCATTGTTTGCTATGTGTTATATGTGTCACCAAATAACATGTCTGGATGCTGTCCAAAAACAGAAGGTCTAACTTTAACGAATAAACTGTACAAAATGGCTACATGAAAGTCTTTGGTTATTTTATCACTGAAAATTTGGAGTGTGTAGAGTCATCTTCAAATGGTGTTCGTTTATTTCTATTTTCTAAATTAAATGAGAATTTTTTTTAAAACTGTTGCGCGTGCTAAAACTGATTTGGTGAACCCTATCTAAAGCATATCTAAAACCCGACTTGTAGACATCGTATGTGGCCCTGGCTAGGCTTTTTAGAAACATTTATGCGTCTAGTTATGATCTGGAGTTTTCCATATTACCATGACTTATGTGCTATGAATTATGTTCGTTATTTGCAAGTTGTGCATGAATTTTATGCTATACGATAAACTGTGAACGTGTACTTGACAAACTGTGAGCTAAAACATGTTAGCTGACTTAGGATTGACATGTTGACTAAGATTGCATGACCTACTGATATGTTTGACTTTAGTTGACCACTTTGACCAAGTTTGACTTTTGGTTTAACTTTGGTTGACTTGCATGAACTAGTTGACTTTTGCTTACTTGTTGAGTCAGTCTGAGCACTAGGACTATGCGTACACAATGGGTTGACATAGTATGACTTATGTATTTACTTAAGGTAATATAATTGATTAGAATGCATTCTAAGGTTGTGATCGTCCTGCTACCGTACTGTTTTACTAAGCTTTTACTGTGCTTTTCAAGGTGAGTCTACAGTCCGTTTTTCATCAACATTTTTGGGATGAGATACATGTTGCTTTTGAAACTGTTTCTTAAACTGTTTTTATAGTTGTTTTACGTATTAGGCACGAGTAACTTAAACGAATATACATATGAGTTCAGATCAAAAATCCCTTAGCTTGATTATATTAATTACTTTACGTAAGCTCGACTTATAAGGACGGTACCGTTAGGTTTGACAAACCTCGCCCCAACGCACGAGGTGCTTATTCTGTTGTAACTTGCTCACTTGATCGGTGTATGCTTAGAAAGGGTAAAAGGAAGACGCATAGCGAATGAGCTATCCGCAGGTTAAGGTCTTATAATTAAGTGCTCATGACAAATGTATACTTTTACGAAGCTTTCAAAGAAATCTCGTGGCCTAACTTACGATAAATGTTAACAAAGAGTTATTACACTGAATATTGTTTTTCAGACTGTGCTTTATGCTACTTAAACCTGTGGTTTACGGACTAGGAACTAGACATGGTAAAGTCTACAAACATTTGAAACAAAACCTTTTTGAAGTCACACATAGTTGAAACTTGACGTCCTGATTAGAAACAGTTTAACACTTGACATTTGCTGTATGCAAACTTTTGACATTAAACTTTGATGGTTGATATCGGCTAAAAAGTCACGTTTTTACCCCCGATATTGGGCCCTAAAATCAATAAAGTTCCAAACTTTATCGCAAAAATAATCGCTTTGTCGGTTGATATTGTAGATTAAGTAATTACGAAGGCGATGCAAAAAGAATCAAGTAAAACGGAGCTAAAACGAAGAATCTAGAGCGAAAACGGTGAAAGACAAGAAATCAAGTTACGATCCAGTGAAACCAGCTGACCAGTCAAGCCAAACGGCCTACCAAACGGGCTGCCTAACGGCTTGCCTGACTTGAAAATGGCCTGCCACACGCCCAAGTTAAACGGCCCCTGCAAACGGGCTGGCCTGGCAAACGGCCCCTGCAAACGGCCTGCCAAACGGCTTGCCAAACGGCCTGCCAGCCATTTGCAGGCAAAAATCAAGTCTATTTAAAGGGCTCTCTCCATCTATTTCAACACACACTCAATTTACAATTCATTTTCTATTTTCAAGTTTTAGTTAGTTTTTAGTAGTAGCTAACTTAGCTTTAATTTTTCGGAGGATATCCCGGCGAGTCCCTGCGATCTCGGGCAGATTTCTTCAGCCTTTTTAGGTTTTTATTCGAAACACTTGTCTTTTGTATTAAACATGTATTCTTACCTTTTATGTTTAATAATGCGTTCCGATATTACCATGTTAGCTTAATTAATCTGTATGTTTCCATGATAAAATTTTGGGTTAGCGTAGTTATGTTAAACTAGTACGGTTACTGTCATTATGCTGAACTTGTGAGTTTGATAGATTTGTATGCTAGCATCTTGAGGATTGACTAACCTAAGTTGTGATCGGGACTTGTCCACCTATATGAACTTAGCTACTTCATAGGATAGGACCCCTGGTTATACTGTATCTGAAGATTCTATGAACTCGGTATGGCCAGAGTTCCCGAGAGGCATCTAATGTGCTTTTAGGACACGAAACTTGGGAATTGAGACATGAATGACCTAGTATGTCTATTGACTATTCCAAGGAGATATCTTAGGAGCTGTTAAGATCTAGCTAGTGCCTTAACTGTATGACCTAAACCTATTGCATGTTCTTGTTTGATTGTTGCCCTAAGATTAAGTCTTATCAACTGTTTAGGTATCTGCTAGGTTTCTATCTGCTTTACTTGCAGTATATCAACTGTAATGCTGTATAATATTTGATTTGGTTTGATCTCATTAGTATGATGAAATGGTTTTTAGTTGTTATTTAAGATTTTGTCAACTTAACCCGACGGACTCCTTCCGTTTGTGATCAGTGTTCAATCAACACGACACGTTGTTATTCAGTTAACTAAACTGATAACGAGGGTTAGAATTAGAGCTCAACTCACTAATTAACCTAGTTACTAAGGATAACCTTCGAGGTATAGTTACATATCAATTATACAACCAAGTGACATACTTTTCACTACTCAACGAGAACTCTGAGAGTCTAGAGATAAGTAGGTCTGTGTAATTGGCTCATTCAACCAGATCTACACCATTCCAATCATAGCTTTAATATCAGCATAATTACCTTTCCCTAGCCCAAGCTGATATCTTAGTCAACATTTCCCTGATCTGCATACTCCGGATATCCTTCCACTTTATTTACATTTCCGCAATTAGGGCCTTTAGCTTAAACCAACTACTATCCTTTTACCCAGGTAATTTAAATAAAAGACAATTATCCACTTGATCTTCAATTCGTTAAACCATTCAAAAACACGACCCTAGGTTAACTTACACCTTCTACATTAGAAAGTTGAAAGTAAATTTAGGCCCCGCACAATATAAATAAAATAAACCCCTGTATTCCACCTTGATCAACTGAATCTGATGTCTTGCGGCCTAACGACACCGCATCAAAAAAACCGTCCGTTTCGGCCATATCATTGTGGTAACAAGTTTTCTGGCGTCTCTGTCGGGGATCGAATATTTTGATTGAGAAAGATTTTGAACAGACAAAAAGTATTGTTTGGTGGTGTCTAAGAGAGACACTTATACAAGGACTTGGTTGTTGGATTTTCCAAACAGTCTCCAATTATATAGGAACCAAAAGGATCATGCCTCTCTGTAGTCGGCCTGGCCACCTAGATACTCAGTAATCTATAAGAAATCCTATCAATTGGAATATCGATAAGGTTAGCGACCGAATTTCAAGAATAATTATTTTTATTAAATTATCGATCCTTTTAGTCAAATAATATTTTCTAAAAGTTACTTTTGAGTGTTTTTAAATAGAAAATCATAAAAATGGAACAACAAAACACCCCTTGCTTCTATGTAAAAGTCATGCTTAGAAGAAAGAGGAGGACCAATCATCTTAGGAACCGAAGGAACTCCTAAAATCAGTTCACATATGATCAAGCTGGTCAGTATGATCTGTAAATTTCAAGGATTTCCAACTGACAATCCAAACTTTCACTTAAACAAATTTATCAGTCTGGTTGACTCTTTTAAGAAGGAAGAAAACGAGAAAAACCTTTTAAAACTTCATCTTTTCCAATATTCTCTGTCTACATGCGCTTTAACATGGTTTGATGAGCTTAACCCGAATTCAATACATTCATGGGAAGAATTAGCCACTAAGTTTTTAAACAAATTTTATCCACCTTCCCTACAAACCTGTTTAAGAAATGACATCACCAACTTTTCTCAAAAAGAAAAGGAGTCATTATGTCTAGCATGGAATAGAGTAGAAGTGATGCTTAAAAGATGTCCGAATCATTCGTTAAGTCAAGCAGACATAATCTGCACGCTTTACAATGGTTTAACCAAGGATGATAAGTCTCTCCTAGACATGGCCTCGCAAGGCAATTTCATGTTACGAACAGCAGACGAAGCATGGAATCTTTTGGACACAATAGCTGCACAACAGGAAGATTGGAAGAATGAAGCTGCTGAGAAGGATGACCTCTTCACTCATACTATACAAATGCTAGAAACCAGGTTACAAGATCTCACCCTCACTCTTTAAAGTTTACCAATTCCTAAAAGTATCGACGCTACTAGAACCAATCTAAGGTATCCTTACCCTAGATGGGCATATAAATAGTAGAATAGCTCGGACTTTAATGTACTCCTCCCACTACACCAACCTACTACCCTCTCTAAGGAAACTTTAGTTGAATTTATAAAAAAGCAATACACGATAAACCTTCAAGTCATAGAATATCAAAACAAGTTTGATACCTTGATAAAGACTTTTTAAGAATTAATAATCAATTTTCAGCTTACGCTTAAACGATTAACCACTAAAGTTGAAATAGAGTGTAGTGAGTCTGATGCTCTAGTAGTCACTAGAGGTGGGAAGGAAACAACCGTTAATATAGCCATAAAAGATTTTTCCGATAAGGAACCTGTGCCAATTGACCCAGTTGTCAATCCACCAAAACTTATCTCTCCTAAGGCCCCGGAAATTATTCCACGCGCCCGCATACCTTTCCTGGGTAGGCTTAGGAAGGAAAAACAAGAAGCGCAATTCGCTAATTATTGGGATATTATTAAGAATTTACATTTGAATGTACGACTAGTAGATGCTTTAGTTGAAATGCCAAAATGCGCTAAATTTTTCAAAGAACTGCTTTCAAATAAAGAGAATTTAAGGGAGATAGTTAGCTTGCCCTTAAGTGAAGAATGCTCATTAGTGTTACAACATGGTATTCCCCCTAAGTTAGGAGATACAAGAAGATTTACGGTACCTTGCTACCTGCAAGATGTCCAGATTAGCAATGCGTTAGCAGACTTAGGAGCCAGTGTAAACCTAATGCCCTATTCATTATTCAAAAAGCTATGATTAAAAGACTTACGACCAACCAGAATGACTATCCAACTCGCGGACAGATCAGTTAAAATTCCTCGAGGAATAGCTGAGGATGTCGTAGTCAGATTGGATAAGTTCGTATTTCCCGTCGATTTCGTCATTATGGATATTGAGGAAGACACGAAGGTCCCACTCATACTTGGCAGACCATTCTTGAATACTGCCATGGCCGTAATCGATGTTCACGAAAAATCGTTGAAATTAAGAGTTGGAAGTGAAGAAGTCACATTCATTATCGACCGACTCATGAGCCACTCCCGCGAAGAAGATATCAATCTCACTGATTCTTTTCAAGAACTCGTCAACGAATATCTGGAGGACCATGGCTATATGCAGTCAAGATCAAATTTCTAGGGATCTGTTATTTACACCTCCTGAAGGAAATCTCGACACCCATTCAGCCATAGGTCCTGGTCAAAATAAATCTCCCATCTCCGAAAGTAACTTTCTCAGCAAAACTATCCATATAGCACCGCTAGGTCAAGGAATTCCCCTACCTCTGTTAAGGAAAAGACCGAATGAAGAAACAGATTTCATTCCGGTATTTCAGGAACACCGGTTAAAAGAAGATTGTGTGGAGATTCCTGAACTCATCTTTGAAACTAAGGAAGACGTTTTTGGAGAGGAAGCATTAAGAAGGACAATTTCCAGAACCAAAGAACAAATAGCATCAGTGATCGCTACAAAGGATGAAGAATCAGAATTCCAGGAGACGTATGACTCATTGGACAGCGCAGAAATAGCTAGAATGAAGCCATCTATCGAGGAACATCTGGAATTAGAATTGAAGAAGTTACCCGAACATCTGGAGTATGCATTCTTAGAAGAAGAATTGCAAAACTTCACGCCACATGAGAAAGCGAAATTGATTCAGGTTCTGAAATCACATAAGAAAGCAATTGCTTGGAAGATTTTCGACGTAAAAGGAATCAGTCCCAACTATTGCACCCACAAGATCTTCATGGAAGATGATTTCAAACCATCAGTTCAGAGGCAAAAAGGGTCAATCCTATGATTCAAGAAGTTGTCAAGAAAGAAGTAATCAAACTTCTAGACGCCGGTCTGATCTATCCTATTTCTGATTCACCATGGGTCAGTCATGTTCAAGTCGTACCTAAGAAAGGAGGAATGACCGTAATCCAAAATGAGAATAATAAACTTGTTCCAACATGGGAGGTCACCAGTTGGAGGGTCTGCATAGATTATCGTAAACTTAACGATGCAACCCGGAAGGATCATTTTCCATTACCTTTCATCGATTAAATGTTGGAACGTCTATCAGGAAATGAATTCTATTATTTCCTTGACGGTTTTTCCGGCTACTTTCAAATTCCTCTCGATGCAAAGGACCAAGAAAAGACAACCTTCACCTGTCCTTATGGAACATTTGCCTATCGACGCATGCCCTTTGGGTTATGCAATGCACCAGCTACATTTCAGCGATGCTGATAATGCTAAAAATGAACATATATTTCATAGCATTATTCCTCAAGAAAGACAAGCTTTTAGTTGCAATTGTTCTATTTACAAGTGATATTCGTTTAAATAATAAAAGGTGAAGACAAAATACAGATTCGACGAATTGAAGACGCAAACGACCAAAAAGCTCAAAAGTACAAAATACAATCAAAGAGGTTCCAATTATTGATAAGAAACGTCTCGAAATTACAAGAGTACAAGATTCAAAACGCAATGTAAAAGATATAAAATAGTACGCAAGGACGTTCGAAAATTCGAAACCGGGACATGAGTCAACTCTCAACGCTCGACGCAACGGACTAAAAATTACAAGTCAACTATGCACATAAATATAATATAATATTTAAATAATTCTTATAATTATTTATATATTATATTTATATTTAAATCCGTCGGCAAGCTAGGAGCTAAGGCTTTGTGAGCTGGATTTGATATCTCCGCGACTCGTGGAGTTTGAGGAACGAGAGGGCCGCGACTCGCGGAGCCCCAAAAAATGAAAATGCCTATAAAAGCAAACGCAGTTTGATCGTAAAAATATCAAATATAATCTATCTCTCTCTCAATATATACGTAATATATATATATATATATATATATATATATATATATATATATATATATATATTAATTTTAATTTTAATTTTAATTCTAATAATAAGGGTATGTTAGCGAACGTTGTAAGGGTGTAAGTCAAAATTCTGTCCGTGTAACGCTACGCTATTTTTAATCATTGTAAGTTATGTTCAACCTTTTTACATTAATGTCTCGTAGCTAAGTTATTATTATGCTTATTTAATCCGAAGTAATCATGATGTTGGGCTAAAAATATTAAAATTGGGTAATTGGGCTTTGTACCATAATTGAGGTTTGGACAAAAGAACGACACTTGTGGAAATTAGACTATGGGCTATTAATGGGCTTTATATTTGTTTAACTAAATGATAGTTTGTTAATTTTAATATAAAAGATTTACAATTGGACGTCCCTATAAATAACCATATACACTCAATCGGACACGATGGGCAGGGTATATATATGTACGAATAATCGTTCATTTAACCGAACAAAGGAATGGATTAATAGCCACTAGAATTATTAAAACAGGGGTGAAATTATGTACAAGGACACTTGGCATAATTGTTAACAAAGTATTAAAACCTTGGGTTACACTCAGTCGACATCCTGGTGTAATTATTAAACAAAGTATTAAAATCTTGTTACAGTTTAAGTCCCCAATTAGTTGGAATATTTGACTTCGGGTATAAGGATAATTTGACGAGGACACTCGCACTTTATATTTATGATTGATGGACTGTTATGGACAAAAACCAGACGGACATATTAAATAATCCAGGACAAAGGACAATTAACCCATGGGCATAAAACTAAAATCAACACGTCAAACATCATGATTACGGAAGTTTAAATAAGCATAATTATTTTATTTCATATTTAATTTCCTTTATTTTATATTTAATTGCACTTCTAATTATCGCACTTTTATTTATTGTTATTGTATTTAATTGCACTTTTAATTATCGTACTTTTTAATTATCGCAAGTTTATTTTATCGCACTTTTATTTATCGCAATTTCATTATCGTTATTTACTTTACGCTTTAAATTAAGTCTTTTATTTATTTAATATTTTACATTTTGTTTTAACTGCAACTAAAGTTTTTAAAATCGACAAACCGGTTATTAAATGGTAAAAACCCCCCTTTATAATAATAATATTACTTATATATATATTTGTATTTTTATAAATTTAAACTAATATAGCGTTAAGCTTTGTGAAAAAGATTCCCTGTGGAACGAATCGGACTTACTAAAAACTACACTACTGTACGATTAGGTACACTGTCTATAAGTGTTGTAGCAAGGTTTAAGTATATCCATTCAATAAATAAATAAATATCTTGTGTAAAATTGTATCGTATTTAATAGTATTTCCTTGTAAAATTTAATAGTATTTTATACCCCTTAGCTTTGACATCAAGTATTTTTGGCGCCGCTGCCGGGGAACATCTAGCTTAAAAGCCGGAAGCGCAACGCTAATATAAAAAAAAAAATTTTTTTACTAATATAAAAAATTACGCTTTTGTAAAAATACGTTTTAAATATTCAAAAATATAAAAAAAACAAAAATATAAATATTTTTAAGAGTTTGTTAAATATTTAAGTTTTATAAAGTTTCTTTATTTTTATTTTATAAAAAATATAAGTTTTATTTAAATATTTTGTGTTTATTTAAAATATAAAAAAATTTTAAAAAAAACCAAAAAAAAATAAATATATATAAATCTATTTTTTAGATTGTTATTTTTATAAAATTATAAAGTATTTCTATTTTTATTTTAGTTTTTAAAACATAAGTTTTATTTAGTTTTTATAAATATTTTATTTAAATATTTAAACAGAAAATATATATAAAAAAAACTGAAACGAACGATTTTTGGCCTGCACCTAATCTGAAATTTCGAACCCTGCGACTTGCGGAGTTTTTCAGCTTCTAGAACCGCGACTCGCGGAGTCACTCTGACACGGGTACACAGAACCCTAATCAGGCATTAATTATGGTGTAATTATTATTATTAATAATTAAAAACCCTAATTAGGTTTTACTTTTTAATTAATTAAGTTTAGTTTATTTAATTGTTTAGTTATTTATTTAATTTATATATTTAGTTTATTTAGTTTAATTAAATTGTAAA
This sequence comes from Rutidosis leptorrhynchoides, assembly GCF_046630445.1. Taxonomy (NCBI): domain Eukaryota; kingdom Viridiplantae; phylum Streptophyta; class Magnoliopsida; order Asterales; family Asteraceae; genus Rutidosis; species Rutidosis leptorrhynchoides. The sequence continues at coordinate 273,757,452 of NC_092341.1, read as the reverse complement.
ATTAATAGTTTTATAAAATAAATAATATAAAAATAATATTTTTATAAAATTGTACTTTTTACAACTTTTAGTATATTTTTATATTTTGTCCTTTTTTTTAAATTGTTTTAGCGTAATATTTGTATTTTTCGCTCGTATTTAGTTTTAAACTTAGTTTTTGCCATAGTTATTTTTATTTATAGATTTTTAGGCCTTGCCGTAAAATCCCTTAAGTGCTTTTTCTTTAGACTAAGATTTAGGTGCTTTAGAATTTTGCGACGCCTTTTTAAGTTTTAGTTTCTTTTTAAGTTATTGCCATTTGCGATATAGTTTTACTTGTAAGCTTTAATATTTTTAGAAGCAACTTTTAATTTTTAGTTTTTAGTGCCTTTTTAAGTTTCAACGCGCTACTTTCTTATTTTTATTTTTTTGACGCCTTTTCTTATTTTTATTTTATCACTCCAATTAGTAATCTCAATTTGCGATTATAATTTTAAGTTAGTGATAGTAATAAGGTTGGGTTAGTCGAGTGTTTTTAAGTTCTATAAGTCATTTTTTTTTATTATTTCTTATTTATGACACCTTTTATTTTTCAACCCTTTTCTTTTTCTTTTTCGACGCGCTATTTTTCTTTCTTATTTCTCGCTATTCTAGTTTTTAGGACATAGATTTTTATTCTACTTCTTATCTAAATTTCTTAAAATTACGAAAATTTATTTTAAGTGGTTAAATTGATAGACATCAACATTTTCTGGTTTGTAGTAATAGTTGGATTTATACGTGGACCGGGTTATTGGAGCCAAACAGTCCTCAATTATATTGAGACCAAACGAATCCTGCCCCTCTGCTGCATCTTTTGGCTATTCTAAACGTGGGCAAAATTAGAAAAGTCTATTAATTGGATAACTTATATAATTTTTCTTTCCTTTTTAAAAACTAATAGGATATTCAGTGAATGCACCGAGCAAGACGTTCACCACCTTTTGTACGTTCACCACCTGTAACTAGATCAAGACATTTAGCAAATATTACCGCCGTTGATTTTTCTTTAGAATCGTCATCCAGTCGACCAAGTACTTCAATTCAAATTTCCGATAATCCATTTTTTGAACCCGACCTCACAATTGAGAATCCGGAGAATATTCAGGGACGATTCATAGATCCTGAACCATTAAATTTTCCTCCGGAACCACCAATCATTCAAACAGAGATTGTTGAGGAACGAACCATTAAATCAGAATCCTCTAGTGATTCCGATTCAACAAATTCAATTATGGAGAATCTAGAATCTTTAAGTATGGAAGACCGAATGAGAGCTAAACGTACTGGCCAAGGTTACGCAATTACTCATCCAGACATTAATGCGCCAGATTATGAAATCAAAGGACAAATTCTAGACATGGTGACTAATCAATGCCAATTTAGTGGTGCGCCGAAGGAAGATCCAAATGAACATCTTCGTACCTTTAATAGGATCTGCACTCTATTTAAAATAAGAGAAGTTGAGGATGAACAGATATATCTCATGTTATTTCCCTGGACTTTAAAGGGAGAAGCCAAAGATTGGTTGGAATCGTTACCTGAAGGGGCGATCGATACATGGGACGTTTTAGTTGAAAAATTTCTTAAACAATTCTTTCCGGCATCTAAAGCCGTAAGACTTCAAGGAGAAATTGTTACGTTCACACAGAAACCGAATGAAACTCTATATGAGGCGTGGACAAGATTTGGAAAGTTATTAAGAGGATGTCCGCAACATGGTTTAGACACCTGTCAAATAGTACAAATATTCTACCAAGGATGCGACATCACTACAAGAAAGGACATCGATATAGCAGCTGGTGGTTCTATTATGAAGAAAACCGAAACTGATGCTTATAAAATTATTGATAACACTGCTTCCCACTCACATGAGTGGCACCAAGAAAAAGATATCGTTAGATCATCTAAAGCAGCTAGAGCCGATTCTAGCCATGACTTAGATTCCATTTCCGCAAAGATAGATGCTGTCGAGAGACGAATGGAAAAGATGACTAAGGATATTCACTCAATACGAATTAGTTGTGAGCAGTGTGGAGGACCACATTTGACAAAAGATTGTCTCAGTATTGAATTAACAATGGAACAAAGAGAGAATATTTCATACATAAACCAAAGGCCTGGAAATAATTATCAGAATAATTATCAACCGCCAAGACCGATCTACAATCAAAACCAGAACTATAACTGAAATATTCCATACAACAACCAACAAGGTCCTAGCAATCAACAAGTATCCAATAATACTTACTATCAGTAAAGACCTAATTTTCAAAACAAACCACCACAACCCGATGATAAAAAGCCGAATTTAGAAGATATGATGACAAAGCTAGTTGAAACTCAAACGCAGTTTTTCACATCTCAGAAACAAACGAATGAACAAAATACTCAAGCATTTAGAAATCAACAAGCTTCTATTCAAAACTTGAAACAAGAAGTAAGTAACCTAGCAAGGTTAATAGGTGAAAGAAAACCGGGAAGTTTACCTAGTGATACAAATGCAAACCCCCGGAATGAAACAGCTAAAGCCATTACCACAAGAAGTGGTACAACACTTAAACCACCTGAAATACCTGTAACTTCTGATGAAGCTATTCCTACTCCACAAGAACCACAACCTGATCAAGATAAGGAAAAAGAACCGGTAGTTGAAAAGGTTAATGAAGATAACACAGTTAAGGCTAAACCTTATGTTAAACCATACCAACCACCACTTCCTTACCCGAGTAAAATGAAGAAAGAGAAACTTGAAGCCGAGCAATCCAAATTCTTGGATATGTTTAAACAGATAAATGTAAATCTTCCTTTCATTGATGTGATTTCAGGAATGCCTAGATATGCTAAATTCTTGAAAGATCTGATCACGAATAGAAAGAAAATGGAAGAACTCTCGGCTGTTACTATGAACGCTAATTGTTCAGCAGTGCTGTTGAATAAGATACCAGAAAAATTATCTGATCCAGGAAGTTTCACAATTCCATGTTTTCTGGGTAGCCTTAGTTCAATAGAAGCATTGGCAGACTTAGGTGCTAGTATAAATTTAATGTCGTATTCACTATACGCTAAACTAGACCTTGGAGAATTGAAACCAACAAGAATAAGCATACAGCTAGCCGATCGATCAATAAAATATCCTAGAGGGATAATGGAGAACATGCTAGTTAAAGTTGGTACTTTAGTATTTCCAGTAGATTTTGTTGTTCTGGACATGGAAGAAGATTCTCAAGTTCCTCTCATATTAGGAAGACCATTCTTAAACACGGCTAAAGCAATGATAGACGTGTTCGGTAAGAAATTGACCCTAAGTATAGAGGACGAGAGTGTTACCTTTTCAGTTGATAGAGCAATGCAACAACCGCAATCTGCAGATGATACATGTTATTATATTCAAACTATAGATTCACATGCAGAATTATTAGAAGAATTTCCAGAATTACAAGGAACAGGAGAATGTTCTTTAGGAGAAGGAACTGAACCAATTGATGAAGCTGAAATATGTTAGCTACACTTATAGCTAATGGATATGAACCAACAATAGAAGAAATTCAAATGCTAAAAGAAGAAGACAGATATCGATATAAATCATCGATAGAAGAACCACCTACATTAGAATTAAAGCCACTTCCAAACCATTTGGAATACGCTTATTTACATGGTGAATCTGAATTACCTGTAATAATATCGTCTTCTCTTACTGAAAATGAGAAATCACAACTCATTTCTGTGTTGAAAGCTCATAAACCAGCCATTGCATGGAAGAATCATGATATTAAAGGAATAAGTTCTTCGAATTGCACACATAAAATCCTTATGGAAGAAGGTCATAAAACGTATGTGCAACGCCAACGAAGACTAAATCCGAATATGCAATATGTTGTAAAAAAAGAAATAATTAAACTGCTAGATGCAGGTTTAATTTATCCAATTTCTGATAGCCCATGGGTAAGCCCAGTTCAATGCGTGCCTAAGAAGGGTGGCATGACTGTCATTACAAATGAAAAAATGAGCTTATTCATACTAGGACTGTAACAGGATGGCGTGTATGTATTGATTATAGAAAATTAAATGACGCCACCAGAAAAGATCACTTTCCCTTACCTTTCATTGATCAAATGTTGGAAAGATTAGCCGAAAATAGTTATTATTGTTTTCTTGATGGATTTTTCGGATATTTCCAAATTCCAATAGCACCCGAAGATCAAGAGAAAACCACGTTCACATGCCCTTATGGTACTTTTTCTTACAAACGCATGCCATTTGGACTTTGCAACGCCCCTGCAACCTTTCAAAGGTGTATGATGGCGATTTTTCACGACATGATAGAAGAATGCATGGAAGTTTTCATGGATGACTTTTCAGTCTTCGGTGATACATTTGAATCATGTCTAGCTAATCTTGAACGAATGCTTATTAGATGCGAACAATCAAATCTAGTACTTAATTGGGAGAAATGCCATTTCATGGTTAAAGAAGGCATCGTTCTTGGTCATAAAATTTTAAAGGAAGGAATTGAAGTGAATAAAGCTAAAGTAGATGTAATTGCTAAACTTCCACATCCCACCAATGTTAGAGGAGTTAGGAGTTTTCTAGGGCATGCCGGTTTTTACCGACGTTTCATAAAAGATTTTTCTAAAATTGCCACTCCTATGAATAAACTCCTAGAAAAGGATGCTCCTTTCATCTTTTCAGATGAATGTATCAAATCTTTTAATATTCTTAAAGAGAAACTTACTAATGCGCCGATCATGATAACACCAAATTGGAATCTACCGTTTGAACTAATGTGCGATGCAAGTGATTTTGCAATGGGAGCCGTTTTAGGACAAAGGATTGAAAAACGATTTCAACCTATATATTATGCTAGTAAGACGTTACAAGGAGCACAAACGAACTATACAACTACTGAAAAAGAACTCCTTGCTATTGTCTTTGCTTTTAACAAATTTCGTTCATATCTCGTTCTAGCAAAAACGGTGGTCTATACCGACCATTCTGCTCTTAGATACCTATTTTCGAAACAAGATGCCAAACCAAGATTAATCCGTTGGATCTTACTCTTACAAGAGTTTGATATTGAAATCCGAGATAAAAGAGGAGCAGAAAATCTCACCGCTGATCATCTTTCTCGTCTTGAAAATCCCGAATTAGAAGTTCTAAATGAATCGGCCATACAAGATAACTTTCCTGATGAATATCTATTGAAGATAGATTATAATGAAGTTCTATGGTTTGCAGACTATGCAAACTATTTAGTATGTGGATTCCTTGAAAAAGGATTATCGTACCAAAAACGAAAGAAATTCTTCAGTGATATAAAACACTATTTCTGGGAAGATCCACATCTATTTAAAAGTTGTCCAGATGGAATAATACGCCGATGTGTATTCGGAGATGAAGCTAGTAAAATTTTAAACCATTGTCACACAGGACCAACAGGAGGGCATTATGGGCCTCAACTAACAGCAAGAAAAGTTTATGATGCTGAATTCTATTGGCCTACAATTTACAAAGACGCACACCTTCTTTGCAAATCCTGTGATGCTTGTCAAAGGGCCAGAAAAATAAGTCAACGTGATGAAATGCCACAAAATGTCATTCAAGTATGTGAAGTGTTTGACATTTGGGGTATTGACTTTATGGGTCCATTTCCAAAATCTCATAATAATCTCTATATTCTCGTAGCCATTGATTATGTATCTAAATGGGCGGAAGCACAAGCTCTCCCAACTAACGATGCACGAGTTGTAGTCAACTTTTTAAAACGTCTTTTTGCAAGGTTTGGAACACCGAAAGCTTTAATAAGTGATCGGGGAACTCATTTCTGTAATAATCAACTTGAGAAAGTTCTTAAAAGATATGGAGTAACTCATAAAACTCCACTGCATATCATCCACAAACAAGTGGACAAGTTGAAAATACCAACCGAGCTTTAAAACGTATTCTAGAGAAAACCGTAGGATCAAATCTGAAGGAATGGTCCATTAAATTGGAGGATGCACTCTGGGCTTTTAGAACAGCCTACAAAACTCCAATTGGAACCACACCTTTTAAACTTATTTATGGAAAAGCATGTCATCTTCCTGTAGAAATTGAACACAAAGCATTTTGGGCTTTGAAGACATGTAATCTTGATTTACATGAAGCCGAATGTCTACGATTAAGTCAACTAAACAAATTAGAAGAATTAAGACATGAAGCATACGAAAATTCGTTAATCTATAAGGAAAGAACGAAGAAATGGCATGATAAAAGAATCAGAAGTTTAAAAGAATTTAAAGAAGGAGACAGAGTTCTTCTTTTCAATTCACGATTCAAGCTATTTCCTGGAAAATTAAAATCAAGATGGTCTGGACCATTCATAGTCAAAAGATTTTTCCCATACGGAACGATAGAATTAATAAATTCAAATGGGATTGAATTTAAGGTTAATGGTCACAGAGTTAAACAGTACATAGATAGTCCAATGGAAGTTGACAATGAAGTTAATCACAATTTCGATACCACAACTAACTAAGTGTGGGGAGAATCAAGTCTTTTAAAGGATTTTATGTATTTTTGTTAGAGTTAGATTGTCTGTTTTCGTGTAGTTCTCGAAAATGGAACCCGAATGGTCTTTCCCTAGCAGACTCTAAAGAACTAGTCTTCTCCCCCCATTCTGAATTTTTATTTTAGGTTTTTACGAAATGAAGACTTCCTGCGAACTAAACCATGGTCTAATGCTACACGCTTTGATCACTAAACGTAATAATGACACACTTCCGAGTGAAATAGTATCAGTAATCAGAGAAAGATTGGATTGAGTAAGAAAAGAATCCAGATGCGAAGATAATAAGTTACAATTTGGTAAAGGAAAATCAAAATCCGCAGCGAAAAGAAGAGCACGACACCTAGAAAGATGTCACAAATGAAGGTATTTCGTATGCCCGAGAGACATATTAAATTAACGTGGCTAATATGTTTTGATCCAAGTCGGGTCATACCCAATAACAAGCTTACTGACACCTTATTAGTATGTGATCTTAACGATTGGATCGTTGATTATATACAAGACACTTGAACTTTAAGAAAAACGGTTTTCTGAAATATTATTTGATGTGTATATATATAAATTATGGAATAATTTATATAATTTGGATTTAATTATTTATAGGTTAAATAATTAATAAATTTATGTTACATTTTATATAAATGGGTTTTATATAATAAAATGTACATAAATAAATATGGAAGTTTATAAAATAGTTTTATAAAAAAATTAACTCTTTTATAAAACTTATTTTATAATACATATTTGGAAGTGGCATGGGAGTTTCACAAGCATGCTATTATTTTACTAGATTTTAAGTGTTACTTTCAAAGATTCCATGTGATAAGTACCAAGACCTCTTGGAGACTTAAACACTTGAACATACATGCAAAAAACACATCAAATACACTCCAAAAAAAACTGCACAACTTCTTTTTTCTACTGCAGTAGGCCGTGGCCTTTTATGAGGGATAAGAGGTTCATGGTTTGGTTTTTGGAAGCTTAATTCAAGTGTCAACAAATCCTAACCAAAGCACAAGGTGTTGGTGATAAGCTTGGGGTATTACAACTTGAGGTTTCATACATTTTGGAGCTCCATTCATCTTCATCATCTTCATCATTTACTAGCAAGCTTGGAGTAGGTATAATCTCTTTACTTGCTTGTAGTTTGTAAGTATATATCACAACTTGATCCTAATTGGGATTTAACTTTAATTGGTTAAAGATTAACAAGTTTTGAATGATAATATGAACATGCTTCCGCTTTTATTTGATTCTTAAAAGGTTTTAAGCATATTGTAACTTGTTAAATCCCAACAATGGTATCTAGAGCCGAAGTTGTTGAAATATACTTCGAGATAGTTATTAAACTCACTATATATTTTGCATTTTATGTACATGCATGATTGTAAAATGCAAAAATTTATGGTTTTGGGTGGGTTTATTATATGGCCGAATTTATGGAGTTCCAAAAATGGGTTTTGGTTCTTCTATTTGGTTCATACTTGGTTGTATGTTAAAGTTCACAATCTAAGCCTTGACCTTGTGTTTGGTTGCATGCATGGTTGATTTATATTTATTCAATTGGTTTGTAATAATATTTATTCATTTGGCATGTAATAATTCATTTGGTTATGTAATTTATTTTATATTTGGTATGTAAAATAGATTAGGTTGTATTTTCATTTTTTAGAAAAATGTATTAGGATATATTTTTTGTAAAAATGAAGATGCAAGATAAAGACAAGGAAGATGCAAGATTAAGTGGGAGATTTGAAATCTCCTACTTTGTGTAATAACCCCTTTACCGGTGACATTTGTTTTCGGCTAAACAAATGTCTACCAAATTGGCTTGATTGTGAACATATTGTTTTGCATGCGTGGTTGTTTATTTATTTGATTATGGATTGTATGTTTGATTACTACAAGTAAATCACAAATTAACAACAAGCAAAATGGCAATTTAATTGGTTAAATTAGACATTATAAATGACATGCAAAACGACAATTTAAATGGTTAAATTAAAATGGCAAAAGGACATTAATAAATGGTTATTAAGAACACTAAAAGGATTAGAATAATTGGTTATTGAAACACATATAAAATGGTTTATATCAAAGTAATGAATTGGCTTTATTACATAACATGAAAATGGATTTTCATATGTACCATACACTAAATGCATGTTGGTGTATGGCATAAAAGTTTTCTTAAACTAGAAATAATGAAAACTTAAAATCCCTTATTAACAAGGCAAACAAGTTAAACGCCATCCTTTTGTGTGACACTTAAAAATATTAGGGAACTCATAATGGGATAAAGGTCACCTAACCGTTATAAGCAAACTAATATGGTTAAGGTAAAATTCACATGCTTGTGGGATAAAGGTCACCTAACCACTTGCATGTTAATTTTACATGTTTACACAAGTAGGACGACTTGATTTGGGAATCATGAACTTAGGGTCACCGAAGCATGAGGAACAAATAGGCGTTGATGGGATAAATATGCCATGCAAAAGGATTGCATGATCCCATAATTTAGAAGTTGCAAAAGGATTGCAATTGTCATATAAATGACTACCTAGCTAAATCAAATAACGGGATAAAGGTCACCTAACCGAAATTTGATTTACCGTTGGATTCTAATATTTAATAAGACAATTATAATATAAAAGGGTATTGTTTATTAAATTTGAAATCAATACTTAAATGAACTTTGTTAATTTTGTAGATGGCCGCTAATAACAACAACAACATGCAAAACGCACCACTTAACCTAAACAACCTATCGTTAAGGTCTCTCCTTGAGAAAGACAAACTCAACCATACGAACTTTATGGATTGGTTCCGTAATCTTAGGATTGTCCTCAAACTCGAGGATAAAGCGTATGTGTTGGAGGACCCCATTCCCGATCAACCCGACATGGATGATACAGAGGGCATGGCTTACTATGACAAATATTGTGCCGATTCGGTGCAAGTTGGTTGCCTAATGCTTGGGACTATGATACCCGAACTCCAAAAGGATTTCGAACATCATAGTGCATATGACATGATAACGCAATTGAAGGAGATGTTCCTTCAACAAGCACGTGTCGAGCGCTTCGAAACGGTTCGAGCGCTACATGCATGTCATATGGATGACACCCAATCCGTATCCTCCTATGTCCTCAAAATGAAAAGCCTCATTGATCGCGCAAACCGTCTTAACCTCAACATTTCCAATGAGCTAGCCACCGATCTTATCCTAAACTCCTTGTCAAAGAGGTTTGACCAATTTGTAATTAATTACAATATGAATGGGATGGATAAGACCATCGGTGAGCTTCATGGCATGTTAAGGACGGAAACAAGCATGGGTAAAAGGGCTTCACCCGTGCTAATGATCAATGATGGCGGGTCAAAAGGTAACAACACCTCTAAGCCTAAGGTGGCTAAGAGAAAAGGACCCGCCTATAAAGGCAAGGGAAAGGTGAAGATGGTTACCCCAACCAAGAACAAGAACAAAAAGCAAAAGGTTGCGGAAAAGGCAAACCCCAAGGAAGACCCATGTTTCGGTTGCGGTGAGATGGGTCATTGGAAACGAAACTGTCCGGTCTACCTTAAGGAGTTGAAGGAAAAGAGAGATGCGGGGCAATCCTCAGGTAATATATATATATATGGTATATATAGAGCTTAGTATTACTTCTTCTAATACATGGGTATTAGACACTGGATGTGGAACTCACATTTGCAATTCTTTGCAGGGGTTCAAAAGAAGTAACAAGCAAACGGGAACATCAAGTCTCTTCATGGGGAATGGAGCTAAAGTGCAAGTGAAAGCTCAAGGAGACTTTGTGTTAAAACTTCCAAGTGGCATGGAACTTATTTTGAATGATGTTTTGTATGCACCCGACTTGTGTCGAAACATTATTTCTGTTTCCCGTTTGAAACAATATGGTTTTAATGTTAATTTTATTAATGATGATATCCATGTTTGTTTAGATAATGTATTCTATTTCAAGGCTTCGCCTTTAAATGGAATTTATGAATTGGTTCATGATGACACATCATCTTATAGCTCAATGTACCATACAAGCACCAAGAAACTCAAAAGGGATTTGAGTGATTCCTACTTATGGCATTGTCGCCTTGGTCACATAAACAAGAACCGAATGCATACACTTCAAAAGAATGGACTTTTAAAATCAAGTGAGATGGACTCGTTTGATGTATGTGAATCTTGTTTACAAGGCAAAATGACTAAAGCACCTTTCAAAGGGACCTATGAAAGGGCTAAAGACTTATTGGGATTAATACATTCGGATGTGTGTGGACCCTTTAAGCCCATGACTAGGAATGGTGAAAGATACTTTGTTACATTCATTGATGACTTCAGTCATTTCGGATATGTCTACTTGTTAAGGCATAAGGATGAAACTTTTGAAGCATTCAAAGAATATCAAAACGAAGTACAAAATCAACTCAACAAGACAATCAAGGTACTGCGTACCGATAGAGGAGGTGAATACCTAAGCGATGCCTTCCAAGATCATCTTAGAAGTTGTGGGATTATCTCACAACTCACTCCTCCTGGAACACCCCAACTGAATGGAGTTTCCGAAAGGAGGAACCGAACCCTAATGGATATGGTTCGATCTATGATGGCTAGAAGCTCGTTACCTCTATCATTTTGGGGTTATTGTCTATGCTCCGCGGCTCATATTTTAAATATGGCCCCAACCAAAAGGGTGAAACGAACACCTCATGAGATGTGGTTTGGAAAACCTCCATCTCTATCATACTTAAAGGTATGGGGATGTGAAGCTTACCCTAAGCGTTACATCCCTAATAAGTTGAATGCTCGATCCACGAAGTGTATCTTCATAGGATATCCCAAGAATGATATGGGATATTATTTCTATGATCCATCCGAGCAGAATGTATTTGTTGCTCGGAAGGCGGAATTCCTTGAAACTAAGTTCCTAATGGAAGGAAATAGTGAAAGGAAGATAGATCTTGAAGAGGATCAAGATCAAGTAGATGATACACAATTGATTGACACTAGCACTCAACATGAAAATGTTGAGAGTGATCAAATGGATGATCAAAATACACAAGACGTTCGCAGATCTGGTAGGATTAGTAATCCTCCCGAGAGATATGGGTTTCTCATGGATGGTTGCTATGTGGTTGATTTGGATGAACCAACAAACTACCAAGATGCTTTATCAAGGATTGATAAGGATAAATGGCAGGAAGCCATGAACGCTGAGATGCAATCCATGTATGACAACCAAGTATGGGAACTTGTTGAACAACCTACTGGCTCAAGGTTAGTTGATTGTAAATGGCTTTTCAAGATGAAAACCGACATACATGGAAACTTGGATACATATAAAGCTAGACTTGTAGCAAAAGGTTTCACCCAAACTCAAGGGGTTGACTATGATGAAACTTTTTTGCCTGTGGCGATGCTAAAGTCTATTAGGATATTACTTGCAATTGCTGCTCATTATGATTATGAAATATGGCAGATGGATGTCAAGACCGCCTTCCTAAACGGACATCTTGAGGAAGATGTCTATATGGTTCAGCCTGAGGGTTTTGTTGATCCGAAATATCCTAAAAAGGTATGCAAGTTAAAGAAGTCAATCTATGGATTGAAACAAGCATCTAGAATGTGGAATCATCGTTTTAATAAGGAGGCCAAGAAATTTGGCTTCATTAAAAATGGTGATGAAGCTTGTGTATACAAGAAAGCTAGTGGGAGCACTATCATGTTCCTTGTACTATATGTGGATGATATATTGTTATTTGGAAATGATATTCCGGCAATGCAAGGTGTTAAAACTTGGTTAAGCAAATGCTTCTCCATTAAGGATCTTGGAGAAGCACAATACGTTTTGGGGATTGGGATCTACAGGGATAGATCCAAGAAACTGATAGGTTTAAATCAAAGTGCATACATTGAAAAGATCTTGAAAAGGTTCAAGATGGAGAACTCTAAGAAAGGTTTGGTACCTATTCAAAAGGGAACACTTCTCAGTTCATCTCAGTGCCCCACCACGAAAGATGAACAGGAGAGAATGAAGAAAGTCCCATATGCTTCTGCCATTGGGTCAATCATGTATGCAATGATATGCACTAGACCGGATGTGTCATGCGCTCTTAGCCTGACAAGTAGATACCAGAATAACCCAGGAAACAGTCATTGGATTGCTGTTAAAAGTATATTGAAATACCTTAGGAGGACTAAGGATATGTTTCTGATATATGGGTCTGGTGAGGAGGAACTCGCTGTAAAAGGTTACGTGGATGCGAGTTTCCAAACTGATCGTGATGATTCTCGATCACAATCCGGTTATGTCTTCACATTAAATGGAGGTGCGGTCTCTTGGAAGAGTTCAAAACAGGATGTTGTTGCTCTATCCACTACAGAGTCGGAGTACATCGCCGCATCATTGGCAGCTCAGGAAGCTGCATGGATGAAGAAATTCATCGACGACTTAGGAGTAGTCCCTTCCATTCAGGACCCTCTTGAGATCTTTTGTGACAACGAGGGTGCGATTGCTCAAATCAAGGAACCTCGAGCTCATCAAAAGACCCGTCACATTGAGTGGAGATTCAACTACATAAGGGATGAAGTTGAAAAAGGAAAGATATGTATTCGCAAAGTTCACACAGATCTAAATATAGCGGATCCACTCACGAAGCTCTTACATGGTGCAAAACATCAAGGGCATGTTAGTGCATTAGGACTTCGATATTCTAGTGATTGATCATGATCTGTTTTAAGTATTGTAACGGAACAAAATTGTTCAAACTCATTAATATAATTATGGTTTAATTTATTTTGAGTTAAGTTACTATTTTGCATATTTTATCCATGAATAAGTAATTATTCTAAATTCCGTAGTCGATCACATTTGTGGGAACAAGTGTGAGGTTTAGACTATTATGAACTTGGATTGGTATACATTCACGGAATGAATGTGGGGCAAGGTTGCAACCAAGGTTCATAGATATTTGTGGGATACAAATATTGGAAGACCCGCCCTCAAGATTTACTAAATGGAGCCTTTGTGGTTGATCACATGTAATCTTGAGTAAAGGCGAATATCATTGTATCCTCTGACCTGAGATACATATTGGGTTCGGATATTTACCAAGTATTGTGCCTTGATTCTTTCCTTCGCTATTCTGAAATATGGTAGTTCATAAGGAAGAGCTCAGGTATAATGCAAGGTATATATTTAGGACGTATGTAGTCAAGATGGAATTTGTCCCTCTTATTCGTTGAGAGTTAGATGTCTAAGGCCTGATAAAGTTAAATCTAGAAGAGAGTGATCACTCCGTGTCTCTTGGATTTAACATGACATCTAGGACGAAAGGAAATAATGAAAGATTCACCTATTCATATTCGAGATGGGAACTCGAAAGGGATGATGTTATTGAATGGTACAAAGTCATAACATATTGGGGGTGATGGACGGTCGTTAGGTGGTATCCATCACTTGCATTAATTTCTTATGTTTCTCGTGCAAGTGGGAGATTGAAGGTATTTCGTATGCCCGAGAGACATATTAAATTAACGTGGCTAATATGTTTTGATCCAAGTAGGGTCATACCCAATAACAAGCTTACTGACACCTTATTAGTATGTGATCTTAACGATTGGATCGTTGATTATATACAAGACACTTGAACTTTAAGAAAAACGGTTTTCTGAAATATTATTTGATGTGTATATATATAAATTATGGAATAATTTATATAATTTGGATTTAATTATTTATAGGTTAAATAATTAATAAATTTATGTTACATTTTATATAAATGGGTTTTATATAATAAAATGTACATAAATAAATATGGAAGTTTATAAAATAGTTTTATAAAAAAATTAACTCTTTTATAAAACTTATTTTATAATACATATTTGGAAGTGGCATGGGAGTTTCACAAGCATGCTATTATTTTACTAGATTTTAAGTGTTACTTTCAAAGATTCCATGTGATAAGTACCAAGACCTCTTGGAGACTTAAACACTTGAACATACATGCAAAAAACACATCAAATACACTCCAAAAAAAACTGCACAACTTCTTTTTTCTGCTGCAGTAGGCCGTGGCCTTTTATGAGGGATAAGAGGTTCATGGTTTGGTTTTTGGAAGCTTAATTCAAGTGTCAACAAATCCTAACCAAAGCACAAGGTGTTGGTGATAAGCTTGGGGTATTACAACTTGAGGTTTCATACATTTTGGAGCTCCATTCATCTTCATCATCTTCATCATTTACTAGCAAGCTTGGAGTAGGTATAATCTCTTTACTTGCTTGTAGTTTGTAAGTATATATCACAACTTGATCCTAATTGGGATTTAACTTTAATTGGTTAAAGATTAACAAGTTTTGAATGATAATATGAACATGCTTCCGCTTTTATTTGATTCTTAAAAGGTTTTAAGCATATTGTAACTTGTTAAATCCCAACAACAAATGCGGAAAATGGTCACATAGAGGTAAATGTTCAAATAATCAAACCTATTCAAACACCGAATTTGTTACTTTATGCAGAGACGGACCGTTCATATGTTTAGAAGAAAAAACACTGAATGCTCGAGGTTACGCCTATGTAGCCATGGAAAATCAATTAAACCGACTATCTTATGAATGGGATAGATCATATAACTAAGAATACTATCTCACAGGTAAGTCTGTACAGTTTTAATTTTTTTATTTTTATTTTTAACCTTTTGATAATAAACGCTAATTTGTTCGCTATAAAGTATTAAATTGGTATTGAATAAAATTAGGTTTGGCGACCGAAATTATTGATATCATTCAAAAATTTATTACATCACTGCGAAATTTAACGTTTATTCTTAAGGTATAAATATCTTTAATCAATCAACCCAAAATATTTCAAAAATTCGTCATGAGTTAAATTAGGTCATGGAACTGAAATTACCTTACCGAAAAGAGGGGCGTATATTTTTAATAATATTTGATTGATTAAAGTGGGATAAAAGCCAAAAAGATTTTTAATTTTACCATGTTTTAAAAAATTAATATATAAAAATTAAAATAATATTGTAAACTTTTTAAAATTAATATATTTAAAATTATAAATATTTGAAAAATTAATCTTTTTAATATAAGTTTGTATGTTTAAAAACAAAAATATAATATAAGTTTGGTGTGAATTTTTAATTTTTATTATATGAATTCTTAATTTTATGCATTTTAAATTTAAGTTTGGTGTGAATTTAAAAATAAAAATTTACTTTATTTCGCTAAGTTAAAAATATGATTTTTAAAATTCGTCGTGAGTTGAAGACTAGGTCTTTGAACCGAAATTTCTTTACCCGAGGGAGGGACGAGAACTTTTATTATCATTATTTTTAAACTTATTGAATTAAAGTATGCCAAAAACATTAAAAAAAAAAAAACCCCAAAAATCTTAGCTTTTAAAACAATCGCTACAAAAAGACAAATTTTAAAATTTTGTCGAAGGACGGACTAGGACATCGATCCGAAACGACCTCGTCCTAAAACAAAGGAAAACAAAATTTTAAATTTATTTTATATTTGTTTTATAAGTTAAGGCTTATATAAAATAAAATAAAATAAAAAAAAACCAAACACCGCGACTCGCGGTATTTGAAACTGCCAAACGCCGCGACTCGCGGAGAGACCAAAATACAGAAAAAAATAAAATCACTGGAACTGATCAGTCCACACACCACACACAAAAACTGCGAACAAAACACCCGAAAAACACACACTAAAACCTCCAAAAATCGAAATTTTTCATCGTTTTTCATCAAATCTTTTACTAAAATCATGTTGAGAAGGATGCTATCAAGGAATTACTCAAGAAAAACGGTAAATTTCTACACCTAAACACCATTTATTCCGAAAATTGGTGTTCTTGAGCAATTTTTTTTCCCCAATTCGATTTTGATACTTTTTAGTGTAATTATGCTTAAATTGCTTATGTATTATGCTTGTATAACCTAGATTGATGCTATTTAACATGATTAGATGCCTTAAACTTCAAATTTTGAGTAATCTAGGGTTTGTGTTCTTGAGCAAATTTGGGGCTTTTTGATATAAATAGGTTATGGCCGATTTTTGTCATGAATTATTACTAAATAAAGTAGTGTAACATGTTTAGGTAGTTAAATGATCCAAACTTTGAGCCTAAGCATGATTTTGAGAATTAAAGTGGACTTTTTCAAGTCTAAAATTCATGAACTTGATTTTTGAGAGATAATGCCATTTGAAACTTGTTTAATTGCTAGTAATGATTATTTTGACATGTTATTTGAGTTGAATGCTTATGAACTTGGTGAACATTTTCGTATATGCTTATTTGAAAAAGTGTAGATTTGATAAAAATATGAAAATGAGCTTATGTTTGATATAAATTGAACATGTCATTGTAATTATTTTGATTGATGATTTTGCTGACACTAATGCATATTTGGATGCACAAAAATTGTGTTTGATGTGTTTTGCAGACTGAAAGGGGTGAATCTTCATCCCAAGCTCGCAATGCTCCTGCTGAGAATACGGAACAACAGGAGGTGGATAACTACTACAAACAAGATATACCTCATCCAGTCATGACATTTTCAGATATGCACTTGGAAGATTTGCACCCGAACTTGAGATTTTACAGACGTTGGATAGATTATCCAAAATACCAAAGGGGTTTGCATACTCTTCATTCTAAAGCTGTTGAAGTACCTAAGGTAATAGAATGGGCACCGTTAGAAGCTGTAGAATTAGCCGGGCCAATTAGGGAATTACAAAGGTATGGTAATTCTACTTTTAACGATTGGGTACGTTTATTCAACATGCGTAGGCCTGTATATAAAGTATAGTGTGAAGAATTATTGTGTAGTATAGAAATAAATGATCGGGTAGTTAGTTTAACCGATCGATCTTTTATTAGATTTTTGTTAGGAGGTTCGATGCGCCACATGTCTTTACTAGACATGGCTCATGCTTTACGTATATATACGCCTGAGGAGTTAGCATCTGCCGATTGTAGAGGGTTGATACTAAATGGTAGAAAGATAGACGAAAATTTTGATACGCATTTTGTATGGAGTCAAATGACTAGCCATCACCGATTTAAAGGGGGAAATTACTCTTATTTGGATATAGATAGAGCAGAGTTAAGAGTAATTCATAGGTTTTTAGCCAATTCCATTACACAACGAGGTAAGAACAAGGAAAAGGTAAATGAACAGGATTTGTTTTACCACATGTGTATTCGAGACCCACAAAGCGCTGTAAGTATACCGTATTGTGTGGGTTATTATTTATCAGCTATGGTTAGGGGGATGAGACCGCATAGCATAATAGGAGGTGGTATATTTATTACTTTGATTGCTGAATATCTCGGTGTAGATATAAGTCGGGGGGATTATTAGTCGAAGAACCAGAACCCCGCGATACAATTGGTTTAAATGTATACCATGGTGCGAAGGTTTTGAAGAGGCGAAATAACGTCACAGTACAATACCATGGTAGACATCCACAGGTTGAGAGAAACCAACAGCCAGGTAATGTGGAAGGAGGAAATGCAATGACAGAAATGCAAAGGTTTATAGCTTCACAAGAGTATGAAAATGCTAGACATCGAGCATTTGAAGATTGGCAAGTTCATCAAAACCAAATCATAGCTCATTGCCAACATGTAGGTAGAAACTATATTCCTACTCCATCGCCCGTATTTCCTCTCTGGTCTATAGAGATCCAACCACCGTATCCTACGTATAACCCAGCCGAAGCATTTTATAACACATATGGTTATACATGGAACCCCTACTGGTATCAGTATCATCCCTAGTCTACTTAGTTTTATTTATTTTTTAATTTGTAATGTTGATACATTTAATACTTATGTTGGAATTGTATTAGTTTTTATAATTTACAAATTTTTATTTTTAGATTTTAATAATGTTTGAATGTGGGGTAATATACCAAACTTCAAAAATATGTATATATGTTTGCAGTTTATCTTATGTACACAACAGGGTAAAATAACGCATTTTCAAAGACTGGCATTAAGTTCAGCAAAAGCAACTAATTTTAACGACAAGATGCAAAATAAATGTGATATAACAACAAGATGGAATGAACAAATGATATGCACTATTTATCATTCAGCAAAAAAACGCCAATACGTTTGGAAACTTTGATAAAATTTAATCATTTTCACACAAATCACCCTCAATAATTTAAATTGTTACTGATTTCTTGCAAATGAGGGCATTGCAAGATCTTAAGTGTGGGAAGGGGTTAAATTCTTTCGGATTTTAAAATTTTTACTTTATACACTTGGTTACCATTAGAAATACTAGTAAAGTAGTAGTTGTATTAGAATCTAGTGCTCTCTGATAATAAAGAACAGCCCTAGTCTTATATACTGACTACCCAATTCTAGTAAAATTTTTCAAAATTTTCAATTAAATGAACTCAAAATCATGTTTATACATATTTATGAACGATAAAACTAGGTTTTAACACCGAAATTATTGTTACCTCGGAAAGGACATAAATTGAAAAACAAACCAAAATGTTAAAATTCATTTAAAATGGAATAGAGGACAATAAAAAGGAAAATAAAAGCCAAGTGTGGGAAAATTTACCAAGATATTTTAAACATATGTCACATATTTCTGTAACAAATAACTGAAAATACTTTTGCTTTGGACTAAACTAAACTGTTTTACCCGATGAAAGAAAAGAAGAGATGGATCTACACGATGAATCAATTCCATCATTAAAAGGAAGTAAAGTCTTCCGAAAAAGAAACGCGCTTCTTGATTTAGGTCAGGAAGTTGTCGTCCAGACCAGCTGTAGGTTGACGAAAAATCTAGAAAAGTCATCACTAAAATCAGCAGGAAATCCATGGACCTCAGCATAAAACAGGGTCGCCAAGTGGTCAGATTTATCCTAACCATGAGAAGGATTTATCTCGTAAAATGGGGGGCACCGTGCAAATTAGCTGGATAAGACTAATTAATCAGATCCTCAGAAGGGATAATCTCCTTAAAGATTAAAAATCAGCTTTTAAGACTGATATTACTCAATCCTAGAGATTAACCTTAAAGATTGAGAATTACAAACTCATGGAATTCAATGATATCTAAACTCGTGCTTGAACGAGAAAATATTTTAATCAAAATTACAAACCGATTTGTTTTCTGAAAACCCATTTTCAATGCGTTCATTACCATTGAACGTAAAATCCTAGGAATTCACCTGGAATTCATTAGGTCACCTGAACCAAATCGGGTGTCAACCGTAAGAACGGTGGTTGCATAGCATGGTCAAAGACAGGACCTTGTGCCAGACCGAAAAATCATAAGGGTGAGCTTTACTATTGCTCC
This sequence comes from Rutidosis leptorrhynchoides, assembly GCF_046630445.1. NCBI lineage: Eukaryota > Viridiplantae > Streptophyta > Magnoliopsida > Asterales > Asteraceae > Rutidosis > Rutidosis leptorrhynchoides. Next base: position 273,737,510 of record NC_092341.1, on the reverse strand, counting down.
TACCAAGGATAGTAATTGCGTCCGACACATTATAGACCATAATTAAAAGCATGTCAGGGGACATTGACTTAACAGTTGCTTGTTCAACGCTTTCCTTTACAACCGGACGGTAGTTTACCGAAGGGTAATATACGGAGCAAGTATACTGGACGTGTTGCTTTCCTAATACAAGGTTAGCAAGTGGGTGACACAAAACCGCAAGTTTTGAGCTAAAATTTTCAAATCTGAAACCCACCAAACCCACAAAAATATTTTGCAAACACCGGTGAAGGGTTATTCCGGAAAACTTATCTAGGGTAAAAGCTAGATTAAAATTTTCAAAAGATCAAATGTTTTCATAAAGATCCAATTTCCTTAATGGATCTAAATTTTATAGTCATGTGGGACTGTAAACCATATCGTTACTACCATTGTTTATACCGCCGTAAAGAAATCACTGATGTACAAAGTGTGAAGAATAAAGAAGTGATTCTAGTATTTCAAGACTATATTGCTTGAGGACAAGCAACGCTCAAGTGTGGAAATATTTGATAATGCTAAAAACGAACATATATTTCGTAGCATTATTCCTCAAGAAAGACAAGCTTTTAGTTGCAATTGTTCTATTTACAAGTGATATTCGTTTAAATAATAAAAGGTGAAGACAAAACACAGATTCGACGAATTGAAGACGCAAACGACCAAAAAGCTCAAAAGTACAAAATACAATCAAAGAGGTTCCAATTATTGATAAGAAACGTCTCGAAATTACAAGAGTACAAGATTCAAAACGCAAAGTACAAGATATAAAATAGTACGCAAGGACGTTCGAAAATCCGGAACCGGTACATGAGTCAACTCTCAACGCTCGACGCAACGGACTAAAAATTACAAGTCAACTATGCACATAAATATAATATAATATTTAAATAATTCTTATAATTATTTATATATTATATTTATATTTAAATCCGTCGACAAGCTAGGAGCCAAGGCTTTTTGAGCTGGATTTGATATCTCCGCGACTCGCGGAGTTTGAGGAACGAGAGGGCCGCGACTCGCGGAGCCCCAAAAAATGAAAATGCCTATAAAAGCAAACGCAGTTTGATCGTAAAAATATCAAATATAATCTATCTCTCTCAATATATACGTAATATATATATATATATATATATATATATATATATATATATATATATATATATATATATATATATATATATATGTATATATATATTAATTTTAATTTTAATTTTAATTCTAATAATAAGGGTATGTTAGCGAATGTTGTAAGGGTGTAAGTCAAAATTCTGTCCGTGTAACGCTACGCTATTTTTAATCATTGTAAGTTATGTTCAACCTTTTTACATTAATGTCTCGTAGCTAAGTTATTATTATGCTTATTTAATCCGAAGTAATCATGATGTTGAGCTAAAAATATTAAAATTGGGTAATTGGGCTTTGTACCATAATTGGGGTTTGGACAAAAGAACGACACTTGTGGAAATTAGACTATGGGCTATTAATGGGCATTATATTTGTTTAACTAAATGATAGTTTGTTAATTTTAATATAAAAGATTTACAATTGGACGTCCCTATAAATAACCATATACACTCAATCGGACACGATGGGTGGGGTATTTATATGTACGAATAATCGTTCATTTAACCGGACACAGGAATGGATTAATAGCCACCAGAATTATTAAAACAGGGGTGAAATTATGTACAAGGACACTTGGCATAATTGTTAACAAAGTATTAAAACCTTGAGTTACACTCAGTCGACATCCTGGTGTAATTATTAAACAAAGTATTAAAATCTTGTTACAGTTTAAGTCCCCAATTAGTTGGAATATTTGACTTCGGGTATAAGGATAATTTGACGAGGACACTCGCACTTTATATTTATGACTGATGGACTGTTATGGACAAAAACCAGACGGACATATTAAATAATCCAGGACAAAGGACAATTAACCCATGGGCATAAAACTAAAATCAACACGTCAAACATCATGATTACGGAAGTTTAAATAAGCATAATTATTTTATTTCATATTTAATTTCCTTTATTTTATATTTAATTGCATTTCTAATTATCGCACTTTTATTTATTGTTATTGTATTTAATTGCACTTTTAATTATCGTACTTTTTAATTATCGCAAGTTTATTTTATCGCACTTTTATTTATCGCAATTTCATTATCGTTATTTACTTTACGCTTTAAATTAAGTCTTTTATTTATTTAATATTTTACATTTTGTTTTAACTGCAACTAAAGTTTTTAAAATCGACAAACCGGTCATTAAACGGTAAAAAACCCCCTTTATAATAATAATATTACTTATATATATATTTGTATTTTTATAAATTTAAACTAATATAGCGTTAAGCTTTGTGAAAAAGATTCCCTGTGGAACGAATCGGACTTACTAAAAACTACACTACTATACGATTAGGTACACTGCCTATAAGTGTTGTAGCAAGGTTTAAGTATATCCATTCAATAAATAAATAAATATCTTGTGTAAAATTGTATCGTATTTAATAGTATTTCCTTGTAAAATTTAATAGTATTTTATACCCCTTAGCTTTGACATCAGATGCATGGTAGCAATATTCCACGACATGATTGAACGTTGTATGGAAGTCTTCATGGGTGACTTCTCAGTCTTTGGTAGTATCTTTGATTCGTTCCTTTCTAACCTTGACAAGATGCTCACCCGGTGTGAAGATTCAAATTTAGTTCTGAATTGGGAAAAATGTCACTTCATGGTGAAAAAAGGTATAGTTTTAGGACATAAGATTTCAAAATTAGGAATAGAAGTTGATAAGGCTAAGATTGAGACCATAGCTAAACTTCCAGAACCTACCACAGTAAAAGCGGTAAGGAGTTTCCTTAGACATACCAGTTTTTACCGATGCTTCATCAAAGATTTTTCAAAGGTCACTCGACCTATTACTCATCTCCTCGGAAAGGAAGTACCGTTCGTCTTTAATGAAGAATGTGTGCAAGCATTCAACTATCTGAAGAAACAGCTCACACATGCACCTATCATGATTGCTCCTGATTGGAGTTTACCATTCGAAATCATGTGTGATGCGAGCGACTTCGCAGTTGGAGCTGTACTCGGACAGCGGAAGGATAAACACTTTCATCCAATCTATTACGCCAGCAAAACCTTAACCGGAGCTCAAAAGAATTACACCACCACGGAAAAGGAGCTGCTATCTGTAGTATTCGCCTTCGACAAATTCCATTCCTATCTCATCCTGTCCAAAATTACGGTTTACACAGATCACTCAGCCCTTAAATATATGTTCACTAAGCAAGATACTAAACCAAGACTCCTACGATGGATCTTACTCCTCCAAGAATTCGATATCGAGATCAAAGATAAGAAAGGAGCTGAGAACGTCGCAGTAGATCATCATAGTCGTTTGGTGAACCCAGTGATGGAACAACTTGCTGAACAAGATATCAGAGACAAATTTCCGGAAGAACAGCTTATGGGCTTAGGAGAAGCTAACATAGGATCGCAATTTACTGGTACCCCTTGGTACGCTGACATAGCCAACTACCTAGTAGCTGGAGTAGTACAGAAAGGAATGAGCACATCCCGAAGAAGGAAGTTCTTCAGGGACGCTAAGTACTACTACTGGGAAGATCCGTACCTGTTCAGAATTTGCCCTGATCAAATAATCAAGAGGTGCGTAGACGAAAAATAAGCAACAGGGATTCTTCACCAATGGCCAACTGGAGGTCATCATGGAGCAAACTTAACCGCAAGAAAAGTCTACGAGTCAGGATTTTATTGGCCGTCTATATTTCGAGATGCGCAAGTGCTTGTAAAGCGTTGCGACGCATGCCAAAGGCAAGGTATTATCTCTATGAAGAATGAGATGCCTCAGACTAATATCCAAGCTTGCGAAATCTTTGATATATAGGGATTAGACTTTATGGGGCCATTCCCTAAGTCTAATGGAAAAGAATATGTCCTCGTAGCAGTAGATTACATCTCCAGATGTGTTGAAGCCCAAGAATTTCCAACTAATGATGCCAAGGTCGTCACCAACTTCCTGAAGAGACTCTTCTGCCAATTTGGAGCTCCCCGCGCTATAATAAGTGATAGAGGCACGCACTTTTGTAACACCCAGTTTATGAAAGTGATGCAACAATATGGAGTTGCCCACAAAATGTCCACTGCCTATCATCTGCAGACTAACGGACAAGCAGAGGTCACTAACAGAGCACTCAAGAGAATTCTAGAATGCACCATCGGCCATCATGGGAATAAATGGACTGAGAAACTAGATGATGCTCTGTGGGCATTCCGGACTGCTTACAAGAATCCTCTAGGAACTACACCCTATCAAATGATCTATGGGAAAGCCTGTCACCTTCCGCTAGAACTAGAGTATAAAGCTCTCTGGGCACTGAAAACCTGTAACCTCGATCCTACAGTAACCGCTAAGCATCGGAAGATGCAGATGAATGAACTCGCTGAATTAAAAGATCAGGCTTCGAGACGTTATATATCTACAAGGAACGAACGAAGCTGACGCACGATGCAAAACTGATACCTACAAAGTTTGCTCCTGGAGATAAAGTTCTACTCTGTAATTCTCGATTCAAGAAGTTCGCTGAAAAATTCAGTTCAAGATGGAGTGGGCCATACAAAGTGATACATAATTTTCCACACGGATCCGTGGAATTAGAAGGACCCACTGGCAACTTCAAAGTCAACGGTCACCGATTGAAAGCTTATCTAGAAGACCACGACAGGGAGGAGCACCTCTTCTCCTTCGATCCATTTTGAAGATCTGGCAGGAAAATTCGAGCTCTAACGACTTGATAAACAAAGCACTCTTGCGAGGCACCCCTTGGTTATCCTTTTTATTTTATTAATTTTTATTTCAATTTATTTTGAGTCTACAAAAATATTATCTTTGTGCACTAACCCTAAGCGCCATACTTGCGCTTAGTACTTACGAGTTTGTTGAATGTATACAGGTAAAATGCTAAGCTCCGGAGCTTCCTATTGTATTCCCGTTCATAGGAGAAGGACTCCCAGAGTCTACTTATCGGAGAGCAGCACATATCAGTTTAGGCTATCTACAGAACAGTTAGGTCCAATGCGTATGATCCTTGAGAGTGTTAAGGAGGACAATAGTACGGCACCACCAGCTCCTCCAGTACGACGCTCAAGGCGTTTAGCTTCGAGACCAGCTGAGTTTCCATAGCTACCAGAGACACGTGAGCCGCAGACTTTGTTTCACTATGGAGCCACCTTGAATGACCCAAATGTTGCATGGGCATTACTCAGAGACCAGCAGAGACTTTATCAAGGTCTTAGAGCATACCTTCATCGTGAAGGAATTCCCAAGAGTACTCTGGGCCCGTCATCATTCAGACTAGCGCGCCGTGTTTAGCCGACACGACAAGCTACCCCCAGATGCTCCACTCCAGTCTCGGTCTATTCAATCGCCTCAGCTGCCGTTCCGACACACGCTGCTCCCACCACGTCGCCTGTACTTACTGTTTCGCCTACTCCAGTCATTGAGACGGTCCCTGTTCGTGAGCTACCTGAGGGCTGCCACTTAGTGACAGTATCTATCTCAGTAGAGCCACCCAATGCCCAGGTTTTTGAGATTACCGGGAACATTCCCGATGAAGAGCCATTTCTGAGCCTATCACACCTGGAGTTGCCATCGGACATTTGTCTAGACACGATTTTGAGTCCGGAGTTGGATTTAGGACAGCCGCTTGAGTATTTGCCGAGACTTGAGGATGACTATGATCTCTTCGGACTTCATGGATACTTCGCAGACACCACTTAGCACATTGGCCAGGATAGTATTCCGTAGACTACTTTATTTTATTTTAGTTTTAACTTTTTAAAAGCATTGTATAAAAGTTATATATCTAGTGGAAATGTTGCCTTTTTCTTTTTTTGTTCTTCATGCAGAATTTTATCAAAGAGACTGGTCTAGGAGATTTCGACCGTAGGAAAGCCCAGCACTAGGAGAGCAACCTAACCATAGAGAAGTAATTTTTCCTCAGATCTCTTTCAATAATCACGCACTAAAATCTCTAAGTGTGGGGTCATCCCCGCACCAAACTCAGAGATTCTAGAAGCACTGTCCTTAATTTATTAAATATTACAATATTTTATTTCTGAGAACATTAGGGACAATATTCTTCTAAGTGTGGGGTATTGGGTAAAGATTTAAGGACAAGTAAACAAGTAACCGTAAAAACGCTAAAGTTTTGAAAAATTCTTTTGTCTAAAAGTGACTAGCAAGGAATATTTTTGGTAATTTCAAAAAATTCTTACCTTGTTTTACCCAAAAGATTCTATAAAATTGCTAGAAATCAGTTTTCGGAACATTTACTAGAACGGAACGATTAAGCTAAAACTCATGATTTACGTCAAAAGATTTCTTTCGATAAAATATGTTAAAGGCTACGCATGACCAAGCACGACCCCTACTCCCAAAAGTGAGGACTCTTGGACCCAAAGTTTCTGTATGACCCATCAAATCTACAGTACTTTGTCAATTCAATTGATGAGCGTGCCGGTGTACGTTTCAAGTTAGAAATTAGTTTTAACATACGTTTCAAAGCCAATGGTTAGTAAGCGCCATACGTGGTGCAGGTGCGATACTCCTTCCGAAATCATTCTGAATAGAGAAGACAAAAAGCCATCCGTTTTTGTTTCCACTCCACGCAATTTAAACCCGACCAACTCACACAAAGAGTTGATGAATCAGAAATATTCACCCCAAATTCATTCCCAAAATACACTACCCATCCACATTCATTCCCTTTCTACTTATCAAAAGAACCAGAGATTGATGAAGAGATAGATCGATCAAATTCGCTTCAAAAGTACTTGTTAAAAGATTCCGAACCCCTGACTGTGTTTGATAGGTCAAAGACCTTATTTTCGGTGAATTATCACTTCCTCTCTGGGCACCAGGAAGAAAGGACAAAAGTTATGAAGAAAGGGTATGCCAAAAAAAAAAAAAAAGAGCAAAGTCTCTAATAAAGGCAAGAAAAACTCGAGAAGTTGCCCAAAGAAGAGTCACCGAAAGAGCCAAGAAAATTCTAGACAAAGTCTTAGCAAAATCCGCATCTTCCGAAGAAAAACTCTTACGGGATTAAAGCCATTCTCTATCCAAAAAGGATTCTCTGAAGAATCGAAATCTATTAATTCTCTCGAAAACAAAAGATCTGGATACCTTTCACCCTTTTTCATAAACTCCTCAACCAACCCTATAACCCATCTTCCTCTTGAAAGAATGACTAGGAAGAAGATCAGTGCCGTCCTTACTTAACCGGTGGAGATATCGATGCTTTACCAAGCCTATGATGAGAACAGTTACACGACTGGCTTCTGAGCGACAATACAACTAGATTAGGGCACCCTAAATACCTGAGTGATATGAGTGATCCATTAGTAAGAAGCCTGGTCATGTATACTCTACATCTGAGAGTTGGAAAGTACGCATTTTTTTACTATGGACGCAATTGAAATCTGGCGACCGAAACCATCGAAGTTCGAAACTTTCTCTAATACTTTCAAAAGATTTGACGACTTCTGATGAAGGCATAATAAAATATCCAAGGGTGGGTGAGGGAGAATCTATTAGAAAGATCCTTATATTCCCGCTTTTTGCTTGAGGACAAGCAAAGCTAAGTGTGGGGTATTTGATATTGGCTAAAAAGTCACGTTTTTACCCCCGATATTGGGCCCTAAAATCCATAAAGTTCCAAACTTTTTTGCAAAAATAATCGCTTTGTCGGTTGATTCTGTAGATTAAGTAATTACGAAGGCGATGCAAAAAGAATCAAGTAAAACGGAGATAAAACGAAGAATCTAGAGCGAAAACGGTGAAAGACAAGAAATCAAGTTACGATCCACTGAAACCAGCAGACCAGGCAAGCCAAACGGCCTGCCAAACGGCTTGTCGGGCTTGCAAACGGCATGCCACACTGCCAAGTTAAACGACCCCTGCAAACGGTCTGGCTTGGCAAACGGCCCCTGCAAACGGCCTGCCAAACGTCTTGCCAAACGGCCTGCCAGCCGTTTGCAGGCAAAAATCAAGCCTATTTAAAGGGCTCTCTCCATCCATTTCAACACACACTCAATTTACAATTCATTTTATATATTCAAGTTTTAGTTAGCTTTTAGTAGTAGCTAGCTTAGCTTTTATTTTCCGGAGGATATCCCGGCGAGTCCCTGCGATCTCGGGCAAATTTCTTCAGCCTTTTCAGGTTTTTATCCGAAACGCTTGTCTTTTATATTAAACATGTATTCTTGCCTTTTTATGTTTAATAATGCGTTCCGATATTACCATGTTAGCTTAATTAATCTGTGTGTTGCCATGATAGAAGTTTGGGTTAGCATAGTTATGTTAAACTAGTACGGTTACTGTCATTATGCTGAACTTGTGAGTTTGATAGATTTGTATGCTAGCATCTTGAGGATTGATCAACCTAGGTTGTGATCAGGACTTGTCCACCTATATGAACTTAGCTACTTCATAGGATTAAGACCCCTGGCTATACTGTATCTGAAGATTCTATGAACTCGGTATGGTCGGAGTTCCCGAGAGGCATCTAATGCGCTTTTAGGACACGGAACATAGGAATTGAGACATGAATGACCTAGTATACCTATTGACTCTTCCAAGGATACCTCTTAGGAGCTGTTAAGATCTATCTAGTGCCTTAACTGTATGACCTAAACCTATTGCATGTTCTTGTTTGATTGTTGCCCTAGGATTAAGTCTTATCAACTGTTTAGGTATCTGCTAGGTTTCTATCTGCTTTACTTTCAGTATATCAACTGTAATGTTGTATAATGTTTGATTTGGTTTGATCTCATTAGTATGATGAAATAGTTTTTAGTTTTTATTTAAGGTTTTGTCAACTTAACCCGACGGACTCCTTCCGTTTGTGATCAGTGTTCAATCAACACGATACGTTATTATTCAGTTAACTAAACTGATAATGAGGGTTAGGATTAGAGCTCAACTCACTAATTAACCTAGTACTTTACTAAGGATAACCTCCGAGGTATAGTTACATATCAATTATACAACCAAGTGACATACTTTTCACTACTCAATGAGAACTCTGAGAGTCTAGAGATAAGTAGGTCTGTGTAATTGGCTCATCCAACCAGATCTAGACCATTCCAATCATAGCTTTAATATCAACATAATTACCTTTTGTGACGACCGTGAAATTTCCGACCAAATTTAAACCCAACCTTTATATGTTTCCGACACGATAAGCAGAATTTGTAATGTTGAATCTCAAAAAGTTTGGAACTACATTCATGTAATCAATTACCCTTTGACCGTGTTCGACGATTCACGAACAATTATGTGTATATAGATATGTATATATAATATATAATATTAACTGAAAACATTAACAAAGTATTAGATATATGATACTTTACATGAACGTATTTATTTCAATATATTTATCGACAGAATTAAGAGATAATATCAAATGATTGAATTATCAGATACATTATGATATGATTATGGTCCAATGTTATGAGGTCCACTGTGATTTAAGAAATCTATTCTTTTTGACAATATTTGGAAAATGGTAAAGTGATCTATAAGTAAGAACGTGGAGTGTAAATAACTTAGATGTTGGATATCGACAAGTTAAGTAACTCGACATTTTTCATTAAGATGATTTCATACGTTTATTAAACCTTTGAACTTTATCCCATGCTTCACCAACAGACTGTAATTTAAAAACTTGAAACCTATTATGAATATATATAATTCTACTTCTCTAAAATGTTTTATGATATAACGATTTAAATTAATATTAAATATATTTATACGCGTATTATACGTACATAGTTTTATACTTTTACTATACTTTAACTTTACCTTTACTTACTTTTACTTTACTTTTACTTTACTTTAACTTTAATAATTCACCTTAATAATTCACTTTAATAATTCATACTTTAATAATTCACTTTAATAATTCATAGTTTAATAATTCACTATAATAATTCATACTTTAATAATTCACTTTAATAATTCATACTTTAATAATTCACTTTATTAATTCAAAAATCTATTATAAATAAAATTCAATAGGTTTCATTATTTCATAAAAACTTGAAAATATATTTCTCTAAACTCTCTCAATCGAATTACATATATATATTTACTTAGTATTATTTCAAGATATTATTAGTATGCATAAAATACTACGACGGAGTTATATTCAGGCGATTTCAAAATAAGTTTTCAAACGAGATAGAGCTAAGGAAATTATGGGTTATAGCTATGGAGGTTATGGGTATTGTTCGAGGGTATTGCTCGTGAGGTCAACCTAACGTTTATCATTTTTGTTGCGTCTACGTACTTTCCTGCAATATTGAATCACAATATTGATACGTGAGCATTCATATCTTATCTTTTATATATTAATAGTGTATCCCTGACTAGTGCTCGAGTATATATGATTATGCATGTTTGTATGCTTAGTTTCGTCATTAAATAGTTTATGATAAATCATGAATTTGATACATATGCCACTGAGATAAGGTATACGATATGCATGTCGTTGAAAAACTAAAGAAAAATTAATAACTTTTCATTTAGAAATCGCGTGGGTTCGATGAACGGATTAAAAGATATGGTCAACTGAATTATTATTAATTTTAATATTATTATTAAAACGATTATTATAATTGTTATCAGTTGATGTTATTACTAAAATTATCTTTATTACTAAAAATTAATATTTTTATTGAAACTATCATTTTATTATTTTTATCATTATTATTATTATCAATATTATTTTATCAAATAAATATGCGAACAAAGATATTTTTACCACACGTAATATAATTACATTAATAATACATACCACTATATTTTTTTATGATATTAAGTGAATTTTATAAATTTTATTACTTGAGATATATAAAAGTATATTTTTATCATATATGAATTTAAATATAAATTTTTATTTATTAATAAATGACTTGTATTATTTAGTATAATAAGATCTGATAAATATATTTAAATATATAAAACGACTATATATAAGTTATATAATAAACATGTATAAATTTTGGAAGTCATTTTGGGTCAAGTTGACTTTTGTTGACTTTTGCATGCCGGTCTCGAGCATTAGGATTGTGATACACTACGACTTGACCTAAATTGTTAGACAGATATTGACCAACATATAAATATATATACTTAATATAGGTTCGTGAATCCGAGACAAACCCTGCACTTGTTCAGTGCCGTCATATACATAATTGCTACGAAATACAGTATTGTGAGTTTCATTACTCCCTTTTTATATATATTTTTGGGCTGAGAATACATGCACTGTTTTATAACTGTTTTTCGAAATGGACACAAGTACTAAAAACATATTCTACGTTGAGTTGTACCACTTTTCATATTTTTCCCTAATAGCTTGGTAACTACCATTTACATGCGGTATTGTAAACGCGAATCCTGTTGATAGATCCATCGGGCCTGACAACCCCAACCGGACTGGACGACCAGTATTCAACGGTTGCACAGTACTTCATTTCAGTGACTACACTTGGTACAGTGTAGTGAGATTTCATAATAAAGGTAATATGCGACGTTGATTAAATGTTAAGTATGTTTACCAAATGCTCAACCACTTAGAATATTTTTATTAAAACGTTTATGTATATGAAATATTGTGGTCTATTACTATTACAGAAATGATTGATTATGATAAACTAATGAACTCACCAACCTTTTGGTTGACACTTTAAAGCATGTTTATTCTCAGGTATTAAAGAAATCTTCCGCTGTGCATTAGCTCATTTTAAGGATATTACTTGGAGTCATTCATGACATACTTTGAAAGACGTTGCATTCGAGTCATTGAGTTCATCAAGATTAATATTAAGTCAATTATAGTTGGATGTAATATGAAATGGTATGCATGCCGTCAATTTTAGATGTAAAGAAAGTTTGTCTTTTAAAAACGAATGCAATGTTTGTAAAACGTATCATATAGAGGTCAAATACCTCGCGATGTAATCAACTATTGTGAATCGTTTATAATGTATATGAACGGGTTCTTTCACCTTTCCCTAGCCTAAACTGATATCTTGGTCAACATTTCCCTCATCTACATACTCCGGATATCCTTCCACTTTATTTACTTTTCCTCAATTAGGGCCTTTAGCTTAAACCAACTACTATCTTTTATCCACGTAATTTAAATAAAAGACAATTATCCACTTGATCTTCAATTCGTTAAACCATTCAAAAACACGAACCTAGGTTAACTTACACCTTCTACATTAGAAAGTTGAAAGTAAATTTAGGCCCCGCACAATATAAATAAAATAAACCCATGTCTTCCACATTGATCAACTGAATCTGACGTCTTGCAGCCTAACGACACCGCATCAATAAAACCGTCCGTTTTGGCCATATCATTGTGGTAACAAGTTTTATGGCGCCGCTGCCGGGGATCGAATATTTTGATTGAGAAAGATTTTGAACAGACAAAAAGTATTGTTTGGTGGTGTCTAAGAAAGACATTTATACACGGACTTAGTTGTTGGATTTTCCGAACAGTCTCCAATTATATTGGAACCAAAAGGATCCTACCTCTCCATAGTCGGCCTGGCCACCTAGATACTCATTAATCTGAAATAAATCCTATCAATTGGAATATCGATAAGGTTAGCGATCGAATTTTAAGAATAATTGTTTTTATTAAATTATCGATCCTTTTAGTCAATTAATATTTTCTAAAAGTTACTTTTGAGTCTTTTTAAACAGAAAATCATAAAAATGGAACAAAAAATACACTTGCTTCTATGTAAAAGTCATGCTTAGAAGAAAGAGGAGGACCAATAACCTTAGGAACCGAAGGAACTCCTGAAATCAGTTCACATACGATCAAGCTGGTCAGTATGATCTGTAAATTTCAAGGATTTCCGACTGACAATCTAAACTTTCACTTAAAAAAATTTATCAGTCTGGTTGACTCTTTTAAGAAGGAAAAAAATGAGAAAAACCTTTTAAAACTTCATCTTTTCCAATATTCTCTGTTGATGTTATGCGAGGCGTATATGAAATAGCTTATATTTTACTACGAAAAAACTATTAAATATGATACAATTTTACACAAGATATTTATTTATTTATAGAATGGATATACTTAACCTTGCTACAACACTTATACGCAGTGTACCTAATCGTACAATAGTGTTGTTTTTAGTAAGTCCGGTTCGTTCCACAGGGAAAATCTTTAAACAAAGCTTAACGCTATATTAGTTTTAATTTATAAAAATACAAATATATAAATAAGTAATATTATTCTTATAAAAGGGGGGTTTTTACCGTTTAATGACCGGTTTGTCGATTTTAAAAACTTTAGTCGCAGTTAAAACCTAATGTAAAATAATAAAAATAAATATAACTTAATTTAAAGCGTAAAGTAAATAACGATAAGGAAATTGCGATAAATAAAAGTGCGATAAAATAAAATTGCGATAATTAAAAAGTACGATAATTAAAAGTGCAATTAAATACAATGACAATAAATAAAAGTACGATAATTAGAAGTGCAATTAAATGTAAAATAAAGGAAATTAAATATGAAATAAAATAATTATGCTTATTTAAACTTCCGTAATCATGATGTTTGACGTGTTGATTTTAGTTTTATGCCCATGGGTTAATTGTCCTTTGTCCTGGATTATTTAATATGTCCGTCTGGTTTTTGTCCATAACAGTCCATCAGTCATAAATATAAAGTGCGAGTATCCTCGTCAAATTATCCTTATACCCGAAGTTAAATATTCCAACTAATTGGGGACTTAAACTGTAACGAGGTTTTAATACTTTGTTTAATAATTACACCAGGTTATCGACTGCGTGTAACCCAAGGTTTTAATACTTTGTTATCAATTATGCCAAGTGTCCTTGTACATAATTTCGCCCCTGTTTTAATAATTCCATAGACTATTAATCCATTCCCGTGTCCGGTTAAATGAACGATTATTCGTACATATAAATATCCCGCCCATCGTGTCCGATCGAGTGTATATGGTTATTTATAGGTACATCCAATTGTAAATCTTTATATTAAAATTAACAAACTATCATTTAGTTAAACAAATATAAAGCCCATTAATAGCCCATAGTCTAATTTCCACAAGTGTCGTTCTTTTGTCCAAACCCCAATTATGGTACAAAGCCCAATTACCCAATTTTAGTAATTAGTCCAACATCATGATTACTTCAATTTAAATAAACATAATAATAACTTAGCTACGAGACATTAAATTAAAAAGGTTGAACATAACTTACAATGATTAAAAATAGCGTAGCGTTACACGGACAGAATTTCGACTTACACCCTTACAACATTCGCTAACATACCCTTATTATTAGAAATTAAAATTAAAATTAAAATAAATAAATATATATATATATATATATATATATATATATATATATATATATATATATATGTATGTATATATATATATATATATATATACGTTTAGATAGAGAGATTAAAGGATATATAAAACGTTCAGAATGCGCGAGCTTTTATAGGCATTTTCAGAATTTAGGGCTCCGCGAGTCGCGGTATTTTTGCCCTTCAAACTCCGCAAGTCGCGGAGTTTGCTTTTACAGCTCATCCCTTTTTGGATCTTCTTTGCCGACGGTTTTAATATATAAATATAATATAAATATAATTTATATAATTAATTATATATTATATTATATTTATATACATAGTTAACTTGTGATTTTTAGTCCGTTGCGTCGAGCGTTGAGAGTTAACTATGGTCCCGGTTCCGGATTTTCGAACGTCCTTGCGTACAATTTAATATCTTGTACTTTGCGTTTTGAATCTTGTACTCTTGTAATTCTGAGATGTTTCTTATCAATAATTGGAACCACTTTGATTGTACTTTGTACTTTTGAGCTTTTTGATCGTTTGCGTCTTCAATTCGTCGAATCTGTCCGTTGTCTTCACCTTTTATTATTTAAACGAATATCACTTGTAAATAGAACAATTGCAACGAAAATCTTGTCTTTCTTGAGGAATAATGCTATGAAATATATGTTCGTTTTTAGCATTATCAAATATTCCCACACTTGAGCGTTGCTTGTCCTCAAGCAATATAGTCTTGAAATACTAGAATCACTTCTTTATTCTTCACACTTTGTACATCAGTGATTTCTATACGGTGGTATAAACAATGGTAGTAACGATGTGGTTTACAGTCCCACATGACTATAAAAATTTAGATCCATTAAGGAAATTGGATCTTTATGAAAACATTTGATCTTTTGAAAATTAAATCTAGTTTTTACCCTAGAAAAGTTTTCCGGAATAACCCTTCACCGGTGTATGCAAAATATTTTTGTGGGTTTGGTGGGTTTCAGATTTGAAAATTTTAGCTCAAAACTTGTGGGTTTGTGTCACCCACTTGCTAACCTTGTATTAGGAAAGCAACACGTCCAGTATACTTGCCCCGTATATTACCTTTCGGTAAACTACCATCCGGTTGTAAAGGAAAGCGTTGAACAAGCAACTGTTAAGGCAATGTCCCCTGACATACTTTTAATTATGGTCTATAACGTGTCGGACGCAATTACTATCCTTTGTAGGAGCAATAGTAAAGCTCACCCTTATAATTTTCTGGTCTGGCACAAGATCCTGTCTTTGACCATGCTATGCAACCACCGTTCTTACGGTTGACACCCGATTTGGTTCAGGTGACCTAATGAATTCCAGGTGAATTCCTAGGATTTTACGTTCAATGGTAATGAACGCATTGAAAATAGGTTTTCAGAAAACAAATCGGTTTGAAATTTTGATCAAAATATTTTCTCGTTCAAGCTCGAGTTTAGATATCATTGAATTCCATGAGCTTGTAATTCTCAATCTTTAAGGTCAATCTCTAGGATTGAGTAATATCAGTCTTAAAAGCTGATTTTTGATCTTTAAGGAGATTATCCTTTCTGGGGATCTGATTCATTAGTCTTATCCAGCTAATTTGCACGGCGTCCTCCCCATTTTACGAGACAGATCCTCTCATGGTTAGGATAAGTCTGACCACTTGGCGACCCTGTTTTATGCTGAGATCCGTGGATTTCCTGCTGATTTTAGAGATAACTTTTCTAGGTTTTTCGTCAACCTACAGCTGGTCTGGACGACAACTTCATGACCTAAATCAAGAAGCGCGTGTCTTTTTCGGAAGACTTTACTTCCTTTTAATGAAGGAATTGATTCATCGTGTAGATCCATCTTTTCTTTTCTTTTATCGGGTAAAACAGTTAAATATCGTCCAAAACAAAAGTATTTTCAATTATTTGTACAAAAATATGTGATATATATTTTGAATAACTTGGTAAATTTTCCCACACTTGGCTTTTATTTTCTTTTATTTGCCTTTTTATTGTCCTCTATTTCATTTTAAATGGATTCTAACATTTTGGTTTGTTTCTCAATTTATGTCCTTTCTAAGGTAACAATAATTTCGGTGTTAACACCTAGGTTTATCGTTCATAAATATGTATAAACATGATTTTAAATTCATTTAGTTGAAAATTTTGAAAAATTTTACTAGAATTGGGTAGTCAGTATATATGACTAGGGCTGTTCTTTGTTATCAGAGAACACTAGATTCTAATACAACTACTGCGTTACTAGTATTTTTAATGGTAACCAAGTGTTTAGATTAAAAAAATTTAAAATTCCGAAAGAATTTAACCCCTTCCCACACTTAAGATCTTGCAATGCCCACATTTGCAAAAAATCAGTAACAATTTAAATTATTGAGGGTGATTAGCGTAGAAAAATGATTAAATTTTACCAAAGTTTTCAAACATATTGGATTTTTTTTTCTTTTTTTTTTCTTTAGCTTATAAAACAAATAATTAATTAATTTTAAAATTTTGTTTCTTTTAAGAATGAGGGCGTTTCAGTACGTTGACCTAGTCTGTCCCTCAACAAAATTTTAAAATTTGTCTTTTTGAAGCGTTGTTTTAAAAAATAAGATTTTTTTGGATTTTTTTAATGTTTTTGGCATACTTTAATTCAATAAGATTAAAAATAATGATAATAAAAGTTCTCGTCCCTCCCTCGGGTAAAGAAATTTCGGTTCAAAGACCTAGTCTTCAACTCACGACGAATTTTAAAAATCATATTTTTCACTTAGCGAAATAAAGTAAATTTTTGTTTTTAAATTCACACCAAACTTAAATTATATTTTTATTTTTATACATACAAACTTATATTAATTTTATTAATTTATAAAATATTTACAATTTTAAATATATTGATTTAAAAAGTTTACAATATCAATTTAAGATTTATATATTAATTTTAAAAATATGGTAAAAATAAAATAAAAAACTTTTTGGCTTTTATCCCACTTTAATCAATTAAATATTATCAAAAATATGCGCCCCTCTTTTCGGTAAAGTAATTTCGGTTCCATGACCTAATTTAACTCATGATGAATTTTTGAAATATTTTGGGTTAATTGATTAAAGATATTTATACCTTAAGAATAAACGTTAAATTTCGCAGTGATGTAATAAATTTTTGTATGATATCAATAATTTCGGTCGCAAGACCTAATTTTATTGAATACCAATTTAATACTTTATAGCGAACAAATTAGCGTTTATTATCAAAAGGTTAAAAATAAAAATAAAAATAAAAACTGTACAAACTTACCTGTGAAATAGATTTCTTAGTGATATGCTCAAACCCACTCATAAGATAGTCGGACTAATTGGTTTTCCATGGCTACATAGGCGTAACCTCAAGCATTTAATGTTTTTTCTTCTAAACATATGAACGGTCGATCTCTGCATAAAGTAACAAATTCGGTGTTTGAATAGGTTTGATTATTTGAACATTTACCTTCGTGTGACCATTTTCCGCATTTGTGACATTTTTCAAGGTGTCGTGCTCTTCTTTTCGCTGCGGATTTTGATTTCCTTTACCAAATTGTAACTTATTATCTTCGCATCTGGATTCTTTTCTTACTCCGTCCAATTTTTCTCTGATTACTGATACATGTTCACTTGGTAGTGTGTCATTATTACGTTTAGTAATCAAAGCGTGTAGCATTAAACCATGGTTTAGTTCACAGGAAGTCTTCATTTCGTAAAAACCTAAAAAAAATAAAAATTCAGAATGGGAGGAGAAGACTAGTTCTTTAGGGTCTGCTAGGGAAAGACCATTCGGGTTCCATTTTCGAGAACTACACGAAAACAGAAAATCTAACTCTAACATAAATACATATTATCCTTTAAAGACTTGATTCTCCCCACACTTAGTTAGCTGTGGTATCAAAATTGTGATTAACTTCGTTGTCAACTTCCATCGGACTATCCATGTAATGTTTAACTCTGTGACCA
The DNA here is from genome assembly GCF_046630445.1 of Rutidosis leptorrhynchoides. Classification (NCBI taxonomy): domain Eukaryota; kingdom Viridiplantae; phylum Streptophyta; class Magnoliopsida; order Asterales; family Asteraceae; genus Rutidosis; species Rutidosis leptorrhynchoides. The sequence continues at coordinate 273,719,062 of NC_092341.1, read as the reverse complement.
TTAACCTTAAATTCAATCCCATTTGAATTTATTAATTCTACTGTTCCGTATGGGAAAACTCTTTTGACTATGAATGGTCCAGACCATCTTGATTTCAATTTTCCAGGAAATAGCTTGAATCGTGTATTGAAAAGAAGAACTCTGTCTCCTTCTTTAAATTCTTTTGAACTTCTGATTCTTTTATCATGCCATTTCTTCATTCTTTCTTTATAGATTAACGAATTTTCGTATGCTTCTTGTCTTAATTCTTCTAATTCGTTTAGTTGACTTAATCGTAGACGTCCAGCTTCATGTAAATCAAGATTACATGTCTTTAAAGCCCAAAATGCTTTGTGTTCAATTTCTACTGGAAGATGACATGCTTTTCCGTAAACGAGTTTAAAAGGTGTCGTTCCAATTGGAGTTTTGTAGGCTGTTCTAAAAACCCAGAGTGTATCCTCCAATTTAATGGACCATTCCTTCAGATTTGATCCTACGGTTTTCTCTAGAATACGTTTTAAAGCTCGGTTGGTATTTTCAACTTGTCCACTTGTCTGTGGATGATATGCGGTGGAGATTTTATGAGTTACTCCATATCTTTTAAGAACTTTCTCAAGTTGATTATTACAGAAATGAGTACCCCGATCACTTATTAAAGCTTTCGGTGTTCCAAACCTTGCAAAAAGACGTTTTAAGAAGTTGACTACAAATCGTGCATCGTTAGTTGGGAGAGCTTGTGCTTCCGCCCATTTAGATACATAATCAATGGCTACGAGAATGTATAAATTATTATTAGATTTTGGAAATGGACCCATAAAGTCAATACCCCAAATGTTAAATACTTCGCATACTTGAATGACATTTTGTGGCATTTCATCACGTTGACTTATTTTTCCGGCCCTTTGACAAGCATCACAGGATTTGCAAAGAAGGTGTGCGTCTTTGTAAATTGTAGGCCAATAGAATCCAGCATCGTAAACTTTTCTTGCTGTGAGTTGAGGCCCATAATGCCCTCCTGTTGGTCCTGTGTGACAATGGTTTAAGATTTGATTGGCTTCATCTCTGAATACACATCGGCGTATTATTCCATTGGGACAACTTTTAAACAGATGTGGATCTTCCCAGAAATAGTGTTTTATATCACTGAAGAATTTCTTTCGTTTTTGGTACGACAATCCTTTTTCAAGAAATCTACATACTAAGTAGTTTGCATAGTCTGCAAACCATGGTATTTCATTATAATCTATCTTCAATAGATATTCATCAGGAAAGTTGTCTTGTATGGTCGATTCATTTAGAACTTCTAATTCGGGATTTTCAAGACGTGAAAGATGATCAGCGGCGAGATTTTCTGCTCCCTTTTTATCTCGGATTTCAATATCGAACTCTTGTAAGAGTAAGATCAAATGGATTAATCTTGGTTTAGCATCTTGTTTCGAAAATAGGTATCTAAGAGCAGAATGGTCGGTATAGACCACCGTTTTAGCTAGAACGAGATATGAACGAAATTTGTCAAAAGCAAAGACAATAGCAAGGAGTTATTTTTCAGTAGTTGTGTTATTCTTTTTTGCTCCTTGTAACGTCTTACTAGCATAATATATAGATTGAAATCGTTTTTCAATCCTTTGACCTAAAACGGCTCCCATTGCAAAATCACTTGCATCGCACTTAAGTTCAAACGGTAAATTCCAATTTGGTGTTATCATGATCGGCGCATTAGTGAGTTTTTATTTAAGAATATTAAAAGATTTGATACATTCCTCTGAAAAGATGAATGGAGCATCCTTTTCTAGGAGTTTATTCATAGGAGTGGCAATTTTAGAAAAATCTTTTATGGAACATCAGTAAAAACCGGCATGCCCTAGAAAACTCCTAACTCCTCTAACATTGGTGGGATGTGGAAGTTTAGCAATTACATCTACTTTAGCTCTATCCACTTCAATTCCTTCCTTTGAAATTTTATAACCAAGAACGATGCCTTCTTTAACCATGAAATGGCATTTCTCCCAATTAAGAACTAGATTTGATTGTTCGCATCTAATAAGCATTCGTTCCAGATTAACTAGACATGATTCAAATGTATCACCGAAGACTGAAAAGTCATCCATGAAAACTTCCATGCATTCTTCTATCATGTCGTGAAAAATCGCCATCATGCACCTTTGAAAGGTTGCAGGGGCGTTGCAAAGTCCAAATGGCATGCGTTTGTAAGAAAAAGTACCATAAGGGCACGTGAATGTGGTTTTCTCTTGGTCTTCGGGTGCTATTGGAATTTGAAAATATCCGGAAAAACCATCTAGAAAACAATAGTAACTGTTTTCGGCTAATCTTTCCAACATTTGATCAATAAAAGGTAAGGAAAGTGATCTTTTCTGGTGGCGTCATTTAATTTTCTATAATCAATACAAACACGCCATCATGTTACAGTCCTAGTAGGAATAAGCTCATTTTTCTCATTTGTGATGACAGTCATGCCACCCTTCTTAGGTACGCATTGAACTGGGCTTACCCATGGACTATCAGAAATTGGATAAATTAAACCTGCATCAAGCAGTTTAATAATTTCTTTCTTAACTACATCTTGCATATTAGGATTTAGTCTTCATTGGCGTTGCACATACGTTTTATGACCTTCTTCCATAAGGATTTTATGTGTGCAATACGAAGGACTTATTCCTTTAATATCATGAATCTTCCATGCAATGGCTGGATTATGAGCTTTCAACACAGAAATGAGTTGTGATTTCTCATTTTCAGTAAGAGAAGACGATATTATTACAGGTAATTCAGATTCACCATGTAAATAAGCATATTCCAAATGGTTTGGAAGTGGCTTTAACTCTAATGTCGGTGGTTCTTCTATCGATGATTTATATCGATATCTGTCTTCTTCTTTTAACATTTGAATTTCTTCTGTTGTTGGTTCATATCCATTAGCCATTAGTGTAGCTAACATTTCAGTTTCATCAATTGGTTCAGTACCTTCTCCTAAAGAACATTCTCCTGTTCCTTGTAATTCTGGAAATTCTTCTAACAATTCTGCATGTGAATCTATAGTTTGAATATAATAGCATGTATCATCTGCAGATTGCGGTTGTTACATTGCTCTATCAACTGAAAAGGTACCACTCTTGTCCTCTATACTTAGGGTCAGTTTCTTACCGAACACGTCTATCATTGCTTTAGCCGTGTTTAAGAATGGTCTTCCTAATATGAGAGAAACTTGAGAATCTTCTTCCATGTCCAGAACAACAAAATCTACTGGAAATACTAAAGTACCAACTTTAACTAGCATGTTCTCCATTATCCCTCTAGGATATTTTATTAATCGATCGGCTAGTTGTATGCTTATTCTTGTTGATTTCAATTCTCCAAGGTCTAGTTTAGCGTATAGTGAATACGGCATTAAATTTATACTAGCACCTAAGTCTGCCAATGCTTCTATTGAACTAAGACTACCCAGAAAATATGGAATTGTGAAACTTCCTGGATCTGATAATTTTTCTGGTATCTTATTCAACAGCACTGCTGAACAATTAGCATTCATAGTAACGGCCAAGAGTTCTTCCATTTTCTTTCTATTTGTGATTAGATCTTTCAGAAATTTAGCATATCTAGGCATTCCTGAAATCACATCAATGAAAGGAAGATTTACATTTATCTGTTTAAACATATCTAAGAATTTGGATTGCTCGGCTTCAAGTCTCTCTTTTCATTTTACTCGGGTAAGGAAGTGGTGGTTGGTATGGTTTAACATAAGGTTTTTCCTTAACAGTGTTATCTTCATTAACCTTTTCAACTACCAGTTCTTTTTCCTTATCTTGATCAGGTTGTGGTTCTTGTGGAGTAGGAATAGCTTCATCAGAAATTACAGGTATTTCAGGTGGTTTAAGTGTAATACCACTTCTTGTGGTAATAGCTTTAGCTGTTTCATTCCGGGAGTTAGCATTTGTATCACTAGGTAGACTTCCCGGTTTTCTTTCACCTATTAACCTTGCTAGGTTACTTACTTCTTGTTCCAGATTTTGAATAGAAGCTTGTTGATTTCTAAATGCTTGAGCATTTTGTTCATTCATTTGTTTCTGAGATGTGAAAAACTGTGTTTGAGTTTCAACTAGCTTCGTCATCATATCTTCTAAATTCGGCTTTTTATCATCGGTTTGTGGTGGTTTGTTTTGAAAATTAGGTCTTTGCTGATTGTAAGTATTGTTGGATACTTGTTGATTACTAGGACCTTGTTGATTGTTGTATGGAACATTTCGGTTATAATTCTGGTTTTGATTGTAAATTGGTCTTGGCGGTTGATAATTATTCTGATAATTATTTCCAGGCCTTTGGTTTAGATATGAAATATTCTCTCTTTGTTCCATTGTTAGCTCAATACTAAGACAATCTTTTGTCAAATGTGGTCCTCCACACTGCTCACAACTAATTCTTATTGAGTAAATATCTTTAGTCATCTTTTCCGTTCGTCTGTCGACAGCATCTATCTTTGCGGAAATGGAATCTAAGTCATGGCTAGAATCGGCTCTAGCTGCTTTAGATGATCTAACGATATCTTTTTCTTGGTGCCACTCATGTGAGTGGGAAGCAGTGTTATCAATAATTTTATAAGCATCAGTTTCTGTTTTCTTCATAATAGAACCACCAGCTGCTATATCGATGTCTTTCTTTGTAGTGATGTCGCATCCTTGGTAGAATATTTGTACTATTTGACAGGTGTCTAAACCATGTTGCGGACATCCTCTTAATAACTTTCTAAATCTTGTCCACACCTCATATAGAGTTTCATTCGGTTTCTTTGTGAACGTAATAATTTCTCCTTGAAGTCTTACGGCTTTAGATGCCGGAAAGAATTGTTTAAGAAAATTTTCAACTAAAACGTCCCATGTATCAATCGTCCCTTCAGGTAACGATTCCAACCAATCTTTGGCTTCTCCCTTTAAAGTCCAGGGAAATAACATGAGATATATCTGTTCATCCTCAACTTCTTGGATTTTAAATAATGTGCAGATCCTATTAAAGGTACGAAGATGTTCATTTGGATCTTCCTTCGGCGCACCACTAAATTGGCATTTATTAGTTACCATGTGTAGAATTTGTCTTTTGATTTCATAATCTGGCGCATTAATGTCTGGATGAGTAATTGCGTGACCTTGGCCAGTGCGTTTAGCTCTCATTCGGTCTTCCATACTTAAAGGTTCCAGATTTTCCATAATTGAATTTGTTGAATCGGAATCACTAAAGGATTCTGATTTAATGGTTCGTTCCTCAACAATCTCTGTTTGAATGATTGGTGGTTCCGGAGGAAAAATTAATGGTTCAGGATCTATGAATTGTCCCTGAATATTCTCCGGATTCTCAATTATGAGGTCGGGTTCAAAAAATGGATTATCGGAAATTTGAATTGGAGTACTTGGTCGACTGGATGACGATTCTAAAGAAAAATCAACGGCGGTAATATTAGCTAGATGTCTTGATCGAGTTACAGGTGGTGAACGTACAAAAGGTGATGAACGTCTTGCTCGGTGCATTCGCTGAATATCCTATTAGTTTTTTTAAAAAGGAAGAAAAATTATATAAGTTATCCAATTAATAGACTTTTCTGATTTTGCCCACGTTTCGAATAGCCAAAAGATGCATTAGAGGGGCAGGATTCGTTTGGTCTCAATATAATTGAGTACTGTTTGGCTCCAATAACCCGGTCCACGTACAAATCCAACTATTACTACGAACCAGAAAAATTTGATGTCTATTAATTTAACAAGTTAAAATAAATTTTCGTAATTTAAAGAAATTTAGAGAAGAAATAGAAAAATTCTAAGTCCTAAAAACTAGAATGGTGAGAAATAAGAAAGAACAAGAGCGCGTCGGAAAAGGTCGAAAAAGAAAAGGGTTGAAAAATAAAAGGCGTCGAAAAATAAGAAAGAAAAAGAGTGACTTATAAAACTTAAAAACACTCGACTAACCCAACCTTATTACTATCACTAACTTAAAATTAAAATTACAAATTGAGATTACTAATTGGAGTGATAATTGATACATAGGTAAAAGGCGTCGAAAAATAAAAATAAGAAAGTAGCGCGTTGAAACTTAAAAAAAAACTAAAAACTAAGAATTAAAAGTTGCGTCTAAAAATATTAAAGCTTACAAGTAAAACTATATCCCAAATGGCAATAACTTAAAAAGGTACTAAAACTTAAAAAGGCGTCGCAAAATTCTAAAGCACCTAAATCTTAGTCTAAAGAGAAAGCACTTAAGTGATTTTAGGGCAAAGCCTAAAAATCTATAAATAAAAATAATAAGCTACGGCAAAACTTAACTTAATACTAGCTACGAACGATAAATATACAATATTACGATTAAACGATTAAAAAGTTACGAAATATGAAAATATATAAAAAGTGATAAATTTATTTATTTTTATAAAAATATGATTTTTATATTTATTATTTTATAAAAGTATTAATTTTTATATATTTAAAACTAATTAAAACTTTTAATATTACAATTAATTAAAACTTAAACTAAATACTATTTTAATTAAAACCTAAATACTAATTAATTAATAATAATAATAAATACTCCGTAATAAATGTGTTTTAGGGTTTCTGTCGGTGGCCTGACACGGCGGCTCCGCGAGTTGCGGTGCCACGTACCAAATAAACCCGCGAGTCGCGGAGATTAAAATTTTAAATGCACAAGTTTCGTTCGACAGGATCTGTAGTTTTTTTTAAATTATATTTTATATATTTTCTGTTTTTAATAATTATATTTTTATAAAACTTATATAGAAATACTTTATAATTTTATAAATAAAAATCTTAAAAATAGATATATATATATATATATATATATATATATATATATATATATATATATATATATATATATTTTCGGTTTTTAAATTTTTATATTTTTTAATATTTAAAATGTATTTTTACAAAAACTAAATAAAACTTAATAAAAATCTCTTTTTTTTATGTGGCGTTTCGCTTCGGCGTTCCCCGGCAGCGGCGCCAAAAATACTTGATGTGCTCAGAGGCGTATATGAAATAGCTTATATTTTACTACGAAAAAACTATTAAATATGATACAATTTTACACAAGATATTTATTTATTTATAGAATGGATATACTTAAACCTTGCTACAACACTTATAGGCAGTGTACCTAATCGTACAATAGTGTAGTTTTTAGTAAGTCCGGTTCGTTCCACAGGGAAAATCTTTAAACAAAGCTTAACGCTATATTAGTTTTAATTTATAAAAATACAAATATATAAATAAGTAATATTATTATTATAAAACGGGGTTTTTACCATTTAATGACCGGTTTGTCGATTTTAAAAACTTTAGTCGCAGTTAAAACCTAATGTAAAATAATAAAAATAAATATAACTTAATTTAAAGCGTAAAGTAAATAACGATAAGGAAATTGCGATAAATAAAAGTGCGATAAAATAAAATTGCGATAAATAAAAAGTACGATAATTAAAATTGCAATTAAATACAATGACAATAAATAAAAGTGCGATAATTAGAAGTGCAATTAAATGTAAAATAAAGGAAATTAAATATGAAATAAAATAATTATGCTTATTTAAACTTCCGTAATCATGATGTTTGACGTGTTGATTTTAGTTTTATGCCCATGGGTTAATTGTCCTTGTCCTGGATTATTTAATATGTCCGTCTGGTTTTTGTCCATAACAGTCCATCAGTCATAAATATAAAGTGCGAGTATCCTCGTCAAATTATCCTTATACCCGAAGTCAAATATTCCAACTAATTGGGGACTTAAACGGTAACGAGGTTTTAATACTTTGCTTAATAATTACACCAGGTTATCGACTGCGTGTAACCCAAGGTTTTAATACTTTGTTATCAATTATGCCAAGTGTCCTTGTACATAATTTCACCCCTGTTTTAATAATTCCATAGACTATTAATCTATTCCCGTGTCTGGTTAAATGAACGATTATTTGTACATATAAATATCCCGCCCATCGTGTCCGATCGAGTGTATATGGTTATTTATAGGTACATCCAATTGTAAATCTTTATATTAAAATTAACAAACTATCATTTAGTTAAACAAATATAAAGCCCATTAATAGCCCATAGTCAAATTTCCACAAGTGTCGTTCTTTTGTCCAAACCCCAATTATGGTACAAAGCCCAATTACCCAATTTTAGTAATTAGTCCAACATCATGATTACTTCGATTTAAATAAGCATAATAATAACTTAGCTACGAGACATTAAATTAAAAAGGTTGAACATAACTTACAATGATTAAAAATAGCGTAGCGTTACACGTACAGAATTTCGACTTACACCCTTACAACATTCGCTAACATACCCTTATTATTAGAAATTAAAATTAAAATTAAAATATATATATATATATATATATACATATATATATATATATATATATATATATATATATATATATATATATATATATATATATATATATACATACATATATATATATATATATATATATATATATATATATATATATATATATATATATACATTTAGATAGAGAGATTAAAGGTTATATAAAACGTTCAGAATGCGCGAGCTTTTATAGGCATTTTCAGAATTTGGGGCTCCGCGAGTCGCGGTATTTTTGCCCTTCAAACTCTGCAAGTCGCGGAGTTTACTTTTACAGCTCATCCCTTTTTGGATCTTCTTTGCCGACGGTTTTAATATATAAATATAATATATATATAATTTATATAATTAATTATATATTATATTATATTTATATACATAGTTAACTTGTAATTTTTAGTCCATTGCGTCGAGCATTGAGAGTTGACTCTGGTCCCGGTTCCGGATTTTCGAACGTCCTTGCGTACAATTTAATATCTTGTACTTTGCGTTTTGAATCTTGTACTCTTGTAATTCTGAGATGTTTCTTATCAATAATCGGAACCACTTTAATTGTACTTTGTACTTTTGAGCTTTTTGGTCGTTTGCGTCTTCAATTCATCGAATCTGTCCGGTGTCTTCACCTTTTATTATTTAAACGAATATCACTTGTAAATAGAACAATTGCAACTAAAATCTTGTCTTTCTTGAGGAATAATGCTATGAAATATATGTTCGTTTTTAGCATTATCATCTTTCTACACGCGCTTTAACATGGTTTGATGAGCTTAACCCGAATTAAATACATTCATGGAAAGAATTAGCCACTATGTTTTTAAACAAATTTTATCCACCTTCCCTACAAACCTGTTTAAGAAATGACATCCCCAACTTTTCTCAAAAAGAAAACGAGTCATCTATGTGTAGCATGGAATAGAGTAAAAGTGATGCTTAAAAGATGTCCGAATCATTCGTTAAGTCAAGCAGACATAATCTGCGCGCTTTACAATGGTTTAACCAAGGATGATAAGTCTCTCCTAGATATGGCCTCGCAAGGCAATTTCATGTCACGAATAGCAGACGAAGCATGGAATCTTTTGGACATAATAGCTGCACAACAGGAAGATTGGAACAATGAAGCTGCTGAGAAGGATGACATCTTCACTCATACGGTACAAATGCTGAAAACCAGGTTACAAGATCTCATCCTCACTCTTCAAAGTTTACCAATTCCTAAAAGTACCGACGCTACTAGAACCAATCTAAGGTATCCTTACCCTAGATGGGCATATAAACAGCAGAATAGCTCGGACTTTTATATACTCCTCCTACTACACCAACCTGCTACCCTCTCTAAGGAAACTTTAGTTGAATTTATGAAAAAGCAAAACAGGATAAACCTTCAAGTCATAGAATGTCAAAACAAGTTTGATACCTTGATAAAGACTTTTGAAGAATTAATAATCAATTTTTAGCTTACGCTTAAACGATTAACCACTAAAGTTGAAATAGAGTGTAGTGAGTCTGATGCTCTAGTAGTCACTCGAGGTGGGAATGAAACAACCGTTAATATAGCCATAAAAGATTTTTCCGATAAGGAACATGTGCCAATTGACCTAGTTGTCAATCCACCGGAACTTATCTCTCCTAAGGCCCCGGAAATCATTCCACGCGCCCGCATACCTTTTCCGGATAGGCTTAGGAAGGAAAAACAAGAAGCGCAATTCGCTAAGTATTGGGATATTATTAAGAATTTACATTTGAATGTACGACTAGTAGATGCTTTAGTTAAAATGCCAAACTGCGCTAAATTTTTCAAAGAACTGCTTTCAAATAAAGAGAATTTAAGAGAGATAGTTAGCTTGCCCTTAAGTGAAGAATGCTCGTTAGTGTTACAACATGGTATTCCCCCTAAGTTAGGAGATACAGGAAGATTTACTGTACCTTGCTACCTGCAAGATGTCCAGATTAGCAATGTGTTAGCTGACTTAGGAGCTAGTGTAACCTAATGCCCTATTCATTATTTAAAAAGCTAGGATTAAAAGACTTACGTACCAACCAGAATGACTATCCAACTCACGGACAGATCAATTAAAATTCCTCGAGGAATAGCTGAGGATGTCCTAGTCAGAGTGGATAAGTTCGCATTTCCCGTCGATTTCGTCATTATGGATATTGAGGAAGACACGAAGGTCCCACTCATACTTGGCAGACCATTCTTGAATACTGCCAAGGCCATAATCGATGTTCACGAAAAATCATTGAAATTAAGAGTTGGAAGTGAAGAAGTCACATTCAATGTCGACCGACTCACGGACCACCTCCGCGAAGAAGATATCAATCTCACTGATTCTTTTCAAGAACTCATCAACGAATATCTGGAGGATACCATGGCTATATGCAGTCCAGATCAAATTTCTAGGGATCTGTTCTTTACACCTCCTGAAGGAAATCTCGACACCCATTCAGCCATAGGTGTGATGCCCCGTCCAAAACTTCTATGGTACGGATCATCATCAACAGGTCCATTACACGGTTATAACACTCTATGCTAATTTAAACAAAGCTTTTACATTCGTTATTGAAATAAGGTATTACCATAGTAAAAAGTTTAACAAAGTAGCATGCTTCTAAAGATAGAAAGCATCATAAGTAGTACGTGACTCATAAGTCATTACATAATAGTGTATCGAAATACAGTTTCATTTTATTGAATGCAAAAGTAAATTTGAATAAAGTCTGCCACACCAAAGGTAGGCCTTCTAATGACAGCGGAAGTCTAATACAACAGGTCTATTACAGCGGAAGCAACAACGTCTAAGCACCTGAGAAATAACATGCTTAAAAAGTCAACACAAATGTTGGTGAGCTATAGTTTGATTGTAAAAAACAATGTAATGTAGACCACGAGATTTCAATTCTTCAAATCAGCATTTCAAATCAGTATTTCAAATCAGTATGATAAAGTATATGCTTATCCGTGGGCACTTGGTAACTAACTTAACAAACTAAAATAAGTATCACCCCCTAAAAGTACACTTGGCGAGTGCGTAAGTTTACGAAGTATTAAACACCCGTTAAATGCTAGCGCGAATAGCCCGAGTGGAGATGTCAAACCCTATGGATCCATATCTAAGATTCGCGTCAACCGCTTCAAAAACCAATAGTTAAATTTTACCAAGCTAAGGGGAAAATTTGTGCGTTATATCACCCACACATATATAAAGTTTTAGTACTCGTGTCTAGTATGTAAAACGTAAAAAGCGTATGTATTCTCAGTCCCAAAAATAGTTAAAGTAAAAATGGAGCTATAACTCACAGTGAAAGTGCGGGAAAATTGATACGAAAACGTAAACAAGTAGTAAGTCGGTCCAAACAAGTAAGTTGGTCGATCCAAAAGGTCCTCAACCTAAGTTAATGGTTACTAAGTCAGTAAATCGTCCCAAAAGGTTTAAAAGTACGTAAGTTAAGTCCTAAGCATCATCATTATCATCATACGTAAACGATAAAGTGAGTTTTCAATCAACAATAGAGATCGAAACAAAGGGCTTACTTCGAACAGCTGCTACGACCTCTATACAAACTGAAATGATGCGCGGCCAGTGGCCAAGGCTCCGTTTGTAAGTCCTCTTACCATTTCCAATTTTCAGATCCTAACTCGATGTCATTTGACCGTGGCGACGGTTCAAGCGCGAGTAGGTCAGAAATTTCAGCACGTCGTTACGAAGGCGTAGTGATTTTCGAAAGGCTATAAATCCTAAACCGTATATCGGATTTAGGTGAGTCTTAAACGAAAAGTAATCTACTCAAACCGAACTATCTGGAAATCAACTTTCCAGAAGCCTCGGGAGTTAGATCAGACCCTGAAAAACAGAAACAAGTGCTCCAGTGGGTTTCTTGGTGTTTGATGCTCATCACGGTTCTCATCCTTGATGCGTATAAGCCTCAAGTGTACAACTCTTTGATGTTTTAGCATCATTATGACCAAGTTTTAACCATCAATACACAACTAAAAGTAAAAGCTAACTTTCTATAAGTTTTGAACATCAAAGTTGTCGTTTTATTGTATAAACACAATAAAGCTTCAACATTTGTCCTTTTGATACAAGTTTATGCATCTTCAATATGAGATGATGAATACTTGATTCTTATCACAATAAAAATTATAGAAAGGTTCCAAGTAAGTGAGATCTACAATAATAACTTAGATCTCAGGTGTTAAGAAACCCTAAGCTAGAAAGCTTAGATTTTTACAAGATTAATGAGACCATAAGTTAGAAAGCTAAGATCTAGTAAAAGTAATGAGATCATAAGCTAAAAAGCTTAGATCTAAATAAAATAATGAAACCCTAAGCTAGAAAGCTTGGATCTTTAATGTTCTTGAAGATCTTTAAAGCAAAAAAGTTAGATCTTCAAGTTTCATGAAGATCATAAACGCAAGTTTTGATCTTTTAACAAAATAAAGTGATCTTAAGCTATAAAACTTAGATCGAACAAAGTAATGAAGATCCAAAGCTAGAAACCTTGAATCTTTTATGTTTTTGAAGATCTTTAAAGCAAAAAGCTAGATCTTCAAGTTTCATGAAGATCATAAACACAAGTTTTGATCTTTTAACAAAAACAAAGTGATCTTAAGCTATAAAGCTTAGATCCAACAAAGAAATGAAGATTCAAAGCTAAAAAGCTTGAATCTTTCATGTTCTTGAAGGATTCAAATCAAAGTTTGAATCTACAAGATATAACAAGATCAAAAAGCTAAAAAGCTTGATCTCATGATGATGATGATGATGATGATGATGATGCCGTGATTAAGAAGAAAAAGAGAAGAAAAAGAAAATTCAAGAACTTACAATTTTAGTGTGAGAAAGACTAGAGAGAAAATTAGAGAGCAAGTGTGTGTGAAATGAGAATGAAATGAAGTGTGAAATGAAGAATGCGGCTTGCATTTATAGTGGTGGTGGGGGAGCATGTTGGTCGTAGGTTTTGGGGACAAGGGGGACAACTTTTTCTTTTTGCATGGTGGTGGTACAAAGGTGGTGCTTGTATGTTGGGTTCCCATGCAACATATTGTAGTAATGGCACACAAATATGCTAGTATGTTGGCTCATCTTAATGGGTTTTTGTCCTACATCTTAATGTGTCATAATTCCATTAAAATTGGGCTAACTTAAAAGTCTATTAGCTAGAGTAGGGTGGGCTTAAGTCCATTAAGGTAGAAAATCCATTAAGACTAACTAGTGTGCATTAGTAAAACACTAAGCGTAATTAAGAAACCATCAAGCTAAGTAATTGTTATTAATAAATAACAATTAGTATTACGTAGTCATAGTATTCCAATTATGACAAAAGTTTAACGTGTACAAAGTACATAGCTCGTTCTAAACGTTAAGTGACACTAACGGTCATAAAAGCATTCGAGGATCAAGTTAAGTGATTAAGCACTTAATAACACGTTGTAAGATATTTACTAAAGTAATTATCATGAATAAATAATAATCCCAGAATATAATATAGCTCAGTACGCATAAATAAGCAGTTTCGTGAAAGTAATAAATATAAATATAAGTCGAAAAAGTCGGGTCGTTACATTACCCACATGTTAAAGAAAATTTTGTCCCAAAATTTTAAGCTGAGGTAGGCGGTAGAGTTGGGAAAAGGTGAGGATATTTCTGCATCATCTGATCCTCTCGTTCCCAAGTAAACTCAGGTCCTCGTTTAGCATTCCAACAAACTCAGACAATTGGAATCTTGTTGTGCTTCAAAGTCTTGACCTCACGGTCCATGATCTCAACAGGTTCTTCCACGAAGTTGAGTTTGTCGTCAACCGTAAGCTCCTTGAGTGGTATGACGAGTTCTGGTTCGGCAAGACACTTCTTCAGGTTCGATACGTGGAAAGTGGGATGAACAGAACTCAATTGAGTCGGAAGATCTAAACGATAAGCAACGGGTCCAATACGTTCCAAGATTTCAAAAGGACCAATATATCACGGATTTAGCTTCCCACGCTTTCCGAAACGAATTACACCTTTCCAAGGTGTGACTTTTAGCATTACGCGGTCACCCACTTAGAATTCGAGATCTTTACGTCTAATGTTGGCATAGCTCCTTTGAAGATCACTGGCCGTCTTGAGCCTTTCTTGAATTTGAACAATCTTCTCGGTTGTTTCATGGATGAGTTCGGGTTCGGTGATTTTCTTGTCACCTACTTCGGCCCAGCAAATAGGAGAACGACATTTTCGTCCATATAAAGCTTCGAAAGGCACAGCATTAATGCTCGAGTGATAACTATTGTTGTAAGAGAATTCGGTTAGAGGCAAATGCTTTTCCCAAGCTTTTCCTAAGTCAAAAACACAAGCTCGTAACATGTCCTCCAAGGTCTGAATCGTGCGTTCACTTTGTCCGTCGGTTTGTGGGTGATATGTGGTACTCATGTCTAGACGTGTTCCTAAGGCTTCTTGTAAGGAACGCAAAAATCTAGAAGCAAAACGGGCATCTCGGTCGGAAATAATCGATAGGGGTACGCCGTGACGAGATACAATTTACTTTATGTACAGTTGCGCAAGTTTTTCCATCGTATCGGTTTCTTTCATGGCTAGGAAATGAGCGGATTTGGTGAGACGGTCAATAATAACCCAGATGGTATCATAACACCTACTGTCTTTGGTAGTTTCATGATAAAGTCCATCGTTATCCTTTCCCACTTCCATTGCGGGATCTCTTGTTGTTGAAGTAACCCAGATGGCTTTTGATGCTTGTCTTTGACCTTGGAACAAGTTAAACACTTTCCAACATAAGTAGCAACATCCTTCTTAAGGTTTGGCCACCAATATTGCTCCTTGAGATCGTGGTAAATCTTACCGGATTCCGGATTAATTGAATACCTTGACTTATGGGCTTCGTCTAGAATAAGACTTCGTAAATCCCCATAACTAGGCACCCAAATTCTTCCAGAGAAATATCGGAGTCCGGTTTCCTTGACCTCGAATCGAGAGACGAGAATGTTCAAGCATTCTTAAGAAATATTATCATCCTTGAGAGCCTCATCTTGGGCTACAAGGATTTGGCTATTGAGGTTCGAGTGGATGGTGATGTTTAAGGCTCGGACACGAAGGGGTACCATTCTTTCCTTTCAGCTCAAGGCATCAGCTACTACATTTGCCTTGCCAGGATGGTAACGAAGTTCACAATCGTAATCGTTCAGTGTTTCGATCCACCATCGTTGTCTCATGTTCAGTTGCTTCTGATCGAAAATGTGTTGGAGGCTTTTGTGGTCGGTGAAGATGGTACTCTTAGTTCTGTAAAGATAGTATCTCCACAGTTTGAGTACAAAGACAATGACTCCAAGTTCAAGATCATGAGTCGTGTAGTTTCACTCGTGAATCTTCAATTGTTGGGAGGTGTAAGCAATAACTTTCTTCTGTTGCATCAATACACACAACGAAGTCATCACTACCTTCGGGAAGGGATAAGATAGGAGCGGTGGTTAAAATCTGCTTCAGGGTTTGGAATGCCGACTCTTGTTCGGCCTCCCAAACGAATTTCTTCCCTTTGTGGGTTAACGCGGTTAAAGGACGCGCAATCAAAGAGAAACCTTCGATGAATCTACGATAGTAACCAGCGAGGCCTAAAAATTGACAGATATAGGTAGGAGTAGTGGGGGTTTCCCACTTGCTAATGACTTCGATTTTTGAGGGATCGACTTTAATTCCTTGATCACTTACAACATGACCAAGAAATTGAACTTCCTTTAACCAAAATTCACACTCGGAGAATTTGGCATAGAGTTGTTCTTGTCTCAAGAGCTCAAGCACGAGTCGAAGATGTTGTTCGTGTTCTTCTTCGCTTTTTGAATAGATTAAGATATCATCTATGAATACGATAACGAATTTATCTAGATACGGCTTGTACACGCGGTTCATAAGATGCATAAACATAACAGGTGCGTTAGTTAAACCAAATGGCATCACAAAAAACTCATAATGACCATAATGAGTTCGGAACGCAGTCTTAGGGACATCGCCATGCTTCACCCACAACTGGTGATAACCTGATCTCAAATCAATCGTGGAGTAAACACTTGAACCTTGCAGTTGATCGAATAGATCATCAATCCTGGGAAGGGGATACCGGTTCTTGATTGTCAACTTGTTTAGTTCGCGATAATCGATACACATACGGAAAGATCCGTCCTTCTTCTTTACGAACAAAATGGAAGCGCCCCAAGGCGAAGAACTTGGTCGAATAAATCCTTGGTCTAACAATTCTTGTAGTTGACTCTG
This sequence comes from Rutidosis leptorrhynchoides, assembly GCF_046630445.1. Taxonomy (NCBI): domain Eukaryota; kingdom Viridiplantae; phylum Streptophyta; class Magnoliopsida; order Asterales; family Asteraceae; genus Rutidosis; species Rutidosis leptorrhynchoides. The sequence goes on along the minus strand of NC_092341.1, from coordinate 273,702,417 downwards.
CAACTCTTGTAGTTCGAAAGGTGTGAGTCGATAAGGCGCGCGAGCAACTGGAGCAACTCCTGGCACTAAATCGATATGGAACTCTACCGGTCGCGGTGGCAGTAGTCCAGGCAACTTTTTCGGAAAAACTTCTGGAAATTTACTAACGATTAGGACTTCATTGAATTTCCGATCGCGGTGAAGGACGTCCGATTCTCTCCGGTTTCTATTTTCTTCACATGTGCCAATATTTCAAAATGTCCTTTTCTCATAAACTTTTGAGTCTTCAAACAGCTTATGAGATTTAGCTTTGAGTTACACCTCTCTCCGTGTACTATCATTGGTACACCATTCTCACGAGGTATGTGAAGAATCTTTTCACTACAAATTACTTTCGTTTTTATCTTTGAAAGCCAGTCCATTCCAATTATTACATCAAAGCTTCCTAACTTGATGGGTATTAGGTTAATCCTAAATTCCATTCCAATTATTACATCAAAGATTCCCAAATTGATTGGTGTTAGGTTAATCTTGGGGTCCATTTGAACTATTACATCAAAGCTTCCCAAATTGATGGGTGTTAGGTTAATTTTAAGGTCCATTCCAACCAAATCTTATTATACTGCCGTGAAAAATTCTATCAATCTTCTCAAATAACATCTGCTTGTGCGTAGGTAACTAATCCTTTCCAATTACTACTTTAAAACTTCCAAGTTTTGTTGACATGAGGTCATCTCCAAATGACCCACCTGTTAATTTTAAGGTACTACCTTAAATTATTCATCTACCTTTGTTATTTTTCCATTACTTTTCTCCGTAAAATATAATTAACATCCATGGGTGTTAAGGGCTTACTAATCAAAACACTAAAGTTCTTAGATCTAGGGTATCAATCGCTCCAGTAGTAAACAACTCAGAAACAATAATATTGTTAAGAAGAAATGTAGTCTCCACTATACTCCAGATCCATGTGAGTCCCCTTTGACCTCCTTGGCCATGTGGACATTCTTCCTCCACTTCTAATAGTCCGCCTAATAAATACACCACTATGTCTTCCAAAATTCTCTTTGATCACTTCATATTCCTCATGTAACAACATCGAAACTTCTGTATAAATTACCGCAATATAATCACATCGTCCAGTCATCATTATATTAAACTAATTCATACTTCCATTCCGTCATCACTTCACAAGTTCAAGATAACGTGATCAACTTCGAGTTTCTACTCAACTCCATCTAAGTGATGCTCCATCCTTGCTATCCCAACGGGAAATATGCATACTTTATCCCACGGCTTGTCGGTGTAGGTGCATAGGTTCCGTAGGGTACGCATCGATGTTTAAATGTGTCGGTGAATGTCTTCAAAATGCTCGGGTTCGTGCAATGCTTCCAGGTTCCTTTAAAGAGCTTCAATCGTGTCCTCATGTCGGACAAGGAATGATATAGGGTGATGTGAGGTGACTCTGAATTCATTGGGTATAGATGAGCATCAACGGAAGATACTCCAACCTGGGGGGAATTTAAATGCCCTTCTGACATCTTAATGTATAAGAGTGTTAGGGACCTAAGTCCAACTATGTTGTTAGATCTCGGACGAATGGTGTAGGATGAAGGTAAATAGTATACCAGGTTGTGAGATTTGAGCATTATTCTGAGAGTTTGTACATCGTGTGTGGTCCATCACGGTGAGCATGGTAAGTGTGACAAGGTGTGGTTGCTCCGTCCATTCCACGAAGGGTTCCTCTTTCAAGGGATCTACTTTGGTTTGTAAATGCACCGAGGGGAATTCTTCTTCGATTGCGCAAGGAATAGCTTCGTTCTCGGGATCGGAGGATGGTAGTAACCGATGGATCAGAATACAAGTCCCCAAAGTCGGATGAGTGGGGATGGATTAAGAAAATATCTTATGGTGCAAGAAATTTCAAAGTTTGTTCGGATACATGTGAGTTAACACTCGGCTTGATTAATCAGAAACGTTAGCACATAGTATCATAGCGGCACACAATAGTAACCTACAACAGTAGTCTAAGGCAGTACATAACAGAATAATACTTGTAGTGTCATACATTAGTGTTATACAATAGTATCATATAATCGATAGCAGATAACAGTAGCATGCAATGGTTATAAGTAGCAGTAACAGATGATAGTAGCATACAGTAGTTACATATAGTGGTAACAAATGACAGTAGTATACCGTAGTAATAAGCAGTAACATGCAGTAATATATAACAGTATCATGTAGTAGTAGCGTATAGCAGTAGCATAAAGCAGTACCATAAAGCAGTAATAGTAAGCAGTAGCATGTAATAGTTCCACAGAAACAAGTAAACGATCAAGTTGTAGATTAGTCTTATTAGTGAATCCTAATCAACTCGGTTAAGACACACTAATGCAACCTAATTCCCTACAACCGATGCTCTGACACCAAATGTGATGCCCCGTCCAAAACCTCTATGGTACGGATCATCAACAACAGGTCCATTACATGGTTACAACATTATATGCTAGTTTAAACAAAGCTTTTGCATTCGTTATGAAATAAGGTTTTACCATAGTAAAAAGTTTAACAAAGTAGCATGCTTCTAAAGATAGAAAGCATCATAAGTAGTACGTGACTCATAAGTCATTACATAATAGTGTATCAAAATACAGTTTCATTTTATTGAATGCAAAAGTAAATTTGAATAAAGTCTGCCACACCAAAGGTAGGCCTTCTAATGATAGCGAAAGTCTAACACAACAAGTCTATTACAGCGGAAGCAACAACATCTAAGCACCTGAGAAATAACATGCTTAAAAAGTCAACACAAATGTTGGTGAGCTATAGTTTGATTGTAAACAACAATGTAATGTAGACCACGAGATTTCAGTGCTTCAAATCAGCATTTCAAATCAGTATTTCAAATCAGTATGATAAAGTATATGCTTATCTGTGGGCACTCGGTAACTAACTTAACAAAGTAAAATAAGTATCACCCCCTAAAAGTACACTTGGCTAGTGCTTAAGTTTACGAAGTATTCAACACCCGTTAAATGCTAGCGCGACTAGCCCAAGTGGGGATGTCAAACCTTATGGATCCATATCTAAGATTCGCGTCTACCAGTTCAAAAACCAATAGTTAAATGTTACCGAGCTAAGGGGAAAATTTGTGTCGTTATATCACCCACACATATATAAAGTTTAAGTACTCATGTCTAGTATGTAAAACATAAAAAGCGCATGTATTCTCAGTCCCAAAAATAGATAAAGTAAAAAGGGAGCTATAACTCACAGTGAAAGTGTGGTAAAATTGATACGAAAACGTAAGCAAGTAGTAAGTCGGTCCAAACAAGTAAGTTGGTCGATCCAAAAGGTCCTCAACCTAAGTCAATGGTTACTAAGTCAGTAAATCATCCCAAAAGGTTTAAAAGTACGTAACTTAAGTCTTAAGCATCATCATTATCATCATATGTAAAAGATAAAGTGAGTTTTCAATCAAGAATAGAGATCGAAACAAAGGGCTGACTTCGGACAGCTGCTAAGACCTCTATACAAACTAAAATGATGTGCGGCCAGGGCCAAGGCTCCGTTTGTGAGTCCTCTTACCGCTTTCCAATTTTCAGATCCTAACTCGGTGTCGTTTGACCGTGGCGACGGTTCAAGCTCGAGTAGGTCAGAAATTTCAGCACGTCGTTACGAAGGCGTAGTGATTTTCGGAAGATTATAAATCCTAAACCGTATATCGGATTTAGGCGAGTCTTAAACGAAAAGTCATATACTCAAACCGAACTATCTGGAAATCAACTTTACAGAAGCCCAGGAGTCTGATCAGACCCTGAAAAACAGAAACAAGTGCTCCGGTGGGTTTCTTGGTGTTTGATGCTCATCACGGTTCTCATCCTTGATGCGTATAAGCCTCAAGTGTACAACTCGTTGATGTTTTAGCATCATTATGACCAAGTTTTAACCATTAACACACAACTAAAAGTAAAAGCTAACTTTCTATAAATTTTGAACATCAAAGTTGTCTCTTTATTGTATAAACACAATAAAGCTTCAACCTTTGTCCTTTTGATACAAGTTTATGCATCTTCAACATATGAGATGATGAAGACTTGATTCTTATCACAATAAAAATCATAGAAAGGTTCCAAGTAAGTAAGATCTACAATAATAACTTAGATCTCAAGTGTTAAGAAACCCTAAGCTAGAAAGCTTGGATTTTTACATGATTAATGAGACCATAAGCTAGAAAGCTAAGATCTAGTAAAAGTAATGAGATCATAAGCTAAAAAACTTAGATCTAAACAAAATAATGAAACTCTAAGCTAGAAAGCTCGTTCTAAACGTCAAGTGACACTAACGATCATAAAAGCATTTGAGGATCAAGTTAAGTGATTAAGCACTTAATAACACGTTGTAAGATATTTACGAAAGTAATTATCATAAATAAATAATAATCCCAGAATATATATAGCTCAGTATGCACAAATACGCAGTTTCATGAAAGTAATAAATATAAATATAAGTCAAAAAAGTCAGATCGTTACAATAGGTCATGGTCAAAATAAATCGCCCATCTCCGAAAGTAACTTTCTCGATAAAACTATCCATATAGCACCACTAGGTCAAGGAATTCCCCTACCTCTGTTAAGGAGAAAACCAAATGAAGAAACAGATTTCATTCCAGTATTTCAGGAACACCAGTTAAAAGTAGACTGTGTGGAGATTCCTGAACCCATCTTCAAAACTAAACAAGACGTTTCTGAAGAGGAAGCATTAAGAAGGACAATTTCCAGAACCAAAGAACAAATAGCATCAGTGACCGCTACAAAGGATGAAGAATCAGAATTCCAGGAGAGGTATGACTCGTTGGATAGAGCAGAAATAGCTAGAATGAAGCCATCTATCAAGGAACCTCCGGAATTAGAATTGAAGAAGTTACCCGAACATCTGGAGTATGCATTCTTAGAAGAAGAATCACAACTCCCTATGATCATCTCGAAAAACCTCATGCCACATGAGAAAGCGAAATTGATTCAAGTTCTGAAATCATATAAGAAAGCAATTGCTTGGAAGATTTCCGACATAAAAGGAATCAGTCCCAACTATTACACCCACAAGATCTTCATAGAAGATGATTTTAAACCATCAGTTCAGAGGCAAAAAGGGTCAATCCTATGATTTAAGAAGTCGTCAAGAAAGAAGTAATCAAACTTCTAGACGCCGAACTGATCTATTCTATTTCCGATTCGCCATGGGTCAGTCATGTTCAAGTCTTAACTAAGAAGGAGGAATTACCGTAATCCAAAATGAGAATAATGAACTTGTTCCAACACGGGAGGTCACCGGTTAGAGGGTCTGCATAGATTATCGTAAACTTAACGATGCAACCTGAAAGGATCATTTTCCATTACATTTCATCGATCAAATGTTGGAACGTCTATCAGGAAATGAATTCTATTATTTCCTTGACGGTTTTTCCGGCTACTTTCAAATTCCTCTTGATCCAAAGGACCAAGAAAAGACAACCTTCACCTATCCTTATGGAACATTTGCCTATCGACGCATGCCCTTTGGGTTATGCAATGCACCAGCTACATTTCAGCGATGCATGGTAGCAATATTCCACGACATGATTGAACGTTGTATGGAAGTCTTCTTGGATGACTTCTCAGTCTTTGGTAGTACCTTTGATTCATTCCTTTCTAACCTTGAAAAGATGCTCACCCGGTGTGAAGATTCGAATTTAGTTCTGAATTGGGAAAAATGTCACTTCATGGTGAAAGAAGGTATAGTTTTAGGACATAAGATTTCAAAATCAGGAATAGAAGTCAATAAGGCTAAGATTGAGACCATAGCTAAACTTTCAGAACCTACCACAGTAAAAGCGGTAAGGAGTTTCCTTGGACACACCGGTTTTTACCGACACTTCATCAAAGATTTTTCAAAGGTCACTCGACCTATTACTCATCTCCTCGAAAAGGAAGTACTGTTCATCTTTAATGAAGAATGTGTGCAAGCATTCAACTATCTGAAGAAATAGCTCACACATGAACCTATCATGATTGCTCCTGATTGGAGTTTACCATTCAAAATCATGTGTGATGCGAGCGACTTCACAGTTAGAGTTGTACTCGGACAACTGAAGGATAAACACTTTCATCCAATTTATTACGCCAGCAAAACCTTAACCGGAGCTCAAGAGAATTACAACACCACGGAAAAGGATATGCTAGATGTATTTTTTGCCTTCCATAAATTCTGTTCCTATCTCATCCTGTCCAAAACTACGATTTACACAGATCACTCAACCCTTAAATATATGTTCACTAAGCAAGATGCTAAACCAAGACTCCTACGATGGATCTTACTCCTCCAAGAATTCGATATCAAGATCAAAGATAAGAAAGGAGCTGAGAACGTCACAGCAGATCATCTTAGTCATTTGGAAAACCTAGTGATGGAACAACTTGCTGAACAAGATATCAGAGACAAATTTCTGGAAGAACAGCTTATGGGCTTAGGAGAAGCTAACATAGGATCGCAATTTACTGATACCCCTTGGTACACTAACATAGCCAACTACCTAGTAGCTGGAGTACTATAAAAAGGAATGAGAACATCCCGAAGAAGTAAGTTCTCTAGGGACGCTAAGTACTACTCCTGGGAAGATCCGTACCTGTTCAGAATTTGCCCTGATCAAATAATCAGGAGGTGCGTAGACGAGAAACAAGCAACAGGGATTCTTCACCAATGTCACCACGGGCCAACTGGAGGTTATCATGGAGCAAACTTAACCGCAAGAAAAGTCTACGAGTCAGGATTTTATTGGCCGTCTATATTCCGAGATGCGCAAGAGCTTGTAAAGCGTTGCGACGCATTCCAAAGGCAAGGTATTATCTCTATGAAAAATGAGATGCCTCGGACTAATATCCAAGCTTGCGAAATCTTCAGTATATGGGGATTAGACTTTATGGGGCCATTCCCTAAGTCTAATGGAAAAGAATATGTCCTCGTAGCAGTAGATTACGTCTCCAGATGGGTCGAAGCCCAAGCATTTCCAACCAATGATGCAAGGTCCTCACCAACTTCCGGAAGAGACTCTTCTGCCGATTTGGAGCTCCCCGCGCTATAATAAGTGATAGAGGCACACACTTTTGTAACACCCAGTTTTGAAAGTGATGCAACAATACGGAGTTACCCACAAAATGTCCACTGCCTATCATCCACAGACTAATGGACAAGCAGAGGTCACTAACAGAGCACTCAAGAGAATTTTAGAATGCACCGTCGGCCATCATGGGAATAAATGGGCCGAGAAACCAGATGATGCTCTGTGGGCATTACGGACTGCTTACAAGAATCCTCTAGGAAATACACCCTATCGAATGATCTATGGGAAAGCCTATCACCTTCCGATAGAACTAGAGAATAAAACTCTCTGGGCACTGAAAACCTGTAAACTCGATCCTTCAGTAACCGCTAAGCATAGGAAGATGCAGATAATGAACTCGCTGAATTAAAAGATCAGGCTTACGAGACATCATATATCTACAAGGAACGAACGAAGCTGACACATGATGCAAAACTGATACCTACAAAGTTCGCACCTGGAGATAAAGTTCTACTCTAAAATTCTCGATTCAAGAAGTTCGCTGGAAAATTCAGATCAAGATGGAGTGGGCCATATAAAGTGATACGCTTTTCCACACGAAGTCGTGGAATTAGAAGGACCTACTGGCAACTTCAAAGTCAACGGTCACCGATTGAAAGCTTATCTAGAAGACCATGACAGGGAGGAGCACCTCTTCTCCTTCGATCCATTTTGAAGATCTGGCAGGAAAAGTCGAGCTTTAACGACTTTATAAACAAAGCGCTCTTGGGAGGCACCCCTTGCTTATCCTTTTTATTTTATTAATTTTTATTTCAATTTATTTTCAGTCTACAAAAATATTATCTTTGTGCACTAACCCTAAGCGCTATACTTGTGCTTAGTACTTACGAGTTTGTTGAATGTATTCAGACAAAATACCAAGCTCAGGAGCTTCCTATTGTATTCCCGTTCGTGGGAGAAGGACTCCCAGAGTCTACTCATCGAAGAGCAGCAAAGATCAGTTTAGGCCATCTATAGGACAGTTAGGTCCAAGGCGTATGATCCTTGAGAGTGTTGAGGAGGACATTAGTACGGCACCACCAGCTCCTCTAGTACGACGCTCAAGGCGTTTAGCTTCGAGACCAGCTGAGTTTCCAGAGCTACCAGAGACACGTGAGCCGCAGACTGTGATTCATTATGGAGCCACCTTGAATGACCCAGATGTTGCATGGGCATTACTCAGAGACCAGCGAAGACTTTACCGAGCTCTTAGAGCATACCTTCAACATGAAGGAATGCCCAAGAGTACTCTGGGCCTGTCGTCATTCAGACTAGTGCGCCGTGTTCAGCCAACACGACAAGCTACCCCCAGATGTTCCTCTCCAGTCTCAGTCCATTCAGTCGCCTCAGCCGCCGTTCCAACTCACGCTGCTCCCACCACGCCACCTGTACTTGATGTTTCGCCTACTCCAGTCATTGAGACGGTCCCTGTTCATGAGCTACCTGAGGGCTGCCACTTAGTGATAGTACCTATCTCAGTAGAGCCACCCACGGCCCAGGTTTTTGAGATTACCGGGAACATTCCCGATGAAGAGCTATTTTCGAGCCTATCACACCTGGAGTTGCCATTGAACCTTTGTCTAGACATGCTTTTGAGTCCTGAGTTGGATTTAGGACAGCCGCTTGAGTATTTGATGAGACTTGAGGATGACGATTGATGTGTGCGAGGGGTAGTACGAAATAGTATTATTTTTAATATGAAATACGGCGAAATATGATACAAGTTTTATTTAAGTTATTTTTATTTATATAGATGGGATATACCTAAACCTTGATACAACACTTATAGGCAGTGTACCTAATCGTAGAGTAGTGTAGTCCTTTAGTAAGCCCGGTTCGTTCCACAGGGAGCTAGCGATTACGTACTATATTTTTAACAACTATATTTGTATATATATATATATATATATATATATATATATATATATATATATATATATATATATATATATATATATATATATATATATATATATATATATATAAGTAGTAATATTATTATAAATGGGGGGTTTACCGTTTAATGACCGGTTTGTCGATTTTATATTTTAAGCGTAAAGATAAATGACGATAATATAAATGACAGAATTTAAATTGCGATAAAGTAAATTGAAGTAATTAAAATCACAGTAAATAAAGGTACGATGAAATATGAAATAAAAGTATTATGCTTATTTAAACTTCCGTAATCATGATGTTTGACGTTTTGATTTTAATTTATTTATCTGGGTTAATTGTCCTTTGTCCTGGATTTATTTGATACCTATCTGGTTTTTGTCCATAATAGTCCATCGGTCATAATTATAAAATGCTCGTCAAATTAACCTTATTCTCGAAGTCAAATATTCCAACTAATTAGGGATTCGAACTGTAACAAGGTTTTAATACTTTGTTTAATGATTACACCAGGTTATCGACTGCGTATAATCCAAGATTTTAATACTTTGTTAACAATTACACCAATTAACCTTGTATGTAATCCACCCCTATTTTAATAAGATATGAACATTAATTTACCCACTTGATCAGTTTGAATAATCAATTACCCAACCCGAATAATTAATTAAATGATCATAAAAGATGTCGTATAAACGTCACTAAATAGGACATGCATAATCATTTAATAAGTATTAGATTAACTAATTTAAAGATAGGTTCGACAGATTCCAATGAGTTGTCATTCGATTAGACAATACCCCCCCCCCCATCTATTAATAGTTCCTAGTCCAATGTCCACAAGTGCCGGCCTTTTGTCCAAACCTGAATTATGGTACAAAATCTAATAACCCCGTCTTTAATATCTAGTCTAACATCACAATTACTTCGGCTTAAATAAGCATAATAATAACTTAATTACGAGACATTAATTTAAAAAGGAAGAACATAGCTTACAGTGGTGATTAATCGCGTAGCGTTACCCGGACAGAGTTTCAACTTACAAAACCTTAAAACATTTCTTGCATTAACCCAATTATTATTAAACTTAATTTAAACTTAAGATTATAAATATAAATATATATGTTTTCTTACAGAGGAAAAAGAAAAGAGAGTGTGTTTAAACTCGGCTGAATTCATTCCAATTTATAGCACTTGGCCAACTTTTCTTCTCCATGCGATCGTATGGATTTACTTCTTCCTGGCCATGCGATCGCATGGCCAGCTGTGACAGCTCAACTTGCTTCCAAAACGTGGGCGGCTCGATTATTTAATATATATAATATAATATATATAATTTTATATAATTATATATATATATTATATTATATTCTTGTGCAATGTTGACTTGTAATTTTAGGTCCGTTGTCTCGCGCGTTGATGCTCGGTTTATGTCTCGGTTCCGAATTTTCGAACGTCCTTTCGTACGCGTAGATATCTTGTACTTTGCATTTTGCAATTTGTAATTTGCACAAAAAATTATTTTCCTTAACTCCCAAAATCTTTAAATCAATTTTAGTGGCACTTTTGAGTGCACTATGGCTTTAGTGGCACTTTTCAAGCTTTAGTGGCACTTTTTCTTCAATTCTTCAATCTTCGTGCTTCGTTTCACATTTATTTATTTAAACGATTATAACTTAAAAATAGAATAATTACAACTAAAAACTTTACATATTGGGACGATATTGCGACTAAATATATGTTCGTTTGGAGCAATATCAACGATGATCTCTTCGGACTTCATGGATACTTCGCAGACACCGCTCAGCACATTGTTCAGGATAATATTCCGTACACTACTTTATTTTATTTTAGTTTTATCTTTTTAAAAGCATTGTATAAAAGTTATATATCTAGTGGAAATGCTGTCTTTCTCTTTTTTGTTCTTCATGCAGAATTATATCAAAGAGACTGGTCTAGGAGATTTTGACCGTAGGAAAGCCCAGCACTAGGAGAGCAACCTAACCATAGGGAAGTAATCTTTCCTCAAATCTCTTTCAATAATCACGCACTAAAATCTATAAGTGTGGGGTCATCCCCGCACCAAACTCAGAGATTCTAGAAGCACTGTCCTTAATTTATTAAATATTAAAATATTCTATTTCATAGAACATTAGGGACAATGTTCTTCTAAGTGTGGGGTATTGGGTAAAGGTTTAAGGACAAGTAAACAAGTAACCGTAAAAACGCCAACATTTTGAAAAATTCTTTTATCTAAAAGTGACTAGCAAGGAATATTTAGGTAATTTCGAAAAATTCTTACCTCGTTTTACCCAAAAGATTCTATAAAATTGCTAGAAATCAGTTTTCGAAACATTTACTAGAACGGAATGATTAAGCTAAAACTCATGATTTACGTCAAAGATTTCTTTCGATAAAATATGTTAAAGGCTACGCATGACCAAGCACGACCCCTACTCCCAAAAGTGAGGACTCTTGGACCCAAAGTATCTGTATGACCCATCAAATCTACAGTACTTTGTCAATTAAAATTGATGAGCGTGCCGGTGTATGTTTCAAGTTAAAACTTGGTTTTGACATACGTTTCAAAGCCAATGGTTAGTAAGCACCATACGTGGTGCAGGTGTGATACTCCTTCCGAAATCATTCTGAATAGAGAAGATAAAAAGCTATCCATTTCCGTTTCCACTCCATGCAATTTAAACTCGACCAACTCACACAAAGAGTTGATGAATTGGAAATATTCACCCCAAATTCACTCCCAAAATACACTACCCATTCACCTTCATTCCCTTTCTGCTTATCAAAAGAACTAGAGATTGATGAAGATATAGATCGATCAAATTCGCTTCAAAAGCACTTGTTAAAAGATTCCGAACCCCTAACTGTTTTTGATAGGTCAAAGACCTATTTTCGGTGAATTATCACTTCTTCTCTGGGCACCAGGAACAATGGAAAAAAGTTATGAAGAAAGGGTATGCCAAAAAAAAGAGCAAAGTCTTTAATAAAGGCAAGATAAACCCGAGAAGTTGCCCAAAGAAAAATCACCGAAAGAGCCAAGAAAATTCTAGACAAAGTCTTAGCAAAATCCGCATCTTCCGAAGAAAAACTCTTACGGGATTAAAGCCATTCTCTATCCAAAAAGGATACTCTGAAGAATCGAAATCTATCAATTCTCTCTAAATCAAAAGATCTAGATACCTTTCACCCTTTTTCATAAACTCCTCAACCAACCCTATAACCCGTCTTCCTCTTGAAAGAATGACCAGGAAGAAGATCAGTGTCGTCCTTACTTAACCGGTGGAGATATCGATGCTTTACCAAGCCTATGATGAGAACTGTTACATGAATGGCTTCTGAGCGACAATACAACTAGATTAGGGCACCCTAAATACCTGAGTGATATGAGTGTTCTGTTAGTAAGAAGCCTGGTCATGTATACTCTACATCTAAAGGTTGGAAAGTACGCCTTTTTCACTATGGACGCGATTGAAATCTAGCTACCGAAACCATCGAAGTTCAAAACTTTCTCTAAAACTTTCGAAAGATGTGACGACTTCTAATGAAGGCATTATAAAAGATCCAAGGGTGGGCGTGGGAAAATCTATTAGAAAGATCCTTATATTCCCGCTTTTTACTTGAAGACAAGCAAAGCTAAGTGTGAGGTATTTGATATCGGCTAAAAAGTCAGGTTTTTACCCCCGATATTGGGCCCTAAATTCCATAAAGTTCCAAACTTTATCACAAAAATAATTGCTTTGTCGGTTAATTTTGTAGATTAAGTAATTACGAAGGCGATGCAAAAAGAATCAAGTAAAACAGAGCTAAAACGAAGAATCTAGAGCGAAAATGGTGAAAGACAAGAAATCAACTTACGATCCAGTGAAACCAGCTGACCTGGCAAGCCAAACGGCTTGCCAAACGAGTTGCCAAATGGCTTGCCTGGCTTGCAAACGGCCTACCACATGCCCAAGTTAAACGGCCTCTGTAAACGGGCTGGCCTGGCAAACGGCCCCTGCAAACGGCCTGCCAAACGGCTTGTCAAACGGCCTGCCAGCCGTTTGCAGGCAAAAATCAAGTCTATTTAAAGGGCTCTCTCCATCCATTTCAACACACACTCAATTTACAATTTATATTATATTTTCAAGTTTTAGTTAGTTTTTAGTAGTAGCTAGCTTAGCTTTTATTTTTCGGAGGATATCCCGGCGAGTCCGTGCGATCTCGGGCAGATTTCTTCAGCCTTTTCAGGCTTTTATCCGAAACGCTTGTCTTTTGTATTAAACATGTATTCTTACCTTTTATGTTTAATAGTGTGTTCCGATATTACCATGTTAGCTTAATTGATCTTTATGTTGCCATGATAGAAGTTTGAGTTAGCGTAGTTATGTTAAACTAGTACGGTTACTGTCATTATGCTGAACTTGTGAGTTTGATAGATTTGTATGCTAGCATCTTGAGGATTGACCAACCTAGGTTGTGATCAGGACTTGTCCACCTATATGAACTTAGCTACTTCATAGGATTAAGACCTCTGGTTATACTGTATCTAAAGATTCTATGAACTCGGTATTGCCGGAGTTCCCGAGAGGCATCTAATGCGCTTTTAGGACATGGAACTTAGGAATTGAGACATGAATGACCTAGTATGCCTATTGGCTGTTCCAAGGAGACCTCTTAAGAGCTGTTAAGATCTAGCTAGTGCCTTAACTGTATGACCTAAACCTGTTGCATGTTCTTGTTTGATTGTTGCCCTATAATTAAGTCTTATTAACTGTTTAGGTATCTGCTAGGTTTCTATCTGCTTTACTTTCAGTATATCAACTGTAATGCTGTATATGTTTGATTTGGTTTGATCTCATTAATATGATGAAATGGTTTTTAGTTTTTATTTAAGGTTTTGTCAACTTAACCCGACGGACTCCTTCCGTTTGTGATCAGTGTTCAATCAACACGCGCACATTGTTATTCACTTAACTAAACTGATAACGAGGGTTGGGATTAGAGCTCAACTCACTAATTAACCTAGTACTTTACTAAGGATAACTTCTGAGGTATAGTTACATTTAAATTATACAACCAAGTGACATACTTTTCACTACTCAACGAGAACTCTGAGAGTCTAGAGATAAGTAGGTCTGTGTAATTAGCTCATCCAACCAGATCTACACCATTCCAATCATAGCTTTAATATCAACATAATTACCTTTTCTTTGCCCAAACTGATATCTTGGTCAACATTTCCCTGATCTGCATACTCCGGATATCCTTCCACTTTATTTACTTTTTTCGCAATTAGGGCCTTTAGCTTAAACCAACTATTATCCTTTTATCCACGTAATTTAAATAAAAGACAATTATCCACTTGATCTTCAATTCGTTAAACCATTCAAAAACACGACCCTAGGTTAACTTACACCTTCTACATTAGAAAGTTGAAAGTAAATTTAGGCCCCGCACAATATAAATAAAATAAACCACTGTCTTCCACCTTGATCAACTGAATCTGATGTCTTGCGGCCGAACGACACCGCATCAATAAAACCGTCCGTTTCGGCCATATCAGTGGTTTAAACTGATAAACGTTTAATGATTCCTGAATACTGATTTTCGGATACCGATTACCGATAAACGATTTTGATAACTGATTTTCGATAAATGATTTATGGAAACTGTTTTCTTAAACATATGATGAACTGTTACTTAAACCTGTAGTTTCACTCAACTTTATGTTGACCCGTTTTGCATGTTTTATCTCATGTATTAATTGTTTCCGCTGTAGAACATTGCTGTTACATAGAAGTTAAACCAAGCACTGGGACCAGAGTTAACATTCCATTAGTGTGTTCTGACGGGGTGTTATAAAGGTAAATCCCAAATCCTTTACTATGAACACAAGTCCAAACAAAAAATTAATCGAACTCCTAGGGCATGCCGTTATTGGTGGTATTAAGAAGATCGAACACCTGGAATATTTTAGCGAAATTTGAAAATTTGAAAACCTCTTAGGATTTGAATTGAAATACCTAAGCGGAAGGGATGTTATGCTTATTTACGAGGATAAAAAGTTGGCCCAAGATATGTTAAACGATACAAAAAATCCTCTATGGAACTGGCTTGATGATATTCGACCCTAGGATTATGCTGAATACATTACTTCTAGCCACCTCGTATGGATTGATATCAAGGGTGTTCCCATCACATGTTGGTTGAAAAGACATTCAATGACATCACTCAATGTTGGGGTGATGTTATCGAACTTCAGAATTGTTCGATCGATGAAAAATTGTCACAAGATCTCTCAATCGGTAAAGCTCTCATTAAAACTACCTCATTCGGGTTCATTAATGGGCAAGTCTCCATCCATCATGAGTCCAAAGTAATACAAGCATTTGTAACTGAAAATCATGACCAATCCATTGATTTCAATTCGACAGATAACGAATCTTCTATTTAGGAGGATGAAATTCATTTTGAAGAGGAAATTTCGGACGAAGAATCTCACATGGATGGGGAAAACTTGTTCGAAGGCTAGGAATCACTCAAAACGGGTCACACTGATGAAACAATCAAACCTGATAAACCTCATCAGTCATCGAAAAAAAATTCCGGCACCAAACTATCCTACAATCCTAACCGAAAATCTCAAGCGTCATCATCATGTTCCAAACGCATCGAAACAATTAAATTCCCTACCTACCCTAATAATGATCACCCTATTCCCAACAACATTAATTCCACCAAAAGCAACGAATCTAGTACATCGGATACATGCATATCAGATGTCGTTAATAATTACAAGCCCATCTCCACTCCTGAGCCCAATAACTCTCAAAACCCAACACACCACCACAGCCCATCAACTCTTATCCACCCTCAAACCCCAACAACACCCAGATCACGAGCCCAACACTACCCTTGAGCCCATCCTTGAACCCACTTCAATTCTGGACAGTCCACAACCCATTAACCTAAACAAAGAACCCAATACCTGCCACTCACCCTCACAAGAGCCCAACACCCCCACATCTATCCTACGTCACACAGAAATTCTTTTACAGAAGACTTCATCTACTCACCACTTGATATTATCCAAAACGTAATCTCCCCTACCCAACCACAAACCCATATCACCGATACCGCAGACCACACGACACCCAAAGATGATCCATTCGATATAGACAGATTGCTTCTTAACCCATCCATTGCTAGTTTGAAAACAAAATTTAAGTCGGAAAAGAAACCTAGAAGATCCGACGAATTAAAGTTCAAACATGTTGCAAGAAACCATCCCAACCCATTAACATCTATACCACCTCATAACCCTCACAAACCCAAAACAGGTGTAAACAAAAAAGTCACTAGCTCTAAATTCCTATATATAAAGCATTGTGCTAGAAGTGGGCAAAAATTGAAATTCTCCACACTTAATCGAAAAGCTAATTCTTCCTCTATTCCTACTAAATCCGACACATCTTCAAAGCACAACAAAAAGAATGACTTGATCAACACCTCCAACAGCACAATTGGCACGAAAGAATATGGACGCAAATTGGGAATTCGGTGGAGCCATGAGGCTCACGACCAATAGTTCCCTCCTTCCATTATCGTTGTAAGTCTTCTCTATGTGTATCGTCTCTTTAAATATTCGGGGGAATGGGTCAAGAGGGTAAACACAGTTGGCTAAAAAATATTTGTAATATTGAAAATCCGGTAATTTTGGGACCTCAAGAAGGTAAATGTGGTCAATCTAACGAAAACCTAATTGCAAATTTTTGGGGTAACACAAACTTGAACTTCGTCCAAACAGACGCAATAGGTGCTTCCTGTGGAATATTCCTTTTTGGGGATACCTTCACTTTCACATTTGAACAAGCAACCAAAGGGGAATTTTTTCTCGCTATCAAAGGAAAATGAGCGGGCAATGACTCCGACATTGCTGTTGTAAACGTTTACGGACCTCACACTCATCAGAACAAAATTAGAATGTGGAATGAACTTACCTCACTAATTAACATACTCGATATCCCGTTTATCATCTTTGGCGACTTCAACGAAGTCAGAAATAGATTTGAACGCCTTAATTGTGTTTTCAAATAACCTTGGGCTGACAACTTTAACAAATTTATAAACGATGCAAATCTAATCGATGTTCCTCTCGGCGGTAAAAAATTCATACGTATTTGCGACAATAAATTAAAATTTAGTAAATGTGACCGCTTTCTAATCTCCAACGACATACTAAAACTATGGCCGAACATCTCCTCTAAAACACTCGATCGCGACCTTTTCGATCATTGTCCAATCATACTTAAAAACTCCTTTGTTGACTTCAGCCCAAAACCCACTAGAGTTTTCAATACTTGGTTCAGAATCAAAAATGCCGATGACATTATCAAAGAAGCATGATCTATTCCCGTTATCAGTAACTGTCCAGACTGCATTATTCGAAACAAACTAAAAAACATAAAAATCGAGCTTAAAAAAAATTACTCACACCTAAACAACATCGATACCCAAATCAAATCCCACCTCAACACCACTAATGAATGGGAAAAAATTGTTGAAACTAGACCAATATCCGAAAACGAAATAAAAACTTAGTGCAACGCTAACATTTAACACTTTGAAATGGAAAAAAAGAAAACAAAAATGTTAAAACAAAAGGCCCGCATTAAATGGGCACTCGAGGGCGACGAAAACTCTAAATTTTTTCATAACTTTATTAAAAGACGCACTAACAAAAATAACATCCGTGGCATCTCTCAAAATGGTTCATGGTCGGAAGAGCCCAACACGACTAAATCCGAAGCGTTCCAACATTTCAAGTCCCTTTTCACTTCTAAGAAACAAAATGGTAACTATTCCTTCGAAAATGACCCCCAACGTGAGTACATATCCCCCTTCGATAACCTCAATTTAGAAGCCCGTTTTGATGAGAAAGAAATCTGGGACGCACTTCATGATTATGAAAGCTCTAAAGCCCCCGGGCCTGACGGGTTCAACATGAAGTTCTTCAAAAAGTATTGGTGGTTGATAAACTCATTAATGCCCTTGATTGGTTTTGGCACAACTCAGTAATATCCAAGGGTTGCAGTACCTCCTTTTTCACACTCATTCCTAAAAAAGCAAACCCCATTGGCTTTAACGATTATCGCCCCATTTGTCTTATCGGCAGCTATTATAAAATTCTCACCAAAGTCCTCTCTAATCGCTTATCAAAAGTAATCCATAAAGTAATCGAAATTGAACAAACGGCTTTCTTGAAAGGTAGAAACATATTAGATAGTGTCCTTATCGCTAACGAAATCATTGATGAACTCAAAAGAAAAAACACAAAGGCCTCATATTTAAAGTTGACTTCGAAAAGGCCTTCGAGTGCATCGAATAGGACTTCCTTTTCGACACCATGAAATGTATGGGCTTCGGGTGTAAATGGTTCAACTTTATCCGAGCTTGCCTCTCCTCATCCTCCATATCCATCTTGATAAATGGCTCCCCGACTATGGAATTCTCCCCCGAAAGAGGGATCCGACAAGGGGTTCCAATATCACCTTTTCTGTTCATCATAGCAGCCGAAGGTCTCAACATCCTCTCTAAACTTGCCATCTCAAACGATCAACTCCGTGGTATTAATATGGGCAATGACAAAATCATGATATCACATCTCCAATATGCGGATGACACGATTTTCTTCGGAGAATGGAGTAAACGTAATGCAAAAAACATTTCCAAACTATTTAAATGCTTCGAAAAATTTTCGGCCTTAACGTCAACCTTAAAAAAAGTAATTTATATGGAATTGGTGTTTCAAAAAACGACATCGAAACAATGGCAAAATACATCGACTGCTCTCCCGGATCCACCCCTTTCACCTAGCTCGGACTACCCATTGGTACCTCTTCCACAAAAGCATCTTCATGGCAACCCATTGTAGAAAAATTCGACAAAAGACACTCCTACTGGAAAGCTAAGTCTATTTCCTATGGCGGCCGCCTTACATTAATTAAATCCATACTCACTAGCATTTCACATTATTATTTCTCACTCTTCCACGCACCTATTAATATAATTAACACACTTGAAGCAAAATGCCAGAAATTTTTTGGGGGGTTCAGACGACGACAAAAAAATCAATTGGGTCAAATGGGAACAAATCCTCCTTCCATACGATAAAGGGGTCTAAACATCGGGTCACTTTATTGCAAAAACATTTCCCTACTATGCAAGTGGTGGTGGAGATTTAAAAATGAGAAAAACGCTTTATGGGTCAAAATTATTACTAGCATTTATGGGAAGGGGGGTTACTACTAATGGTTTTTGTAGAAATGTCTCAGGTTGTACGCTATGGAACGAGATCATCAAGGTGGGGAAAAAAGCTGACTCCATTAGAGCAAACTTCAACAACTCCATCAACATATCCATCGGGAACGGGAACAATACCAAATTTTGGCATGACACATGGTTTGGAGCGGAAAATTTTTGCTCTCTTTTTCATCGACTCTACATGCTTGAAAACGTCAAAAACAATATTGTCGTCGTTCGCATTACGACGCTTAATTCCGTCACTATCGGTAAATGGTATTGGACACGACCACCATATGGTCGTACGTTAAATGAATTAAACGAGCTCAACAATTTAATTTCCACTTGTCAACTCTCCGAAAAACCCGACACTTGGAAATGCTCCCTTGACCAAACCGGCATCTTTACAACAAAAACACTTACGAATATCCTCGACAACCTAAAGTTCGATATCCTACGCTTAAACATGACAACACCTCGCAACAAATTTATACCCCAAAAAATCAACATTTTCGTTTGGAGGGTTATCCTAGGTAGAATACCCACTCGTGTCGAACTTGACAAATGTAGCATCGACCTCGATACGCTACTTTGCCCGCTTTGTAATACATGTGTCGAATCTATTGACTACATTCTCTTCCATTGTACAAAAAGCACAAACATGTAGGTCTTAATTTTTCAATGGTTAAATCTCCCGACCTACACCTTCACCAACATTTCCGACATCACCTCAAACAACCAACCTTTCACTAACACACTCATGCGCCGGTTGCATTAAGTGAGATTCAAATTAAAGGTTTTGAGTGGATTGCTAAAAGGTGCAAAGGAAAAGTTATCGACTAGCATAGTCGATTTCATAATCCCTATTCCTTGTCCGTATAGCCAATCGTGTAGTTTTGTATATATTTAATTAATGGTGTCGACTTGACACCTTTTTGCGTATTGTAACTGTTGAGAACATGGTAGTTTGCTATATTAATCGCCGCCTTTGAGTTTTAATAAAAGTATTTGTTTGCCTTTAAAAAAAATATGGCAAGCTGTCAAGTGGGTGACATTATACATCATATAGAAACATCGGAATCTTATTGTTTTTAACAAGGAAATTTGGTGCGCCACCACAATATTATCCGAAATCCAATCACAATCTTATTCATGGATTTCCAAAAGGGCAAAGAAAGCAACAATCGAATGGCAACAATGGCTCATCAACCCCTCATTTTACTTCACATCGGATCAACAAAGAACGGGTGTTGGCTAATTTCCTCATGCGTATTCCTCGAGATGGTCCTATGGCTAAAATCGGCCGATATATGTGTCCTGTTCTTCTCTTCATGGTTATCCATTTTCACTTGGTTAAATGGATAGTTGCTTCCTACTTTGTCATCGCATCGCGATACTGTCGGTGTTTATGGGTTTCATGTTTTGAGGGACTACTGCCGTTTTTTCTTTTCCTTCCACTTACTGTATATGTATTGATCTTTATAGGGCCTATGTAAATCCTTATATTATGAATGAAATTTACTTGCTTTTCGAAAAGAAAAAAAAAAAAAAAACTATTATACTTCCTAAAACTAATATATGTAGCCGGTTTCAACTTTGTACTTTGTACTTTGTACTTTGGTTTTAGAAGGCTAAGTACTAAAATTTAATTAATGGAGATTAAACTTGAGTTTGCTAGTAGACATTTTCAAATCGTCACAATCCAGCTACCGGTTAATGAGTAAATATTTTGACTCTTCCATAAAATATTAAAATAAATATAATAAATTTTGTGAATTTAAGGGGAGACAAGATATGCTTAGAGGAATCATAACAGCGTAATTATGTGGGTTACCGTTAACATGAAAGTTGGCTCCTTACACTTTGTGGGGCCCTACCAAACCAGAGTAAGATTACATCAAACAAACCGCATTCGCCTAAACGGCAGCCGAAGTAGTATACCTAACAAAATAGACATATTAGAGTATTAAATTAGGGAGGTGATATATCTAACTGTAAATTTGATAGATCCACTTTTTATTTAACTCTATATTTCATAAATATATCCCTAGAGCATTAGTTACTCTTAGTCATTTGCCAATGTTCATTTCAGTATTCAAATTGGACTTCGAGATTGACTGACTGTCATATGGGTGGTGGTGTCCACACCGTCCATTTCGGTGTCCAATTTTTTTTCTTTTTTAAATTATTTTTTTATTATTTTTTTATCTTTAAACAATTAAAACAATATATAAAAACAAACAACTTTTATTAATTAAAAAAATTACAATCCTAAAAAAATAGAACTTAAACATTTAAAAATTAAACGACACACACAATTGATTAAAAATTAAAAACTACTCCCAGTCCGAATCCATTTGTTGCCAATCTAGAAATCTCTTCTTCGCCTTACGGCTGATCATCGTCTTTTGCATCTCGATGATCTCCTTGCCAATTCCAATTGTGACTAAACGTGTTGTCGTCGTTGTAAATGTAGTTGGAATGTTTTGGGTTGTTTGAGTTTGGATTCATGATATAAAAATAAATTATGAGTATAGAGTTTGTTTGAGTTTGAATGAAAAAGAAAGGATGAATGTGTGTACAAATAAATGTATTGTATAGTATATATACAGGTAAATGAAAAAGGAAAAAGAAAAAAAAAGCAAAAAAGAGCCGTTCAACGGTCGAAAAAAAAGTAACGGTCCGTCGGCTACGCGACGTTGGGGATGGACGGGAGTAGCGACGGTGGTGCGGTGTCTAAGGACGGGTGGTCGGCGTCGATTTTTGACCGACGGTGGGGAGGGACACTGGGGACACCGCGTGCTCTTACTTAAATTTCAAACATAGAATTTGTGTAAGACATCATTTAAGGGTATTTTAAACTTTTTAAGTGGATTTATCGAAATCCTGAGTGAAAATTCACTACCCAATTAATTTAACTAGTTTAATGATTTAATGATATAGGTTAAAGTTAAGTGAATATTATGAGTGATAAACTGTACATCACTAAACGTTAAAAAAATGACATGTAAAACTGATCATTTATTTATCTAAAAGATAAAGGGTTATGAATAGTAATTACTTACAATCTTCTAATCCATCTATTACAAGTCTTTAATGCACAAACAAAACATCAACTAATACACTTTTGTTATAATAATAATAATAATATAGATATGGATAGTCAATTTTGGTGTATACATATAGTCAATTTTGGTACACAAAGTATGTATTTTTATATTGAGATTTTAGGCTATAAATACTCATGAATGCAAGCATTAAACTTGCACCATTTCTCACACTTACAAAGTGTTTCTTTCTTTCTCTCCATTATCATCTTTGTTCTTACACTTCATTATTAGTATTCTAAATCAAGAATCAAATCACTAAAGGTAGTTATAAGCCTACTGAATTATAACATCAAGAATCAAACCACTAAAGGTAATTATAAGCCTACTGAATTATAACACGTTATCAGCACGATAATCTTAATACTAAATATGGTTGGCTCTGCCACCAAAATGATATATGGTCGGTTATACCACCAAAATGATATATGGTCGGTTATACCACCAAAATGATATATGGTCGGTTATACCACCAGAATGATATAGGTCGGTTATACCACCTGAAAAAATATATGGTCGACACTGTCGCCAAATTTTCATTTATGTTTACTAATATTTATATTTTTGTTATATAACATTTATTTATGATTGCTTACACATGGTCGACACTGTCACCTACTTATCATTTATGTTATATTAAATTTATGTTTAATGTTTATATACTTATGAATATAAATTGACTCTAATTTATCATGATGTTTGTTTTAATTTTTGATAATAGAAAATGTCGAATCTGGAAAAGCTTAAATTTACTCTTTTAGAATCAACTGGAAACAACTACATGCCATGGGTTATAAAAGTAAAAATGCATCTTAAATCAATGGGCATTCTTGAAACCATAAATGAAAACAACACTTGTTCTGAAAAAGAACAAGCTACGGCATGTTGCTTTATTCATCAACATATTGATGAATGCTTACAAAATAATTATGTGACTGTAGAAGATCCCCATGTTTTATGGGAAGGTCTCAAAAGCAGATTCAATAATCAAAGAGAAATTTTACTTCCAGCTGCAATGGAACAATGGAGAACATTAAGGTTCCAAGACTTTAAGAAAGTAAATGAATACAGCTCAGCTCTGTATAATACATGTTCACAACTTAAATTCTGTGGACATGAAATTAGTGATGCAGACATGATGGAGAAAACTTTCTCCACAATGAATGCTGCAAACATCACAGTGCAAAGAAATTTGAGAATGCTAAAGTTCAAAACATATCCTGAACTTAATTCATATCTCTTAGTTGCAGAGCAAAATGATGAGCTATTAATGAAAAATCAGCAATCCCGTCCTACTGGTACACTTGCAATCCCTGAAGCAAATACTGCAAATAATTATAAACAGGGACAAGGACGCGGGCAAGGTCGTGGTTATAATAACCATCACCATCATCATGCCAAAAGCCATAACTATGGTAGAAACCATCCTTATGGTAATGGTAATGGGCGTGGACGTGGTCGTGGTCGTGGCCGTGGTGGTCAAAGAAATAGTAATCCACGAAAATATAAATATCAACCACAAAACAAGCCCATTAAACAAGATGTTGAAGAAAATTCTTCTAAAAATTCTGAAGAATCTTGCTACAGATGTGGTAGAATGGGCCACTGGGCTAATACTTGCCGAACATCTAAACATCTTGTTAAGATGTATCAGGATTCGCTGAAAGGTAAAGAAAATGAAGTAAATTTTGTGGATAATATTGATCCAACAGTCACTGAGAAACCATCTGATTTATATGAAGATTTCTTGAATGTTTAAGTTGTGTGTCTTTTGAAAAATAAACGATTTAATATCGTCTGTCTTTGTCATTATGTTTGCTAAATGTTTCAGTACTATCTATTTGCGTTTAAAATATTGTGTAATATTAATGTACTCACTATTTATTTCTTATATATGAAGTTCAATATGAATTTTGCTGGAATACAACATCAATCAAGTGGTGGAGATCTCTGTATAGCAGACAGTGGAACTACACACACTATACTTAAATCCGAGAAATATTTTATTGATCTAAAACCAACGGAAGGAACTATACATACAATATCAGGACCTGCTAACTTGATAAAAGGGATAGGAAAGGCAAATTTCATACTACCAAATGGTACAAAATTTTTAATAAATGATGCCTTATTTTCTCCCAAGTCAAGCAGAAATTTATTGAGTTTCTCCGACATATACCTTAACGGGTATGATTATCAGTCAGTGACAACAGAAAATGAGAAATATTTAAGTATCACTGACAAGAGTCATGTGGTTGAAAAACTGCCAAGACTTAGTTCTGGATTACATTATACACATATAAATGTACCAGAAATACATATGGTAGTTAACGAAAAATATATTGATCCTGGTGTATTCAGTTTATGGCATAACAGATTAGGCCATCCAGGATCAACAATGATGAAAAGGATTATTGAATGTACTCATGGACATCCACTAAAGGATAGAAAAATCCATCATGATACAATGGTTCCATGTACATCTTGCTCTCTTGGAAAATTGATAACTAGACCCTCACCACTTAAGGTTGAGAAAGAATCACCAATGTTTCTTGAAAGAATTCAAGGTGATATATGTGGACCAATTCATCCACCATGTGGACCATTTAGATATTTCATGGTTCTAATAGACGCATCTAGCAGATGGTCTCATGTTTGTCTGTTATCAAGCCGTAATGTGGCATTTGCAAAATTTCTTGCCCAAATTATTAAATTGAGAGCTCATTTTCCTGATTACACCATTAAAAGGGTGAGACTTGATAATGCTGGTGAATTTACATCTCAAGCATTTAATGACTATTGCATGTCTATAGGAATTGTTGTTGAACATTCTGTTGCTCATGTGCATACACAAAATGGTTTAGCCGAGTCATTGATTAAACGTTTACAGTTAATCGCTAGACCATTGATAATGAGAACAAAACTCCCTGTATCTATATGGGGTCATGCAATTTTACATGCTGCTGCATTGATTCGCATCAGACCAAGTGCAAGTCATAAATATTCCCCCCTACAACTTGCTTTTGGTCAAGAGCCAAATATTTCCCATCTTAGAACATTTGGTTGTGCAGTGTATGTTCCAATTGCGACACCACAACGTACAAAAATGGGTCCTCAAAGGAGGTTGGGAATATATGTTGGATATGAAACATCTTCAATATTAAGGTATATTGAACCTATGACAGGTGACGTTTTTACAGCACGTTTTGCTGATTGTCATTTTAATGAAACATTGTTCCCTAGATTAGGGGGAGAAATGAAAAATAAAGAAAATGATGTTTCATGGTGTGAACCTCAATTAAAGTATCTTGATCCTCGCACAAAAGAATGCGAGACAGAAGTTCAAAAGATAATGCATATACAAGAACTTGCAAATCAATTGCCTGATGCATTTACAGATACAAAAACGGTGACAAAATCATATATACCAGCAGTAAATACTCCAGCTCGAATTGAAATTCCAAAAGCTGGCAATAACGTCACTCATGAATCTTTGCCACGTCAGAAACGTGGAAGACCAATCGGTTCAAAGGATAAAAATCCTCGAAAAAGAAAATCAGCTGATAATGAAGTAAAAGAAAGTGTTCAAGAAGAACCACAAATCAGTACTCCTACTGCAGAGGAGATTGATGATGTCAATACAGAAATTGCAATCAATTATGCATATTCAAAAATATTATGGAACCGAAATGAAATGAAAAATCTTGATGAGAAATTTTCATTTAATGTTGCATATGACATCATGAATAATGATGATGATCCAGAACCAACATCTATGGTTGAATGTCAAAATAGACATGATTGGGCTCAATGGAAAGAAGCAATACGAGCTGAATTAGAATCACTCAATAAAAGAAAAGTTTTCGGATCCATCATTCTCACTCCTAAAGATGTGAAACCTGTAGGATACAGATGGATTTTTGTCCGAAAAAGAAATGAGAAAAATGAAGTTACAAGGTATAAAGCTAGACTTGTAGCTCAAGGTTTTTCTCAAAGACCGGGAATTGATTATGAAGAAACTTATTCTCCTGTTATGGATGCAATTACTTTTAGGTACTTAATCAGTCTGGCAGTTTCTAAAAATTTAGAAATGCATCTCATGGATGTTGTGACTGCTTATCTATATGGATCACTTGATAGTGATATATATATGAAGATACCTGAAGGATTTAAGGTACCAGAAGCATCAAATGCAAAACCCAAAGAAATGTATTCGATTAAATTACAAAGATCTTTATATGGGTTAAAACAATCGGGACGTATGTGGTATAACCGATTAAGTGATTACTTGATAAGCAAAGGGTATACAAATAATCTTACTTGCCCTTGTGTTTTCATTAAGAAAACAACATCCGGATATGTGATCATAGCTGTTTATGTTGATGATCTTAACATCATAGGTACAAATAAAGAGATCCATGAAGCCATTCAACTTCTAAAGAAAGAATTTGAAATGAAAGATCTCGGAAAAACCAAGTATTGCCTTGGTTTACAAATTGAGCATATGCCTAATGGTTTACTTGTACATCAAACAACATATACTGAAAAGATTTTGAAACGTTTCAATATGGACAAGGCAAAACCATTAAGTACTCCTATGGTTGTTAGATCACTCAATGTTGAAGCTGATCCATTTCGTCCATGTGAAGATCAAGAAGACATTCTTGGACCAGAAGTACCATATCTTAGTGCAATTGGAGCTCTTATGTATCTTACAAATTGTACAAGACCTGACATTTCTTTTGCAGTTAATTTGTTGGCAAGGTTCAGCTCTGCTCCTACCAAAAGACACTGGAATGGGATCAAACACATATTTCGATACCTTCGAGGAACTACTGATTTAGGATTATTTTATTCTAACGAATCAAAACAAGATTTGGTTGGTTATGCAGATGCAGGTTATTTATCTGATCCACATAAAGCTAAATCTCAAACTGGATATGTATTCCTAAATGGAGGTACTGCAATATCATGGCGTTCTCAAAAACAAACACTTGTTGCTACATCGTCAAATCATGCCGAAGTGATTGCATTACATGAAGCTACTCGAGAATGTTTTTGGTTGAGATCAATGACACAACTCATTACTGATTCTTGTGGACTAGAACGCGATAAAAGTCCAACAACTATCTATGAAGATAATGCAGCTTGCATAGCACAGATGAAAGAAGGGTATATCAAAAGTGACCGAACAAAACACATACCACCTAGATTCTTCTCATACACTCAAAATCTCATTAAGGACAACCAGATTGAAATGAGATATGTGCAATCTAGCAAAAACTCTGCTGATCTTTTCACGAAAGCACTTCCAACTGCTATTTTCAGAACACACGTTCATAACATTGGCATGAGACATGTTCAAAAGATGTAACAGCTGAAGCGATGTCTACTTGAGGGGGAGTCAACTCCATGCTGCACTCTTTTTCCCTTAGCTAAAGTTTTTTTCCCACTGGGTTTTCTTTAGCAAGGTTTTTAACGAGGCAGTAATTTATAGTTGATCTTCAACAAAATAAAATTGCTATCCAAGGGGGAGTGTTATAATAATAATAATAATATAGATATGGATAGTCAATTTTGGTGTATACATATAGTCAATTTTGGTACACAAAGTATGTATTTTTATATTGAGATTTTAGGCTATAAATACTCATGAATGCAAGCATTAAACTTGCACCATTTCTCACACTTACAAAGTGTTTCTTTCTTTCTCTCCATTATCATCTTTGTTCTTACACTTCATTATTAGTATTCTAAATCAAGAATCAAATCACTAAAGGTAGTTATAAGCCTACTGAATTATAACATCAAGAATCAAACCACTAAAGGTAATTATAAGCCTACTGAATTATAACAACTTTATGTTTTATACATAGTTGATACTATTTTTAATGTTGTGAGTACAACTTCTCAATGCATATACAAAAAACACAAACTAACAAATCATTTTATGTAATTAACAAGATCCTTAAACAAAAACTAATATGATTCACAAACTAACAAATCCTTTCAGTATCATCATCAACTTACTAATCTTTCCACGAAATATCCAAAAAATCGATTCTCAATAATTTGAACTAACGAGTATTATTAATTAGTAATAAAAAAATTGTAGATTTAATTAAATTAACTTTAACTTTGTGTCACAGAACCCTTAATCATAATTCAATGAGAAATGTTTTGGGCACAAAATTATGAACGGACACCCTTAATCTTATATTTTCACTTTGGTACGTATATGCTTATTCCCTTCCTTTTGTTATTTGATCATGTAATGCATGATTAGTTGTTTCGTTCTTTTAAACCTGTCTTTCTCATCATTTTTTGCCAAACTATTTGAGCCTTAATTCTATATATGCAATTGTTATGTTATATATCTACTAAATATACTAATTGTGCGCTGTTTACTAATTACTGTTTTGGTGTAATAGAACTTATGTACTTATGTATATTCACAGGTGTTGTTATTTTAATTGAAAACTTACGGAAACAGGTAAACGGATGTGTCATAAACCAAATATAGCTTCTATTCTGGAATTTGTAGTTTGTGATTTCATGTTTTCAGAAGATATTAAATGATTCATACGAGTTCGATAGGACTCTAAAGACCATTAGTTGTTTATTGATTTCTGATTTTCGAAATTAATCATTTAATAAAGTGACATGTAAAATTACCAAAAGAGTGACATGTAAAATTAACATTAAAAAAGTGACATGTAAAATTGCCAAAAGGGGGAAACTCAACAATAACTTACACATTTTTAATTGCTACAATGCTACTAGTATATAGGTAAATAAGTATAATTACTTCGTAATAAATATAAACAATTTAAATAAATAAATAAAAAGAAAGTACAACGTCTCAAAACCAGTGTAATAATTGTTTTCTAAATGGGGGATGATTCTCACACACTATTTTTTGATCCTCACACACCCTTTTACCCTATTATTAGGGAGGAGTTCAAGTAAATTGGTGTGTGAGGATCAAAAAACAGTGTGTGAGAATCATTCTCCTTTCTAAATAGGCGTTTAACTTGCTTTTAAAATGCATAAAAAAAATGTGACCAAGAGTGTCGCCATCGCCATGTCTAACCCATCTTAATTCATGCTCCACTTTGTTTAATGATTAAGTTTTGTGACAATTATGAAACGTGCTACTCTAATTAGTCACTACTAGTACAACTCTATATTTCACTTTGTAAAAAGTAGCATGACAAATGTATTATAAACAAATATTTATTGATATATCATATACAGTAACAAAAAGTATTTTACAAAACATAAAAAAAAAACGTTCGAAGATTAACATTCTTCACGATCAATATTATCTTGAATGTTATATTTATCGATCGTTTTCCCGCATAAATAATAACATTCATCACGAAGTGTCTTTTTTAAATGTTCATATTTTCGTGTGATCTTGATGCCTGAAAAAAATTCGAAAAAACGAAAAACAAATTTTACTTCCCCCTACTTCCCCCCAATTGATTACTTCCCCATTGTGTTTGTCGTTCCTTGTTTTGATGCATCTTCAAAAGAGACTCATCCTTCGCCTTCTTCGCCTCATCATTTGAAAGTTTATTTTTATTATGGGTTTAAGCTACTCAGTCATCATATATATTTTTTTTCCAATATAGGCTATATACCCAGAAAAATATTATTATAAGCTATGTATTTTGAAAAAGTGTGTTAATGTAAACCAACTTAACTTATTAACTTGCTAAATAAGGTATTTGTTATACATGTTAACGTTGTTAATTTTTTTCGTTAAACAGTCTTGTGCAAACGATTTCAATTTACGGCTAACTTGTTAACTTGATATATAGAATATGAAGATGAGTACTAAAAATGATTTATATTTAACTAACCTGACCCGAGAATGATTGATTTCGATTTCCGGCTAACTGACCTGAATGACAAACGATTTCGATTTAAGATTGTCAAGGAATTACAACTGAACTATAAAATCGTCAACGTGAAAGATGAACGAATTCTATTTCGATCTCGATTACAATAACGAATCTAAGGTTACCTGAACGATTTCGATGTGGATGACAATAGATGAACGATTCTCTTCGATTTTGAATATTGAGTAAAGTAACTGGAAACGAAAGTTTTGTTGAAGTAGAAATCGGATGAAACGCCAATTTTATAAATGATTGATTGTGATTTTTGAAAACGAAAAGTTTTCTAGGTTAAGTTGTTTAGACTTAACGAACTTTTTAATGTCCGTTAGTTTCAGAGACTGTATACGCAAAGTGAGCGAACCACAGGGACTATAAGTGTAATGTTTTTAAATTAAAAAATGACATATAATAAGTTTAACCGGTCTAGCAGGTAATCGGTCACCTTTTGTTTACACACACTTTTTTAAAATACATAGCCTAAAATAGTATTTTTTTTTTTTTTAATATATAGCCTACATTAGAAAAAAAAATAAAAGTATATAACTACCGAGTAACTTGAACTCTTTTGTGATTGACCAGTTCAACCTAAACTAACTTCTCACTCCGTGCTTTTCTGGGAAGACATCAAAGTGTAATTTAAGAGGAATGAACTTTTTCAATCTAGATTTTCAAATCCTCACTCACCACTAGGCTACCCATTGAAGTTTATCTTCTTACTGTGTACTAGTTTAATGTATTTCAGGATAAAAGGAGGTTTTTTGTATAGTATTATCATAAAGAATAACGAGTTACAATTTTATATAATTTAATGAATACTACACCAAATTTATGTAATTTAATGAAGACTACAATATGACATGATTATTGTGGTGTAGGGTTTTTTTATTTTCGGTTCTTGACATATTTACTTTATCCAGTTTCATTTCTTCGACTTTTAAAATTTTGAGAAAATTTTTATAATTGAATGGAAATAAAATTTAAATTTTAAAATCGAAACCAAACCGAAAATCAAATTAAAATTTAGATTAGTTAAAAGAATTCATAACAACCAGCTCAAAGATGTCCGCCGTGAAATTTACTAACAAACTCAAGGTGTTGGTGTATTAGTGATGACATGACTTCTCATAAGGGAGGTCAGCTGTTCGACCCCAATGAGCTGTAAAATATTTTCCTTGAGGGTACTCGTCAATTTCATGCGGCTCGGAGGTTGTGGTCTTGTGGATATCTATCATTCGAACCTTACCCGAGGGTGTTTTACCACACGCGATGCCCATATGGATTCGTCGTGGAGGATCCCTCCTGAGGTGAGGCAGGACTGTAATACTCGTACCAAGAAATTGATCAAGTGGGTGAGTTCTGACATCGCATTCGAACCCTTTCAGTGACACCTAACCACCTTAAAAAAAAAGTGAAAAATACCAACTATATACTTGTTCATCATAGAACTGGAAATGTCTATTTTCGTCCTTAAAAGTTATTCAAATAACATCTACAATCCTGAAGTGTCCTATAAGTGTCCAATCTTTCTACAATAGCCACATCACACTTCTTTGTCTACATTATGCACCATTGATCTACTGGGATGTTGTGACTTTCTATTATATCGTCAATTAAAATTTCTCTAGTCAAAAACACTAATTATTTGAGACATAAATTTTTCCATCTGATTATTGATGTCACTACTTAAACAGAATAAGCCTAATGGATTATGACTTTATCATTAAATCCTAATTGAATGTCAATTCTACAATCAAGTAAGTTTCTTTAATGTTCTAGTGATTGACTGAGATTGATCAGGTACATGACGATGAATTAATGAACATATTTTGGTCCTCAAAACTGGACTTGAGAAGTCTAGTTGTACTTGTTTTCTAAATCCCATGAATGAACATACTTAACTTACAAACGTGCATGAAAAACATTTACTCCTTCGAGCACTGGGAGCAGATCCTTTTTTCGGTGTCGACCACCGGGGGCGGTGGGATCTGACCGTCCTCTCCGTCGACGCCTCGGCGCCGTCGGCGTCGAGATTCAAAGTCGCCTGCAAGACTTTGGTTTTGCAACGTCTTTCACTCTTTTTTGAAATATATCTGTTGCCAACAGATATATTTCATAAATATTATTTTTGTAAATATCATATTTTCTTCTATTAATACATAAACTATATACAATTTTGACTTACACTTCAAACTAACAATTCTTTCATCAATTTCCGTACAAATAAAAAGAATTGCTTTGACATCTTCGTCTAATGATGCGTATACAATGCATTTGCTTGATATATTATGAGAAGATGAAATTTTAAGAGAAAATGAGGCGAAATTTTCATACACACGTCGTTACATAAAACGTAAACATGAGCTTGCACATCTACGTCTTATTAATGACTATTTTGTTAAAGATTGCAAATATCACGACGAATATTTCAAACGTCGGTTTCGAATGAGTCAACGTGCATATCTGAGAATTATGAGAGATATTTTCAGTTACTCTCCACAACCGTTACCTAATTATTTTAGGTATTTTCATCAAAGACTTTATACACGTAGCTACATGAGAATTAGTCTACATTTAAAAATTACAGCCGCACTATTTCAATTGACTTGCTTAATACACCACTACCTAATTATTATGTATTGTTTTTGTTATTACGCATTGTATTTTTTTATAATTGAAATTCTTATTTTATTTTATTAATTTTTTTTTGTTATTTAAAATATATTAAATAAAAAAAATACAAGTATTAAAATATAATAAAATAATAAATTAGAACTGATTTGACACTGAACCTCCTCAATTTTATCTTCAAAGTCTAATATCAGTGTCTACTTAAACACTGAATTAGACATTGAGTTTCAGTGTCGCAACTCCTTTTGCTCTTAGCCAAATAAACTCCTTCATTAACCTTTAATGTGGAGAACCAAACTTCATCCAATTCTTCGAACATTAAGTGGTTGTTTACTTTTTGGTATTAAGTTAT
Organism: Rutidosis leptorrhynchoides; assembly: GCF_046630445.1. Taxonomy (NCBI): domain Eukaryota; kingdom Viridiplantae; phylum Streptophyta; class Magnoliopsida; order Asterales; family Asteraceae; genus Rutidosis; species Rutidosis leptorrhynchoides. The sequence continues at coordinate 273,669,105 of NC_092341.1, read as the reverse complement.
GTGTTCACTCATCTTTGTTTGAGAATTGATGACTAATTCTATGTTTTCTAGAAACGTAACAATTTTCATATTAAGTGAAAACGAAACAATAATTTTACTTATTGAACTAAAAGTGGTATAGAAACAAATTAATAACTGGAAAGTAAATACGCTTTTAGTTCCATGTGAATATTTGTGGCTTTCTTTGCTTTCTGCTCATTCGACGTTGAATTGGTCATTACTCACTAATCATCATCAAACATCTCATTTAAATTCTTTGCAGTTAAAAAATTACTTCTTAAACAACTTGTGATAATTTATGAATGGCACATGTACATATATACAACATATATGGTAATGTGTGTGGCTACGTATATGAATACAGTGTAAAACAATCAGGTACGTGCGTAGTTACAACCTACAACTACGCATTCCGTAACTTCCTTGATATAATCAAATCTTAAAACTTTACATACATCGCATAAAAATCGGCAGAACTACACATATTTATTTACTCACCTCATTAAAAATCAACATTAGTTATTCATTTAAGTTAAAATTCACCGATAATGTGAACTTTGACTTGAGTGCAATGAGATAGTGATTGTTTCGATATTTGAAGAATCATATCATAATAAATTTCCGATAATATAATTTGGAAAGACCTTACTCCATGAAAAGATCATTAATCGTCATGTCCGATCATTGAGTATCCAAATATACTCAAATGATCCATATTGAAACGATGTGACTGTCGACAGTCCCCACTTTGGCTTACCTATTTTGAGTTTAGATCTGGACTATGATAAAGTCGTGATCTCCAAATCCAACAACCTTTAAAATGATAAGCGTATTTGACCTTGGTAACTGTATTCACTGTGCCATTATGGTGCGCTACGTGGCTCTTAGGGCATGACATTTTAATTTCAGCGTTTTGTAAAATATACTTAGAAAATCGAGGGTCTATCAACACCTCTTCAGTGTCGATATAGAAGTCTATTTTTCAGAGTCCATAAATGGACGTTGGAAATTCAAGTGTTTTTTTTCTTTTTTCTATTCTATATTCTTATTGTTGCACATAATATTTCCTTTCACAAAGACTTGGAAAAATGGACACTACTCATTCACTTTATTAATTTCAAAGTCCTTTCTGAATTTTAAGTTGAACACCGAAATAAACAATCACGACTCCATGTACTCTTATTTCACACCTTATATACATAACTAGTTTTATGAGTCGTTGCGCGACATTTGTATAAATTAGTAGTCGATAACGTTGATTTTGATAGTTATTAACCATTGAAGCTTGGCTTAAGTGGTATGAGGTGAGATCCAACTTGGTAGGATCAAGAGGTGTTGGTTACTTCCCCATTGATCCTGCCCCTATATATATATATATATATATATATATATATATATATATATATATATATATATATATATATATATATATATATATATATATATACAGTAAAACCTCTGTAATTTAATACTCGATAAATTAATAACCTCGATAAAATTAATAATTTGTCCGGTCCCAACTTGGGACTAGTACAAATTTGGACCCCAATCGATAAAATAATAAGATAATAATTTTTTTGAAATCCCAATGTAAATATATTGATCACAGCGAAACTATAAATTAATAATTACTAATTTTTTTTTTTTTTGAAATCTCAGTATACATTGAACTTGACAAGTTCATTAATGTGTGAATGTACATACATGGAAATTTTGAAGGTCTTTGTTTATGTTTTATTCAAATAAGTAAAGTGAACGGACATAATAATTTCGAATGTCGAACTATTAATTTGAGACTTGCTCACAAATATAAGCCAATTTTTTAAATTGATAATTTATTAATTTATCGATATAATAATATCTCGCTAAATTAATAAAATATTCCGGTTCTAACATTATTAATTTATAGAGGTTTCACTGTATGCAGGTTAGTTGGTAAAGAACAAAGAGAGAAAATAAATTTAGATACATTCGTATTTAACAGCTCTTCGAAAAGGCTATGCCAACCCCAATTCTCTCAACATCTACCTCAGCTTGCCTACAATAATCCAATCAAAATTTACCAATCTTAAAAACATTTTATCTGCACTTATATACTTCAAAAAATATACTTTTTAATACACATCTCATCTCAAAAACCATCACAAACTTGAAAATCACTTGAAAAAGGTTTTATAAAATCCCATCACAGAAGAGGAAAAAACTGTTACATTGAGTATCTAATTCACTATGACATTTAATCAAATGCATAACAGACAGTAATGAAAACATACATAACAACGACATCTTCTTTAGATAGAACCCAATTAAGAACAAGATGACATTTCTTGAAATAAAGTGGGTCATCAGATTGACCTAAAAATGAAAACTCTTTCATATACTAAGCTTTAAGTAACCTAATATTACGGCTTGATTGGGTGATTTCAATCCTTCTTTAACAATAAGGATGTTTGATGGTGGATCATATGTTATAACTTGACCTTTAAATTCATCACTAGATGTTGATTTGATCGATAATAAACATTCGACTGCAAACTCAGCACCATCAATCGTTAAGTAATTTTAATTTTCGTTTTTGTCCTAATATTCAATTCGAGTTAATCATAACATTGTTCCAGATAATTGATTAACGAACCAAATTAGTTGGCGTTACATTTAGGATCACCACTGTGCTTTTAAAAACTATAGGAACTACCCGTATAATTTTAAAAAGAAAAAAAACTACGAACATAATTTTGAGTAAACCAAGGAACCAATGGTATAATTATTTAAAGTTTCTATAATTGAATCTGTACGTAAAAATAAAGTTAATCACCAACACGTGTAGAGTTAAATAACTTAAATATAGTTCATTTGCTAAAAACTTAACCCTCTAAAAAAATGGTAAAACTTTCTAATGGTACCAGGTTCGAATCCCTCCTAGTGCAAAACAAATTTGTTTTGACTACGGAGGTTCACCCGCGATGACTCCGGACTATCTGCAAATCGGGTGATCATCCTAAGATTAGTGGGTTCACAAAGCGGATCGGAACCCGTGTACAGTATATTAAAAAAAAAAAAGATATACACATGTGAAGATCATAAAAGAAAAACGAAGTAGGGAACCCGGTGTGTGAGTTAATGAGCGAGTTGACCTGGTCAAAGTCACATTCACAGTCACAGTCACGAGTATATTTTGTTAAAAGCGACTAGACATTGCCATTAGGGCGGGTTAAGATTGTGACCCACCGAACTAGCTACCGCACCTTTAACTCGAGCATTCATCAGTCGCCTGCTGCCTGAACCTCACTTTGCTCAATCAGACAGATACGCTATATATCCTATGGGTTACAGCCAGACCTGAGGTGGTCACTCCTTCCAACCTTAAACTTAAACAACTCAAATGTGACTCATATTTATAATCAACTGTGTGTTTGTACGGAGTATTTCCACATCATATCTTGTACGATTATAACACTAAATGAAGTTTGGTTGTTTTATTAAGTAAAATCGATAACTTACATAGACATTTATGTGTCATATACTACTAATACTCGTATTTTATTAATACTTGATCAGCCAATTAAATCGAATGGTAACATTTTGAATACTTTGAATCAAAATACATGATAAGAAATGACTTATCGAGGAAAACCAGAAACTAAAATCTAAATTAGTACAAAGTAATTTCTTATGAGTTCATAGATAAATTAAATGTTAGAATAAACTAGATATACTGAAATGTAATGTAAAATAATCAAAGTTAATGAACTTGAACCCTCTAGAGAACTTTAAGGGTTACAATATTCCAATTATTATGTGGCATTTTATAATTTATATTGTACACTCCAGAAGTTTGCTTTAATGATAGACATTATTTATTTTAACTACTTTTTTTTTTAACGGCCATTTTTTGACATCAGTATATCATTTATTTCAACGACCCTCGTCATTTGCACGTATCACACACATCCGGGTGAAAACCCGAACCCGTTCGACGGTACCCAGAAACACATCCATTCGGGCAGTGTTCCTGGGTAGAGGTCTGTGAATGAATCCGGTAAAACCTCCTTATAGAGTCAATATATACCACCATTATTTTAAGTACTTTTTGGAAGTTATTTGATCGAAGTAACAGCTATAACCGCAAACTATAAATATATTGTGGTCATTTTCTAATATGTTGTCAATCAAGATTCTTTCAAAAACACCATTAACTATGAGAGAAAATCTTCTATCGGATTATTGATATCAGTATTGGAATCGACTATCTCAAACGTTATGACTTCATCTCCGATCTTTAGATTCAAGTCAATTCTACAGTCAAGTAAATATTCTCTGAGCTTCTAGTTATAATTAATGTGATTACATGATCTAATTAATTATGCACGTACTAATTCAACATTACAAGAACCTAACTTTCCAAATTTTGGATTTTTTACTATCTAGTTGCATATTTTCAAGACCAAGTTCCCATGCAAGTGGTCAAAATCAAATACGTGGGTAAACATGGAGAAGAAAACAAGTCTTACATTTGATATTTTGATAAAAATATAATATATGCGGTGCATGATATTTTTACTTCTTTGATTGAGAACGCGTTGTGCATTAATATTATAACCATGAGTGTGTGTACGTACTAACTAACAAGTACGTACTCGTTATTCTTCATGTTATGGCACAACAAAAATCGGTGCATCCCATGTGCACCTTCAACACTATTTTTTCCTACTAATAAATATAGTCAAGGTTGCAAAAGACGTGAAACGGGGTCGAGACGGTTGAGTTCAAAAAAGGTCGAGACGTTCGAGATGGACGTTGATCAAAGTTGACTTTTAAATATATAAGTATATAAATATATATATGTGTACATATTTTAAAGTCAAAAACTTTATTTAACTATTTTGTACCCATATTCGCTATCACCGTTAATATAATATAGAAAATTCAAACTAAAATACGACAAATTTGACCGATTTTACCGACTTTCTGACTTTTCCGAATTTTGAGAGACTTTGACCTGATTTTTTTCAACTTTGACCCGAATTTTGACCGTTGACTGTCATATTAGACGGTCTTCTTCGAGACGGGACGGACTAGTCACCTGTAATACCCCGTCAGAATCCACTAACGGTGTATTAACTCCGGTTCCACAGTTTAACGGTCAAGCCCTCTATATGTGACGTTTCCGAAAAAAGTATTCGCATTAAGTATCAAAACAAAGTCATTTATTAAAAGAAAAATATCTGAAAAGCAGTTGACATAAACGACTAACTTAAGTAAATCGAAACATTATGTAAAACGACAGTTTTCAATGCGAATATATGTTCTTTAAATACGTCATGACGAAAACATGCTGGACAACATCCAGTACTAGCAGCTAGCAAACAATCATGACAACTCTGCAAAGCGGAAGCTATACCTCTATGGACCTGAGATAAAAACATGCAAAACGTCAACGAAAAACGTTGAGTGAATCTACAGGTTTAGTAAAGCATTTCGTAAGTTTAGGCAACAAGATTTCTGAAAAACATCGTAAAAATTATACATTAGCATGAGCACTTGATTATAAAACTTTAACCCGCGGATAGCTAAAGCGCTACACGTCTTCCCTTTACCCTTTCTAAGTATACACCGATTAAGTGTACAAGTAACAACAGAATAAGCACCCCGTAGGTTGAGGCGAGGTTTGTCAAACCTAACGGTACCGTCCCTATAAGTCGAGCTTACTAAAAGTAATTAATATAATCAAGCTAAGGAATTTTTTATCTGAACTCATATGTATATCGTTTAAGTTACTTGTGCCTAATATGTAAAACATTTGTAAAAAGCATGTTATCTTATCCCTGTAAAAAGTAGTAGGGACTGTAGACTCACCTTAGCAAAAGCACTGAAATCTCTTAGTAAAACTGTACAGTAGTCGAACAATCACGACCGAACAACGCAACCTAGTCAAATAGGTCATCTTAAGTACACATATAGGTCACATTATGTCAACCCGCAGTGTACGCAAAGTCCTAGTGCTCAGACTGACTCAATAAGCATGTAAAAGTCAACTAGTCTAAGCAAGTCAACAAAAGTCAACAAAAGTCAACTCAAAAGTCAACTCGGTCAAAGTGGTCAACTAAAGTCAAACATCTCAGTAGGTCATGCAATCATGGTCAACATGTCAAACAACATGTTACAGTTCATAGATTAGCAATTTGCACATTCGTAGTTTATCGCATGTCCTTAAAATACGCGCATCATAGAAAAACACAAGTAAAACTCTTGGCACATAATTCATAAAAACATGGCAACCTCCAGATCACAACTAGACTCAAAATAGATTCCAAAAAGTCCAGCCAAGGCCTCATACGATGTCTACAAGTCGGTTTCAGAAAAGGTCTAGTTACGGTTTACCAAATCAGTTTCTGCACACGCGTCAGTTTTGAAACATTTCTCATAAAATATAGAAAATAGATTTTAACGAACGGCCAGTTGGAGCTTACTCCAAAAATCTTAAAGTTTTAGTCGTAAAATAATCAAAGACATTCATTTTGCCAATTTGTACAAATTAGCCAATCTTTACAGATCCTTCAGTTTTAGACAACAAACAGACATATCATTTGTTCAAGCTTATAACTCATGGCAAATCACGTTTTCAGAAGTTAGCATACAAATGAAAAAACACTAAGGAACATATAAACTAACATATTCTAGAAGATCAAAGTCTCAATCAATTTCTAGTTCACTCTAGACATTTTCTTTCACATTCGAAAATAGTTTCAGCTCTCTTTAAAACACGAATATTCGTTTTGACGCACTGAAAACATTACAAAAGCTTTTAAAGAGAATCTTAATTCCAAAATGCATGATTTTTACAAGGATTACAGTGGTACACTTCTCATTAGTCAAATCATAAAGCACACAACTCATAAAATTCGGATTATATGTGAAACCCTACCGAAACTTCGATTATCCATAACTTGAGCATACGATAACGAAATCAAGCAAAATCAAAGTCCAAACTTATTAATTTTTCAACCTCTATCCATATAGATAACATACAAGATCAATTCATAAGTCAATTTTATCAGATCCATAAGATACAAATTTGTTTTTCATGCAAACAACCACAATCGAGCAATTAAACGATAAACTACAACTCTATACATCAACAATTGAGCACTAGACTTGATTACACTATGTAATTGACATACAAACTAATTTAGAAAAACTAGGGTTTTCAAATATACCTTAGAATCACAAATTGCTAGTACGTACGCGTAGAGAACGATGCAAGGAACAACGTTCGTGCTTAAGCTTTCTTCTAATTTTGAGATTTGATGGCTATGGTGATATGGTTGGTGATCAACGACAAGGAGAGGGAGGAAGAGAAGCAATCGGCCAAAAAAGAAAAGAAATAAGGGTTTGTGGGTTAAGCTTCTATTTATAGTTCAAGGTTAGGGCCTAATTAACTAACAAGTGACCTTGCAGCCCAAGTTAAGTCCAATTAGGGGGTGTCCAAGGGGGTTCGGCCGAATGGCCTTGGAGTGGGGTCTCGGGCTCAGTTTTTGTTAAATACTCATGTGCGCGTGGTCCGTTTCGAGTGCCGTTAACCGTACCGGGTCTCCGGAACGTTAACTAGTCGTTGAAACGAAATCACCGGGTTTAATTCATTAAATAAATAATAAATTAAATAAGTTTTTATTAAAGTCAATAATTATTAAAATAATTATTTTATCGTTTTTCTATGTTCCATAAACTGAAAAGCTTTCTAGACGATTAGCTTAAACGTGACGTTTTCTAGTTATTTCGCTATTCGGAATAAGTTCATAAATTAATATAACATATTAATTCAAGTAATCCAATAGGATCAAATATGCATTTAAATCTATTAAACACATAAATTTCCAAGTAAAAACCGTTAAATATTTAACGGACAAGTAACGATAGTAACAGAAAAAGTCGGGTTGTTACATTACCCACCTGTTATGAAAAATTTCGTCCTGAAATTTTAGTGCACGTCCGCCGTAGTCGTCCCCTAGGGAAACAGTTGCCGATACTTCAGTCTCATTTGGTCTTCACGTTCCCATGTGAATTCTGGTCCTCTACGGGCGTTCTATCGGACTTTAACTATCGGAATTCTACTTTGCTTTAACTGCTTGACCTCATGACCCATAATCTCAACAGGTTCTTCAAAAAAATGAAGCTTAGGATCAACTTGTATCTCATCCAAAGGAATTACTAAACTTTCGTCCGATAAGCATTTCTTCAAGTTAGAAACATGGAAAGTGTCATGAATTTCGCTGACTTCTTGCGGTAGTTTCAGTCTGTACGCTACCGGTCCAATTCTCTCGGTAATCTCAAACAGCCCAATATATCTCGGACTTAGCTTGCCTCTTTTACCAAAACATACTACACCCTTCCAAGGTGATACTTTAAGCATAACTTTATCTCCAACTTGAAATTCCAAATCTCGCCTTCTAACGTTGGCGTAACTCTTTTGACGACTTTGATCCGTTTTCAATCTCTCTTGTATCTGCGCAATCTTCTCAGTCGTTTCGTGTATGATCTCAGGACCAGTCAATTGACTATCTCCTAACTCAGTCCAACATATGGGTGATCTGCACTTTCTGCCATACAGTGCTTCAAAAGGCGCTGCCTTTATACTTGTGTGATAACTGTTGTTATATGAGAATTCTACTAACGGTAGATGTCTATCCCATCCATTTCTGAAATCAATAACACACGCTCTTAACATATCTTCTAGTGTCTGGATGGTTCTCTCACTTTGACCATCAGTTTGTGGGTGATATGCTATACTCATGTCTAAACGAGTTCCCATGGCATCTTGCAAAGCTTGCCAGAATCTAGATGTAAATCTGCTATCTCTGTCGAAAATAATAGATATCGGCACTCCATGTCGAGAAACTACTTCCTTTATATAGATTTGTGCCAACTTCTCCATCTTATCCGTTTCCTTAATCGGTAGAAAATGAGCTGACTTTGTGAGATGATCAATGATAACCCAAATCGTATCATAACCTCCCACAGTCTTGGGTAACTTAGTGATGAAATCCATAGTAATATTTTCCCACTTCCATTGGGGAATTTCTGGCTGTGTCAGCAGTCCTGACGGTTTCTGATGCTCAGCCTTGACTTTAGAGTAAGTCAACCACTTACCAACATAGGTATCGATGTCAGCTTTCATGTTAGGCCACCAGTACAGTTCCTTAAGATCTTCATACATCTTGTCGGATCCAGGGTGAATAGAATACCTTGTCTTGTGTTCCTCGTCTAGCACTAGTTCTCTTAATCCTCCAAACTTCGGTACCCAAGTTCTGTCTATGAAGTACCGGGTTCCATCTTCTCGTATGACAAACTTCTTATCGATCCCTCGAAGTGACTCGGTGGCAATGTTCTCTTCATTCAAAGCCTCTAGTTGTGCATCACGTATCTGAGAAGTAAGGTTCATTCGGACAGTCATGTTCAATGCTCTAACTCATAGAGGTTTAGCCTTTTCCTTCCTACTCAAGGCATCTACAACAACATTAGCCTTTCCAGGGTGATAGAAAATCTCGCAGTTGTAGTCATTCAATAGCTCTATCCAACGTCTTTGCCTCATGTTAAGATGTTTCTGGTCAAAAATATGTTGTAAGCTCTTGTGATCAGTGAAAACAGTGAACTTAGTACCATACAAGTAGTGTCTCCACATCTTCAGTACAAAGACCACAGCACCAAGTTCTAAATCGTGAGTCGTGTAATTCTGTTCATGTATCTTTAGTTGTCGTGACCAATTGGCTATCACTTTCTTCCGTTGCATTAAAACGCAACCAAAACCCTGTCGTGAAGCATCACAATAAATCACGAAGTCCCCATTCCCTTCGGGCAAAGACAAAATCGGGGCAGTAGTCAACTTCTCTTTTAGCAACTGGAATGCAGACTCATGTAGTTCTGTCCCTTCATACTTCTTTCACTTGTGGGTCAATGCTTTTAACGGTCGGGCAATAGTAGAAAATCCCTCAATGAACCTTCTATAATAACCGGCAAGACCTAAGAATTATCGTATCTGCGTTGGCGACTTAGGAGTCTCCTATTTCTTAACCGTTTCTATCTTCGCAGGATCAACTTGAATACCATTGACACCTACGATATGACCCAAAAATTGCACTTCTTGAAGCCAGAAGTCGCACCACAAAAATTTCGCTTAGAACTGCTCCTTCCTAAGCATCTCAAGCAGCAAACGGAGATGTTGATCATGTTCTTCCTTGTTCTTAGAATATACCAGAATATCATCGATAAACACGATAACAAACTTGTCCAGATATGGCCTACACACACGGTTCATGAGATCCATGAACACAGTCGATGCGTTCGTCAATCCAAACGGCATTACTGTGAACTCATGATGTCCATAGCGTGTTCTAAACGTTGTCTTCGGTATATCTGTCTCTTTTACTCTCATCAGATGGTAACCTGACCTCAGATCAATCTTAGAGTAACACGCTGATCCTTGTAATTGATCAAACAAATCATCAATCCTCGGTAACGAATATCTATTCTTGATAGTTAGCTTATTCAATTCCCTGTAATCAATACAGAGTCTCATAGATCCATCCTTCTTCTTTACAAAAAGAACAGGAGCTCCCAGGGTGAAGAACTTGGTCGAATGAATCCTTTATCTAAAAGCTCTTGTAATTGATTAGACAGCTCTTGCAATTATAAAGGTGCAAGTCTATACGGTGCGCGCGCTACAGGTGCTGCTCCAGGTACTAAGTCAATCTGGAACTCTACATCTCTATGCGGAGGTAGTCTGGGTAACTCATCCAGAAAAACATCAAGAAATTCTCTAACAATCGGCACATCTTCGAGTTTCTTGCCTTCATATTCAATTTTGCTCACGTGAACCAGCATAGCAAGACAACCATTTCTTATGTGTTTCTGAGCCTTCAAACAATTAATGAAGTGTAACGGTGCATTGCTTCGCTCTCCATACACCATCAAAGGTTCGTCTTCGGTAACAGGTATGTGAATCACTTTCTGGTGGCAAACGATGTCGGCTCTATTCTCAGCTAACCATTCCATTTCAACCACAAGGTCAAAACTTTCTAGCTTAATTGGTATCACCTCTATTCTAAATGACGTTCCAGCCAAAATCAAAGTACAATCACGATAGACCTTATCAACTCTCATTAGATTACCATTCCATAGTTCTATAGAGTACAAGTTTTCTAATGACGATACAGGATTCTTAAGATTATGGCAAAAATCTCTAGACACAAAGCTTCTATCAGCTCCAGAATCAAAAAGTATGTAAACATGATGATTGTCGAGAAGAAACATACCCGTGACTAGCTTGGGATCATCACGAGCTTCATTGGAGTTGATGTTGAAAGCTCTTCCTCTAGTAGGTTCATCACTCTTACTTGCAATCGGACAATCCTTCTTAAAGTGTCCAGCTTTTTCGCATCCATAACACATATTTGAACCAGCTTTACACTCTGCAGCCAAGTGTCCATTCTTCTTACACGTATCACACTTCTTTAGGTAATCTCCCGGATGATGCCTATTGCATTTAGCACACAACGGAAATCTTCCCTTGTAACCAGAACTGGTATTTGGAGTAGCAGTATTGCCCTTGGCAGTATCTTGTTTCTTATAAGGCTGCTGATTGTAGTTCTTCCCAGAGTTATTGTTGTTGTTGTTCCATTTTCTCTTGTTGTCATAAGTCTTAGTCTCAGTTGACACAGGAGCCTTTCTTCACTGTTCAACTTGATCTATCAACTCATTAGCCATTTTAATGGCCTCTTGAATAGTCCTTGGCTTTGATGTAGTCACACTGCTCTGGATGTTCTCAGTTAACCCTTTGACATACAGGGTGATCTTTCGGTGCTCAGGAGTAACCATATTCGAGCACATAAGAGCAAGCTCGAAGAATCTCTTATTATAGCTGGCCAAATCAGTACCAACTAGCTTCAAGTTTTGGAGTTCTCACTCCATCTTAACAATCTCAGTATAAGGACAATACTCCTCGATCATCCTTTGTTTCAAATCCTCCCATGAAGTTTCAAAAGCCTGATCCATACCTACAGACTTTGCATAAGTGTTCCACCACGTTAAAGTGCCATCGGGCAGCTTACAGGACGCAAACTTTGTCCTATCAGCATCTCTACAATCGCTGATACGGAAAACAGACTCAAGCTTCTCGAACCAACGTGTGAGACCGACTGGGCCTTCAGTACCAGTGAATGTGTGCGGCTCGCAGCTCGTGAAAGCCTTATACATGCACCTTCCTTGGTTGGTGTTGGTGTTGACAGTATTGGTTTGCTGATCTTCGGTGTTGGTAGTGTTGGTCTGGTTCCTTTGGTTGCTGTTGGTTCCATTCTGGAGTTCAGCTACAACCTCGGTTAAACCTTCATTAAGCCAACGTCGGACATCAGCTTGGGTAACGCTCTTGGGCGGTATTATCTTTCTGGTCAAGATAACACACCAGGTTAGCGTCAATGAAATCAGTATGTAAAAATATACTAGCAACGGGTAATGATGCATAGTAGCTAATATTAAATCATAAAGATTCTAGTAGTGCTAATAGTAAATAGTAGCGGTACATAGTGCTTAGTAGTAATAGTAGCATTGACAGTGTATAGTAGTAGTATTAACACTAAGTAGTAACAGAAACAGTGACAAAAAAACAATTCACAACAGTAACTAAACACTATAAATAACAAAGTTTCTCATTCATAAACCAGGCATAGTCAAAGAAAGTAAAATATCCTTCATGTCATAAGTAAAAACAATAAATTTAAAACCACACCTAGCGATGTATGTGCGAGTATCAAGTAATAAGCAATAATAATAAAATAGTTCTAATAACGCGGAACAAGTCCAAACAGGCAGTTCTATTTTGGTTTTTGCAGTTCCTTCAACAGATACTCGACCATCTTCTCCAGATTCTCAACTTTTGGTCTAAGGTCATCGGTTTCATTATCATTAGCAGCAGCAGTGGATGTATTAGGTTTAGAAGTGGAAGTAGAAAGCATCATAGGGATGAAAACGATGACACATATCAAGTGATTGGTTGTCATAGAGAAAACTCTTACAAAATGGGTTATTAGCTAGAGCAGGTCCTTTGTAGTGACCCGAACTTTTCCATGTTTATATATATTAAATGAAATTGATATTTATATGATTAAGTGTTTCCAACATGTTAAGCAATCAAACTTGTTAAGATGTGATTAATTGAAATAGGTTTCATATATACAATTGACCACCCAAGTTGACCGGTGATTCACGAACGTTAAAACTTGTAAAAACTATATTATGTCATATATATAGATATATATATAGTTAACATGATATTATGATAAGTAAAAATATCATTAAATATATTAACAATGAACTACATATGTAAAAAAACAAGACTACTAACTTAATGATTTCGAAACGAGACATATATGTAACGATTATCGTTGTAACAACATTTAACTGTATATATATCATACTAAGATATATTAATATATCATAATATTATGATAATGTAATAATTTAACATCTCTTTAGATATAATAAACAATGGGTTAACAACATTTAACAAGATCGTTAACCTAAAGGTTTCAAAACAACATTTACATGTAACGACTAACGATGACTTAACGACTCAGTTAAAATGTATATACATGTACCGTTTTAATATGTATTCATACACTTTTGAAAGACTTCAAGACACTTATCAAAATACTTCTACTTAACAAAAATGCTTACAATTACATCCTCGTTCAGTTTCATCAACAATTCTACTCGTATGCACCCGTATTCGTACTCGTACAATACACAGCTTTTAGATATATGTACTATTGGTATATACACTCCAATGATCAGCTCTTAGAAGCCCATGTGAGTCACCTAACACATGTGGGAACCATCATTTTGCAACTAGCATGAAATATCTCATAAAATTACAAAAATATTAGTAATCATTCATGACTTATTTACATGTAAACAAAATTACACATCCTTTATATCTAATCCATATACCAACGACCAAAAACACCTACAAATACTTTCATTCTTCAATTTTATTCATCTAATTTATTTCTCACAAGTTCTATCTTCAAGTTCTAAGTGTTCTTCATAAATTCTATAAGTTCTAGTTTCATAAAATCAAGAATACTTCCAAGTTTGCTAGCTTACTTCCAATCTTGTAAAGTGCTCATCCAACCTCAAGAAATCTTTCTTATTTACAGTAAGATATCTTTCTAATACAAGGTAATACTCATATTCAAACTTTGATTCAATTTCTATAACTATAACAATCTTATTTCGAGTGGAAATCTTACTTGAACTTGTTTTCGTGTCATGATTCTGCTTCAAGAACTTTCAAGCCATCCAAGGATCCTTTGAAGCTAGATCTATTTTTCTCATTTCCAGTAGGTTTATCCACAAAACCTGAGGTAGTAATGATGTTGATAACATCATTCGATTCATATATATAAAACTACCTTATTCGAAGGTTTAAATTTGAAATCACTAAAACATAGTTTAGTTAATTCTAAACTTGTTCGCAAGTAAAAGTTAATCCTTCTAAATTGACTTTTAAAATCAACTAAACACATGTTCTATATCTATATGATATGCTAACTTAATGATTTAAAACCTGGAAACACGAAAAACACCGTAAAACCGGACATACGCCGTCGTAGTAACACCGCGGGCTGTTTTGGGTTTGATAATTAAAAGCTATGATAAACTTTGATTTAAAAGTTTTTCTTCTGGGAAAATGATTTTTCTTATGGACATGAAACTATATCCAAAAATCACGGTTAAACTCAAAGTGGAAGTATATTTTTTTCAAAATGGTCATCAAGACGTCGTTCTTTCGACTGAAATGACTACCTCTTACAAAAACGACTTGTAACTTATATTTTGGACTATAAACCTATACTTTTTCTGTTTAGATTCATAAAATAGAGTTCAATATGAAACCACAGAAATTTGATTCACTAAAAACGAATTTAAAACGAAGAAGTTATGGGTAAAACAAGATTGGATATTTTTTGATTGTTGTAGCTACGGGAAATATAGTAACAATTCTATACAAATCATATCCTAGCTAACTTATATTGTATTATACATGTATTCTAATATATTATGTAATCTTGGGATACCATAGACACGTATGCAAATGTTTTGACATATCATATCGACCCATCTATATATATTATTTGAAACAACCATAGACACTCTATATGCAGCAATGTTGGAGTTAGGTATACAGGGTTGAGGTTGATTCCAAAAATATATATACTTTGAGTTGTGATCTAGCCTGAGACGTGTATACACTGGGTCGTGGATTGGGTCAAGATAATATATATCAATTTATTTTTTGTACATCTAACTATGGACAACTAGTTGTAAGTTACTAACGAGGACAGCTGACTTAATAAACTTAAAACATTAAAACGTATTAAAAATGTTGTAAATATATTTTGAACATACTTTGATATATATGTACATATTTGTTATAGGTTCGTGAATCGACCAGTGGCCAAGTCTTACTTCCCGACGAAGTAAAAAATCTGTGAAAGTGAGTTATAGTCCCACTTTTAAAATCTAATATTTTGGGATGAGAATACATGCAAATTTATAAATGTTTTACGAAATAGACACAAGTAAATGAAACTGTGACACCGGCCATTTTTTTTTTTTAAAAAAAACACAGCGGAAGACTTTAATAATTAATACAATATAAGTCACGTCATTACATTAATCTGAGTAATTAAGTTTAAGTTTACACAACGGTATTACGTTATTACTAAACATGATTTAAACAAAAGTCCACATCAGAGTAGGGTTGTCAAACATGTTTTCTGCATCAATACCCATCCCGACTAGCAGTACCTAAACCTGCAAAGGGGGAAACATGTGGGGGATTTGCGCACCGCTAAGTGAATGGAATCTATCTAACAGATATAGCTTAAGCCACACACAAGCTATATACTAACAACAACACTTGCTAACTACCAACTAGCATACAATAGGACAATACGAGGATTGGCGGCTTGTACGAGCACACGACTCCCAGCTGATCGGGCCTGAGTCTACCGATAGTCCCTGCTACTCAATTCACAATATAGTTATCCAGAAGCAGGGGGTGCATCGTTCACACTATATGATGTTATGCGAGGTGTATATAAAATAGCTATTAATTTTTAGCAGGAAATACTATTAAATATGATACAATTTTACACAAGATATTTATTTATTTATAGAATGGATATACTTAAACCTTGCAACAACACTTATAGGCAGTGTACCTAATCGTACAGTAGTGTAGTTTTTAGTAAGTCCGGTTCGTTTCACAGGGAAAATCTTTAAACAAAGCTTAACGCTATATTAGTTTACTTTTATAAAAATACAAATGTATATATAAGTAATATTATTATTATAAAGGGGGTTTTTACCGTTTAATGACCGGTTTGTCGATTTTAAAACTTTAGTCGCAGTTAAAACCAAATGTAAAATAATAAATAAATACAAGACTTAATTTAAAGCATAAACTAAATAACGATAATGAAATTACGAATAATAAAAGTGCGATAAAATAAGCTTGCGATAATTAAAAAGTACGATAATTAAAAGTGCAATTAAATACAATAACAATAAATAAAAATGCGATAATTAGAAGTGCAATTAAATATAAAATAAAGGAAATTAAATATGAAATAAAAGAATTATGCTTATTTAAACTTCCGTAACCATGATGTTTGACGTGTTGATTTTAGTTTTATGCCCATGGGTTAATTGTCCTTTGTCCTGGATTATTTAATATGTCCGTCTGGTTTTTGTCCATAACAGTCCATCAGTCATAAATATAAAGTGCGAGTGTCCTCGTCAAATTATCCTTATACCGGAGGTTAAATATTCCAACTAGTTGGGGACTTAAACTGTAACAAGATTTTAATACTTTGTTTAATAATTACACCAGGATGTCGACTGAGTGTAACCCAAGGTTTTAATATTTTGTTATCAATTATACCAAGTGTCCTTGTACATAATTTCACCCCTGTTTTAATAATTCTAGTGGCTATTAATCCATTCCCGTGTCCGGTTAAATGAACGATTATTCGTACATATAAATACCCCGCCCGTCGTGTTCGATTGAGTGTATATGGTAATTTATAGGGACGTCCAATTATAAATCTTTACATTAACATTAACAAACTATCATTTAGTTAAACAAATATAAAGCCCATTAATAGCCCATAGTCTAATTTCCACAAGTGTCGTTCTTTTGTCCAAACCCCAATTATGGTACAAAGTCCAATTACCCAATTTTAGTAATTAGCCCAACATCATGATTACTTCGTTTTAAATAAGCATAATAATAACTTAGCTACGAGACATTAAATTAAAAAGGTTGAACATAACTTACAATGATTAAAAATAGCTTAGCGTTACACGGACAGAATTTCGACTTACACCCTTACAACATTTGCTAACATACCCTTATTATTAGAATTATAATTAAAATTAAAATTAAAATATAAATTATAAATATAAATATTACGTATATAGATAGAGAGATTGATGGATATATTTTTTTTTTTGCGTTCACCAAACTGCGAATTTATAGGAGATGTGGCCTGACTTTTCATGCCATGCGACGCATGGACTTTCTTCTTCCTGGCCATGCGATCGCATGGCCAGCTGGGAGAGCTCACATGTTGCTTGTTTCCTTGTGCCGAAGTTTTATAAATATAATATAATATATATATTAATTTTAAGAATTAATTATATATTATATTATATTCATATGCATAGTTGACTTGTAATTTTTAGTCCGTTGCGTCGAGCGTTGAGAGTTGACTCTGGTCCCGGTTCCGGATTTTCGAACGTCCTTGCGTATAATTTAATATCTTGTACTTTGCGTTTTGAATCTTGTACTTTTGTAATTTCGAGACGTTTCTTATCAATAATTGGAACCTCTTTGATTGTCTTTTGTACTTTTGAGCTTTTTGGTCGTTTGCGTCTTCAATTCGTCGAATCTGTCTTTTGTCTTCACCTTTTATTATTTAAACGAATATCACTTTTAAATAGAACAATTGCAACTAAAAGCTTGTCTTTCTTGAGGAATAATGCTATGAAATATATGTTCGTTTTTAGCATTATCACTATACTCCACAATTAGTAGCCTATGGACCCAACATCCCCTAGGCACGGTTGACCTCATACGGACTCCAACCTCTCCTAGGCACGGTCTCGAGTCCCCAGTCTCCCTAGGCCCGACTGGTGCCATTCACACAGTGTACACAAAATTCACATACAACATCAGGCAAACGATATTATTATTCTAACATGGCAATTTCTACACTATGCATGGTAAAAGAGTCAACCACAGTAGCATAATATGCTACTTAAACTCTATCCGTAGATAGACCCACTCACCAATTACCAGCAACTGCTCAGTTATTATTTCTGAGCTTCCTCCTTGTCCTTATCTCCTGAGAACAGCAAAAACCAAGTTAGAATAGTGTTCCCATCAAGATTAGGCACACTGAGAGCGAATTATAGCAAATTAGTAAAAAAAAATGCGTCCGCTAAAATTTTCATGTTTAACACTTATGCACTTTCAAAATTTACATCCTGAACACCAAAATACAAACGGGCAGCATAACGGCTAGAAAAAGGCACTTTGGTAAAATATTCTGCCCTAGACACACAGTCGGTCGACTGTCTCCTCAATCGGTCGACTGACATAGACAGTCGGTCGACTGTTGACACAACCGGTCGACTGACTTTCCCAATCGGTCGACTTATTTGGTATCACCACAATCGGCCGAAAGTCGAACTCAGTCGGTCGGTTCACTAGCCATTCGGTCGACTTTCGACCGATAGTCGGCCGACTGTGTTCATCATCTGCAGATTCTGAACACAACCTACGGACTTCAAGCTAAATTCACCAAAACTCGATCTAGAGCTCGTTTTCGACACCAAAACTTACCACAACTCAATTACTACATGTTATAGACTATAAACCCACAAAGTTTTGACCATAACAACATCAAATCCATGGATTTTGACACAAAATCAAGCTTATGAACAAATACACTTAAAAACACCATTTTAACACTAAATTGATCATGAAAGCTCATGATTCATACCTTAAAAGAATCAGTAGAGTGTAAAGAACGTGATTTCAAGACCAATTCGAGCTCAAGATCAACAATGGAGAATTAGGGTTTGGTTAGGTGGGAGGGATGAAGGTACGGGTGTGTGTGGGAAAATTCTAGAAATGGAAAGAAGAAGACAGTACACTAGTCACATATTTGGGATTAATTCTCACACTGTGCAACACACGAGTATTTACCAGTTATCTGATATCTTTCGTACAGGATTAGGTAACCCAAACGAGGTCCAAATAAAATAAACAAACCTGTTCTGGGACCCTTGTCACAAACTGGACACAACACAAATAATAAAATAACACTATTCACATAATTAAAATAAAAGCACTTAAGACTAAGCACAAACCCTAAGGGCAAAATAGTCCACTTACAACTAGCCTGGATTTCAGTCTGTTACAGAAACTACTTTATATGGGTGAATGATCGAAGCCGAATATGCCCCTTTTTAGCTTGGTAGCCTAAGAATTTAGGAACAGACCCCCAAATTGACGTGAATCCTAAAGATAGATCTATCGGGCCCAACAAGCCCCATTCTAGAATTTAGAATGCTTTAGTACTTCAAAATTATCATGTCCGATGGGTGTTCCGGAATGGTGGGGATATTCTATATGCATCTTGTTAATGTCGGTTACCAGTTGTTCACCGTATGAATGATTTTTATCTCTATGTATGGGATGTATTGAAATATGAAATCTTGTGGTCTATTATTTCGATTGATAAATATATAGGTTAAACCTATAACTCACCAACATTTTTGTTGACGTTTAAAGCATGTTTATTCTCAGGTGATTATTAAGAGTTTCCGCTGTTGCATACTAAAATAAGGACTAGATTTGGAGTCCATGATTGTATGATATTATGTAAAAACTGCATTCAAGAAACTTATTTTTGATGTAATATATTCTTATTGTAAACCATTATGTAATGGTCGTGTGTAAACGGTATATTTTAGATTATCATTATTTGATAATCTACGTAATGCTTTTAAACCTTTATTGATAAAATAAAGGTTATGGTTGTTTTAAAAATGAATGCAGTCTTTGAAAAACGTCTCATATAGAGGTCAAAACCTCGCGACGAAATCAATTAATATGGAACGTTTATAATCAATATGAACGGGACATTTCAGTTGGTATCCGAGTGTTGGTCTTAGAGAACCAGAAATTTGCATTAGTGTGTCTTATCGAGTTTGTTAGGATACATTATTTAGTCTGGACTTCGGCCGTGTTTTCTTTAAAAACGATTGCTTAACACTTTTGTTGGAAACTATATATTATTAACATATAAATATTATGTGATACATTAACCTCTTAATGTGTTTGATATTGTATGATAGATGTCTACCACTAGTACAAATCCCATCGACTCACCTAATAATAATGAAGAGTCGAATATAATTTGGGAAGATTCACAAATTCCCGAAGAGGAACCGGAAGAAGAGGAACCGGAAGAAGAGGAACCGGAAGAGGAGGAACCGGATGAAGAAGAGGTTACGGAGGATGAAATTTTGATACCTACAGTAAATCGATTAAATAAAAGAAAATCATCAACCAACGGACCAAAGTTAAAAATGGTCAATGGTGTTTCCGCCGAAGAAGCAAAATATTGGGAAGATTATCAATTTTCTGATGAATCGGATCCCGATGAGGATTTCGATGATGTTATAGAAATTACCTCGACCCAATTTAATATGGCAAAAGAAAATAATAAAGGAAAAGGTATAAAAATAGAGAAACCTGATTCCAACCCCGATGAACTTTATATGTATCGACAACGTCCGTATTTTCTAAATTGTAACAATAACCCTGGAACCTCTAAACCACCAGGTTTTTCTAAACCATTGTGGAAAATGACGGCTCGTATTAGAGGAACATCATATATCCCTAGAAAATTAGGAAAACGAACCTAGTCCGAAGAATAAGAAACTAGTGATTCAGATTAGAGGGTTGTAATCAGGTTGTGTATTATATGTATTGTAGTGTGCTTGTACTTTTATGTTCTATGTAAATTGCTTGTATTGTTTGTTAATTATCTTTTACGAATCTAATCCTTGTCTATTTTACAGTATAAAAACACAAAATGGACGTTAAAGATAGACAGCCAAAAATTTTAGAAGACCTACCAGGAGATATGATTGATGAAATCTTGTCTAGAGTCGGGCAGAATTCATCAGCACAATTAGTTACGGCAAAATCAGTTTTTCAAATGTTTGAAAGACATTCCAGGCATGCCTTAGTATATAAAAGGCTTTCCTTTGAAAGATGGGGTATATCACATTGGGGAGACTTTAAGTTACGCCAAGTTTTTTTTAAGGCATTTAGTGCGGAAAACCCAGATGCAATTTTACGCTACGGGTTACAAACCTATTTTGACTCAACATATCCCAACATAGGATTTCGTGAATTAAAAAGAGCTTCTAACATGCAACATAAAGAAGCATGTTATGCTTACGGGTTAGTGATGTTCGCTTCTTACCAAAGTGAGAAAAAGAACATCGGATTGCAACTTTTAAATAAAACCTTCCCACAAGTGACGGATTCAGTAGTTGGGGTGAGAAACAAGGTTTTTAGATTATTCCGGGGCTGTTGGACATTACGAAACCCTCGTCCTTTTGACGACATTACAACATGCTGCCTAGCCAATGGTCATAACGGTTATTTTCCACAAGACCAAGGATGGGAAGTCGTCTTAGTAAAACCAGAATGCATGACTTGTTTCTGGACTTATGAATTACGTGTCTTTATTTCCTTTGCTGAACAACTTGCGTATTAACTAGATTTTTCTTCAAAACTGTCCTGTATCAAAGTGTATTATATTTCATGTTATATGTAGTATAGCGAAGTTGTAAGTTTGAAGAATATTTGTATGTGATATATTATTATAATCAGTTTTTCATATGGAATTGTAGTAGTTGAATTGTATATTAGCTACTAAGTATGAACTTAACGGGTAGGTAGTACCCGAATTTAAACTTATAAAACGCTAATATGAAGAAAAAGCTTTTATAAATGAGTTCATGTTATGCTACGAAATACTATTTGTGACAACCCGGAAATTTCCGACCAAATTTAAACTTTAATCTTTATATATTCCCGACACGATAAGCAAAGTTGTAA
The DNA here is from genome assembly GCF_046630445.1 of Rutidosis leptorrhynchoides. Classification (NCBI taxonomy): domain Eukaryota; kingdom Viridiplantae; phylum Streptophyta; class Magnoliopsida; order Asterales; family Asteraceae; genus Rutidosis; species Rutidosis leptorrhynchoides. Next base: position 273,646,841 of record NC_092341.1, on the reverse strand, counting down.
GTTGAATCTCAAAGATTTTTTTTTTAACTGTATTAATACATTCATTTAAACTCGACCAAACTCCGACGATTCACGAACTAGTAAATGAACGGTTATGATTATATATGTATATGTGTATATATATATAACTTGAAAACATTAACAAAGTATTAAATGTATAATATTTTACATGGACGTAATTGTTTCAATATGTTTATCGATGAAATTAAAAGATAAGATTTAATGATGGAATTATGATTACAAGTCTCTGATGAGAGGTCCACTTTGATTTAAGAAATCTTTCCCTTTTTAACAATATCCGGAAAATGATAGAGTAATTTACGAGTAAGAACAAATGTGTCTATTATCAAGAATTAGGCAAAAGTTAGTGGAAGACTAAATTACATAGTAATCATTTGGTTTAGTTTCAAATGTACGAAAACGCTTTACGATATAATAGAACTCGAATATTTAACTTGTCTTTGATTGAATAATGTAAGATGAAATATTGGTTGTTAAATATGCAGATAACTTACCACGTGTATTTAAAACGTGGTTACGAATATTGAAGATACATATATAGTTTCAAATTAAGTAACACTTGATTCAATTGATATTTAGATATGTCATTTAGGACGTTTGATAAATGTTGGCGCATAAATGGATTACGCCAAATTAAGTTTTAAAATATAAACGATATGTATTATATTATTTTCTAAACGAAATTTAGAACGAACTTTGAAATATATTGACGTTTTGAAAAATTAAATATTATATCGTTACATAATTTTTTTATTACTTGTGATATGTACGAGAATATATTTTAAAATGTATATATATATATATATATATATATATATATATATATATATATATATATATATATATATATATATATATATATATATATATATATATATAGTCATAAAACGTTCCGATTTAAAATAATATATTTTGATAAACAACGAGTCCCTGATTTATAGGAGCAAATGACCACAACACTCAATTTTACAAAGTTACATTTTCATAAGGTAATTTATTGATGAATAAGTCAAATTGTTATTAAAGGTACACGTCGCGTAACGTAAAAGGCTAGTTTTCTAATCATACGAAAGTGCGCTCTAAAAACCGAAAGTGGTACATGAGTCGAGTGACATAGTACGAGTCATTTTTGTAAAAATTATATTTTTATCATTAACGTAAATATAATATAATATTTAATTAATTCTAAAGATTAAATATAATATATATTAAATAATAATATAAATTTACGTATGTAATATAAGTAACACAAGTGTCGGCAAGAGTAAAATAACCGATGCAAGCTGTAAGGCAATATGAGATGGCAAACTTCTATAAATTCACGAGTCCTGGTTTCATTCTCATTCACTTCTTCATATTACTACGTATCATTTAGATTAATTATATTACTATTATTATTATTATTATTATTATTATTATTATTATTATTATTATTATTATTATTATTAAGATTAATATTATTATTATTATTATTATTAAGATTAATATTATTATTATTATTATTATTATTATTATTATTATTATTATTATTATTATGATTATTATTATTAGTATTTATACATAAAATACTACGACGGAGTCATGAGCGGGCTATTTTAAAAATGGATTTTTATGAGTAGGATAGGGCTAAGGAAATTATAGGTTGTAGCTATGGAGGTGATGGGTATGGTTCATGGGTTTGCTCATGAGGTCAATCTAGTGTTTATCGTCCCCGTTGCGTCTACGTACCTTTCCTGCAATATTGAATCTCAATATTGATACGTGAGTACTCGTAAATTAATTTTTACATAATAATAGTGTATCCTTGACTAGTGCTCGAGAAAATAGGTTTATGCATGCTTGTACTTTTGATATTGCCCTGAGATAGGTTATGTTGAACCTTAAATTAGTTACCTATGCGGTTAAGATAAGGTATAAGATATGCATGTCGTTGGAAAGCTAGCGAAAAATTAAGAACTTTTCATTTAGACATCGAATGGTTTCGATGAACGGATTAGAAGTTATAATCAATTGAATTTTAAAATTATTATTAAAAATGATTATTATTATCGTCGTTACTATCGTCGTTATAACTTTTATCTAGTTATTATTATTATTATTATTATTATTATTATTATTGTTGTTGTTGTTGTTGTTGTTGTTGTTGTTGTTGTTGTTGTTGTTGTTGTTGTTGTTGTTATTATTATTATTATCTTTACCAATAAAAAGTGTTAACATTAAAAATTGTTATTTTTATTACTATTATTATCGTATTTATCATTAAAATTATAATTAGTATTACCGCTATATACTAAATGACATGGGATTCTTGGTCGTTTTAGTTATATCGAGATGTCATTTTGAGTTTGCGTTCACATTACAAAGGCCCCCTCAACTTTCGCACAAATTACACATCGCCCCCTTAAATTTACACTTTTTCAGGGGTAAAAAGTGTAAATACATAATTTTTTTAAAATAAAAAAAATCTTACTCCACCCGAATTTATAACGGGCCCCATCTTCTCGCTCGGTGTGAATTAAATTTTTCCGAGACCACCTTTTAACTCGAATTAATTTTACAAACACGACGCGACTAACTATACGCGAAACGGATATCATTAAAAAATTAAATATTTCGGGCTAAATTACATACATATACATACACGTCCAACAAACAACCCAACCTATTAGATATATTAGGTACCAAACAAGGTATATCCAAATTCGACCGCGCACCGAATACAACCGCAGCAACGCGCGGTCGAATTTTTTCTAGTTGTTATTATTATTATTATCATTAAAATAGTTATAATTAGTATTATCATTAATGTATTCATAATATTTATTATCATTAGTATTATTATGATTAAAACTTATATTAGTAACACTTAATTATTATGATTACTATTATTATCATTAATATGAAAACGATATAAAAGATGATTAAAAGTTATTAAACGAATCAATTAAGAAATAATGAGTATGAGTATCATGATGAAATTTAAATATTGTAAGATAATGATTTAGATAAAAATTTCGTTCTTATTATTTTTTTATCATTACTATTATTATTAAAAGTATCGTTATATTAAAACTATCATTTTAACAAAAATTACCATTTTAATAGAAATGCCATTGTTACTATAAAATATCATTATTATTATCATTATAAATAGAATTATTATTTTAAAAGATAATATTAAAAAGTATCATAAATATTAATGTTATATTAATTAGAATTATCATTTTATTTTAGCAATTATAAATATTGATATTTTAATTAATAGAATAATAATAATTATTATTACAAAATAATGCAACTTTTACTTAATATTATTATAGATATTATTTTATCAAATACATATGAGATAAAAACATATTTTTACTACGTGTAATAAAATTTCTTTAATAATACTATCAGGTTATCTTTATGATATTAAATGAACTTTATAAATTTTATTACTTAAGATATATATAAGTATATTTTTTATAAAGTTTTATTTATTAATAAATGAATTATATTATTTACTCTAATAAATCTTTTAAAAGATATTTAAAAATAAAACGACGATATTTAAACTATATAATAATCATGTATAAATTTTGAAAATCATTTTTGAGTCAAATTGACTTTTGTTGACTTTTGCATATTAGTCTCGAGCATTAGGATTGTGGTACACTATGACTTGACCTAATTTGTTAGACAAATATTGACCAACATACAAATATATATATTTAATTTAGGTTCGTGAATCCGAGGCCAACCTTGCACTTGTTCAATGACGTTATATGTATTTTTACTACGAAATACAGTATGGTGAGTTTCATTTGCCTTTTTACCCTTTATATTTTTGGGCTGAGAATACATGCGCAATTTTTATAAAAGTTTTACGAAATAGACACAAGTAATTGAAACTACATTATATGGTTGAATGATCGAAGCCGAATATGCCCCTTTTTGCTTGGTAGCCTAAGAATTAGTAAACCGATCTACTAATTGACGCGAATCCTAAAGATAGATCTATTGGGCCTAACGAACCCCATCCAAAGTACCGGATGCTTTAGTACTTCGATGTTGTTTTTATCATGTCCGAAGGATTTCCCGGAATGATAGGGGATATTCTTATATGCATCTTGTTAATGTCGGTTACCAGGTGTTCACCATATGAATGATTTTTGTCTCTATGCATGGGACGTATATTTATGAGAACTGGAAATGAAATTCTTGTGGTCTATTAAAATGATAAAAATGAATGATTATGTTAAACTAATGAACTTACCAACCTTTTGGTTGACACTTTAAAGCATGTTTATTCTCAGGTATTAAAGAAATCTTCCGCTGTGCATTTGCTCATTTTAAAGATATTACTTGGAGTCTTTCATGGCATATTTTGAAGAACGTTGCATTCGAGTCATTGAGTTCATCAAAGATTATTATTAAGTAAATATATAGTTGGATAGTGGATATTATGAAATGGTATGCATGCCTGTCAATTTTCGATGTAAAGAAAGTTTGTCTTTTAAAAACAAATCCAATGTTTGTAAAATGTATCATATAGAGGTCAAATACCTCGCGATGAAATCAACTATTGTGAATCGTTTATAATATATATGAACGGGTCCTTTCAGTTGGTATCAGAGCGGTGGTCTTAGCGAACCAGGTATGCATTAGTGTGTCTAACTGATAAGTCGTTAGGATGCATTAGTGAGTCTGGACTTCGACCGTGTCTGCATGTCAAGAGTTTTGCTTATCATTTTGTGTCGGAAATCATCTACTTATCATCCGTAGAAAATTACCTGCTTATCATTCTTAAGTCTAGACACGTCTTGTTACATTGATTGCATGAATAGTGTATAGACAAAATTCATATCTTAGCGTATCTGCTAAATCATATCTTATCATATCTATTACTGTAAACTTTGCCTGACATATTCCACAAATTCCTCCGTAATCTACGAAAGCTTTTACTCTATATATATGGATATTTTATGTAATTAGAATACCATCCGATAGCCGGAAAATCATTTCATATCGAAAAATCCTTTATTCAATCGTACAAAATGGAATTTGTCATTAGTTCAAGTCCCTCAGATTCCGAAATGGAATCCCACTCAAGCTCCGAAAGCAGTGTGACCGGAATGGATCAACCAATTAGCCATCATCTATTCTGGATGAATTGGGGATGGGTTCATAGCCTCCTTAATCATTGGAGACAAGAAGAAGGCGATCCTTTCCATCCACCACATTGCCCTCTTGACGAAGAACCTGAAGCACTTACCGGCGAACCTGTCCGAAACACCATTTTCTCTCTCATTTCCAGGGTATCTCGTCACGATTACATACTAAATCAAATTTTAAATTTTATTTATCCGCTCGTCCGAACCGACAATCACCCCAGTGTAATAGAAGAAGTCAACGAGCTTCGCGCTCGGGTAGTGGCTTTAGAGAATATGGTGCAAAGGTTACAAACACCAGCAGCAGCACCAGCAGCATAACCAGTACCACCATCATCAATGCCAATAGTACCAATACCACCTCCAACCACAACCGCGTCGTAAACCTCAACTTCACAATCTGTCCCACGAGCATCAACGTCATACGCACCATAGATACCAAGGAGTACCAACAACAATAACTGACGAAGTATTAACTCATAACTTCATTGGATAAACATTCCGCGGTGATTATGTAATCTCTAAAGTCTTAGAGATTATCTAATCTAGCCTTAACCATAAATCAGTTAAGCTAACCAAAATGATAGAAGGAAGAGTAGAAACTCTGACAAAAATGGTGTGATTAGCTAAACTTGTTTTACCAATATCATCAACAGTACCGTCATCGTCACCAGCATCGTCAGTACAGTCAACATCAGAATCAACAACACCTATAACATCACCAACTCCTTCAGTTCAAGAATCACTATGGACATCATTACGAATCAATAACGCGTATATTGTATCAACGAGTTATGAAGAATTAACTCATTCCCTCTGAAGAAATTATATGTATATTTTATATATATATATATATATATATATATATTTTGAAATAAAAATAAATCTTTCCGTGCTAAACTATTGTGTGTGAATCTTAACTACTCGGTTAATTCATATTACAAATATGCAATAATGTACGTCCTTCGGCCGCAACTTAACCATCATTAACAACAATCCATGTCTCAATTCAACAAATTCTAATTCATGATAAATCAAGTATATATTTGATCTTACACTTTCATCATCGATGTACTCGAAACTTTTCCGATAACATCATTCGTACTTTGCGAAGTTCACAAGAATTTAACGAAAACCAACATCACGCCTCAACAAATAACGAAGTATTGATTCATAATTTCAATATTATTGAAGAAATACTTATGTAATCTCTAAATGCCTTCAAGGGATTATTCAATTCTAGTTCCAACCGTAAATCGAATGAGTTTAATTTAGTGTTAACTCATTAAAATCTATGTTACATCTGAAGAGAATATATATATATATATATATATATATATATATATATATATATATATATATAAAGACTGTAATAAAATTCGTATGTACAAAATATTAATTGTGAAATTTTTTAACGGGTAGGTAATACCCGAGAGATATATATATTCACAATTAATATGTTACATTCTTTGAATCTGATTAAGCAAATTATCAACTATACTTCCTACTTTTACAATAATATACATTCTTTCATAGCAATCAAAACAACAATACTCATTCAAACCCAATTACATATTCTGATTTTGAAACCTCAGAATTCAATACGAAATATAACCGGTACCATCACTTTTAGATTCTTACATGTTTCAAAGCTATACTTTGACTTCAAAACTGTGTTAAAACATCAAATGTATATTAACGATTACAATCTGTGTTCAAACCCTTCGAAAATTTCTGAAGACACTTCAAATAATGAGCAATTGAGATGATGATTCAACCACATATTACCCACAGTTACGTGCTTAAAAAGCTCTCGAAATCAAAGTCATAATTCAACACAGATCTGTGTTAGATCCTTTGGCATTTATTAGCAAAAATAACTTTGCAATTCCTTTTCAAAGTAGCAAATTCTATCACAGCTCCAGCAAGACAACTTCGATTTTTCATTCGGAGTAGCCTTATCATAATCTTGATATATATGATTACCCTTTTGTTACCGGAGAACCTTTCATGTTTCACCACATTAGAAATAAACTTAATCACAACTTCATTAATCTTTAAGCCTCTACAAAAAAAATCGATGTACCTATTCATTTGAAACATCCGCATCTTGTAACAAGAATTTTCATGCCAATTACTGGGAATCAGCAATCAGTATTTTGAAATCTCGCAGCATGTCTACACCAACAGTTATATGTGTATATATAACGTCTATCTTCTGGACTTAATTTGAATGTGAAGTTTCTGAAAACACTCCAAACTACGAATTGGTTCTCTGAAAATGGAAAAATGCTGATGAAGCAGCAAAAACTGTAAATGACTTTAAACGGTAAAAGCTGGATGATAATGAAGAAGTGTGCTAGTAAAGCGCAGAAAAATAGAAGTTTTAGAACTGGAAAATGGATTGAGCAAAGTATGAAGGAGACTGTGGATAAATCACAAAGACTGAACCTGACTTCAAAGGATCCAAATGATTCAGTACCTTCCGAAGTCATTAACGAATACCTTGCTCCTGACTCTAAATCCCTGCGGACAATATTCTTCATCATCCTCTGATATTAGAAATTCTAAGATATCATCGTATCTTTCATTATAAATATCCTCCATATTTCTGAAGATATTTTCATAATTATTCTTATCTGAAATCATTTACCTTTTCGCACTATCTGTATTACATCATAAAAGAAACTATTTTAGTTTCTAAATTCTGAAACATTCGAGTTTAAAATAGGAATATTTTTGAAGTAGTGTTGGGAGCTGAAGCATGAGTTAGTATAATATAATGACACTTGATCAACGTGATTATATTATAGTAAGTCATGCTGAGTTTCTAAATGGAATGTGATGATTCACAGATCATAATATCATCATGTGCCATGTTATACGACTCTTGTATTCTACTTAATCTCTAAAATATCAAGAAAATATTTCTTGATGATTCGGCTTTTTCTGAGGTATTCTGGTAATTTGACAAGTCAAGATCGTGCCATTACAATTTCCTTCCTAGAACATTAACAATGTTCATTCTGAAATTCATATCTGTGAATTCTGGACCATTACAAGCGGTGCTTACTCGCAAGAAGAAGAAACGAAAGGACAAAACTCCGAAATAGAAATTGGGGTATAAATTGCAGCAAATAAAAGAGAGCATTAACTGTGAATGACAATGATTATAGAAGACAGAAGCAGAGACTTTGAAATATAAGGGAAGATATAAATCCAATGACAAACCAGAAATTATAAACTATATATATCGATGCATATAGCAATATAAAGACACGGGAGAACTAGAAACACTATAAACCCAAAAGAATAGAAGAAGTAAATAAATTCTTCTTGCGGCAGATGAAAAAGAAGAATGACCGATATGAAAGTTAGAAGTATATCGAGAATCAGAACTAGATGGAGCATATTGATGAATACTTTAAAATATGAGTTGAGGGAGAAAGAATAGAAGGTGATGAAACATGACTAGGAACTTAGAAATCAACAGATTTAACTCACACAATGGCGGAATAAGTGAATCAAACCCTCTAGTGAATAGGTTAAGTTTTTTTTGGATAAATTTAGTCAAACCACAACTAAATCAAGTGTGATTAGATCAACACCTAGAGCTATTATTCACCACCTGGGTGATTTGGACTGAGAGAGAATCGGAGGAGCTCACCAGATCTGAGTGTGTGTAACAAATGAGAGGCTTAACCTAAAATGAAGAACATAAGACTTTATATATCCCTGCTGTTGACTCACCCGTACGATTCATCCATCACACGTACGAGTTGGCTTCATCAGCCGTACGGGTGATCACTCACTCGTGTCTTCTCATTTAGGTTGTAATTGTGATTTAGCTCAGCATCAACCGTGCGTATGAGCCTGTCAGCCGTACTAGTGAGGCTTCACTCGTACGTCTGACTAAGTCTAACATAGTCAAACATCCAAATCTCGTTTCTGCAGTTCCTGTAACAACATACAAACACGGATAGGATAATAATGAGTAATCATGGTAGCCTGTAAACTATTGCACCTGCAATGGACGTGGGTAGATCTCTAGGGACTTGCATAAAATGCATCAACAGAAGGTGTGAGTTGTAAGGAAATGAAGGAGGTGAAATTATAAGAAAATCTCCGACATAATAATTAAAATGGACGATCGCATTTAAAGCGGATCCTAATTCCCTTGGTTACCGGAGAATCAAATCTTATTATGAAGATTTTCTTCAAATCCCTTGAAATCTGGAAATCAATCATATCTACGTCAAATGATAAGATGAATCTACACTTACTCATTTCACTCTTCTATGTTAGCTTCATTCGTACTCTTCATATAAAAGGATTGTTTATCCAAATTATTCGCTGATGATAAAACTATAATTTTCAGCCCGTATGCATCATGAAAACATACTTATTATCATTCACGACCTTTCCACTCAAATTTCGGGATGAAATTTCTTTAACGGGCAGGTACTGTGATAACCCGGAAATTTTTGACCAAATTTAAACTTTAATCTTTATATATTCCCGACACGATAAGCAAAGTTGTAAGTTGAATCTCAAAGATTTTTTTTAAACTGTGTTAATACATTCATTTAAACTCGACCAAACTCCGACGATTTACGAACTAGTAAATGAACGGTTATGATTATATATGTATATGTGTATATATATATAACTTGAAAACATTAACAAAGTATTAAATGTATAATATTTTACATGGACGTAATTGTTTCAATATGTTTATCGATGAAATTAAAAGATAAGATTTAATGATTGAATTATGATTACAAGTCTCTGATGAGAGGTCCACTTTGATTTAAGAAATCTTTCCCTTTTTAACAATATCCGGAAAATGATAGAGTAATTTACGAGTAAGAACAAATGTGTCTATTATCAAGAATTAGGCAAAAGTTAGTGGAAGACTAAATTACATAGTAATCATTTGGTTTAGTTTCAAATGTACGAAAATGCTTTACGATATAATAGAACTCGAATATTTAAGTTGTCTTTGATTGAATAATGTAAGATGAAATATTGGTTGTTAAATATGTAGATAACTTACAACGTGTATTTAAAACGTGGTTACGAATATTGAAGATACATATATAGTTTCAAATTAAGTAACACTTGATTCAATTGATATTTAGATATGTCATTTAGGACGTTTGATAAATGTTGGCGCATAAATGGATTACGCCAAATTAAGTTTTAAAATATAAACGATATGTGTTATATTATTTTCTAAACGAAATTTAGAACGAACTTTGAAATATATTGACGTTTTGAAAAATTAAATATTATATCATTACATAATATTTTTTTTCATTACTTGTGATATGTACGAGAATATATTTTAAAATGTATATATATATATAGTCATAAAACGTTCTGATTTAAAATAATATATTTTGATAAACAACGAGTCCCTGATTTATAGGAGCAAATGACCACAACCCTCAATTTTACAAAGTTACATTTTCATAAGGTAATTTATTGATGAATAAGTCAAATTGTTATTAAAGGTACACGTCGCGTAACGTAAAAGGCTAGTTTTCTAATCATACGAAAGTGCGCTCGAAAAACCGAAAGTGGTGCATGAGTCGAGTGACATCGTACGAGTCATTTTTGTAAAAATTATATTTTTATCATTAACGTAAATATAATATAATATTTAATTAATTCTAAAGATTAAATATAATATATATTAAATAATAATATAAATTTACGTATGTAATATAAGTAACACAAGTGTCGGCACGAGTAAAATAACCGATGTAAGCTGTAAGGCAATATGAGATGGCAAACTTCTATAAATGCACGAGTCCTGGTTTCATTCTCATTCACTTCTTCATATTACTATGTATCATTTAGATTAATTATATTACTATTATTATTATTATTATTATTATTATTATTATTATTAAGATTAATATTATTATTATTATTATTATTAAGATTAATATTATTATTATTATTATTATTATTATTATTATTATTATTATTATTATTATTATTAGTGTTATTATTAGTATTTATACATAAAATCATGGTTGCAAAAGACGTGAGACGGGGTCTAGACGGTCGGGTCCTAAAAAGGTCGAGACGTTCAAGACGGGGTCGAGACGGGGGTCGAGACGGACGTTGACCAAAGTTGACTTTTAAATATATAAGTATAAAAATGCATATATGTACACATATTTTAAAGCTAAAAACTTCAATTGATTAATTTGTACTCATAATTGTTATCATCGTCAATTTAATACAAAAAATTCAAACTAAAATACGATATATTTCACCGATTTTACTGATTTTCTGGCTTTTCTAAATTTTGACCGACTTTGACCCGATTTTTTTCAACTTTGACCCGAATTTTGACCGTTGACTGTCATATTAGACGGTTTTCTTCGAGACGGGACGGACTAGTCACCAAACCGTCGAGACGGGCGTCGCAACGGCTCGAGACGGGGTGTTTTGCAACAGAGCATAAAATACTACGAAGGAGTCATGAGCGGGCTATTTTAAAAATGGATTTTTATGAGTAGGATAGGGCTAAGAAAATTATGGGTTGTAGCTATGGAGGTGATGGGTATGGTTCATGGGTTTGCTCATGAGGTCAATCTAGTATTTATCATCCCCGTTGCGTTTACGTACCTTTCCTGCAATATTGAATCTCAATATTGATACGTGAGTACTCGTAAATTAATTTTTACATAATAATAGTGTATCCTTGACTAGTGCTCGAGAAAATAAGTTTATGCATGCTTGTACTTTTGATATTGCCCTGAGATAGGTTATGTTGAACCTCAAATTTGTTACCTATGCGGTTAAGATAAGGTATAAGATATGCATGTCGTTGGAAAGCTAGCGAAAAATTAAGAACTTTTCATTTAGACATCGAATGGTTTTGATGAACGGATTAGAAGTTATAACCAATTGAATTTTTGAATTATTATTAAAAATGATTATTATTATCGTCATTACTATCGTCGTTATAACTTTTATCTAATTATTATTATTATTATTATTATTATTATTATTATTATCATTACCAATAAAAAGTGTTAACATTAAAAATTGTTATTTTTATTACTATTATTATCGTATTTATCATTAAAATTATAATTAGTATTGTTATTATTATTATTATCATTAAAATAGTTATAATTAGTATTTTCATTAATATATTCATAATATTTATTATCATTAGTATTATTATGATTAAAACTTATATTAGTAACACTTAATTATTATGATTACTATTATTATCATTAATATGAAAACGATATAAAAGACGATTAAAAGCTATTAAATGAATCAATTAAGAAATAATGAGTATGAGTATCATGATGAAATTTAAATATTGTAAGATAATGATTTAGATAAAATTTTCGTTCTTATTATTTTTCATCATTACTATTATTATTAAAAGTATCGTTATATTAAAACTATCATTTTAAAAAAATTACCATTTTAATAGAAATGCCATTGTTACTTTAAAATATCATTATTATTATCATTATAAATAGAATTATTATTTTAAAAGATAATCTTAAAAAGTATCATAAATATTAATGTTATCATAATTAGAATTATCATTTTATTTTAGTAATTATAAATATTGATATTTTAATTAATAGAATAATAATAATTATTATTACAAAATAATGCAACTTTTACTTAATATTATTATAGATATTATTTTATCAACTACATATGAGATACAAACATATTTTTACTACGTGCAATAAAATATCTTTAATAATACTATCATATTATCTTTATGATATTAAATGAACTTTATAAATTTTATTACTTAAGATATATAAAAGTATATTTTTTATAAAGTTTTATTTATTAATAAATGAATTATATTATTTACTCTAATAAATCTTTTAAAAGATATTTAAAAATAAAACGACGATATTTAAACTATATAATAATCATGTATAAATTTTGGAAATCATTTTTGAGTCAAATTGACTTTTGTTGACTTTTGCATATTAGTCTCGAGCATTAGGATTGTAGTACACTATGACTTGACCTAATTTGTTAGACAAATATTGACCAACATACAAATATATATATTTAATTTAGGTTCGTGAATCCGAGGCCAACCTTGCACTTGTTCAATGAAGTTATATGTATTTTTACTACGAAATACAGTATGGTGAGTTTCATTTGCCTTTTTACCCTTTATATTTTTGGGCTGAGAATACATGCGCAATTTTTATAAATGTTTTACGAAATAGACACAAGTAATCGAAACTACATTATATGGTTGAATGATCGAAGCCGAATATGCCCCTTTTTGCTTGGTAGCCTAAGAATTAGTAAACTGATCTACTAATTGACGCGAATCCTAAAAATAGATCTATTGGGCCTAACGAACCCCATCCAAAGTACCAGATGCTTTAGTACTTCGATGTTGTTTTTATCATGTCCGAAGGATTTCCTGGAATGATAGGGGATATTCTTATATGAATCTTGTTAATGTCGGTTACCAGGTGTTCACCATATGAATGATTTTTGTCTCTATGCATGGGACGTATATTTATGAGAACTGGAAATGAAATTCTTGTGGTCTATTAAAATGATAAAAATGAATGATTATGTTAAACTAATGAACTCACCAACCTTTTGGTTGACACTTTAAAGCATGTTTATTCTCAGGTATTAAAGAAATCTTCCGCTGTGCATTTGCTCATTTTAAAGATATTACTTGGAGTCTTTCATGGCATATTTCGAAGAACGTTGCATTCGAGTCATTGAGTTCATCAAAGATTATTATTAAGTAAATATATAGTTGGATAGTGGATATTATGAAATGGTATGCATGCCTGTCAATTTTTGACGTAAAGAAAGTTTGTCTTTTAAAAACGAATCCAATGTTTGTAAAATGTATCATATATAGGTCAAATACCTCGCGATGAAATCAACTATTGTGAATCGTTTATAATGTATATGAATGGTTCCTTTCACTATTGACTACTCTTAATATTCTGTATGATTAACTCGATTCAGTTGGCTATTTTGAAGGAAATGGGACCGGCGACTCGTCAGAATTTGAACATGAGCGAGGAAGACTTCCGTGTTTTCCTTGCAGCAAACATAGCCGCAGTACAGGCTGCGATGCAAAATATCAATAACTCTGGATCTAGCAGTGGAACTAATTCCACAAGAAATCGTGTCGGATGCTCCTACAAAGAATTCACTGCCTGCAAACCTTTAGAATTTGATGGAACCGAAGGACCAATTGGATTGAAATGGTGGACCGAGAAAGTCAAATCGGTGTTTGCCATAAGTAAGTGTACTGAAGAGGACATAGTTAAGTACGCTACGCATACCTTCACAGGTACTGCGTTAATGTGGTGGAACACCTATCTTGAACAGGTAGGACAAAATGCTGCTTACGCACTACCGTGGTCGGCATTCAAGCAATTAATGAACGAGCAGTACCGTCCTAGAAACGAAGTCAATAAGCTCAAGGCAGAACTTAGAGAGTTACGAACACAAGGGTTCGACATTACCACATATGAACGACGATTCACAAAGTTGTGCCTATTGTGTTCGGGAGCGTTCGAAGATGAAGAAGAGAAGATCGACGCATTTGTAAAAGGGTTACCAGTAAGGATTCAAGAAGATGTGAGTTCACACGAGCCCGCTTCTATACAGAAGGCAAGTCGAATGGCTCATAAACTCATAAATCAGATTGAGGGAAGAATTAAAGAGCAGGCGGCCGAAGAAGCCAACACGAAATAACTCAAGAGGAAGTGGGAGGAAAATGGTGACAAGAGTCACCAGAACAACAACAACAACAATTACAACCACAATCGCAACAACTATCCCAACAACCGCAACAACAATCGCAGCAATAACCGTAATCCTAATAATAACTACAACAAACATCCCAACAACAACAACAACAACAACTACAACAACCGTTCCAACAACAATAACAATCTCAACAACAACCTCAATAACAACAACGGCAACAAAAATCAAAAATGCCAAAGGTGTGAAGAGTACCACCAGAATGGGTTCTGCATGACATTTTGCACCAAGTGTAAAAGAACTGGCCATGGTGCGAAAAAGTGTGAGGTCTACGGACCAAAGTTTAACAGAACTAAAGGAACAAATAGTGGCGAAACAAGTAATGTCTCCTTTGTTTGTTATGGATGTGGAAAAACGGGCCACATTAGAAGTAATTGCCCAAATCAGGGGAATACTAATGGGCAGTGCCGCGGAAGAGTTTTCAATATTAATAAGGAAGAAGCGCAGGAAGACCCGGAGCTTGTTACGGGTAAGTTTCTTATTGATAATAAATCTGCTTATGTTTTATTTGATTCGGGTGCGGATAGAAGCTATATGAGTAGAGATTTTTGTGCTAAGTTAAGTTGCCTATTGACGCCTTTGGATAGTAAATTTTTACTCGAATTAGCAAACGTTAAATTAATTTCAGCAGATAATATATATCGGGATAGAGAAATTAAACTGGGGATGAAACGTTTAAAATTGATTTAATACCAGTCGAGTTAGGGAGTTTTGATGTAATAATTGGCATGGACTGGTTGAAAAAGGTGAGAGCAGAGGTCGTTTGTTACAAAAATGTGATTCGCATTATGCATGAAAAGGGAAAACCTTTAATGGTGTACGGAGAAAATAACAACGCGAAATTAAATCTTATTAGTAGTTTGAAGGCGCAAAAACTAATAAGAAAAGGTTGTTACGTCATTCTAGGACACATCGAGGAAGTTAAACCTGAAGAAAAGAACATCAGTGATGTTCCCGTCGCAAAAGAATTTCCCGATGTATTTCCGAAAGAATTACCGGAATTACCCCACATCGATCTGTTGAATTTCAAATAGACCTTGTACCAGGAGCAGCACCAATAGCTCATGCTCCATACAGACTCGCACCCAGCAAAATGAAAGAATTACAAAGTCAATTACAGGATCTTTTAGAGCGTGGTTTCATTCGGCCAAGTACATCACCATGGGGAGCTCCTGTTCTGTTTGTCAAGAAGAAAGATGGTACATTCAGGTTGTGTATCGACTACCGAGAGTTGAACAAACTTACCATCAAGAACCGCTACTCACTACCGAGAATCGACGACTTATTTGATCAATTACAAGGCACGTCGGTTTATTCGAAGATTGATTTGCGTTCTGGGTATCATCAAATGCGGGTGAAGGAGGATGATATTCCAAAGACTGCTTTTAGGACGCGTTACGGTCATTACGAATTTATGATTATGCCGTTTGGGTTGACTAACGCACCAGCTGTGTTCATGGACCTCATGAACCGAGTGTGTGGACCATACCTTGACAAGTTTGTCATTGTTTTCATCGATGACATACTTATTTACTCAAAGAATGACCAAGAGCACGAAGAATATTTGAGAAAAGTGCTAGAGTTGCTGAGAAAAGAAAAACTGTACGCTAAGTTTTCAAAGTGTGCATTTTAGTTGGAAGAAGTTTAATTCCTCGGTCATACAGTGAACAAAGAAGGTATTCAGGTGGATCCAGCAAAGATTGAAATCGTTGAAAAGTGGGAAACCCATTTTTTATGAGGAGTACTCTTGAATTATACAGTAGGTTCTCAGTGCCCTAAGATCCCAATCCCAGATCGAATTTTTAGGGCTAGCTGGTTATTACAGGAGATTCATCCATGATTTTTCTAAAATAGCAAAACCCTTGACTGCATTAACGCATAAAGGGAAGAAATTTGAATGTAAGGATGAATAAGAGAAAGCATTTCAATTGTTGAAGAAAAATTTAACTACGGCACCTATATTGTCATTACCTGAAGGGAATGATGATTTTGTGATATATTGTGACGCCTCAAAGCAAGGTCTCGGTTGTGTATTAATGCAACGAACGAAGGTAATTGCTTATGCGTCTAGACAATTGAAGATTCATGAGCAGAATTATACGACGCATGATTTGGAATTAGGTGCTGTTGTTTTTGCATTAAAGACTTGGAGGCACTACTTATATGGGGTCAAAAGTATTATATATACCGACCACAAAAGTCTTCAACACATATTTAATCAGAAACAACTGAACATGAGGCAGCACAGATGGATTGAATTGTTGAATGATTACGACTTTGAGATTCGTTACCACCCGGGGAAGGCAAATGTGGTAGCTGACACTTTGAGCAGAAAGGACAGGGAACCTATTCGAGTAAAAGCTATGAATATAATGATTCACACTAACCTTACTACTCAAATAAAGGAGGCGCAACAAGAAGTTTTAAAAGAGGGAAACTTAAGGGATGAAATACCCAAAGGATCGGAGAAGCATCTTAATATTCGGGAAGACGGAACCCGGTATAGGGCTGAAAGAATTTGGGTACCAAAATTTGGAGATATGAGAGAAATGGTACTTAGAGAAGCTCATAAAACCAGATACTCAATACATCCTGGAACGGGAAAGATGTACAAGGATCTTAAGAAACATTTTTGGTGGCCAGGTATGAAAGCCGATGTTGCTAAATACGTAGGGGAATGTTTGACGTGTTCTAAGGTCAAAGCTGAGCATCAGAAACCATCAGGTCTACTTCAACAACCCAAAATCCCGGAATGGAAATGGAAAAACATTACCATGGATTTCATCACTAAATTGCCAAGGACTGCAAGTGGTTTTGATACTATTTGGGTAATAGTTGACTGTCTCACCAAATCAGCACACTTCCTGCCAATAAGAGAAGATGACAAGATGGAGAAGTTAACACGACTGTATTTGAAGGAAGTCATCTCCAGACATGGAATACAAATCTCTATTATCTCTGATAGGGATGGCAGATTTATTTCAAGATTCTGGCAGACATTACAGCAAGCATTAGGAACTCGTCTAGACATGAGTACTGCCTATAATCCACAAACTGATGGGCAGAGCAAAAGGACGATACAAACACTTGAAGACATGCTACGAGCATGTGTTATTGATTTCGGAAACAGTTGGGATCGACATCTACCGTTAGCAGAATTTTCCTACAACAACAGCTACCATTCAAACATTGAGATGGCGCCATTTGAAGCACTTTATGGTAGAAAGTGCAGGTCTCTAATTTGATGGAGTGAAGTGGGGGATAGACAGATTACGGGTCCGAAGATAATACAAGAAACTACCGAGAAGATCATCTAAATTCAATAACGGTTGAAAACCGCCCAAAGTCGACAAAAGAGCTACGCTGACATTAAAAAGAAAAGATATAGAATTTGAAATTGGAGAAATGGTCATGCTTAAAGTTGCACCTTGGAAAGGCGTTGTTCGATTTGGTAAACGAGGGAAATTAAATCCAAGGTATATTGGACCATTCAAGGTTATTGATCGTGTCGGACCAGTAGCTTACCGACTTGAGTTACCTCAATAACTGGCGGCTGTACATAACACTTTCCACTTCTCGAATTTGAAGAAATGTTTTGCTAAAGAAGATCTCACTATTCCATTAGACGAAATCCAAATCAACGAAAAACTTCAATTCATCGAAGAACCCATCGAAATAATGGATCGTGAGGTTAAAAGACTTGAGCAAAACAAGATACCAATTGTTAAGATTCGATGGAATGCTCGTAGAGGACCCGAGTTCACCTGGGAATGAGAAGATCAGATGAAAAAGAAATACCCGCACTTATTTCCAGAAGATACGTCAACACCTCCAACTGCTTAAAATTTCGGGACGAAATTTATTTAACGGGTAGGTACTGTAGTGACCCGAACTTTTCCATGTTTATATATATTAAATGAAATTGATATTTATATGATTAAGTGTTTCCAACATGTTAAGCAATCGAACTTTTTAAGACGTGATTAATTGAAATAGGTTTCATATAGACAATTGACCACCCAAGTTGACTGGTGATTCACGAACGTTAAAACTTGTAAAAACTATATGATGTCATATATATGGATATATATATAGTTAACATGATATTATGATAAGTAAAAATATCATTAAGTATATTAACAATGAACTACATATGTAAAAAAACAAGACTACTAACTTAATGATTTCGAAACGAGACATATATGTAACGATTATTGTTGTAACAACATTTAACTGTATATATATCATACTAAGATATATTAATATATCATAATATCATGATAATTTAATAATTTAACATCTCTTTAGATATAATAAACAATGGGTTAACAACATTTAACAAGATCGTTAACCTAAAGGTTTCAAAACAACATTTACATGTAACGACTAACGATGACTTAACGACTCAGTTAAAATGTATATACATGTAGTGTTTTAATATGTATTCATAAACTTTTTAAAGACTTCAAGACACTTATCAAAATACTTCTACTTAACAAAAATGCTTACAATTACATCCTCGTTCAGTTTCATCAACAATTCTACTCGTATGCACCCGTATTCGTACTCGTACAATACACAGCTTTTCGATGTATGTACTATTGGTATATACACTCCAATGATCAGATATTAGCAGCCCATGTGAGTCACCTAACACATGTGGGAACCATCATTTGGCAACTAGCATGAAATATCTCATAAAATTACAAAAATATTAGTAATCATTCATGACTTATTTACATGTAAACAAAATTACACATCCTTTATATCTAATCCATATACCAACGACCAAAAACACCTACAAACACTTTCATTATTCAATTTTATTCATCTAATTGATCTATCTCAAGTTCTATCTTCAAGTTCTAAGTGTTCTTCATAAATTCTATAAGTTCTAGTTTCATAAAATCAAGAATACTTCCAAGTTTGCTAGCTTACTTCCAATCTTGTAAAGTGCTCATCCAACCTCAAGAAATCTTTCTTATTTATAGTAATATATCTTTCTAATATAAGGTAATACTCATATTCAAACTTTGATTCAATTTCTATAACTATAACAATCTTATTTCGAGTGGAAATCTTACTTGAACTTGGTTTCGTGTCATGATTCTGCTTCAAGAACTTTCAAGCCATCCAAGGATCCTTCGAAGCTAGATCTATTTTTCTCATTTCCAGTAGGTTTTTCCATAAAACCTGAGGTAGTAATGATGTTCATAACATTATTCGATTCATATATATAAAACTACCTTATTCGAAGGTTTAAATTTGAAATCACTAGAACATAGTTTAGTTAATTCTAAACTTGTTCGCAAATAAAAGTTAATCCTTCTAACATGACTTTTAAAATCAACTAAACACATGTTCTATATCTATATGATATGCTAACTTAATCACTTAAAACCTGGAAACACGAAAAACACCGTAAAACCGGACATACGCCGTCGTAGTAACACCGCGGGCTGTTTTGAGTTTGATAATTAAAAGCTATGATAAACTTTGATTTAAAAGTTTTTCTTCTGGGAAAATGATTTTTCTTATGGACATGAAACTATATCCAAAAATCACGGTTAAACTCAAAGTGGAAGTATATTTTTTTCAAAATGGTCATCAAGACGTCGTTCTTTCGACTGAAATGACTACCTCTTACAAAAACGACTTGTAACTTATATTTTGGACTATAAACCTATACTTTTTCTGTTTAGATTCATAAAATAGAGTTCAATATGAAACCACAGAAATTTGATTCACTAAAAACGAATTTAAAACGAAGAAGTTATGGGTAAAACAAGATTGGATATTTTTTGATTGTTGTAGCTACGGGAAATATAGTAACAATTCTATACAAATCATATCCTAGCTAACTTATATTGTATTATACATGTATTCTAATATATTATGTAATCTTGGGATACCATAGACACGTATGCAAATGTTTTGACATATCATATCGACCCATCTATATATATTATTTGAAACAACCATAGACACTCTATATGCAGCAATGTTGGAGTTAGGTATACAGGGTTGAGGTTGATTCCAAAAATATATATACTTTGAGTTGTGATCTAGCCTGAGACGTGTATACACTGGGTCGTGGATTGGGTCAAGATAATATATATCAATTTATTTTTTGTACATCTAACTATGGACAACTAGTTGTAGGTTACTAACGAGGACAGCTGACTTAATAAACTTAAAACATTAAAATGTATTAAAAATGTTGTAAATATATTTTGAACATACTTTGATATATATGTACATATTTGTTATAGGTTCGTGAATCGACCAGTGGCCAAGTCTTACTTCCCGACGAAGTAAAAAATCTGTGAAAGTGAGTTATAGTCCCACTTTTAAAATCTAATATTTTGGGATGAGAATACATGCAAATTTATAAATGTTTTACGAAATAGACACAAGTAAATGAAACTACTTTATATGGGTGAATGATCGAAGCCGAATATGCCCCTTTTTAGCTTGGTAGCCTAAGAATTTGGGAACAGACCCTCAAATTGACGTGAATCCTAAAGATAGATCTATCGGGCCCAACAAGCCCCATTCTGGAATTTGGAATGCTTTAGTACTTTGAAATTATCATGTCCGATGGGTGTCCCAGAATGATGGGGATATTCTATATGCATCTTGTTAATGTCGGTTACCAGGTGTTCACCGTATGAATGATTTTTATCTCTATGTATGGGATGTATTGAAATATGAAATCTTGTGGTCTATTATTTCGATTGATAAATATATAGGTTAAACCTATAACTCACCAACATTTTTGTTGACGTTTAAAGCATGTTTATTCTCAGGTGATTATTAAGAGCTTCCGCTGTTGCATACTAAAATAAGGACAAGATTTGGAGTTCATGCTTGTATGATATTATGTAAAAACTGCATTCAAGAAACTTATTTTTGATGTAATATATTCTTATTGTAAACCATTATGTAATGGTCGTGTGTAAACGGTATATTTTAGATTATCATTATTTGATAATCTACGTAATGCTTTTTAAACCTTTATCGATAAAATAAAGGTTATGGTTGTTTTAAAAATGAATGCAGTCTTTGAAAAACGTCTCATATAGAGTTCAAAACCTCGCGACGAAATCAATTAATATGGAACGTTTATAATCAATATGAATGGGACATTTCATCCTTTGGGTATCCTACAGTGGCCTCTCGGTCCATAGGGGTTAACAAAGTTGGGATCAACAAAAGGTGATTGGGAATGAGCAGGTGAATCGGGTAAGTTGGGTTCAGATTCGGATTCGGGTTCCAGGTCCTCCTCGGGATCCTCCTCTGGTTCTTCCTCTTCTGTTTCCTCTTTCGGTTCTTCTTCCGGTTCGGATTCCATCTCAGATTCAGACTCGGTTTCATCCATAAACTCAAGTATAGTGTTCCCTTGCGCTTGCACGGTTTCCTCGGATTCTGTGTCGGAGTCGGTAAGAATGATAGGGTTGAAGAAGTCATCTAGCACTCAAGAAAAATACAAAGTTAGCACACTTCGAAATCATATCATTCAAGTAAGGTAACAAGTAGTGTAACTATGGTTCATGTAACTTAGTAAGTCTAGGGCAACAGTCCAGACTCAAAAGATGTCCTAAAGTACGACACTCTAATGCAGCCTAGTCCTAGGTAACCGTTATGCTCTGATACCACATGTAATACCCCGTCAGAATCTACTAATGGTGTATTAACTCCGGTCCCACAGTTTAACGGTCATGCCCTCTATATGTGACGTTTCCGAAAAAGTATTCGAATTACATATCAAAACAAAGTCATTTATTAAAAGAAAAATATCTGAAAAGCAGTTGACATAAACGACTAACTTAAGTAAACCGAAACATTATGTAAAACGACAGTTTTCAATGCAAATATATGTCCTTTAAATACGTCATGATGAAAACATGCTTGACAACATCCAGTACTAGCAGCTAGCAAACAATCATGACAACTCTGCAAAGCGGAAGCTATACCTCTATGGACCTGAGATAAAAACATGCAAAACGTCAACGAAAAACGTTGAGTGAATCTACAGGTTTAGTAAAGCATTTCGTAAGTTTAGGCCACAAGATTTTCTGAAAAACATCATAAAAATTATACATTAGCGTGAGCACTTGATTATAAAACTTTAACCCGCGGATAGCTAAAGCGCTACACGTCTTCCCTTTACCCTTTCTAAGCATACACCGATCAAGTGTACAAGTAACAACAGAATAAGCACCCCGTAGGTTGAGGCAAGGTTTGTCAAACCTAACGGTACCGTCCCTATAAGTCGAGCTTACTAAAAGTAATTAATATAATCAAGCTAAGGGATTTTTTATCTGAACTCATATGTATATCGTTTAAGTTACTTGTGCCTAATATGTAAAACATTTGTAAAAAGCATGTTATCTTATCCCTGTAAAAAGTAGTAGGGACTGTAGACTCACCTTAGCAAAAGTACTGAAATATCTTAGTAAAATCGTACAGTAGTATAACAATCACGACCGAACAACGCAACCTAGCCAAGTAGGTCATCTTAAGTACATATATAGGTCACACTATGTCAACCCGCAGTGTACGTGATAGTGCTCCAAATGAACATATATTTAGTAGCAATATCCTTCCGATATGTAAAGTTTTCAGTTGCAATTGTTCTATTTTCAAGTAATATTCGTTTAAATAAATAAGTGCGAAGACAAAAGGCGAAAACGAAGATTTGAAGACACAAACGTCCAAAAAGCTCAAATGTACAAGATACAATTCAAAAGGTTCAATTTATTGATGAGAAACGTCTAAAAATTACAAGAGTACAAGTTACAAAACATAAAGTACACGATATAAAATAATACGCAAGGACGTTCGAAAATCCGGAACCGGGACATGAGTCTACTCTCAACGCGCGACGCAACGGTACAAAAATTACAAGTCAACTATGCACATAAATAAAATATAATATTTAAATAATTCTTAAAATTATTTATATATTATATTATTATTTAATAACGTCGACAAGCAAAGATCCAAAATCATGTGAGCTGGAAATTCAAACTCCGCGACTCGCGGAGTTTGAAGGGTAAAAGTGCCACAACTCGCGGAGTTTGAAATTTCAGAAATGTCCTATAAATATCAACGTTTTCTGCCGAGTTTTAAATACACCAAAATAATAATAATAATACTCCCTATGTAATAAATAAATATATATATATAATATATATATATAGTATAGGTTAGTTTTATATTAGATTAGTTCGGGTTATGTAAAGGTTAATTTACGGGTTTTTGAAGTCGAAATTCTGTCCGTATAACACTACGCGATAAATACTCACCTTTTTAAATTAATGTCTCGTACTTAAGTTATTATTATGCTTATTTGAGCCAAAGTAATCATGATGTTGGACTAAATATTAAAGACGGGGTAATTGGGCTTTGTACCATAATTGGGGTTTGGACAAAAGAACGACACTTGTGGAAATTAGACTATGGGCTATTAATGGGCTTTATATTTGTTTAACTAAATGATAGTTTGTTAATTTTAATATAAAGATTTACAATTGGACGTCCCTATAAATAACCATATACACTCGATCGGACACGATGGGAGGGGAATTTATATGTACGAATAATAGTTCATTTAACCGGACACGGGAATGGATTAATAGTCACTAGAATTATTAAAACAGGGGTGAAATTATGTACAAGGACACTTGGCATAATTGATAACAAAGTATTAAAACCTTGGGTTACACGCAGTCGATAACCTGGTGTAATTATTAAACAAAGTATTAAAACCTTGTTACAGTTTAAGTCCCCAATTAGTTGGAATATTTGACTTCGGGTATAAGGATAATTTGACGAGGATACTTGCACTTTATATTTATGACTGATGGACTGTTATGGACAAAAACCAGACGGACATATTAAATAATCCAGGACAAAGGACAATTAACCCATGGGCATAAAACTAAAATCAACACATCAAACATCATGATTACAGAAGTTTAAATAAGCATAATTATTTTATTTTATATTTCATCGCACCTTTAATTATTCGTCATTTATATTTTTTTGTTATTTATTTTATTTTGTTAATTAAATTTACTTTACGCTTCGCTTAAAATATAAAATCGACAAACCGGTCATTAAACGGTAAACCCCCCTTTTATATATTATTATATATAATTATATATTTTTTGTACAAATGTAATTGTTTAAAAATATAGTGTAAAATAAGTCGTCTCCCTGTGGAACGAACCGGACTTACTAAAAACTATACTACTCTACGATTAGGTACACTGCCTATAGTGTTGTAGCAAGGTTTAGGTATATCCATTTTGTAAATAAATAATTAAAACTTGTGTAATATTTCGTCGTATTTTGTATTTAAATTAATACTATTTCATATACACCTCGTATAACATCAAGTATTTTTGGCGCCGCTGCCGGGGAATCAGCGAAACGCTATATTTTTAATTTATTTTTGTATAAATATATTTATATATATTTTTAGAAAAACAATATAAAAAACGTTTTGCAAACTCCGCGACTCGCGGAGAATTGCTAGTACGTGGAACCGCGACTCGCAGAGCCGCCCTGAGCAGCCTGACTAGAAACCCTATTTCGCATTAATTACGGAATATTATTAATTATTATTATTTATAAACCTTATTTAATTTATTATTATTAATATTTAGTTTTAGTTTTTAAATTAATTTGTATTTTGTATTTTAATTAGTTTTATTATGAATAAAAATTAATACTTTTATAAAATAATAAAGATAAAAATAATATTTTTATAAAAATTGTACTTTTTACAACTTTAAGTTTATTTTTATTTTTTTGTTTATTTTTATTTGTTTTTAGCATAATATTTGTATTTTTATTGTTCGTAGCTAGTTTTAAATTTAGTATTTTGCCGTAGCTTATTTTTATTTCTAGATTTTTAGGCTTTGCCATAAAATCCCTTAAGTACTTTTTCTTTAGATTAAGATTTAGGCGCTTTAGAATTTTACGACGCCGTTTTAAATTTTAGTGCCTTTTAAGTTATTGCCGTTTTGGATATAGAATTCCTTTAAGCTTTAATACCTTTAGGCGTAACTTTTTAGATTTAATTTTTAGACTTTTAAGTTTCGACGTTTTTCTTTCTTATTTTTATTTTTCGACATTTTTCGACGCGCACTCTTTTTCTTTCTTATTTCTCGACACGCTAGTTTTTAGGACTTAGAAATTTTCTCTATTTCTTCTCTAAAATTTCAAAACGAAAAATTATTTTAAGCGGTTAAATTGATAGACATCCAAATTTTCTGCTTCGTAGTAATAGTTGGATTTGTTAGTGGCTGAGTTGTGAGCTTCCGATTTAAAGGGTTCTGGCTCCCTGCTGTATCTATTGGCTATTCGAAACGTGGGCAAAAGCAGAAAAGTCTATTAATTTGATAACTTATATAATTTTTATATTTATAACTAATAGGATAATTAAAATTTGGAAATAAGCGCATTATGAAAAGTCTCAAAGATATTTTGGAAACTCTTTACGACATACGAAATCAATACTCTCAACCGAGTGTTGATGACAATTCGTTCGGTCAATCTTGGATCACGAATGACGAAACAATAACTGGTTGTGAAATTTGTGGAGATTATCACTCAACATGGGAATGTTATTATTACGTTCCTATGGAAAATTACGCACCCATGGAACCTGAATGGAATGATTATGAGGAATACAATTCTAATTGAGGTTATTCCCAAGAATATATCCAAAATCAACAACCAGTAGACGAGGAAAATTACGTGTCTGAAAATTTATTAGATTATATGAAAATCAAACTCGAAGAACTTCATGCTCAAAATGAACAAATGAGAGAGTTTGTAAATAGGCAAGTTGAAACTCTATCAGATTATACAGCTGTTGATCTGAGGAGTAGTGTGCAAGAAAATCTCAGATCATCGAATTTTGATGAATTCGAGAGCTCCGAAATCACCAACTATCCCGATGATACTTTTTATTCAGCTTTACCAATTTCACAACATATCGACACATTAGCCTCTACCGACGAAATCATCGACCAATCAATGAATGAAGAAGTAAGGGTGACAAATTGGTACTCTTGGAAAAACGATAACGTTGAAAATTTTACCCCCGAGACCAAAATAGTGGGACCGATAAGTACCGTTAATGAAGAAGAATCTACTTCGATCTCGAAATTCACTATTCCACAACTTTCCAACCCAATATTCTTAATAGACGAGTCATCTACCAAAAATGAACTACGAGCTGTAATAGATAATGAAACCTCGGATTTCACCCAATCGGGTAATAGAGGTGAAAACTTTGATCACGAGAATAAAAGGTAGGAAATATTAGGAATTGTCCACCCTATAGAAATAAGTATGTCGGTGTATTTCGATCCATTTGACCAAGAACCAGAAAAGAGACATATCCATTTACTAAAAGCTACACTTAAAAAAGAATTAAGTAGTGACGATCGGGTGGTTCTAAACTTTAAACCCATTTATATATTTTATACCACCCGAGATGTAAATAACTGGCTCACTATTCTAATTCGTAGAACTTATTCTACCGACTTCACATGTCGTCAGCTAAGTGTGGGGAAGTCTAACCCCACTTAACGTTAAATTAGGGGTTCGGGTTAGTGCATAACTCGTTAATAAAAATGCATGATAAGTTAGGGTAAAAGACGCATTTTCAAATATTAACAAACAGTTCAGAAAAGCAACCGTTTTTGAAGAAAAACATTTGTGATAAAACAAGAAGGAATGAACGATGAGGCGCGCCATCTATCATTCAACGAACTTTGAAATTACAAACTGGGTATTTTCAATCAATTTTCTACACTAATCACCCTCATGAATTTATAATTATAGTCTGATTTCATGCAAATGAGGGCATTGCATGATCTCAAGTGTGGGGAAGGGTTATAAATTATCTCGGGTCTATTCTTGGCTTATTTTCTAAATTTTGTGAAAATTTTAAAAAAATTTCAACTAAATGAATTCAAAATCATGTTTATACATATTTATGAACGATGAAAACTAGGTGTTAATACCGAAATTATCGTTACCTCGGAAAGGACATAAATTGAGAAACACCCTAAAACGATTGAATTCATTTAAAATGGAATAAAGGAGAATAAAAAGGCAAAGAAAGAAACTAAGTGTGGGGAGAATGTACCAAGTTATTCAATTAAAAACTATCTATCACATGTTTCTGTAAAGTTATTGCAGGTACTTTTGTTTTGGACGATTTTAATCAGTTTTACCCGATTTACTGTAATATATTTGAAAGAAAAGATGGATCTACACGATGAATCAATTCCATCATTAAAAGGTAGTAAAGTCTTCCGAAAAAGACACGCGCTTCCTGATTTAGGTCAGGAAGTTGTCGTCCAGACCAGCTGTAGGTTGACGAAAAATCTAGAAAAGTCATCACTAAAATCAGCAGGAAATCCACGGACCTCAGCATCAAACAGGGTCGCCAAGTGGTCAGATTTATCCTAACCATGAGAGGATATGTCTCGTAAAATGGGGAGGGCACCGTGCAAATTAGCTTGATAAGACTAATGAATCAGACCCCCAGAAAGGATAATCTCCTTAAAGATTAAAAATCAGCTTTTAAGCCTGATATTACTCAATCCTTGAGATTGACCTTAAAGATTGAGAATTACAAACTCATGGAATTCGATGATATCTAAACTCGAGCTTGAACGAGAAAATATTTTGATCAAAATTACAAACCGATTTGTTTTCTGAAAACCTATTTTCAATGCGTTCATTACCATTGAACGTAAAATCCTAGGAATTCACCTGGAATTCATTAGGTCACCTGAACCAAATCGGGTGTCAACCGTAAGAACGGTGGTTGCATAGCATGGTCGAAGACAGGACCTTGTGCCAGACCAAAAAATTATAAGGGTGAGCTTTACTATTGCTCCTACAAAGGATAGTAATTGCGTCCGACACGTTATAGACCATAATTAAAAGCATGTCAGGGGACATTGCCTTAACAGTTGCTTGTTCAACGCTTTCCTTTACAACCGGACGGTAGTTTACCGAAAGGTAATATACGGAGCAAGTATACTGGACGTGTTGCTTTCCTAATACAAGGTTAGCAAGTGGGTGACACAAAACCATAAGTTTTGAGCCAAAATTTTCAAATCTGAAACCCACAAAACCCACAAAAACATTTTGCAAACACCGGTGAAGGGTTATTTCGGAAAACTTATCTAGGGTAAAAGTTAGAATAAATTTTCAAAAGATCAAATGTTTTCATAAAAATCCAATTTTAAGGATCTAAATTTTCATAGTCATGTGGGACTGTAAACCACATTGTTACTACCATTGTTCATACCGCCATATCAAAATCACTGATATATAAAGTGTGAAGAATAAAAAAGTGATTCGTGTGATGTATTATATTATTTCAAGTTATGTATTGCTTGAGGACAAGCAACATTCAAGTGTGGGGATATTTGATAGTGCTCCAAATGAACATATATTTAGTAGCAATATCCTTCCGATATGTAAAGTTTTCAGTTGCAATTGTTCTATTTTCAAGTAATATTCGTTTAAATAAATAAGTGCGAAGACAAAAGGCGAAAACGAAGATTTGAAGACACAAACGTCCAAAAAGCTCAAATGTACAAGATACAATTCAAAAGGTTCAATTTATTGATGAGAAACGTCTAAAAATTACAAGAGTACAAGTTACAAAACGCAAAGTACACGATATAAAATAATACGCAAGGACGTTCGAAAATTCGGAACCGGGACATGAGTCTACTCTCAACGCGCGACGCAACGGTACAAAAATTACAAGTAAACTATGCACATAAATAAAATATAATATTTAAATAATTCTTAAAATTATTTATATATTATATTATTATTTAATAACGTCGATAAGTAAAGATCCAAAATCATGTGAGCTGGAAATTCAAACTCCGCGACTCGCGGAGTTTGAAGGGTAAAAGTGCCGCAACTCGCGGAGTTTGAAATTTCAGAAATGTCCTATAAATATCAACGTTTTCTGCCGAGTTTTAAATACACCAAAATAATAATAATACTCCCTATGTAATAAATATATATATATATATATATATATATATATATATATATATATATATATATATATATATATATATATATATATATATATATATATAGTATAGGTTATTTTATATTAGATTAGTTCGGGTTATGTAAAGGTTAATTTACGGGTTTTTGAAGTCGAAATTATGCTTATTTGAGCCAAAGTAATCATGATGTTGGACTAAATATTAAAGACGGGGTAATTGGGCTTTGTACCATAATTGGGGTTTGGACAAAAGAACGACACTTGTAGAAATTAGACTATGGGCTATTAATGGGCTTTATATTTGTTTACCTAAATGATAGTTTGTTAATTTTAATATAAAGATTTACAATTGGACGTCCCTATAAATAACCATATACACTCGATCGGACACGATGGGCGGGGAATTTATATGTACGAATAATAGTTCATTTAACCGGACACGGGAATGGATTAATAGTCACTAGAATTATTAAAACAGGGGTGAAATTATGTACAAGGACACTTGGCATAATTGATAACAAAGTATTAAAACCTTGGGTTACACGCAGTCGATAACCTGGTGTAATTATTAAACAAAGTATTAAAACCTTGTTACAGTTTAAGTCCCCAATTAGTTGGAATATTTGACTTCGGGTATAAGGATAATTTGACGAGGACACTCGCACTTTATATTTATGACTGATGGACTATTATGGACAAAAACTAGACGGACATATTAAATAATCCAGGACAAAGGACAATTAACCCATGGGCATAAAACTAAAATCAACACATCAAACATCATGATTACGGAAGTTTAAATAAGCATAATTATTTTATTTTATATTTCATCGCACCTTTAATTATTCGTCATTTATATTTTTTTGTTATTTATTTTATTTGTTAATTAAATTTACTTTACGCTTCGCTTAAAATATAAAATCGACAAACCGGTCATTAAACGGTAAACCCCCCTTTTATATATTATTATATATAATTATATATATTTTGTACAAATGTAATTGTTTAAAAATATAGTGTAAAATAAGTCGTCTCCCTGTGGAACGAACCGGACTTACTAAAAACTATACTACTCTACGATTAGGTACACTGTCTATAGTGTTGTAGCAAGGTTTAGGTATATCCATTTTGTAAATAAATAATTAAAACTTGTGTAATATTTCGTCGTATTTCGTATTTAAATTAATACTATTTCATATACACCTCGCATAACATCAGTACGCAAAGTCCTAGTGCTCAGACTGACTCAATAAGCATGTAAAAGTCAGCTAGTCTAAGCAATTCAACAAAAGTCAACCAAAGTCAATTCGGTCAAAGTGGTCAACTAAAGTCAAACATCTTAGTAGGTCATTCAATCATGGTCAACATGTCAAACCTAAGTCAAAAAACATGTTACAGTTCATAGCTTAGCAATTTGCACATTCGCAGTTTATCGCATGTCCTTAAAATACGCGCATCATAGAAAAACACATGTACAACTCTTAGCACATAATTCATAAAAACATGGAAACCTCCAGATCACAACTAGACTCAAAATCGATTCCAAAAAGTCTGGCCAAGGCCTCATACGATGTCTACAAGTCAGGTTTAAGAAAAGGTCTAGTTACGGTTTACCAAATTAGTTTCTGCACGCGCATCAGTTTTGAAACATTTCTCATAAAATATAGATAACAGATTTTGACGAACGGCCAATTGGAGCTTACTCCAAACATCTTAAAGTTTTAGTAGTAAAATAATCAAAGACATTCATTTAGCCAATTTGTAAAGATTAGCAAATCTTTACAGATCCTTCAATTTTAGACAACAAACAGACATATCATTTGTTCAAGCTTATAACTCATGAAAAATCACGTTT
Organism: Rutidosis leptorrhynchoides; assembly: GCF_046630445.1. Classification (NCBI taxonomy): domain Eukaryota; kingdom Viridiplantae; phylum Streptophyta; class Magnoliopsida; order Asterales; family Asteraceae; genus Rutidosis; species Rutidosis leptorrhynchoides. Next base: position 273,614,911 of record NC_092341.1, on the reverse strand, counting down.
CAGAAGTTAGCATACATATGAAAAAACACTAAGGAACATATAAAATAACATATTACAGAAGATCAAAGTCTCAATCAATTTCTAGTTCACTCTAGAAATTTTCTTTCACATTCGAAAACAGTTTCAGCTCTCTTTAAAACACGAATCTTCGTTTTGACGCACCAAAAGCATTACAAAAGCTTTTGACGCGAATCTTAAGTCCAACATGCATGATATTTACAAGGATTACAGTGGTACACTTCTCATTAGTCAAATCATAAAGCACACAACTCAGAAAATTCGGATTATATGTGAAACCCTAGCGAAACTTCGTTTATCCATAACTTGAAAATACGATAACGAAATCAAGCAAAATCAAAGTCCAAACTTATTAATTTTTCAACCTCTATCCATCTAGATAACATACAAGATCAGTTCATAAGTCAATTGTATCAGATCCATAAGATACAAATTCGTTTTTCATGCAAACAATCACAATCGAGCAATTAAACGACAAACTACAACTCTATACATCAACAATTGAGCACTAGACTTGATTATACTATGTAATTGACATAAGAACTGATTTAGAAAAATTAGGACTTTCAAATATACCTTAGAATCACAAATTGCTAGTACGTACGCGTAGAGAACGATGCAAGGAACAACGTTCGTGCTTAAGCTTTCTTCTAATTTTGATTTTTGATGGCTATGGTGGTATGGTTGGTGATCGACGACAAGGAGAGGGAGGGAGAGAAGCAATCGGCCAAAAAAGAAAAGAAATAAGGGTTTGTGGGTTAAGCTTCTATTTATAGTTCAAGGTTAGGGCCTAATTAACTAACAAGTGACCTTGCAGCCCAAGTTAAGTCCAATTATGGGGTGTCCATGGGGGTTCGGCTGAATGGCCTTGGAGTGGGGTCTCGGGCTCGGTTTTTGTTAAATACTCATGTGCGCGTGGTCCGTTTCAAGTGCCGTTAACCGTACCGGATTTCCGGAACGTTAACTAGTCGTTGAAACGAAATCACCGGATTTAATTCATTAAATAAATAATAAATTAAATAAGTTTTTCTTAAAGTCAATAATTATTAAAATAATTATTTTATCGTTTTTCTATGTTCCGTAAACTGAAAAGCTTTCTAGACGATTAACTTAAGCGTGAAGTTTTCTAGTTATTTCGCTATCCAAAATAAGTTCATAAATTAATATAACATATTAATTCAAGTAATCCAATATGATCAAATATCCATTTAAATCTATTAAACACATAAATTTCCAAGTAAACACCGTTAAATATTTAACGGATAAGTAGCGATAATAACGAAAAATGTTGGGTTGTTACATCACCAAACCGTCGCAACGGGCGTTGCAACGGCTCGAGACGGGATTCTAAATTATGCCTAGTATATATTGATAATAAAAAATGGTGGTGAACAATAAAAAGTTATGTTATAAAATATTAAAATGGCGGTGAACAGTAAAAGATTGTGTTAAAAGATTGTGTTGTAATAATATATTTATACTACTATCTTATTTTATGATAATACATTTCACTATTGCAATAGCTTAGGTAAGAATTTAATTTGATTCTTTTGTATATATATATGTAATAAAAAGCAGAAAACCGGTAGCCGACGCGAGAGTAAATTAACGTAAGAGGTGGTTTGTGTCACATGCATCTCATGTACATTTTCAAAAGTTACGACACCTAATCCTCACCGCATTGACCTTTTACAACCTACGTATGTTTGACTTATTGGCTAACTCAATCTTTGTACTTCACAGCTTTGTGGTAGAAATTTATTTATCTTATATATTAAAACATACTCCGAAAAGTGTCGTTATTGGATGTATGATCACATAAGCTAGTCTTTGGTTTGTTTTTTTTTTTTTAAATAAAAGTTGGACAACTTTTGTTGAAATTACTTTTCTTTTTATCTTTTTTGGGTTCGCAGAGGAAACCTCCATATTAATAATCATATTGAGTCTTCACTAACGAGTAAAACCTCTAGGTGACGAGCCCCCCAAACGACAAGACCCGTAATCGGGTGAATTGTGCACATTGGCGCCCGCTACCCCCTCCGGTCAAGACCCATTTTTAGTTCGATCATGAGCGTACTTTTCTTTATCTTTTTAAACGCATTTTATCAAATGTGTTTTCGATTCTGTCATGTGTACTTTTCTTATAATCTTTAAGTTTGTACATAACAACTTGTCCGCAACGATCTGTGGCTTACCCCTACCTCATATATGCTACCTCATCCATCCAACATAAGTGTCCCATTTTATTTTTGAAAGTTTTGTCAACTTTGATTTTAATTTTTATACATATATACACACCTTATCATAAAACATAAAATTATACCCCTAAGTTAATTAGGAAGTTGAACTTACATAAAGCATACGTAAAGGTATAATAGTAAGGTAGTGTGTTATCACGACCCTCCAAAATCCCTATTGACGCAGCACTTGAACCTTCAGTCCCTCAGCAAGGTTATGCCCTCTATATGATACATTTAACAAACATTCCATTCATTATTTCATAGTTTTCCAAAAATAATGAGTTACCATAAATAGTACATTTCCAAAAGTACACAGTTGCTAAAAATAGCAGGTTACTAATGATGGTAAGCTTCCCAAAAAGGAAAGTTTTCAAAAATATAAAGTTGACTTAGAAGTTTATCGTCCGAAAACCAACATAATATAGTTTTTAAAATGAATGCAATAGTCTTTGAAAGCTACATGAACGACTCTATGCAACACCTCAACAATTTGACCAGCAGAAGCACCTTAAGAACCTAAGAATAAACATGCTTAAAAGGTCAACATGGATGTTCATGAGTTATAGCTTTATTACAGATAATAAACTAAATAATAGATTTCATATTTAGAAACAATAGTAAAAACATTCTATCTGTTGAGCACCCAGAAACCAAACTTAACGAAAATAAATGAATACCCTTGAAAGTAACGTACATTGTATCAAGTATACATACTCGAAGTACTAAACACCCGTTTACGGCTAGCGCGACTAGTCCAGGTGTAGTTGTCAAACTCTATAGATCTACAATTAGGATTCGCGCCACTAGTTCAGAAACTAGCAGCTAAAAGTTACAAAGCTAGGAAATATTTTTGATGCAACTCAATATAGAATTTAGTAAGTACTCGTGTCTATATTGTAAAACAAAAAGAGCATGTATTCTCATCCCAAAATATTTAAAGATATTGAATAAAATTGGACTATAAACTTACAATGAGAGCGTGTGCGACGAATCAACGATTTAGGTTACGCGAGCAAACGAGAGTATCCCGAGAAATGGCACTTAAGGTATTAAGGATGATCAAGGCTAAATATCACTAACAACCAAGCTAAGTTGCGTTTAGGTCACCATTAAGTATGTTTATGAGTTTGGTTTATAAAGTCGATTTTATATGTTGATGAAAATGGAGCTCAAGTGTTTTAAAGAATATTGTTAGAAACATGTCATTTTGATGGGTCATAACTCAGTCCGTACATGTCCAAAATAGGAGAAATTGGTGTCAAAAGATAGCTCTTTTAATCACCTTTAAAATGGTTATAGTTTCATAATCTATTTCAAAGCCCAAGTCCTTCAAAAAACCATTATGAGCTGCTGTGAACAGCAACTAGCTATCTATTTGTACATTTCAGTTTAAGTTGGTTCATTAAGGTAGTTACACACCACTAAAAGTGTTAAATCTTATGTTAGAAGTTTCCCAAGACATAAGAGTATCTTGTATAAGTTTTGTGTACATATAAAATGTCATTAAGGTGTTCATTTAGTAGTAGTAAGTAGAGTGACATTTTATTGGACAAAAAGTCACTAGTCCTACTTTGAAAGGTCATAACTCACTCATGACACAACAAGGAGTTATGATCTTTGCATGAAAATCTTTCTTAAGTCATATACTAAGAGGTAGTAAGAATATAATTTAATGAAAGGTTCTTCAAAAATGTTTTAAGGCCATTTCTTTAAAAGTAAAATTTTGGACAGCAAAGGTGTTTTAGAACAAAGGTTGTGTTTTAACATGTTTTTCATGAATTCTTGTTATAAACTCTTAAAGTAAATTTTATTAATATGTTATATAAAGTTATTAAAGCTTTAGTGCAAATAAATATGTTGAACTTGTGTAGTTCATTTGTGTTTTTAAGATCACATACAAGCATCAAGAACAAGATTTCTTGCAAGAAAAGAAAGAAAGAGTGAGGTATACCTTGAAGAACACTTCAAGAATACTTTAATATGGCTTGAAGATGGATGATGAATATGAATGAACTAGAGAGAAATTGTAACGAGAGGTTGGAGAGTATTTGCTTGAGTGAATGAGTGAATGAAAGAAAGAGTCAAGTGTTGGACTAGATAAAGAGAATCAAGACAAAAGGAATAGGGTGGGGATGGGGTTTGGATGGTTTTAGGGGAGGGAAATGGAGATTATCACTTGAATTTTTGACCATCTATATATTTTGCTAGTTGTATACATGTACTAGTGTATAAATGTACTAGTATAGGTAATAATACATGCTTGTATAAGAGTATACGTATGAGTATAGTGAGTATGTGGTGTCACATGGGAGACGGCCATTTTGGAGTCATAAATGTTAATTATTTAGTTATTAAGTTGTAGCCCTTTGAAATACGAACGTCCGAATTTTTAAATTGTCCAAAACGGATTTCGTATGAGTAAGATACGCTTAAAATAGCGAGATATGGTTATAAAATATATCGTGTAAGTAACTATAAGGGGTGAATAGTTACTTAATACGATTTTTAAACTTTTTCGATGATCAACAAGATTAGAACAATCCTTGATCACTTTAATCAACTCCAACCAATGTGTGATGTGTTTATGTTGTTAATAATGCGGAATGTAAAGTAAAGAACACAAACACAAGGATTTATAGTGGTTCGGGTAGATGTTAACTAATCCACCTTAATCCACTCCCCGATTCACTAATCGGGAGATTTGCATCACTAAGAACCTTTCTCCAAATCCGGTGGAGATCCGATTTATAAGCCTTGTACTTCTCCTTAGACAACAAAGCTAATCCTTCTATCCCTTTGAAAGATTACCTCTAACTTAGATCAACTTGTCTTCACCTTGGACAAGTATTTATCCCCAATGAGATTAATCAACTTCCTAGTTCCCTTTAAGGAAGATGATAGCTAAGCTAGTATATGCTTCTAATTATAAAGTACAAAGACTCACCCTTTTCTAGTGATGACAATCCTAAGACAATTCCAAGGATTATTACAACACTATAAGATTATAGAATTTCTCTTGCTAATCACAAACATATGTATAAGTGTTATATTCTTGTAATTCTCTGATAATTTTGAGTTGTAGCATGCAAGAGGTCGAAGTCTTCAAAGTTCTCCAAGCCTTGCTATTTATATGGAGAGATAAAAAAAATAGTCGTTGCTGTGGCTTGGACCACGGTCGACCATGGGTCGACCGTACGCGGTCCAGTCCAAAACTCCTATCCGTTGTATAGCCGTTTGAATCAGTTTTGAACATTAATCTTTTAACTCTTTACTTCATTTAACACTTGCAAAACATACCCAACATCCTATACAAGTACTATATGCATTAAATGTCCAATTACCTTGGATGTATTACCTTGATATTGACTTGTCATGCTCAAAGTGGAAAGTCTAACATTCGTGGATACAAGTCATGATAATCATTTGAGGCAAACTCAGTTTTATCATAATCCTTTATTTGTAATTAACACATTTGCTAAATTCCTATTGGTTGGTCAACATGTCATTGATGACAACAACCCACTTTAATCACAAAGCATGCTAGTATTAAAATTTGAACTTGTTTCTAATTAATTAATTGTGTTAATGATGTCTTGACAAATTAAGCAAGTAATATCAATTAAGCATGTTGCAAGACATCAAGTTAAATCAAGTTTAAAATATTTATAAACTTAATTTTAGACTTAAGCAAACTTATGTGTGTTAATGATTCATTGTCTTTTAAGATCACTATATTATGACATATTAAACATCATCCAAGTAGCATATATTTAAGTAGTCCAAATACTAGTTGGTGGAATCCCAACTTGTAACACATAGCAAGACAAGGTTCATACATATACATATTAAACAACTACTTAGCATTTAGCACTTAGTACATAGTCAAATACTACACATGTATTAATTGCAAGTAGTCAAGTAATATTCATGTAATGACTAGCAAGAGATCATTAATTAATCTTGAATTAAACACATAGTGATTACATAGCATTGAACCAACGCTATGTAAGTTTTACTTGCAAAGTGGTATTTGCAAGATTAATGTATAAGTATACATTAATGTCCAACACATGTACAAGGAAGGAGCAACTCTTGGTTGGGACTTGGTGACCATCCTAAGTATGTCTAGATACATTTTAGATGTACATGTTTTCCTATAACACTTATGTGTTATCCTTAAACAAGGTTTAATCGTCATTAAGGTGTCATTAAGTGTGATTAACCAAGATTAGTGTTCTAGTGACCAAAACTCCTTTGGGTATGAAGGGGGAAACTATTCTAAGCATGTTTGAATAGGTTTCATAAATTATAGATGCCCCGAAGTGGTCGAACTAAAATCGATAGAATTTAGGACAAAAGCTTATATGGTCGACCCACGATTGACCGTGAAGTCGACCGTGCATCCCTGATTTCAAAATCAGGGTGCAAGGCCCCACGGTCTGACCTACGGTCGACCGTGTACCTAACCTTGTAGTTTACGTTTTCTTTTTAAGCTTTATTTGGTTTTGGTCTTTTGCTAGAGTAATGGTGGATTAGTGAACTTGTATATTTATGTCAAGATAACTACCATCACCTTTAGTTATGTGCATATGTCATCATCAAAACACTTATTGTTATGGGTTAAGATTAGTATAGTCATTAAGCATAATCCCGTGTTAACCCACATTCTCACCCAACATATCGTATATGTACTAATATTTAATTCATAAATTAAACACAATGAACTATTGGATTCCTAAAATACATGAGATACGCATACATGTAAAAGACTTATCATGCCGAAAATTCAATAACTAAAACGTGTTAAGGTAAATACAGATCGAAAAGCTACGGTTGTTACATGTGTATAGACTAAAAAGGAGTGTGTGAGGATTACCTCCCTAAAAGTTATTTTTGAGACCTCCATATAATTAAGGATTTAATCATGACAAAACATGATTATAAACACTAAATGTTATGTGCAGGCCAACATAAGTTTACTTGTTTACCTTAAGTATAGGAACAACAATATGTGTTGTGTCTAGGTAATTTAGTGTGCTACCTTAACTATCATCACAAGATAGTTAAAGATTCAAGGGTTCTTCACAACCAAAATATGATGTATGCTGAATCATCAGAAGATCAATAGAAGAACCAGCACGAGAAGAACCGGCAACAGGCTGGAACAACACACAACAATTAGAAAAATTATGCTCCATTACAAGCATAATCGTTTCCTGTGTTGTCTACATCAAAGATTACTATTCAACTGGCCTCAAATACTAAGTTGAAGAGAAAAGGACACGTGTCGGCGGCTGACAAAGTGACCTTACAAGACAACTAAGGAATGTAGAAGGTTAACCCGTGCGTAGTTCATGATTAACACTTTGTCAATGCCTAGGAAACCCAACATTTCATTTGTTTATTCAAATAAGATATCCAACCATTTGGGGTGTTCCTGCAAATAGCTACCAAAGAGGAAAGGAAGCCATGTTCTCTCTGACACAGTTGTCAGGTGAAGTACAAATATCGTTTGTACCAACAGACAATAGATCATTTACACAATTTTTGGGATCTCTATAAATAGTTGAATCCCACTATTGTAGTATTTAGTGGTGTGGGTATTGAATCGATTTAGTATAAACGGCTCTAGTTATTGAGTCAACAGCAAGCGTCGATTTATTGGCGACTTGACTGACCCCCATAGCTTAAAGTAAATTTTAGGCAAGATTTAAAACCCATGGAAATTTGATTTTAACATTTTCATGGCGTCTCTACTTTATTTTATTTTTTAATTCTATTTTATTTTTAAATTTTTTTCCTACATATTGGCCGGAGGTCCACTCGGAAGCAATCTATCTGTCCGTCGAATAGAGAGAGAGAGAGAGAGATGACTTTCTCTACTTTTGAGACTATTTTTACTCTAAGTAGAGAAATGACTTGTCTTTATTCTCGAATAGGGGAATGATTGTCTACATCTCACCTCCCTCATACATGGTATTAGGTTTTGTTGTTGTTGTTGTTGTTGTTGTTGTTGTTGTTGTTGTTATTGTTGTTAGTCCAAACCTTGTATAAGCTTAAGACATTCGAAAGCTATATAGGTGTAACCGGTATCAACCGGTTATCTATTCTGCTAAAGGATAACCGTGATTCTTTGAGATTATTTCAATAAAAGAATAGCGTTGAAAATTACATTGACTATGTTTTAATTAACTGTTAATTACATGCTTCACTGTTAAATCATCCTAATTACAAAAAGAATTTTATTCACTTACAACAACTCATCCTATCTCAAAAATGGTTCTGCAAGTAGACCATCCAAGTTTGATGAAGATGAATATGAAACTTGGAGAGATAGATTTATGTTTCACCTTGAGTCAATTGACTAACTCATGCCTAGAATTGCAAACAATGTCCCATATGTTCTCATAGACACTATTGATGCTAGACCTGCACCTGTAGATTCTCCTGCTATTGAAGCTAGGGAAGTAATTCTTCCTCCATCTAGATGGAAGGATGAAGAAAAGCGTCATGTTGGACTTGACCCAAAAATTAAAACTATGATAGCTATAATTTTACCTAATCATGTGTTTAAAATGATTAAAAGAAAAATAACTTCAAAAGCTATCTTATATTATCTTGAAATCACTTACGATGGGAAAGATGGGGTTAGGCAAAAGAAAATCATTTCTTTATAAAGTGAATATGCACGCTTATTTTCTTACGAAAATGAGACTTTGAAGAAAACCTTTATCAGAATTAATTCTCTGGTAAATGACATGGACTACCTGAAAGTTACTTACACTGACTTTAAATATGACAATAAATTCATTGACTCATTACCAGCCAAGTGGAAACATGTTACTGATCCTCTTAGGACAACATAGACCTTAAATTTTTTTGACAAGTCCTCGTTATATGGAACTCTTTAGAACCATGAGAGGGCAGAAGCAAAACTTAAGTTTAACCTAAAACCAAATTTTAAGTTTGCCCCTATCACCTCAAAATCTTCTAAGTCAGAATATACTGCTCTTATTGTTGCTTCTAAAAAAAAGGCAAAAAAAAGCCTTACTGGTTTAAAAGTTGTTGCCATAAGAAGCGGCAGCAGAGGATGATGAAGTAAGTGTGACTGATTCATAGGAAAGCAGTGATGGTTATGATGTGGAAGGGCTTGCTGAGGGTATGGCACTACTGGCTAGGCTTCAATCGTAGTAAGACCAGTAAGCCATATAGAATCAGCAAAAAGCCTAGTTCTAGGCATTCAAGCAAATCAGTAGCTAACCCCAAATCTAAGTGTTACAATTGTGGGAAGGTATGACACTTTGCATCTGAATGCATGTCCTAGAAAACCTTCTACACATGCCAACTCTTTTTCAAAAGCTAACAAGTACAAAATGATGAAGGCCAAGCTGAAGGAAAAATCAAAGGTTAAAAAGAAGAAAAACAAACCAGAACAACTTTTAGTTGCAGAACATCATGATTGGGATGAAAACAGTTCATCATCTTCGGACAGTGAAAGTGATGAGAAGTGCACTGGTTATTCATCTGTAGAAAGATGTGTTCGCTAGTGACTATGCTGCTGCTACTCATGCAGAAGCTGCATTCATGGACCCTGTTCTTGAAACTAATCCTGAAGCTGTCTTGCCAAATACTTTTCCCAAGATAGTTAAGGGTAAAAAAGTCTTGATAAATAAATTTGTCAGATCTATAGATCTTCAGAGGCCCCACCACTGTCCATGAAAGAAATCCTTGAGAATGAAGCTAAACCTAGAGAAGTCGTACCTCAAATGATGAGACTACTAACCCTTTCAGTCTTTACTACATGTCTCCAAAAGAACGTAAGATTAAAAGGGATATTACTGAAAATAATAAAAGAAACTTAAACAAAGGTTAATCCCACAATCTATCTAAGTTTTACATCTGCTGAGCCTGCTACTAAAATCCCTACTATTCGACCACTATCTCTAGATGAAGCAACTATTAAATCATTTGATGGGTCAACTTAGTCTTCCCATACTGGCAAACCAAAAGACAAAGGCAAAGCAGCAATCAACCACAATGATGGTGCTGGTTCTAAACAGAAAGTTTCCCTTAAGGTAAAAGCTAAGATGACCAAGAGTGAGGAGTCATTTGTTGAGTCATCTATGACTCAGATATTGGGTGTGTAGATAGACTAGCTGTTACGGTCTGTTACTCATAACAACTAGCAACAGAACCAGACTCCTGGCTCATCTACCCCCAACCAGCAGCCAAAGCCAAAAGTGAGAAAATGATACAATTGTGGTAGCAAGAATCACTTGTCGAATAGGAGCAGAAATAATATCGTGAAAAGATAGCCAAAATTCCATATATGACTACTTTTCAAACCTTGACCACATCTACTGATGCTTCTTTAAGCAAACCAACAAAAAGGAAGATATCATCTAAAATGAATCTTCCAGAACCCATCCTCGAACGTGTTCCCAGAATGAACTTATCTCACTGTTACGGTGCAAGACATTTAAAACTAGCAAATCTGGTATCTTAATAGTGGTTTTTCAAAATATATGACCAGATGTAAGTCCCTGTTGATTGACTGTCAAGAAAAATATGGTCCAGCTGTTAGATATGGTGATAATTTAGGTGGTTACACCAAGGGTTTGGTACTTTGACAAATTGAAATATTACATTGTCAAATGTAGCATATGTAGTTGGGCTTAAACACAATTTACTCAGCATAAGCTAACTGACAAACAAGAGAAAGATAGTCCAAATTGGAATAAACTTTGGCACTATTTTTGACAAGATACGGAAGCCTCTGCTGATTGCAAAATGACATGAGAACATGTATCAAATTGACATGAACACATCTGTCACAACCATTGATACTTGTTTTTATTCAAAGTCAGCAGAAAACCTCAAGTGGTTATGGCAAAAGAGACTCTCACATCTCAACTTTAAAGATATATATAAACTCTCAAGTAAAAGTTTGGTGTCTGGGCTATCCACCATATCTTATGTTAAGGACAAATTGTGTCCTGGTTGTGAAAAGAGAAAGCATCACCAAGTCAAAACATGGTCCTGTCAACATTGCCAGCTATAGTGGGAAGAGATATAAGCTGGTTATTGTTGATGAGTACTCTATATACACTAGGTTATTATTGATGAGTACTGTATATACACTTAGGTATTCTTCTTGAAGCAAAAGAGTGAAACTGCTGATGAAATTATTAATTTTATCAAAAGAATGGAGTTATTGAATAGGCAACTGGTGAAGCAGCATAGAAGTGATCATGGTACATAATTTTGAAATTCCACACTTAAATAATTTTATGCCGACATGCATTTCACAAAACCTTTCTGATGTGAGAACACCACAACAAAATGGTGTTGCAGAAAGAAGAAACATAACTCTCATAGAAGCAATAAGATCTATGTTAGCCAAGTCTGGACTGAAAAAATCATACTAGGCAGAAGCTGTGAATACTGCCTGTTTTACCCAGAATAAATCTTTAATTGTGAAAAGACATCAAAAGATTGCTTATGAAGTTCTTTAAGGTGGAAGACCCTCCATTGCATTTTACATGTATTTGGCACTCCCTGTTTCACACTGAACAATAGGGACCAACTTGACAAATTTGATGCTAAAGCTGACATGGAAATATTTCTTGGATATTCGAACATGTCAGATGTTTTGAAGAATCAACAAATGTTACATTTGATGAACATGTCCAAACCATACCTTCTGGTCAAGAAGATGAGGAGTTAATTTTTGAAGAGCCTACTCAGTAAGCTCTTGATGATGAAGAACCAATAACATTACCCTCACCCATCCATGTTGTTGGTTTCTCTGAAGATGAGATAGAATTCTCTATCCCATCTGTGTCTAAACCAATTATAACTACTGGCTCTACTAAAGTATTAGAAATTGAGCAGAGGTCTACCGGTTCTGAAGGATCATAGTTTGGTACTGGTCCCACTGAAGAAGTACAACAGTCTCCCATTATTGTGCATACTACTGTTCCTACTAATGATTTTGATGTTGTTTGTTCCACAACCAGCTCACCAGTTCATAACATCAAGCGCACTAAGGAGCATCCTATTGAGCAGATTATTGGTAATCTAGCTAGTGGTGTGAAGACTAGAAGGCATGCAACTAGTAATTTTTGTATGCATGTGAATTTTGTGTCTACCATTGAAACTACTAATGCTGATGAAGCATTAAAAGATCCTAGCTTAGCAGGAGCTATACAAAATGACTCTCTCAGTTTGATAAGAATAAAGTATGGAAGCTGGTACCTGAACCTGAACATGAAGAAAAGAAAATGATAGGTACTAAGTGGGTGTTCAAGAACAAAATGGAGGAAGATGAGATTGTCATCAGAAACAAGGCTAGATTAGTGGCTCAAGGGTTTAGGCAAGATGAAGGATTGGATTATGGAGAGACATATAAACCAGTAGTAAGGATGGAGGCAATCAGAATATTCTTAGCCTTTGCTGCTCACATGAACTTTAAAGTATTCCAAATGGATGTCAAATATGCCTTTCTTAATGGGAAGATGCAAGAAGAAGTCTGTGTCAAGCAGCCTCTAAGTTTTGTAAGCAGTAAATATCCAAAAACATGTTTATAGGCTAGACAAAGATCTTTTTAGTCTTAAACAAGCACCTAAAGCATGGTATGACACACTTCATGTGTATCTCAATAGGTTAAACATTAAAGTTGGAACAACTGATATCACTCTATTCTCAAAGGAGATAGATGGTGATCCCTTGCTGGTATAAATGTGGATGATATTATTTATGGTTCTACAAAAGAAAAACATTGTCAATAATTTTTAAAACATATGTCAGAGACATATGAAATGAGTTTACAAAGAGATTTGCAATACTTTCTTAGTTTACAAATTAAACAACTCTATGTTGGCATTTTTATAAGTCAAGATCAATATATCAATGATATGCTATAAAAATTTGGTCTGACATGTTTAAAAGACATAGGGACACCCATGCAGGCAAAAAGCAAAATGGATGCTGATTCTCATGGTAAATCAGTCAATGTGACTGATTATAGAGGTATGATTGGTTCCATATTGTATCTTATAGCCAGCAGACCAGATATCATGTTTTCCCCATGTTTATGTGCCAGCTATCAATTTGATTAGATCCTAAGGAGTCACACCTACTGGCAATCAAGAGGATATTTAGATATCTAAAGGATAGTCCCAAATGTGGTCTTTAGTATCCCAAAGACCAAGCTTTAAATCTATTGGGTTATTCAGATGCAGAATTTGCATATTGTAAAATAGTCAGGAAAAGCACGACTAGTGGTTGCCAGCTGTTTGGTGGAAGGCTAGTCAGTTGTACTGCTGAGGCTGAGTATGTCTCTGCTGGTAGCTGTCCTGCTCAAGTAATGTGGATACAAAGATGGTAGAAGGATTATGGTATTCATTTCACAAAGACGCCAATCTATTGTGTTAATACTAGTGTCATTGCCATCACTAACGATCCTCTTATGCACTCAAGGATCAAGTACATTAATGTGCCGAACCATTTCATCAGAGATCATGTACAAAAATGAAAAGTCGAGCTACACTTTATTTCAACAGATCAACAGTTATCAGATCTATTCACTAAGCCACTCGATGAGAAATGATTCAACTATCTCATTTCTGAGTTGGGTATGCTTGAACTCTAACAATATGAAGACAATTTGTTATCATGCTAGTTTGATATCACTCAAAATGGTCATATTTTTATTAGTGATATCACCCATATTTTTACCTTAATAACAACAAAAAGAGATTTAAACATGCAAAATCATACAAATTGTAATATTAAAGTGTCAAAAGGCTGAATTGCCAAAATAAGGCCAAAACAGGGTTTCTAACAAGGTGTTTAGTGCTTTTTCTATCCAATAGGTATAATCTACCTACTTAGCCTTAAAATAGGTATTCTTAGACTCATATACATCCATGGAGAACTCTTGGAGTCTGGAACACAAGCTTATACTGAAGAACAAGGCAAAGTCAGGATTAGGGTTTCAAAAAATCCTAATTTCAGAGGTCACTCTAAAACACTACTCCGAAAGATCAAGAACACTGTCAGATTTACCGGAACATAATTAAAACTCATCCATGAAAATCTATCCATGACCTAGATCATTTATGAATCTGATTAAAGAGATTAAGAAGATACAAGACTTAAACACACTAAACCCTAATCTCTCCTACACTCCTGTCCGGCCAACAAGAGCTTCAGATACTGGCCTAGGGACTTGTGTACACTTAAGATCAAGCTTAAAGATCTTCCAGAAGATTTCCTTACCTACTACATGATGACTGAATATATCTAAATCTAAGCAAGAATACAACTATCAAAGAAATCATCTATAATAATCACCACCTACTGGAAGTTACATAACTAGTGACCCAGTTGATGCAACTGGTGACTCAGTTACACCAACTGGAAACCCAATTGGTGCAACCGGCGACCCAGTTGGTGCAAATCGTGACCCGGTTACATCAACTAGCCCGAAGATTGTAACTAGCAACCCAGAGGTTGCAACTACCGACCTGAAAATTACAACCGACGACCCGAAAACAGCAATTGGCGGCCCAGGATCAGCAACTGGCGACTCAGGGTTAGGGACTGGCGACCCGAAACTGGCGACCCGGGGTTAGAAACTGGTGACTCGGAGCTTCAAACTGTCGACTCGCTTTATTATAAATAGACTACTAATCGTTCACTTTTACACACACTGAATTTCACTTTCAATTCAATTCAAAGAAATTATATTCAAGTTTTCTCTAGATTTTATCATTTCATAGTTATAATGATGTAATAATATAGGTTTAAGAGTCGTATTTGTGCCTCTACTAGAGTATTCTAATTTAGAAATAAAGGAGGTACTTTTGGGAAGTGTTATCAAGATGTATTTTAATTTAGCTATTCAAGTATTTTCTATGTCTATCTTCGTATCATATCTGGATCTTATAATGAATGTTAAGTTCATTATAATTACTATGAGCTAAATTACTTCTTGTGTTCATTAAAAATGTAAGTTTAGGATCTTTTACTATTGTTGTCGTTTAAATCACTATAAGTGTTTGATTCAATGCTTTATAAACGAAGTGAATTTTTGTCAACTTATATAAAGTTTATCCAACTTGTACTCTGCTTAATTATGCACAAGTGTTTTAAGTCTTCTACGTTTTAAAATCGTGATGGCCGGTATCCTGGAAATTGAAAGATTAGGCCAGACACAGGGTATAATATTCGAGACAAATGTGTTTTCAAAAACTACGATAAATATCATGTTGGAGAAATTCGAGATATTTATTATGCATGAAACTAAATAACATAACATCACTCTTTTAACAAATGGCTTCATACGCAGTCGAGACTTGTGATCTTTAAAAGATGGCTTGATACGTAACCGATGTCATTTTCAATTAACTCTCAAAGTTCATCATTTAATATTTGGAGTCTAAAGTTTTTATAAAGTTGTAGACATAAATACCTCTTTTAATTTAAATGACGAGTATCTATCACTTTATTCATAGTTGAAAAACATTCTCAACAGTTAAATTGACTATTACCAACTTAATTCGGTAGGAATAATATTCCTATTTCTGACTGGTTTCGTCAACATATCTAATCTTTCTTGTAATACTCTCGCGGGAGTTTCCATAAGAGAATTAAGATTCGAGGGTGGTTGTAGGGTTGGTTCATGTTAGTATAATGGAAACTCTCCATTAATGTAACCCGCATATTTTTATCAAGTGATACGTTAATTATTTATGCTTGAATTAAGTCTCTTGGAAATAAATTAATGGGGAAAATTATATTATAAAGAATAAATGTAATTGTTATTCCACGAAACAATACTATCTCAATCCGGTATGCAACTTACAGTTTCCATAAACACGCTTTTATCATATAAAGTACCTCCCTAGCTGTTTACTTTAGTATTTTAATTATTATTCTTAGTAATTACAAATTAACAAATCTACCAAAAATATATAAATCTAAAATAATAATAAAAAGAATTTTGATTAAATCGAACACTCAAGAACGACACCCGATTCATACTTATTCATTAAAAACTTTTAACAAAAGTGCTAGTAATAATATTGTGATTTGGTCTACCCCTGCACTTATAGATTATAAAATTGAAAGCATTAACCAAACAGCCCGCACGGTTCACAGCCGCGTCGGGTGGTGCAACCGTCGACATTCCTTCCATTGGAGATACCAAAAAGAATACGATGACCGGAGGCACACCAAGTTTCTGGCTCGGTTGCCGTGAAAGTTTTAGCCTAAAAACTTTCGAAGACGCTTTAATCAATATTCGTACTTTTAAATTATTATAGACCCTTATATTATAACAATATCGACCAAAAGTTTCGGCTATTATAATATTTAAAAAAATTTATTTGAATTTTATAATAATTTAATATAAAATTGTAAAATAATATATTTTATATATAAAATATTTTATAAAATAAAATATTTTATAAAAAATATATTTTATAAGGAATATATTTATAAAAAGTTTTTTATAATAATAGAATAATAATTTATAAGAATGAATAATAATGATAATATTAGATAATAAAATAATAATAAATTATTTTAATTAAGTAATAAGTTAAAATATTATAATAATTTATAAAATGGAAAATACCAAAAAGAAACAACCAAAGCCGCTAGAAAGGCGAAAACCTGAAATTAAGCATATAACCTTTGTTAATACCAAGTACCAATTTTATGCTTTCTCTTTCGATAATTCCGTCTCACACTTAAGCCGATTATCCTGATCTCAGACTCGTATAAAAAATATGGTTGTTCTAGAAATGACGTACGACTTCTCTTATTTTCATATACTTTATTCTCGCACGCCTCGCCGTGGTTTGAAGGAACTGAACCTAATTCAAGTATCCTTTTGGGAAGAACTCGTAACAAAGTTTCTCATACAATTTTTTCCTCTCACATCACAAGCCTTACTCCGAAACAATATCATAAATTTCCTTCAGGAATAAAATGTTAGTAATAATTGCGTACAGTGAATAAATTGAAATAATATTTTTATTATTGCTTGCCAATAATTGCATACATCCACGAGTATATATAGAACATAACCCCAAGTCCAGTAGGACTCGATGGCCCATTGGGCTTTATACATTAACAGCCTAACATGATCCTATAGAGATGAAATGGTACATTAAGATTAGTGGGATGACTAAGGGATTATCACCAAAATGCCCATTTTTTTGAAGCATGTTGACTGACAGCCCTAAAAAAAAGTTGACAATTTGCCCTCGCAAGGCGCAAGATGATTTGCGTCTTTGAGACCTGGCGTCTTTGCGACCTTGCGACCTTGCGTCTTTCCTAAAAAGAGCTACTTAAATGATCAATTTACTCATACGCAAGCTGCTCTCTGTTGCCCTTTCGCTCGTCACTCGCAAGATCGTCATCAAGCTTCCTTACATCATCCTCGCAAATCACTCGCAAAATCTTCATCATTATCCTCCTCACATCTTCATCCTTACTAGATCATCTTCATCCTTCCATCTTCGATCTTCCCGAGTACAAGCGAACTTCTACACCACCAACATCATCGAATCACCATCATCGTTCATTATGTCTCAAGAACAGGTTAGATTTCTTAGATCTATGTTATTATTTGATCTAAGTTAGATTTTCTTCCATCTTCGTTCATTGTGCTAAAACAAAGTTTTTGCACGACAACTGTTCGATAAAATGTGTCAACGAAATGTGTTTGTATTTTGTGTTTTTGTTTGTATATTGTTGAGATTGCGTACGATACCCAGGACTTTTTGCAAGATTTCTTTGCGTATGCCTCACAATGTACGCAAGGTTATATTTGTGTCTTAGGGTATGGCATAAGGTTAACCTTGCATGTGTACGTATGGTTTTTTTTTGCGTCCTTGCATCTCGATCCTAGGATATGCAAGGTCAACCTTGCATCCTTGCGTCCGTCATTATTGGAATGCAAGCTTGGTCTTGCGTCTTGCGTCTATGTGGTTTTCTTCTGATGTTCTTCTGACTTTTACAGGGCTATGTGGAAGGTAAATTGACCATGAAGACTATGTTGACCATGATACCTCAGGTCAAGAAAATGTTGACTGAACAACAAGAAAAATTATTTAGAAGTACATGCTTTGGTCCCTGGTTAGATCTTTCATACACGGGTAATGATCCTGGACTAGTACATGCCATGCTCCAACGAAAATGTGAGCGTTCAGCAAAATTAGATGCTAGTAAGTACCCGGAAGAGCAACAATATATATGGTTTACTTTTTCTCCTAATTTTATGATTAGATTTGGTCGGCGTGAATTTTGTTTAGTCACCAAATTTTTGTTTGGTAGCCGGACGGACATGGCACATTACATCCCTCGCAATTATGAATCTAAGACCGCACCCATTAGACGGCTTTGTTTTCCAAAGTGTGGCGATGCCAGCAACATTTTGGTTAATGATATACAAAACATACTTATCAAAAAACAAGGTGATGTAAAGGTTAGTGATGATGATATCGTTCGACTAGCTATAATTTTGATCGTAGAGAGAGCGTTTATGGGGAAGCAGGGGATACATGTAGTTAATAAACAGTTTCTATGGTTGGTTGAAGATTTCAATAAGGTGAACGTGTACCCATGGGGGTCTCGTATTTGGGATGCTACTTACTCAGCGGTTAGTGAAGGTTTTGAGGTTCGAGAAAGCCAATTAGAGAGTGGGAGTGGAAAGGCGTACACTTTGGCTGGTTTTATGTGGGCATTTAAGATTTGGATCCTCGAGGCATACCGTCGTACCATTAAGAGTTTTGCAACCAAAACTGACAAGAATGGAGTACCAAGAGCTTTATTTTGGAAGCGTTCATCTGTTGAAACCTTTACAGTGTCTGACTACCTAAAACTTTTACATATAATGGTTAGTTAACTATCAATTTTCTTTATTGTTATATAGTACCTAAGTATATACAACAGTTTATGTTTGAACAAGTGTATCGCAAGAAGGCACAAGATAAACCTTGCGTCCTTATGTCGGACGCAAGGTGAACCTTGCGTCCTTGCGTAAGTCGCAAGGATGTCCTTGCGTTCTTGCGTGTGTGATCGCTAGGTTATACTTGTGCCAGGCGCAAGGATCTTCCTTATGTCCTTGCGTGCGACGCAAGTTTACCCTTGCGTTCTTGCGTCGAGATGCAAGATGACCTTTGCATGCTTACGTCCTTTTATATTTACTAATATAATCCTCTTCATTTCAGGATGATTGTCCCAAGAAAAAGAGACCTTTTCGTTCACTGCAGCCATCTGAGATAGAGAGAGGTTGTCAATGGTGGATCCAGAGTTCCTCTTACTTTCAATGAGAGGTTGTTGAAGAGGAGGAAAATACGCAAGATGATAATCAAGTTGATGAGCAGGTGGGTGGCAGTTTGATGGAATTATTGCAGGAGGAGTCAGAGCAGACCTCGGACACTCATCCAACACCAAATGCCAACAATTTGCAGGAATTATTGCGTTTGGTTAATTTGTTGACTAAGCGTGTGGATGATCAAGAAAAGTAGTTGGCTGTTTGTAAAAAGAAGCTTGATGATCATGAAAAATGTTTAATGGATCAAGAACACCATCAGGTAAATTAGGCGCAAGGTTGTTTTGCAACCATGCGTCTGGCTTATAATGTAGGCACAAGGTGTTCCTAGCATCCTTGTGCATGTCGCTAACTCAGACGCAAGACAACGACGCAATGACCTTTTTGTAGCGACCCGACAAAATCGTCATTGACGGCGCCGCTAACTTAGGTCCCGTTACGTGGTCGTAGTCCCTATATGAGACTCGTTTGACCAAAATTATGTCGCATTCATTTGAAATGTACAAAACTTACAAAGTTTAGTTTACCAAACGGTTCGACAACAAGTTTAAGTTTACAAAAGTTGTAAAGTATAAATGAAATAACTTGCGACATAATATAAGTTGAAAGTCACGGTTTGCTATAAATAGCGTAAGTATGTAAACAACATGTTTGAATCCAAAGGTGCTATCACTAGCGTATGCATGTATGTATGCTTGACCCCAAGCAAGTATGAGTGTACGCGGAAGCATGTATCAAATAGCCATGTATGAACCTGAGAAACATATAGAAAACTGTCAACGAAAAACGTTGGTGAAATCATAGGTGTTTTAGTAAACGTTGTATTTGAACCACAGGATTTAATATAAGATGATTATCAAAATCATTTGCATTCCAAAAGTTGTTATTTGTATCCCGGGCACCCAATTATCAAACTTAACTGTTTTGCACCCTTTGCGTAGTGTTAGAACATACACTAGACCCGAAAATATATTTCATCCACTAACGGTAGCGAACCGTCCGAATGAGGCTCGTCAAGCCCATGTGATCACATAATATAAGTTCTCGTTTACACCCTGCAAGTGTAACTAATGATAATTGAATTGAGGCTTTTTGTTCAAACCCGCACGTGGAATGTTCGTTTCCGTACTTGTGTTCAAAGTGTAAAAGTATGTAGTATAAAACCGTATATGTTTCTCATCCCATGATTTAAAAGTATAAAAGTTGTTGAAAGATGGGACTATGATCTCACCTCGAGTGCACGAGTATAAATGTACTTCACAAAGTAAACGTGTGCATGAATGTTGCTTAGCCTTGACCTAAACAAGTAAGTTGTATCAATTAACCGGTTACGACACAAGGTCGGGCGAAATGTGTTCAATTAGTCCTATGGCTCATTACGACTCGATTATATAGCATGTGAATCACGTTGTCAAGTTTCATGCAAGAATCAAGTATAAAATAAGATTAGAACGATTGTATAAGTGTTTTGTTAAGTTTGACTAAAAGTCAAACTTGGTCAAAGTCAACGAAAAAGTCAACGGGGTCGGGTCGGGTCCCGAACTATTTTTTTGAGGTTTTTATTCATATATAAGCATGTTAGAACAAGTTACATGTGAATCGGAGGTGCGTAAAATAGCAAACATTTTTCGAAATTTGACAAAGTAGGTTAGAACCCAAACACGGCTATTGCCGCGCCGCGGCCAGAGGTGTCGCGCCGCGACATTAGGCGTGGCCTGGTACCTGGTCAGTTTCAAAAGTTCAAGTCTTGATCCAAAATTCAATTTAGCACAAAACGCAAACCGTAAACACTTAGAATACGCATCTTATATCATTGGAAAGCTCTTTTGACAAGGAATACAATTAACTACCTTTCACCAAGCAAAAACATCAATTACAATAACCGAAAACTCGTCAATTGATCATGAAAGGTTTATTTTCAAAGTTTCAAGTTCGTAAAACGTATTTTATGATTCGGGAATCCAATTTTCACATACGATATGCTGTTTCGAAGGTAATTAAGCATACATTGCATCTAAACACTTACTAACAACATTAACAAGCATTCAACGCATCAAAAGTTCATTTCAAAGTCTATCAAACCCTAACCAAAATTCACAAAAAATCAATAATCATGTGTTTGAAGTTTTCTTAATCAACCTACGCATCAAAACGAAGCTAGTGATACTAGTAACATAATTAAAACATGAACTTTAACAATCAAACAACATTTAATCTTCCAAAATGCAAGATTAAGCAACCCCATTTCAAATGTTCAAACTAGTTACTCAAAACAACAAATCGAGCAAACAAAATATATATTCATGTTACACACGAGCCATAGACACTAACTAACACCATTTCAAGTATAAAAACACGAATTTAGAGAAAATCTAGAGTTTTAGAAATGTTACCCAAACTTGATGAAATTGGTACCAAAATGTAGAGGATGAAGAGAGGATCACGAAAATGTAATTTGTTTTGATGTTTCCTTCTTGATCCGGATTTAGATGATGATTTTATAAAGATGGGTGTTTGAGTTCTAAAATGGAAGAGAGAAAAAGAGGGAGAAGATGAAGTGAGAAATGAATGGATGAGATGGTGGGAGGTGGTGGTGACTAGTTACCAAAATTTGGCCAAGTGCCAAGATTAGTCCCTCAAGTTTCAAAGCGGGTGCGGGAATTAACCAAACGAATATTTTAAAAATGCTCGAGTAAACGAGTGATGTTATAATTAAATGACGGAATTATTATGAACGTTAGTCAACGGAAACTACGAATTTAAATAACGAAAGGTATTATTTAAAAAAAAAAGACGGTGTTAAAAATAAATTTAACGGAAAAATGCGGGATGTTACATTACCTACACCTTAAAAGAAATTTCGTCCCGAAATTTAGTTGGAAGTAGTAGTCATTGTTTCTTCCTCGAGATCTTGTGTTGCCAATTCTACGAAAAAGTGAAGGTACTTCCTTGGGCATTTCAACGAACTTTGACAGTCGGGGTTTTTACGTTGGTTTAAAGTTTGGTTTCACGATTTATAGTTTCAATCGGTCCTCCTATGAGGTGGAGTTTATCGTTGATAGTAAGTTCATCGAAGAGGATAACAAGTTCTTGTTTCGCAAGACACGCCTTTAAGTTTGATACGTAGAATTTAGGATGAACGGAGACTCGAATGAGTTGAAAAATCTAAACGGCTAGTAACGGGTCCAAAACGCCCCAGGATTTTAAAAGGACTAAAAATATCGCGGATTTAGCTATCTACGTTTCCCGAAACGGATTACACCTTTTTAAGGTGTGACTTTAACGTTACGCGGTTACCCACTTGGAATTCGAGAGGTTCACGTCTAACATCGGCATAGTTCTTTTGGCGACTACGATCTGCCTTGAGCCTTTCTTGGAATTGAAAAATTTTCCGGTTGTTTCATGAATGATTTCGGGTCCGGTGGTTCGCTTGTCACCTACTTCGGTTCAACAATTTAAGAAAACGACAATTACGGCTATACGGGTCCTCAAAAAGTGTGACGTTAAGACTTGAATGATAACCATCGTTGTAAGAGAATTTGGTTAAAGGAAAAAAAAAACTTTTCTCAAGTAAATTTGAAGTTGATAACACAAATTCGTATTACGGTTTCCAAGGTTTGAATCGTATGTTTGCTCGGTCCGTCGGGTTGTGGTTGATGTGCGGTACTCATGTCTAAACGTGGTCCCGAGACTTTTTGTGAGGCACTCCAAAATCTAGAAGTGAAACGAGGATCTCGATCCAAAACGAGGTACATCTCTTTAAGGTATATTTGAAAGAGTTTGTTAGGACGTGAAAACGTTTGTTGGAACAAGTTTCTGTTTCTCAAGAATTTTGCGTCGCGGAAGATTTATCGGTTTCCGAAAATGTTCGATAGGACTATTCACCCTCGAGGCGAATACTAGTATAGTGTGAAGAGTCTCTCTCTCCATTGAGAATTTAGATAAAATATTTCCTTAAACGGAAGTACGAGTGTAAGGCGAGAGAAGTTTTCGCCTCGATGTGAGCATACCAAGCATTTTGTAGTTCGTCTATAAAAACTATAAGAAAACGAGATAGTACATACGTGTAACATATGTTTGAAGTCGAAAGAATTTGTCATTCATTCGGAAGCATCAATATGGTTCGACAATAATCAAAGATGTGTCCCGGGTATGGTTGTTATCAGTATTCTCGGAGTTTTCGGATGTTCAAACAAGAAAAATAAAGTCATGTACATGGCACATGGTGGTGATTAGGTTGATCGAGTCCAACCACCATCATGTGTCATTAGAACTTTGGTATGACTTACCGTAATATAACCACGTTGATCGAGTGTTGTTATATTACGCTAACTCATACCTCCATTCCCACATCACTCTATAGATTCAAGTTCGTGTAATCGTGAAGTTTAAAATAAACAAAGTGTAACGACGTCTCTAACGTGACTCGTATTGAATCGAAAGAATTAGTGCAACTATAAAGAAGCGTTACCCGAGGGAAGTGTATAAATGATTGTTCACGTCATTGCGGTTCAAGTCAAGCGATAATGCCCTTAGGCACGAAAAGAGTAACGAATCATGATAACAAAAAGTACGCAACCGTAGTGATAATTAGCGATGACGATACTCGCCTAGAGTAGTGATGGTAGTAACAAGAAGTGGTAGATAGTAAGGAACACCGGTGTGACACCGATAGTAAGTTGAAACGGTGACGAATCATAATCTGGGAGACAGGGTTCCCGGACAAGTGTGACCAATGAAGTCGTTGTCATCCTTACGCGCATGAATCTCGAATTTACGTGTGTTACCAGGAAGTGGCAGAATACGGATTCGTATGATGAAAGTTTGGTACCATTATGGAGTTCACCTAAGAAAGATTCAAGTATATATGCACAAATAGTCAAGTAAGTGCTATCTATAGCAAATGCAAGTCAGGATGCAATGATTAACTATTCGGTTGTAGTCTAGATTCACTAATGCGTCCTAACGACTCTGTCAGACACACTAATGCACATCCTAGTTCCCTACAACCAACGCTCTGATACCATCTGTAGCGACCCGACAAAATCGTCATTGACGGCGCCGCTAACTTAGGTCTCGTTACGTGGTCGTAGTCCCTATATGAGACTCGTTTGACCAAAATTATGTCGCATTCATTTGAAATGTACAAAACTTACAAAGTTTAGTTTACCAAACGGTTCGACAACAAGTTTAAGTTTACAAAAGTTGTAAAGTATAAATGAAATAACTTGCGACATAATATAAGTTGAAAGTCACGGTTTGCTATAAATAGCGTAAGTATGTAAACAACATGTTTGAATCCAAAGGTGCTATCACTAGCGTATGCATGTATGTATGCTTGACCCCAAGCAAGTATGAGTGTACGCGGAAGCATGTATCAAATAGCCATGTATGAACCTGAGAAACATATAGAAAACTGTCAACGAAAAACGTTGGTGAAATCATAGGTGTTTTAGTAAACGTTGTATTTGAACCACAAGATTTAATATAAGATGATTATCAAAATCATTTGCATTTCAAAAGTTGTTATTTGTATCCCGGGCACCCAATTATCAAACTTAACTGTTTTGCACCCTTTGCGTAGTGTTAGAACATACACTAGACCCGAAAATATATTTCATCCGCTAACGGTAGCGAACCGTCCGAATGAGGCTCGTCAAGCCCATGTGATCACATAATATAAGTTCTCGTTTACACCCTGCAAGTGTAACTAATGATAATTGAATTGAGGCTTTTTGTTCAAACCCGCACGTGGAATGTTCGTTTCCGTACTTGTGTTCAAAGTGTAAAAGTATGTAGTATAAAACCGTATATGTTTCTCATCCCATGATTTAAAAGTATAAAAGTTGTTGAAAGATGGGACTATGATCTCACCTCGAGTGCACGAGTATAAATGTACTTCACAAAGTAAACGTGTGCATGAATGTTCCTTAGCCTTGACCTAAACAAGTAAGTTGTATCAATTAACCGGTTACGACACAAGGTCGGGCGAAATGTGTTCAATTAGTCCTATGGCTCATTACGACTCGATTATATAGCATGTGAATCACGTTGTCAAGTTTCATGCAAGAATCAAGTATAAAATAAGATTAGAACGATTGTATAAGTGTTTTGTTAAGTTTGACTAAAAGTCAAACTTGGTCAAAGTCAACGAAAAAGTCAACGGGGTCGGGTCGGGTCCCGAACTATTTTTCTGAGGTTTTTATTCATATATAAGCATGTTAGAACAAGTTACATGTGAATCGGAGGTGCGTAGCATAGCAAACATTTTTCGAAATTTGACAAAGTAGGTCAGAACCCAAACACGGCTATTGCCGCGCCGCGGCCAGAGGTGTCGCGCCGCGACATTAGGCGTGGCCTGGTACCTGGTCAGTTTCAAAAGTTCAAGTCTTGATCCAAAATTCAATTTAGCACAAAACGCAAACCGTAAACACTTAGAATACGCATCTTATATCATTGGAAAGCTCTTTTGACAAGGAATACAATTAACTACCTTTCACCAAGCAAAAACATCAATTACAATAACCGAAAACTCGTCAATTGATCATGAAAGGTTTATTTTTAAAGTTTCAAGTTCGTAAAACGTATTTTATGATTCGGGAATCCAATTTTCACATACGATATGCTGTTTCGAAGGTAATTAAGCATACATTGCATCTAAACACTTACTAACAACATTAACAAGCATTCAACGCATCAAAAGTTCATTTCAAAGTCTATCAAACCCTAACCAAAATTCACAAAAAATCAATAATCATGTGTTTGAAGTTTTCTTAATCAACCTACGCATCAAAACGAAGCTAGTGATACTAGTAACACAATTAAAACATGAACTTTAACAATCAAACAGCATTTAATCTTCCAAAATGCAAGATTAAGCAAACCCATTTCAAATGTTCAAACTAGTTACTCAAAACAACAAATCGAGCAAACAAAATATATATTCATGTTACACACGAGCCATAGACACTAACTAACACCATTTCAAGTATAAAAACACGAATTTAGAGAAAATCTAGAGTTTTAGAAATGTTACCCAAACTTGATGAAATTGGTACCAAAATGTAGAGGATGAAGAGAGGATCACGAAAATGTAATTTGTTTTGATGTTTCCTTCTTGATCCGGATTTAGATGATGATTTTATAAAGATGGGTGTTTGAGTTCTAAAATGGAAGAGAGAGAAAGAGGGAGAAGATGAAGTGAGAAATGAATGGATGAGATGGTGGGAGGTGGTGGTGACTAGTTACCAAAATTTGGCCAAGTGCCAAGATTAGTCCCTCAAGTTTCAAAGCGGGTGCGGGAATTAACCAAACGAATATTTTAAAAATGCTCGAGTAAACGAGTGATGTTATAATTAAATGACGGAATTATTATGAACGTTAGTCAACGGAAACTACGAATTTAAATAACGAAAGGTATTATTTAAAAAAAAAGACGGTGTTAAAAATAAATTTAACGGAAAAATGCGGGATGTTACACTTTTTGCGTCTTTGCGTATTTGCGTGTACCTTCTCATCTTATTTTTTTCGTGTTGTTAATTATAGTATGTTGATAAGGAGGATGCATGTGTGGATCCTCGATCTTTCTCTGACAAGGATACATCTCCGAGGGTTGTTAGACGTGGGAAAAATGAAAGAAGGCCCACTCGTGTTTTAAACTCCCCTTTCACAACAACGGGCTATAGAAAACCATTGGAGAAGGTATTGATGCATATTTGTATGGCCGTCGCTGGATGGATAACGTTTATTATTACATTGTACACCTAGTTGATATGAAACTGGTCAGTTACAGGAGCATATGTAACTGTTGGGCCATAATGTCTAGCGGCCCATTCGTATGAGTGAGGAACATTAGGGTTTGTCTAGTTTGCCTATAAATACCAGTTTATGTGTTCATTAGGGTTAATAGATGAGAGTCTAAACCCTAATTGGGGAGCCGTGTTAGGCGATCCACCGCTAAGGGGAGATCATGCTCGATCTCCCCTGGCCACCGATGTTTCTCTGTTTAATCATTCATGTAATTGTAACGTTTATTCAATTATAGTGATTACTTTGATTCATCGTATTTTTATCTCTTCCGTCTTTGATCTAGCTCGTATAATGTTGTTTATGATCCTTAAACGGACCAACAAATTGGTATCAGAGCTGATACAACCGAGCTCGTGATTTATTCGAAGGAAAAAGATGTTAATTTTGCTGCAAAATCGTTTTAGATCTCAACAATTGACTTTGGTTGACTTTTTGTGGGTTTTGAAGATCTAGATCGAATTAAGAAAAAGTAAAAGCGTAGAAAGGTTGGAAATCATGTCGTGAATGTGTATGCGAAATCTCAGGTTCTAATTCATAGTATTCTTTAAGTTATCAATTTTTTTTATTTCGAATTTTTGGATCTCAGATCGAGCATTCTTGAATGTATGGGTGTTTGTTTGCAAAATCTGAGAATGGGTTAATGTTTACCGGGTCCTAATGGTGCTTCCTGCAAATTTTCACGAATTTTGGTGAAGATTTGATGAATTTCGTATGGTTTAATTGGGGTTTTGATATGGGTTGTGTTTTAGAAGAAGAAGACAGGTACCGGCATAAGAGACGATGACATTAATGGTAAATAACTTGATCTTGGATTAATGGGTCCCACATATGTCATATTGTCCCCCACTTTCAACCGTATGTAATGTATACACACCTTAAAGTCATAATCAAAGTGATACGGATCAAATACCCAGTAACCCGACCCAGAAACCGACCCGAACCGGATCCACACCCAATCAACTTTAAAGTTGTTAGTCCTTATCAGTTAAATATTTTAACAGCCGTTAATTTCAGGGACCACCAGTGCAAAAAGTTTAACAGTTTTTCAGAATTTTCAGTTTTAGTCCCTGAACTTTCTGAAACTTTTATTTTCGGCCCCTTAACTTTGCAAAATTTACAAGATTGGTCCCTGAACTTCTAAAGTTTTACACTACTAGTCCTTAACTTTCGTATATTTGTCACCCAAGGTCCTTAATGTTAATTATTCATTTTGTTTTCACACAAAACTTTTCCTAAACCTTTCTTTTATATTACTCACTGAAGTATTGAGATACAGAGTTTAGTGGACAACCTCCTTAATCCATTAGACTTATTTAGTAAGTGAGTACGGAAATATTTATTTTTGAGATATTATTGTGGGGTAGTCGGGAGCATACGACTATTTATGGGCCAACAACGTTTATTATTCCGCACTTTTCGATATTCCGCTTGATGGAGAGAATACATTTGTTCCAGTGCCGCTTTGTGGAAGGAACTGAGGTTGATATTTCGCGATCATGATATACCAATTTGACTTTTTTTGGTGAGTTTGATGGCGATAAAGACTTATTTGAGTTATTAATTGTGGATCGAACTCCTCTACATATTTTGCCTTTACAAGAAGCAAGTCTTGATGAAGACGTTAGTGCTACAGTGTTTAATAGGATACAGCTAACATTGAGGGGGAAGATTCTACAGTTTATCATTCTGAGAGAGTAAGTTTGTTTGAAGATTTTATCAGAGATGTCGATAGGGATCTTAGCTCAGTCTTAGGGGGAATCTGGTTGAATTAGTACTATTGGTAACATGTACGAGTAAAGTTTGAAGAAACTACAGGATGACTATTCGCATTTCGACTTCAATGAGCGGAAACATTGATGTTTGAAGTTTGGGTTTTCAAGTATTCTGGAAGACTTTTGATGGAGCTTGTGATTCATAAGATTATGGTACTACTGCAGAGATTGACTGAAGATTGCAAGAGGTGTTTACAATAATTCGCCAGCAACGTCCAAGGGGGAATTTGTTGATGCATATTTGTATGGCCGTCGCTGGACGAATAACGTTTATTATTACATTGTACACCTAGTTGATATGAAACTGGTCAGTTACAGGAGCATATGTAACTGTTGGGCCATAATGTCTAGAGGCCCATTCGTATGAGTGAGGCCCATTAGGGTTTGTCTAGTTTGCCTATAAATACCAGTTTATGTGTTCATTAGGGTTAAGAGATGAGAGTCTAAACCCTAATTGGGGAGCCGTGTTAGGCGATCCACCGCTAAGGGGAGATCATGCTCGATCTCCCCTGG
The DNA here is from genome assembly GCF_046630445.1 of Rutidosis leptorrhynchoides. Taxonomy (NCBI): domain Eukaryota; kingdom Viridiplantae; phylum Streptophyta; class Magnoliopsida; order Asterales; family Asteraceae; genus Rutidosis; species Rutidosis leptorrhynchoides. The sequence goes on along the minus strand of NC_092341.1, from coordinate 273,585,209 downwards.
CCACCGATGTTTCTCTGTTTAATCATTCATGTAAGTGTAACGTTTATTCAATTATAGTGATTACTTTGATTCATCGTGTTTTTATCTCTTCCGTCTTTGATCTAGCTCGTATAATGTTGTTTATGATCCTTAAAGGGACCAACAGAAGGTATGTCTGTAACATCCACCAAGCGCAAGGTTTTATTTGCGTCCTTGCGTGTGATGTTTAAATGTCCTTGCGTGTTGCGTCTCGTTTTACGCAAGATATATCTTGCGTCTTTGCGTATGTTTGCTAACTTATGATATTATACAGTTGTCTGGCGAAGTAGCCTCGAGAGTAAAAAGGCTGAAAGTTTCTCATCAAGAGACTAAAGAAGCTGAGAATGTGTTGCCAATGGATACTGAAAAGCCTACTAAAAAATCTGTTGATAAACAAGATGAGAATGTGGCTGTGGTGTCTGAGGAAAAAGAGCAAACTGTTGATTTGCCATTGATTAATGAAGCAGAAAAACAACCAGACCAAACTGAGGTTAGTGTATGACGCAAGGACTTCCTTGCGTCTTTGCGTCTGCACAGTATGTGACGCAAGCCTTCCTTGCGTCTTTGCGTCTTCATTACTCTTTGACGCAAGACCTACCTTGCGTCTTTGCTTCTACATTACTCTTTGACGCAAGACCTACCTTGCGTGTTTGCGTCTGCTTTACACAGACGCAAGACAATTCTTGCGTCTTTATCTTCTTTTTTTCTTTTTTCTTTTTTTTTTTGGTAGAAAAAGGAAAAGAAGAGAAAAAGGAAGGAGAAGGAAAATGATTGGGTTAGTGAGGGGAAATTTGGTCCATGGTTGATAAATTAGTAAACGATCAAGGAACTTTGCAACCACCACCACCAAATGCATGGAGAGATCAAAGGAAGTATGTGGGGCCAGCAAAAGATTTGAAATCACTGATCCTCAATAATCAAGATACGCGTTGCATGTTCATTTTCCAAAATGAAACCTTCCTCTACCTTGATGCTGAGTTTTGGAAACGTTTATTGGGAATGGCATTTTCTGGTTATTTGGAAAACATAGTAAGTTTGTAAATTATTAAAAACTTATGCACGTTTTAATTAATTTATTTTTGCTTTTTAACATCATGATCTGATTATAGCATAATGATGGATGGGCTACCTTCCTGTTGAGATTTCGGCAGAGGTTTCTCCCCCGAGCTAGCCAGATGTCCTCGAGTCCTGAGTTTCTGATTGCAGATTATACATGTAGTTCTCGATGGACGATTATGCCATTGGGTTTCCTCAATCAACTAGAGAGATTCAAGTCCTTTTATGATGATGACACTCAAAAGGAGGAGGAGATGGGGGATACATCTAATCCTGGAGCAGAGGGGATCATTAAATCCAATCCCCCAGATTATATGTATTTGATTGGTCTTGGGGATGGTAGTGATTACCTTTATCCATCCTGGGATGAATGTGATAAGGTTAGTGCTTTTTTTTATATCAACAATCCATTTTGAGTAAACTGTTATAGGCGCAAGACATCTCTTGCGTCTTTGCGTGTGTCGTAAAGGTCACCTTGCGCCCTTGCATCCATTCGCAAAGACTTCCTTGCGTCCTTGCATCCAACGCAAGATTAACCATGCGTCTTCACTCTAGACGCAAGGTCAACCTTGCGTCCTTGCGCCACTCGCAAGGTCAACCTTGCGTCCTTGTGCCACTCGCAAGGTCAACCTTGCGTCCTTGCTTATTGATGTTTTATGTTTCTTTTGTTGCAGATTTTGATTCCAGTAAATTTTTCAGATCCTGAACATTTTATACTACTCTCTTTGAACATAGATGAACAGAGAGTATTTTTCTATGATAGTTTAAAGGGTTGTTTGGATAAAGGTCAACTCGATGCTGTCTTCAAAAACTTATCAGACAACTTGCCGATATATTTGAAGGCTATAGATTACTTTAACAAGAAGCAGGACTCACAAATTGTTGAGTATTATGAGAACAAAGAAGATGTAGAGCTGATGATTGAGGATGCACCGTATGTGCCAATGCAGATTGGTGGCCATGGTGATTGTGGTGTTTGGGTCTGCATTCATATGGAGAGGATAGTTTTTGGTTGGGATCCGATTGACAACATTGGAGACCCTAAAAAGGCTGCTATGGAGTATAGAATTCGAATGACAAGAACATTCTTCCGTGCACGCTTTGACACACAGGAACTACCACCACCAAAGGACCCAAAGGTTGTTAAGTAGTTAACTTGTACTGTAAGATGTAATTATTATTCAGTTTTTAGGTAGAACATGTAATTTTTGAATGTAAATACTCTGGGACAGATGCAAGGATTTTTTACATCCTAGCGTCTGGTTAAATGACAGACGCAAGGTCTTGTTTGCGTCCTTGCGTGTGATTAAATGTCAGACGCAATTTGTTGTTTGCATCCTTGCGTCTGCTAAAATGACAGACGCAAGGTCTTATTTGTGTCCTTGCGTCTGTTTCAAGGTCTATCTTTGCGTCTTGCGTTTGTTTAAGTTTTCCGACGCAAGGTGTGGTTTTGCGTCCTTGCGCCTTGGGTGTACAATATTAATGGCCCACAAATACAAACTACAAACTGAGAGACTAGTAAACCATAACCATAACCATAAACATAAATTAAACGAGTAAACGTTAATTTTGCACTAAACACAAAACATAAACTACAAACTGAGACTGATAAGCTTGGATAAACTAAAACATGAACTAACTAATTCTGGTCTAAATCGTACGTTTGATAAAATTGAGACTGATAAGCTTGAGAAGGTTCTACTTTCTCTTTCGACTTTGACTTTGATTTTGAGGCTTTTTTTTAACCCTCTGAGAAGTAGATTCACTGGTTAGGTCATAAGAAGTGCTGCATGTTGTTCGGTTATGACCTGCTTGCTTGCAACGAGTACATGTTCTTACTTTTTTTTTTAGTTTCTTCACCTTGAGATGGAATCCGATCGGTACCTTTTGGGCGTCCAGGTGCTCTTTTCTTTTGAATTGGGGGGTTTACGATTTTCAAGATCTTGGGCCCTGGATTCCACCATTCGGATCGATGGGGCAAAGGAAGGATGTGTTCGGAATACGTATTTATATAAGTTTGAGACATGAACCAATGTGATACATAACATGTAACATCTTCCACTCCAAAGAGTCGTGCTGCTGCTATTACATGTCCGCAAGGTATGCCTGATAATTGCCATTGCCCACATGTACAAGTTCTATCTTCTAGATTAACGAGGTCGTTTTTCCTTCCATCACGCACCTCTATTAGATTGTTTGTCGATGGAAATGCTTGCCATCTTCTTGATTTGTTCGTCCTTTTGCCTAATTTCCGTTCAACATATGGAGTAACCATTGAAGTAAGACTAACTGCTTTGTTGTGATGTTTGAAAAACCAATCCTGTATTGAAGCGCGAAAAAATTCCAATAACATGCAAACTGGTAGTTTGCGAGCATGTTTGGATAGAGCGTTAATAGACTCTACACTGTTTCTAGTAAGGTATGCATACCTAACATGATCAGCTTGACTTCTGGATCATTTGTTGAAACCAACGTCATTTAGATACTTGTGAGGCGCTTTTAATCTTCGTTGAAATACACTAACATGATCTTGAAAATCTGACAAACGGTAAGCCTTAACCATTTTCCAATAGTGCCATTCAAAATATTTGAATTTGTTGGACATCGTTTTTATGTTCATGAATAGATGACGTACGCAAAAAGAGTGGAAGGCTTCAGGAAACACATTTGAAATACCATGTGCTATTGAAGGAACACGATCAAAAATAAAGGTAATCTCTGACATACGATTACTCATACCACAACTCTCTAAATGATCTCTTAGATTGCCAAAAAACCATGACCAAACCTCGTTTGTCTCGCCTTCACCAATTCCATAAGCCAATGGAAAAATTCCGTTATTGGCATCCATTGCAACAGCAACTAAATTTGTACCCAAGTATCCAGCTTTCAAATGTGCACCATCAACGATGATAATAGGCCGAACATTTTGGACAAATGATCGAATCTGCACGCAAACAAATCAAATGAGATTGCTATTAGTTTAAGATAAAACAATTTTAGGATGAATTATACTTACAACTGCGCCAAAAGACATGTAACACATCACGAATCTATTTTCATTGTCAGTCACCACATTTGTCATGCTTCCTGGGTTATGAATCTTAATGTTATGAAGATAAATGGGAAGCATTCGGGACGAGTCATCCATACTGCCACGGAGCATCTCTATTACATGACACTTGGCTCTCCATGCTTGATTGTAAGAAATGCTCACCCGAAAACGGTTGCCAACATCATCACGTATATCTTTTGGTTTATAGTCTCGATTTGCAGCTTTTAACGATTCCATCAGAATACTTCCTAACACCTTTTTGGTTGCATGTTTATTATTTCCCATAATTTGGGTATGTGAGCATGTGTGTACGTCATGCAATTTCTTTACGATGAAGTTGTCAGTGTGGCGTATTTTCTATGCACTACATTTCCACTCACAATTTGGCAACATGCATTTAGCGGTGAATCGAGATTTGTCCGACTTTACAGGCTTAATTTGGAAGTTTTCTTCAAGACATTTTGTGTATAGATGGTTTACAAAATCATCCTTGTTTAAAAAAGTTTGTCGAACTTTAATCAAATCGAATACTCTATAACTGGTTGTTATTTGTCTTGTAGATTCAGTCTCTTGGTCATGCTCACTCAATAAAAGTGGCATATTCTAGAATACATCTTTTTTTTCTTCCTTTTCTTCATCTTCATCTTGATCTTCTCTGTCATTTTCTTCCTCCGAATCACTAGACGCGACAACTGATTCAAAAGGGTGATCTGTTTTTTTTTTTTTTTTACATACGTTCTCAACTCCATAGTTGAAGAAATCAAACTCTTCTGTGTTTGGAGGTGGTATTTCAGGTCGTGCTTCTTCCAAATTGGGTGTCTGAAGGTTTGTTTGGGCCTCGCTTGTTGATAGGTTTTGTTGGACATCGTGTGTTGGTAGGTTTTGATGGACATTGTGTGTTGGTAGGATTTGCAATGACTGTAAGTTTTCTGGGAGTTGATGCATTGTAACTTTGTCGACAATGTAAATATCAATAGGAGAATTTGATATTGCATGTTGTAGAAAATCACGAAAGTCTTCATAATCATCAGTAATATCAAAAATAAGATTATCGACAACATATCTCATTGAAACAGGTGCATTAGGTGGCAAATTAATTTTTCTAAGAACATTTTTTAACAATATTCTTCGAGTAATTGGTTTTTGGGGAGCAACTGGGAGTTTTAATCGTGTTCTAAAACAATCTAGAGGCATATACATAGGTAAGTTATTAATAAATTGAAAAGAACCACCACAACATATATGAATAACAAAGGTTTCATTATCACTACAACTCATTATTTAAAACAATAAGAGAAAAAAATGGTGGAAAGTTACCTTAATGATGCTTGAAATTACATGATTTATGTGAAAATAAAGTGAAATGAAGCTGGTAATCTATAGTTCCAGGTATAATGATTATATAGAAATAAAAGGTTATCCGTAATAGTACAAAAATCTAGCAAAATCTTATCCACGAAATCATGGAAATCTTATCGGGATAAGACGCAAGACGCAAGGACGCAAGACGCAAGACGCAAAACGCAAGGACGCAAGGCTGTTTGTTGCGTTTGGCCTGAACGCAAGGACGCAAGGTCGCAAGGACGCAAGACGTCTTGCGCCTTGCGAGGGCAAATTGTCAAACTTTTTTTTTTCAGTGCTGTCAGTCAACAAGCTTCAAAAAAATGGATATTTTGGTGATATTCCCGATGACTAACTAATAAGAACTTACTCGGCATAGATGTCTTCAGCACATGTGTAAAGTGTGTAACCAAAAAAATTTTAAAATATAATAATGTATTTGTTTATGCTGAAGCAGTATATTATTGAAAAAAAAAATGTAAATTTTACTTCATCCATCCCATTTTGTCTAGTATTTCTTCATAGACGGTACCAAATTAATGATTCACTACCATATACAAATAAAGGATAATGATGTAAAAATCATTTGATACCCCTTACTTTATTTATATAAACAAAAATATAAGTAAAAAGTTATATGTAAAACTATAAAATAAACATAAAGTACAGTGTGATAATAACATTTTTTTAAATACGTAATTTTTGGAGACAATTGAATTGAAACAAAAAGAGTAATTTACTTTTACATATTATGAGGTTAATAAAAAGATTATTATTATTATTTGGCTCAACTACTGAGGAAAAAAAAAAAAAAACTGGATAACCCAAGTTCAAATTAACAAGTCTCATATATCTCTCTAACATAATGTATATATGTAATATGTATATGTATTGTTCAATAATTATAAAGATCAGTTCTTAGATAATTTTTAACTGTATTATCGTATTGAAAAATCTAATGTCTTTAAAGGATTATTATTTTTTTGTCTTTTACTAGACCCTGATATAGGGTGGTTATAATTAAAGTACGGAGTAAATAATTTTTAACACAAAAAAAAATAAGTAAATTAATAAATTAATAAAGGGTCTTCAACAAGATGTGGAGAGCCTATAGAGCTACAAAAAGTCCTCCAGTATCCTATTAAAAGAACATGTTCAATAATCTTAAAGATATTAAAGATACTAGATTACCAGGAAGTACATGTTTAGAAATTTTTTAATTGTAATTATAATTAATTTATATTTATGATTTATAATTTATAATCTAATTAATTTCAAACTCTAAAAAGTATTGCAACTTGCTTTATTGCTTAAACCTAAGATAGACTAGCCGTCAAGAGTGGTTGTGATTTGAGAGATGCAAATGGAATAAACAATTTCTTGCTACTTGCAACTTCTATCGTCTTTTTATGTTTTTTACTTTCTTTATTTAATTTCTATATTCAGAGTTAACACCACCATCCATCCTCGAGTTACAATCACTCTTCCACTAGTTCTTTCTCCATCAATTAAACAGTATAACCAAACGAAGATTTTGAATAATACTAATATTTTTAAGAGCGATATCGACATCAAATTCTATCATTTGTCACTCACACACACGTGTTAGGAGGAACCCAAATTCGCGACGATGTTGGCAGTAGCATCGAATGTTGGGAAAACCCCCAGAGACATTTTCAAATCCCATTGATGTTCGCATTACCATCAAAGGTTGAAAATTCCCTGCATAAAGTGAGAATCGAACAAGGGTTGACAGTATCCCAAGTTGGATCTCATCTCATACCACTCAAGCCAAGTTTCGGTGGTATTTTGAATAATACTATAATTTATTATTATTATAAATATGAAAAGTTGAAAACGAATACTACTTTTTTAGTATAATATAAAATAGCTTAAGACTCGTGAATTTGTGGGATTATGAAAAAAAAAAATTGTTGTAATGGACATATAGATTTTACGGAATATTATGTATTTTCATTTAATTACATGATATGATATGATACATAATGCACTTTGAAAATATGAGAAAGCGAATCCAAATTTCAGTACATTTTTTAAGCCATAAAATCTCAAACATTAAACAAACACTTGATAGTGAAACTAAAGAGAAAGCACTAAAATCAATCATCTTCCTCTTTATACTACTCATCTACATATTGAAAAAAAGTTGTAGTTCTACTAAAAATTAAATTAAATTTAAGTACTAAAATTAGGTCGCTCATGATGTGATGAATAAATCGGATGAGGATATTGGATGTTGCTCATGTTGCTCTTTTTGCGCGTCATCGGACTCAGATACATCATCAGACTCGGAAACATAGTTTTCTCAGTTGTCGTGTCGTGTTATCTATAATGTCCTCGTGATTGTGTGCCCTATATAGTTTTCGAGCTTTTGCGTGTGTGTGCGTCCTAATTTTGTGGTTGCGTGTTATCTCGTGTTTTGTCTAGCTCCTTGCTAGTTTTTATCTCGTGTATTTGGTTCTTTTTAATAATAAAAAATTTACTTACCTTTAAAAAAAAAAACTAAAATTAGGTCGCTCAGCAGCAACATGTGGATTAGAAAACCTCCTACAACAAATTTAGAGATCCCACCTCACTTGTAAAGTCGATAATCGAAGTGTGAGCTTAAGAAGTACTAATAATAATGGGAAGTTACTTCTTCTTCGTTTCTGTGTGTAAGACCCTAAACCCAAGTGTACAGGGTGCATAAACGTCGATAAATCAAACTGAGTTGAACAGAAGCTGACAGACTGTGTTTGAGCTTGTGCGCGTCGCGCACAAGCGGTGGTGTGCGCCGCGCACCTAACCTGCGACAGAATTCTGCTCGTTTCTATTTTGAGTTAAATGAAGGGCATTTTGGTCTTTTCACTTGAGGCCGGATGTGTAGCCATATTATCAGTTGGGATCCAATTTTGGATCATATTTCACATCCACAAACACTCCCATTTCATCTAGAGAGAGAGAGAGAGAGAGAGATTTCTAGAGAGAGATTTGGAGATTTGGGGAAGAAGGAGCTTGAATCGATCAAAAGCTCGAGTGTTAAAGCTGTTCATCTCGCTCCTAGCTACGTTGTGGTAGTGTTGGTAAGTTCTAACTCCGAGTTTTCATAGTTTGATTAGTGTTCATAATTGGGGTTTTGATTTATGTGCTCTTGAGTAAACCCAATAGTTGATAATTGGGTGATTGAGCTAGTAAATGGTGTTGATAACCATTGTTGGTGGGTTTTGGGTTAGATGATGAAATTGATTAGTTGATAATCATGTTCGGGTGTTAATATCACTAGTTAACTTAGGTAATAAGTGATTAATTGTGTAAGCTTGCAAAATGGGTGTTTTGACTTGAGATTAGGTCAAATGGGTTTTGTGTAAATTGATGAAAGTAATATGTTTTGATGATGAAACCTTGAGTAAAATGAGTTGTTGGAACATAATCACTAGTCGATTGTGATTTTGGGGGTTTTCGGGTGAGATTTGACTTAGTCAAAGTGGAAGTAAGTGCTAATGGGTCGAAATTGCACTTATGGTGTTTTGGGCATAAGCTATAGTGTTTAGCTTATTTGTTTGTGAATTACTTAGGTGATCTGCATTTGGACGTTTAGGAGCTCAAGCGGGATTGCCTTTCAAGTAATCGAGGTGAGTGGAATATTTATACGTTTATGTATATAATTTGGTTGTTTATGTGCGGCGTGGTAAGTGACATCCGTTAGGATTCACTTTTCGGGGTCCACAATTGGGTTGAAAAATATAGTGAGTGATATCCGTATGGATAGCTCTTCGTTGGCTATATTTGGTTGCGATATGTGGTGCGTGATATCCGGAAGGAATAACTCTTTGTCGACCACGATTGGAGGTGTGGCATGTGACGAGTGATTAATGTTTGACCTATCGCTCTTCGTTGGTCACATGTGTGTGTTTGGTATGTAGCGAGTGATTAATGGATGACCTATCACTCTTCGTCGACTACATGTGTGCGTTTAGTTATGTGATGAGTGATTAATGATTGACCTATCACTCTTCGTCGGTCACATGTGTTTGTTTAGTTATGTGGCGAGTGATTAATGTTTGACCTATCTCTCTTCGTCGGCCACATGTGTGTGTTGGTGTAAGTGGTGAGTGTTATCCGTTTAGGGATCCACTCTTCGTTGGCCACTTATCATAGGATGGTAAGCGGTTACGCTTTTCGTCGGCCATCCTTGTGATTGAGGTAAGTGTTAACGTTTCGGTTGCACTTTTCGTCAGCCTCATGGTGCGTAGTGGTGAGTGGTTAACGTATTTGACCTACCGCTCTTCGTCGGCCACGTACGCGTTGTGATGGGTGGTGAGTGGTTAACGAATTTGACCTACCGCTCTTCGTCGGCCACCATAGAGTCGAATGTCGGCCTTGTGTATATTGGTGTGTGTAAGTTTCACTAGCATTGTACGTATTTTGTTGTTTGGTACGTATTATTGTTAAGATCTCTATGCTAATGGTGTTGACTTGTTGTACGTACGATTATTTTGATTATTGCGGTTTGCTAATGATATTGTATTGTTTGTGTAGGTGTATGCAAGTGATTGAATTATGTATGTATGTGTATAACTATTGCATTCACTAAGCATTAGCTTACCCTCTCGTTGTTTACATTTTTAGGTTCGGAGGCGGACGTGGCAAGGGTATGCTCGGGATTAGATGATTTCCTCTTTTGATGCTTGCTTGGATTACTTTTGGTTTGGACTTAGGATTGGGTAGTTTATCTCCAAACATCATGCTCGTAGCTGTGTTTGGAACTTAAACTCATGTCGTCGAATACTTGTATTTTGTACGAAAGTCGTACAACGGTCAATGTGGGCCCGGTGTCATAAAACTTGTTTATTTTTGAAACGTGTTAGTTTTGCATATTATAAAATATTGTGAAAAGCGTTTAGTCTAAAAGTGTCGGGAAGCAAGAGATCATTAAACGAAAATTGAAAAATTCGGACAGAACCTGTTGGGCCTTGTGCGCGCCGCGCACTATAGGGGTTGCGCGCCGCGCACCTTATCTGTATAAAAAAATATATATTTCGCGTTTTCGGTTGGATAACGGGTTGGGTTGTTACAAGTGGTATCAGAGCATGGTCTAAGGGATTTAGGTGACTTGAGATAGGCGCCTAGACTTAGACTTTTTGTGTGTGCTTATTTGTTGCGGGACTTGTAGAATTACGGGTCAGTTTGGGTTTTAGTTAGTGCCTTAGAGAATAGGTGAACTAGCTATGTATTGATTATGTTGTTACTAATCATGTTGTTTTGTGTTGAACATCTAGCGAGATGGTTGTTTTATTCATGAGTTCGGCATGGCGTGCGAGCGTAATAATGCTTCGCGACCATTATTACGGTTGCAAGCCAAGTCAAGTAAGTGATGCACAACAAGTATTGAACTATATGGGATGTGCGAACGGTGGCGTATTTATTTGATTGTGATTATTGTTCGCGACGGTGTATATCATTTATTCGTGTTGCTTTCCTAACCAAGTTCATTTCTTAGAATGAAGACGAGGAACGGACATGATAATGGTGATCAAGGCGAGGACTCCGAGTTCACGGCTAAGGTAGAGGCCATCTTCGAACGTCAAAAAGCGGAATTTCTAGAGGACGTTAAAAAGATGTTCTTAGATACGATTGACGAGCAAGTAGTCAATCTAGTCAAGGAACAAGTTAAGGTTGTTCTCCGTGAAGATAATATAGGAAGACGAGACTTCTACTACAAAAACTTCAAGGATGCTCAACCTCCCACTTTTGATGGTGAACGAGATCCGCTAAAGAGCAATCGTTGGATCTCCGATATGGAGGGGGCTTTTCGTACTAGTGAGTGCCTTCTCAATAAGAGGATGAGGTATGGTAGTAGTATGTTAAGGGGTGACGCCAAGTTGTGGTGGGATGCGAAAATCCAACTCTATGGTGAGGAACAATGTATGGAGTTCACATGGGACGAGTTCAAAGCGGAATTTTTCAAGGAATACTGAACTTCGGCCGATCTTTCTAAGCTTAAGGACGAGTTGCGTGCTTTGAGGCAAGGGTCAATGGATTTAAACACTCTCAAATCTGTTTTCTTATCGAAGACCCAATTTTGCCCGGAATATGTCGGGAATGACCACATGTTGAAGGAAGACTTTTACCGAACCTTGAATGATCAATACCAAGAGAAGATTAGTAGGAACTCGGTGAAAACTTTTGACGAGTTGTTTGACATGGCGAAGGGTTTTGAGACGCTTGTCCTAAAGAGGAGTGGTTCCGATGTTAGTAAGCGGAAGTCCGAAACTACGATGATTTTGAACAAAAAGAGTAAGAGTGTTTCCGAGGGTGTCGGAAGCGTGAAGAAGAGTGGTACCGGTGGTTTTATACCCACGTGTTATAATTGCGGACAACGGGGTCATTTGTCGCGTGAATGTACGAATGCGAAGTCTAACAAGGTTAAGTGTTTTAATTGTTGAAAGGATGGACACCGAAAGTCGGCGTGTCCGGATTTAGTTGGTAATGCATGAGAACCTGACGACGATGTTCAGGTACCTTCCGATTATCTTATCGAAATGTACTTACGATTTTGTTTAATGCATTTTGTGATAGTGCGAAGTGCAATGAGGGGTAGCGTTCCTTATGGAATTACCCTATGATAATGGTCGGGTTGACGGGCGAAGGGCGTAAGACTTGGTGCTTCAAAGCATTCCTTAGTGTTGGGTGAAAGATTTTACCAAGCCATGAGAATGGGCTTTGGTGTTTTTTTGGTAGCGCGTAGTCGCTTTTGTGTCGTAATTGATGAAACGTAAGTTTCGTCGGGTGTGTAAAGACCCGTCCTAATCCATAAGAACGAATACAATAACATATGATTACATCACGAGGTATTTGACCTCTATATGATACATTTTACAAACATTGCATTCGTTTTTAAAAGACAAACTTTCTTTTCAACGAAAATTGACAGCATGCATACCATTTCATAATACATCCAACTATAATTGACTTAATAATAATCTTGATGAACTCAACGACTCGAATGCAACGTCTTTCAAAATATGCCATGAATGACTCCAAGTAATATCCTTAAAATGAACAAATGCACAGCGGAAGATTTCTTTAATACCTGAGAATAAACATTCTTTCAAGTGTCAACCAAAAGGTTGGTGAGTTCATTAGTTTATCATAAACAATCATTTCCATTATTTTAATAGACCACAAGATTTTCATTTTCATTTCTCATAAATATACATCCCATACATAGAGATAAAAATCATTCAAATGGTGAACACCTGGTAATCGACCTTAACAAGATACATATAGAATATCCCCATCATTCCGGGACTCCCTTCGGACATGATAAATTTGAAGTACTAAAGCAGTTCAAATTCTCTGACTGGGCTTGTTAGTGCCCATAGATCTATCTTTAGGATTCGCGTCAATTAGGGTGTCTGTTCCCTAATTCTTAGATTACCAGACTAAAAAGGGGCATATTCGATTTCGATAATCCAACCATAGAATATAGTTTCGATTCTTTGTGTCTATTTCGTAAAACAGTTATAAAAGCAGCGCATGTATTCTCAGTCCTAAAAATATATATTTCAAAAGCATTTAAAAAAAGAGAGCAAATGAAACTCACAATACTGTATTTTGTAGTAAAAATACATAAGACGAAACTGAACAATGCAAGGTTGACCTCGGATTCACGAACCTATATCAGTTATATATATTAAAACATATAATTAACATGTAATAGTAATCAAATCAGTTTATATATATTATTTATTTAATTTAGTAATATATTTATTATTTTAAAGGTTATATATATATATATATTTATTTTAGTATATTAATATTTATACATATATATATATATATATATATATATATATATATATATATATATATATATATATATATATATATATATATATATATTGTAAATCAATAATTTGTTATATAAAAATATTACTAATTATGATAAAAATCATGATAATTCTAATAATAATAATAATGTTAATAAAAATGAAAATGCTTTTAATATTAATAATAATGATAATACTACTAAAATAAATAAAAATGTTATATGTTAGTAATAATACTAATATTTGTGATAATAATAATGTTAATGATATTAATAATAATAATAGTACTTTTACTAATAATAATACTAATAATAATAATAATAATAATAATAATAATAATAATAATAATAATGATAATAATAATAGTAAATATAATAATAATGATATTACTACCTTAAGTGTGTTGTAGCTTCCATGGTAATACTAATAATACTTATTTTGATAATAATAATGATATTAATGATAATAATAATAATGCTAATAATAATAATAATAATAATAATAATAATAATAATAATAATAATAATAATAATAATAATAATAATAATAATAATAATAATAATGAGTAATAAGTAAACTACCTCAAAGAAGTAGTCCTAAAAAAAATTCACAAGTCCGGGTTTGAATCCGCAACGTCCCGCTAACCCGATAACATCCTTAACCACTCCTCTGACTCCGCTTTTTTTTTCTGATTTAATTATCTCCTAACTTCTTTTTAACCTTTAACTGTTTTCATTTTCATAATCCAATCATCATCATACCATAATCATGACCATGATCGTGATTATCATCTCCATTAATTTAATCATCTTTTTATTATACTCGTATCATCATTATTATCATCATCATCGAACATACGACATCATCATCTTTGTTTTAGTTTATCATTTCTCATCTAGTCATCATCATAAACTTAATCATAAACATAATCATGTCGTGATCAAAATCTACATGAAATCTTAATTATTCTTCTTCATCAATTTTTTTTTCATTATATCACCATCATCAAATTATCTCAACCTTTCTCGTATTAACTCAAACGTATTCACATCCTTATAAATATCACGGCTCAAATGCATTCTAAATAAATCACTCAGGCCCACTCTGCAGCCCAATTACTTAAGATAGACCCAAGAAACATTTAACCTAATCCAATACAAATTACTTAGCCCATTAATATAAATCAAAATGTTTCGGTTTTTAAAAGAAAAACAAAAACAGGATTGGCCAGTGATAGCAGCCATATACGACCCCTCCTATCATTATCATACTCGAGTCTTTTACAGCCATCAACATCTTTCTTTATCGATAGTGGATGTTTGTTAAATAAAGTAAAGAAATAATAGTCCAATCAAGAGATAAAGGATAAATATTTTTAAAGTGGTGGTAGCTGTAATTGAACAGCAAGGATGGCGATTGGATTCTCTTTTGATTCGACAGAAAGAAAAAACGCAACAGTAGCAGCAACCTGACTGCTGTAATAGCTTGTTTTGGCGACAGAACAACAGTAGGAAGGCTGCTGTAGGGGCGGTGGTGAGAGTGGAGGTCATGGTGGTTTGTGATTACTAAGACGAGAGAGAGATAGAACTGATTGTCGATGATTGTTGCAGTCTGGTTACAGTAGAAACATAAATAAAGCTGCAGTAGGAAATTCGAAGATATAGGTGGTTAAATGGGTAGAACCGATGGTGTAGTTGTTGTGTTTGATCTAGAACAGAAATTTTTAGTTGATGATTTAATGGGTTGAATAATATACGAAAAGTGATAGCGGTTCAAGGGTGTTCTTGTGTGGTTCATGATGTTTGTTGAAAACCAAAACAGATAACATCAGTCTTGTAACAATGTGGTTGTTTAAGCTATAAAACAGAAACAGTATGCGTATAGCAGCCTGAATAGCTGCGAATTGCAGTAGGGTTCATACGAGTTATAGGTGTGTTTTTGGTGTTCTTGAGGTCGGAGAATAACATGACAATGGTGGTGGTGTTTGGTTGCTCAAACAGAAAAACGAAAAGACAAAGAGGAAGACCTAGGTGTTTCTTTGTGAATGTTTTCACTAGATTCGGAGAGAGAGAAGAGAGAGAAGTGATGTTAGTGTGTGGTCTGTTCGAATTAAACAAGAAACAGAAAGTGTAGCAGCATACCTAAAGTGAGTTGGTTAAATTTTGAGATAGTAATCGATGATGGTGTTGCTTGTTTCGTTTCAACCGGTCTAGAAGCAAAAGTGGGTAGTCCTCATAAAAGTGGTAACCGATTTGGTTAAATGACGAGTTGTTTGAAGCTAACAGGTGTAGTAACAAAAGCAAAAGTATGTGGGTTTGATCGAATAGCCAAAAAGAGAAGGGTGGTAGTTTGATGGTGTTGTAGTGGTATTCTAGTGATGATGGTTATGGTGAAGGTGCTCATAAATAGTGGAAATAGAAGTGGGTAACAAAGATAAGTGATGGCAGATATATGTGATGCATGTATGTACATTATATGAAGTTAATTATTTGTTGTAGCAATCAATTCATGAATTCGAGGCAGTCACTTTATCTTGATTATTTAGAATAATACAGCTCACAAGTTAACAATTCATCATCCTGTGATTTTAATTTGTTTTTAAGTGACCGACACTTTCATCATGGATAGTTGAGACAAAAACACAAGTTAGATAGTTGAGACATGAATAACAACTTAGATGGTTATATCTAACTAATTGAATGCGTAATTAATTATTTTATATATGTTATTTTTATTATTAATAATTAATAAATAAATGTATATTATTAATAATAGTACAGTTAATATTAATAATAATAATTATCATACTAATAGTAATAATAATATTAATAACAATGATAATAATAATTATTAATAATAATGTTAATAATGATATTAATAAAACAAATTAATATTAATACATAATTATTTTTAACAACAATTTCATACAATATATTAATATCATTTCAAGTTATTATATAATTATATTTATTTGTATATATATACATAGCTATTTACACATAAATGTTCGTGAATCGTCGAGCACAGTCAAAGGGTGATTGATTACATGAACACAGTTCAAAATTTTTGAGATTACAGACTTTGCTTATCATGTCGGAAACATTATTTATATAAAGATTAAGTTTAAATTTGATCGGAAATTCCCTGGTCATCACAGTACCTACCCACTAAAGAAATTTTGTCCCGAAATTTGAGTGGGGTCGTCATGACTGGCAATAAGTATGTTTTTATGATGCATACGAGCTGTAAATTAGGGTTTTATCATTAATAAATAATATAGATAAAACCATTTGATTTTGTGAAGAGTACGAGTGAAGCTATCACAGAAAAGTGAAATGAGAAAGGTAAAGTTTCGTCATATCTTTTGACGTCGATACGATTGATTTCCAGAGTTAAAGGGATTTAGAGGAAATCTTTGTGATAAGATTTTATTCTTTGAAAATTATGGATATTAGGATCCTCTTAGTTGAATGCGATAATCTATCTCGATTGCTCTGTCGGATATTTTTCTATAAATCCATCCCCTTCGTTTTCCTTATTTCCATAACTCACACCTTCTATTCTTTCTCCCTCAACTCATACTTTAAAGCATTCGTCACTATGCTCCATCCAGTTCTGGTTCTTGATATACTCCTAACTTTCATATCTGTCATTCTTATTTTTCATCTGCTGCCAGAAGATTCTATTTACTTCTACTATACCCTTGGGTTTATAGTGTTTTTAATTCTCCCGTGTCTTTATATTGCTATAAGCATCGATATACACGGTTTGTAATTTCTGAGTTGTTGTTGGCTTTATATCTTCCCTTATATTTTGATGTCTTTGATTCTGTTTTTCTATAATCATTGTCATCCACAATTAATGCTATCTCTTATTTGCTGCGATTTATACTCCCATTTCTATTTCGGAGCTTCATTCTTTCGTTTCCTCTTCTTGCGATTAAGCACCGCTTGTAATGGTCCAGAATTCACAGATATGAATTTCGGAATGAACATAGTTAATGTTCTAAGAAGAAAATTGTAATGGTACGATCTTGATTTGTCAAATTACCAGAATACCTCGAAAAAGACCGAATCATCAAGAAAATATTTTCTTGATATGTTTAGAGGTTAGGTAGAATGTAAGAGTTGTGTACAGGGTACATGATGACGTTTTGGTCTGTGAATTATCACGTTCCATTATAAACTCAGAATGACTTACTGTAATATAATCACGTTTATCAAGTGTCATTATATTATACTAACTCATGCTTCAGTTCCCAACACTACTTCCAAAACATTCATACTTTAAACTCGAAGGTTTCAGAATTTAGAAACTAAAATAGTTTCTTTTATGATATAACATAGTTAGCGTGAAGAGGTAAATGATTTCGGATAACAATAGTTATGAAGATATCTTCAGAAGCATCGACGATATTTATAATGAAAGATACGATGATATCTTAGAATATCTAAGATCAGAGGATGATGAAGAATATTGTCCGCAAGGGTTTTAGAGTAAGGAGTAAGGTATTCGTTAATGACTTCAGCAGATACTGAATCATTTGGATTCTTTGAAGGCAGGTTTAGTCTTTATGATTTGTCCACAGCCTCCTTCATACTTTGCTCAATCCGTTTTCCAGTTCCAAACCTTCTCTTTTTCTGAGCTTTGCCAACACACTATTCTTTATCATCAAACTTTTTACTGTTAAGGTCGTTTATAGTTTTTGCTGCTTCATCAGCATTTCGAGAACTATTCCGCAGTTCGGGGTGTTTTTCAGAAACTTCACATTCGAAGTATATAAGTCTAGGAGATAGACGTTATATATACACCTATAACTATTGGCGTAGACATGCTGCAAGATTTTAAAATACTGATTGCTGATTCCCAGTAATTGGCATGACAATTCTTGTTACAAATGCGGATGAGTAAATGATGGGGTTTCGATAAATATAATGATTTTTCGGAAAGTCAAAGATCAGTGAAATTGTTGGTAAGTTTATTGCTAATGTGGTGAGACATAAAAGGTTCTCTGGTAACGATAACGAAAGGGCAACGTCTATATCAAGGTTATAATAAGACTGTTTCAACTGAAAAGTCGAAGTTGACTTGTTGGAGCTGTGACAAAACTGACTAATTTGAAAAGGAATCGCAAAGTTATTTTTGCTAATAAATGCTAAAGGGTCAGACATGGATACGTGTTAAATTATGACTCTGGTTTCGAGAGCTTTTCAGGTGCAAGACTGTGGTTAATATATGGTTGGATCATCATCTCGATTGTTCATTATTTGAAGTGTCTTCAGGAATTTTGAAGGGTTTAAACACATATTGTAATCGTTAATATACATATGATGTTCTAACACAGTTTTGAAGTCAAAGTATAGCTTGTGAAAGATGTAAGGATCTAAGAGTGATAATTTTGGTCATATCTCGAGTTGAATTCCGAGATTTCAAAATCAGAATATGTAATTAAATTTTGAATGAGTATGGTTGTTTTGATTTCTATAAAAGAATGTATATTGTTGTGAAAGTAGGGAGTATAATTGATGATTGCGAAATCAAATTCGAAGAATGTAACATATTAATTGTGAATTTATATATCTCTCGGGTATTACCTACCCGTTAAAAAAAATTTCACAAGTAACATTTTTGTACAAATGTATATTATTACAGTCTCTATGAAAATATATATGTATGTATATTTTCTTCAGATGTAATGTAGATTTAATGAGTTAATATTAAATTAAACTAATTTGATTTTTAGCTGGAATTAGAAATGAATAATCTCTAAAACATTAGTGATTACATAATCTTCGCCGAGTGTTTCTTCAATATGATTGAAATTATGAATCAATACTTCGTTATTTGTTGATGCATGATGTGGGTATTTGTGGAATTCTTGTGAACTTCGCAAGGTACTAATGATGTTGTTTGAAAAGTTTCGAGTACATCGATGATGAAAGTGTAAAATCAAACATATATTTGAATAATACACTTGATTTGTTATGAAATAGAATTCATTGAATTGAAACAGAGATTGTAGTTAACAATGGTTAAGTTGTTAACGAAGGATGTACATCATAGCATATTAGTAATATGAATTAAACTGAGTAGTATCTACCCTTTTTCAACTCATACATTATAGCTTAGTACGAAAAGATTTATAATGGTTTAAAGATTTATATATATAAGATATACATATAAATCCTTCAGTGGAAATGAGTTAATACTTCATAACTCGTTGATTTGACATACTTGTGGTTGATTTGTAATGATGTCCACGGTGATTCTTGAACTGGCAGAGCTTGTACTATTATAGATGCTGTTGGTACTGACGGTGCTGGTGATGTTGATGATACTGTTGATGCTGTTGGTAAAACGAATCTAGCTTGTAAATCATGCACCATTCCGGACAGGGTTTCTATTCTTCCTTCTATCATTTTGGTTCATTCATCTTATTTATGGTTAGGGCTAGAATAGATAATCTCTAAGACTTTAGAGATTACATAATCACCACAGAATGTTTCTCCTATGAAGTTATAGATTAATACTTCATCGGTTATTGTTGTTGGTACTCCTTGGTATCTACAGGGTGTATGATGTTGATGCTCGAGGTACAGATTGTAAAGTTGAGGTTTACGACGCGGTTATGGTTGGGGTTGGTAATGGTACTGTTGGCGTTGATGATGGTGGTACTGGTTATGCTGCTGGTGCTGCTGCTGGTGCTTGTAACCTTTGCACCATATTCTCCAAAGCCACCACCCGAGTGCGAAGCTCGCTAACTTCTTCTATTATTCTGGGATGATTGATGGTTCGGACGAGTGGGTGAATAAATTCTAGAATGTGAGATAGAATATAATCGTGCCGAGATACTCTGGAAATGAGAGACAAAATGGTGTCTCGGATAGGTTCGCTGGTAAGTGCTTCAAGTTCTTCGCCAAGAGAGCAATGTGGTGGATGGAAAGGATCGCCTTCTTCTTGTCTCTAATGATTAAGGAGGCTACGAACCCATCCCCAATTCATCCAGAATAGATGATGACTGATTGGTTGGTCCATTCCGGTCACACTGCTTTCGGAGCTTGAGTGAAACTCCATATCGGAATTCGAGGGACTTGAACTAGTGGAGAGTTCCATTTCGTACGATTGAATAAAAGATTTTTTGATATGAAATGATTTCTGACTATCGGATGGTATTCTACTTACATGGAATATCTATATATATAGAATAAAAGATTTCGTAGATTACGAATGAATTTATGGAATAGGTCAGACAAGGTTTATAGTAACAGATACGCTAAGATATGAATTAGCAGATACGGTAAGATATGAATTTTGTCTATACACTATTCATGCAATCAATGCAGTAAGATGTGTCTAGACTTAAGAATGATAAGCAGGTAATTTTCGATAAGAATGATAAGCAAAAATTTTTGACATGCAACTAAGGTCGAAGTCCTGTCTCACTAATACATCCTAACAACTATCAGTTGGACACACTAATGCAGACCTGGTTTGCTAAGACCACAGCTCTGATACCACATGTAAAGACCCGTCCTAATCCATAAGAACGAATACAATAACATATGATTACATCGCGAGGTATTTGACCTCTATATGATACATTTTACAAACATTGCATTCGTTTTTAAAAGACAAACTTTCTTTTCATCGAAAATTGGCAGCATGCATACCATTTCATAATACATCCAACTATATTTGACTTAATAATAATCTTGATGAACTCAATGACTCGAATGCAACGTCTTTCAAAATATGCCATGAATGACTCCAAGTAATATCCTTAAAATGAACAAATGCACATCAGACGATTTCTTTAATACCTGAGAATAAACATGCTTTCAAATGTCAACCAAAAGGTTGGTGAGTTTATTAGTTTATCATAAACAATCATTTCCATTATTTTAATAGACCACAAGATTTTCATTTCCATTTCTCATAAATATACATCCCATACATAGAGATAAAAATAATTCATATGGTGAACACCTGGTAATCGACCTTAACAAGATGCATATAGAATATCCCCATCATTCCGGGACTCCATTCGGACATGATAAATTCGAAGTACTAAAGCAGTTCAAATTCTCTGACTGGGGCTTATTAGTGCCCATAGATCTATCTTTAGGATTCGCGTCAATTAGGGTGTCTGTTCCCTAATTCTTATATTACCAGACTAAAAAGGGGCATATTCAATTTCGATAATCCAACCATAGAATGTAGTTTCGATTACTTGTGTCTATTTCGTAAAACAGTTATAAAAGCAGCGCATGTATTTCTCAGTCCCAAAAATATATATTTCAAAAGCATTTAAAAAAGGGAGCAAATGAAACTCACAATACTGTATTTTGTAGTAAAAATACATATGACGAAACTGAACAATGCAAGGTTGGTCTCGGCTTCACGAACCTATATCAGTTATATATATTAAAACATATAATTAACATGTAATAGCAATCAAATCAGTTTATATATATTATTTATTTAATTTAGTAATATATTTATTATTTTAAATGTTATATATATATTTATTTTAGTATATTAATATTTATACATATAGTTATATTAATATATATATATAGATAGATAACATTATATTGTAAATCAATAATTTGTTATATAAAAATATTACTAATTATGATAAAAATCATGATAATTCTAATAATAATAATAATAATAATAATGTTAATAAAAATGAAAATGCTTTTAATATTAATAATAATTATAATACTACTAAAAATAAATAAAAATGTTATATGTTAGTAATAATACTAATATTTGTGATAATAATAATGTTCATGATATTAATAATAATAATAGTGCTTTTACTAATAATAATACTAATAATGAAAATAATAATAATAATAATAATAATAATAATAATAATAATAATAATAATAATAATAATAATGATAATAATAATAATAATAATAATAATAATAATAATAATAATAATAATAATAATAATAATAATAATAAATATAATAATAATGATATTACTACCTTAAGTGTGTTGTAGCTTCCATGGTAACACTAATAATACTTATTTTGATAATAATAATAATGATATTAATGATAATAATAATAATAATAATAATAATAATAATAATAATAATAATAATAATAATAATAATAATAATAATAATAATAATAATAATAATAATAATAATAATAATAATAAAAATAATAATAATGTGTAATAAGTAAACTACCTCAAAGAAGTAGTCCTAAAAAAAATGCCCAAGTCCGGGTTTGAACTCGCAATGTCCCGCTAACCCGATAACATCCTTAACCACTCCTCTGACTACGCTTTTTTTTTAATTTAATTATCTCCTAAATTCTTTTTAACCTTTAACTTTTTTCATTTTCATAATCCAATCATCATCATACCATAATCATGACCATGATCGTGATTATCATCTCCATTAATTTAATCATCTTTTTATTATACTCGTATCATCATTATTATCATCATCTCTACTCTATCATCATCATCGAACATACGACATCATCATCTTTGTTTTAGTTTATCATTTCTCATCTAGTCATCATCATAAAGATAATCATGTCGTGATCAAAATCTACATGAAATCTTAATTAGTCTTCATCATCAATCTTTTTATCATTATATCACCATCATCAAATTATCTCAACCTTCCTCGTATTAACTCAAACGTATTCACATACTTATAAATATCACAGCTCAAATGCATTCCAAATAAATCACTCAGGCCCACTCTGCAGCCCAATTACTTAAGACAGACCCAAGAAACATTTAACCTAATCCATTACAAATTACTTAGCCCATTAATATAAATCAAAATGTTTCGGTTTTTAAAAGAAAAACAAAAACAGGAATGGCCAGTGATAGCAGCCATATACGACCCCTCCTATCATTATCATTCTCGAGTCTTTTACAGCCATCAACATCTTTCTTTATCAATAGTGGATGTTTGTTAAATAAAGTAAAGAAATAATAGTCCAATCAAGAGATAAAGGATAAATATTTTTAAAGTGGTGGTAGCTGTAATTGAAAAGCAAGGATGGCGATTGGATTCTCTTTTGATTCGACAGAAAGAAAAAATGCAACAGTAGCAGCAACCTGACTGCTGTAATATCTTGTTTTGGCGACAGAACAATAGTAGGAAGGCTGCTGTAGGGGCGGTGGTGAGACTGGAGGTCATGGTGGTTTGTGATTACTAAGAGGAGAGAGAGATAGAACTGATTGTCGATGATTGGTGCAGTCTGGTTACAGCAGAAACATAAATAAAGCTGCAGTAGTAAATTTGAAGATATAGGTGGTTAAATGGGTAGAACCGATGGTGTAGTTATTGTGTTTAATCTAGAATAGAAATTTTTAGTTGATGATTTAATGGGTTGAATAATATACGAAAAGTGATAGAGATTCAAGGGTGTTCTTGTGTGGTTCATGATGTTCGTTGAAAATCGAAACAGATAACATCAGTCTTGTAACAATGGTGGTTGTTTAATCTATAAAACAGAAACAGTATGCATATAGCAGCAAGAATAGCTGCGGATTGCAGTAGGGTTCATACGAGTTGTAGGTGTATTTTTCGGTGTTCTTGAACAGAAAAACGAAAAGACAAAGAGGAAGACCAAGTGTTTCTTTGCGAATGTTTTCACTAGATCCAGAGAGAGAGAAGAGAGAGAAGTGATGTTAGTGTGTGGTCTGTTCGAATTAAACAAGAAACAGAAAGTGTAGCAGCATACCTAAAGTGAGTTGGTTAAATTTTGAGATAGTAATCGATGATGGTGTTTCTTGTTTCGTTTCAACCGGTCTAGAAGCAAAAGTGGGTAGTCCTCATAACAGTGGTAACCGATTTGGTTAAATGACGGGTTGTTTGAAGCTAATAGGTGTTGTAACAAAAGCAAAAGTATGTGGGTTTGATCGAATTGCCAAAAAGAGAAGGGTGGTAGTTTGATGGTGTTGTAGTGGTATTCTAGTGATAATGGTTATGGTGAAGGTGCTCATAAATAGTGGAAATAGAAGTGGGTAACAAAGATAAGTGATGGCGGATATATGTGATGCATGTATGTACATTATATGAAGTTAATTATTTGTTGAAGCAATCAATTCATTAATTCGAGGCAGTCACTTTATCTTGATTATTTAGAATAATACAGCTCACAAGTTAACAATTCATCATCCTATGATTTTAATTTGTTTTTAAGTGACCGACACTTTCATCATGGATAGTTGAGACAAAAACACAAGTTAGATAGTGGAGACATGAATAACAACTTAGATGGTGATATCTAACTAATTGAATGCGTAATTAATTATTTTATATATGTTATTTTTTTATTAATAATTAATAAATATATGTATATTATTAATAATAGTACAGTTAATATTAATAATAATAATTATCATACTAACAGTAATAATAATATTAATAACAATGATAGTAATAATTATTAATAATAATGTTAATAATGATATTAATAAAACAAATTAATATTAATACATAATTATTTTTAACAATAATTTCATACGATAGATTAATATCATTTCAAGTTATTATATAATTATATTTATTTGTATATATATACATAGCTATTTACACTTAAATGTTCGTGAATCGTCGAGCACAGTCAAATGGTGATTGATTACATGAACATAGTTCAAAATTTTTGAGATTACAGACTTTGCTTATCGTGTCGGAAACATTATTTATATAAAGATTAAGTTTAAATTTGGTCGGAAATTCCCGGGTCATCACAGGGTGCGGATGACTTAAGGTCACTTTAGTGTTGAGATGGGTGACATCGAATGAATGGAACCCACGAAGTCGAGTCTTTCGGTCTCGATGAATGTTGGTAGTGGAGTCTAGTTGACGCGATGTCAGGTGCCTTTCATACCTGCAAGCGTAATGTTCGACTCCATGATGTTATGGTTACTTTGTACTTAGGGTACCGGAAAGAAAACCCTTAGGTACATGAGTGATTAGGTGAAACTTTAACAAGCTATGGCAATCGGAGGATTGCAAGAATAAAGTTTGTGTAATTGTGATGAACTCTTCGTTCGAAGTGATTAAGGATAGGTTAAGATCCTTTGTATGCTCAAAGTTGGAGCAAGATTTGGCGATGGGTCGTGAGAACCTAATTGTTGGAAAAGTCTACTTTTCGGTAGCATTGTACGGTTGTACAAGGTGCGTGTTGTGTTGGCTTTATGTCGTTGCCTAAATAATGCCAACGGGTGACGGTGGCGTCAATTTCTAGTGTGCGAAATGAATTCTTGGGAATTCGAGTACTACGCCCGATGGCTAGATTGGTCACGTATATCGGAGATTGATAGTTATCGCGGAACGATGTTACCACAACGATGTGGTTATGGAACGTAGTTCCAAGTGGGGGAGTTACACTCCCGCACGAGGAGGTTTTGGTGTGAAAATTTCGGATAATGCTCATGTTAGATCCGGAGTTAGTGTCGAGGCCTAGATTGGTCGATTTGTGGTGGAGTACAATTTCGGTTGAATTGTATTTATTGATTTGGATGTGAATTACTACTCGAGGTGGTAATGTGGTAAATCTCGTTGAGAGATAATAGACGTGTTTAACGAGTAAGGTAGGACCCCCGGTTAAGGGGTGTGCGTGTCGAATTCTCTTCTAGAGGATTATTGTTTTGTGCCTATGTGCGCTATAGGTGGTTCTTGCTCGATTGTGTTGAGCAATGTTCGTGCGTGCGGACATTTCGGGTGCGGAAATTCCAGGCGGTGTGGAATGATTCTAAGTATGCGCATATACTTAGTTTTTTGTATGTATTGTGGCAAGTGCTATCCAATTGCGAGGAT
Source organism: Rutidosis leptorrhynchoides (assembly GCF_046630445.1). Taxonomy (NCBI): domain Eukaryota; kingdom Viridiplantae; phylum Streptophyta; class Magnoliopsida; order Asterales; family Asteraceae; genus Rutidosis; species Rutidosis leptorrhynchoides. The sequence continues at coordinate 273,559,095 of NC_092341.1, read as the reverse complement.
TCACTTTTCGTCGACCACGGTTGAGGTTTGATAAGTAGTAAGTGTTGTCCGTTAGCATTCACTTTTCGTCGGCTACTTATCGTTGTGCGGAATGCGTTTTCCGTTAAGAATCGCTTTTGTTTGGCCATGCGTGAGGAGAGGTAAGTGTGATCCGTAAGGATGCGCTTTTTGTTGGCCTCTTGTTGCGTAGTGGCAAGTGGTTAACGTTTGATCTACCACTTTTTGTCTGTCACGTAGGCATGAGGATGTGGGGCAAGTGGTATCCAATCGTAAGGATTTACTTTTCGTCGGCTCCATTGTGTTGTTTGTTGGCCATTTTATTGGTGTGTTGTTACTTTAGCGATGTACATGATAAGGGTACGCTAAAGGGATTGCAAACTCGGTACGAGATTTGGAATGTTAGCATGTATTTGACATGCGGTCGAGGCGTGAGATCGTTCTGGTTTGGAATTGAGGCGAGACTTAGTGCTCAGTTTGGTAGATTTGGTAAATCACGATTGATGATTTAAATCGGAAGGGTAACTTTTGAGTAAAGTCGCCTAAAGGGTTGTGTGAAATCTTCGGATTTGATGGAATTGGTGGTGGACATTGAGTTTGGACGTATGTCGAAGGACCATAGAGTGTGGGTCATGTTAGTTAAGTGGCGAGGATCACGGGGACGTGATCCTATTTAAGTGGGGGAGAGTTGTAAGACCCTAAACCCAAGTGTACAGGGTGCATAAACGTCGATAAATCAAACTGAGTTGAACAGAATCTGACAGACTGTGTTTGAGCTTGTGCGCGCCGCGCATAAGCAGTGGTGCGCGCCGCGCACCTAACCTGCGACAGAATTCTGCTCGTTTCTATTTTGAGTTAAATGAAGGGCATTTTGGTCTTTTCACTTGAGGTCGGATGTGTAGCCATATTATAAGTTGGGATCCAATTTTGGATTATATTTCACATCCACAAACACTCCCATTTCATCTAGAGAGAGAACGATTTCTAGAGAGAGATTTGGAGGTTTGGGGAAGAAGGAGCTTGAATCGATCAAAAGCTCGAGTGTTAAAGTTGTTCATCTCGATCCTAGCTACGTTGTGGTAGTGTTGGTAAGTTCTAACTCTGAGTTTTCATAGTTTGATTAGTGTTCATAATTGGGGTTTTGATTTATATGTTCTTGAGTAAACCCAATAGTTGATAATTGGGTGATTGAGCTAGTAAATGGTGTTGATAACCATTGTTGGTGGGTTTTGGGTTGGATGATGAAATTGATTAGTTGATAATCATGTTTGGGTGTTAATATCACTAGTTAACTTAGGTTATAAGTGATTAATTGTGTAGGCTTGCAAAATGGGTGTTTTGACTTGAGATTAGGTCAAAATGGGTTTTGTGTAAATTGATGCAAGTAATATGTTTTGATGATGAAACCTTGAGTAAAATGAGTTGTTGGAACATAATCACTAGTCGATTGTGATTATGGGGGTTTTCGGGTGAGATTTGACTTAGTCAAAGTGGAAGTAAGTGCTAATGGGTCGAAATTGCACTTATGGTGTTTTGGGCATAAGCTAGAGTGTTTAGCTTATTTGTTTGTAAATTACTTAGGTGATCTGCATTTGGACATTTAGGAGCTCAAGCGGGATTGCCTTTCAAGTAATCGAGGTGAGTGGAATATTTATACGTTTATGTATATAATTTGGTTGCTTGTGTGCGGCGTGGTAAGTGAAATTCGTTAGGATTCACTTTTCGGGGACCACAATTGGGTTGAAAAATATAGTGAGTGATATCCGTATGGATAGCTCTTCGTTGGCTATATTTGGTTGCGATATGTGGTGAGTGATATGCGGAAGAAATAACTCTTTGTCGACCACGATTGGAGGTGTGGCATGTGACGAGCGATTAATGTTTGACCTATCGCTCTTCGTTGGTCACATGTGTGTGTTTGGTATGTAGCGAGTGATTAATGGTTGACCTATCACTCTTCGTCGGCTACATGTGTGCGTTTGGTTATGTGACGAGTGATTAATGCTTGACCTATCACTCTTCGTCAGTCACATGTGTTTGTTTAGTTATGTGGCGAGTGATTAATGTTTGACCTATCGCTCTTCGTCGGCCACATGTGTGTGTTGGTGTAAGTGGTGAGTGTTATCCGTTTAGGGATCCACTTTTCGTTGGCCACTTTTCGTCGGATGGTAAGCTTTACGCTTTTCGTCGGCCGTCCTTGTGATTGAGGTAAGTGTTAACCTTTCGGTTGCACTTTTCATCGGCCTCATGGTGCGTAGTGGTGAGTGGTTAACGTATTTGACCTACCACTCTTCGTCGGCCACGTACGCGTTGCGATGGGTGGTGAGTGGTTAACGAATTTGACCTACCGCTCTTCGTCGGCCACATCGAGTCGAATGTCGGCCTTGTATATATTAGTGTGTGTAAGTTTCACTAGCATTGTACGTATTTTGTTGTTTGGTACGTATTATTGTTAAGATCTCTATGCTAATGGTGTTGACTTGTTGTACGTACGATTATTTTGATTATTGCGGTTTGCTAATGATATTGTATTGTTTGTGTAGGTATATGCAAGTGATTGAATTATGTATGTATGCGTATAAGTATTGCATTCACTAAGCATCAGCTTACCCTCTCGTTGTTTACATTTTTAGGTTCGGAGGCGGACGTGGCAAGGGTATGCTCGGGATTAGATGATTTCCCCTTTTGATGCTTGCTTGAATTACTTTTGGTTTCGACTTAGGATTGGGTAGTTTATCCCCAAACATCATGCTCGTAGTTGTGTTTGAAACTTAAACTCATGTAGTCGAAAACTTGTATTTTGTACGAAAGTCGTAAAACGGCCGATGTGGGTCCGGTGTCGTAAAACTTGTTTGATTATTAAAACGTGTTAGTTTTACATATTATAAAATGTTGTGAAAAGCGTTTAGTCTAAAAGTGTCGGGAAGCAAGAGATCATTAAACGAAAATTGAAAAATCCGGACAGAACCTGTTGGGCCTTGTGAGCGCCGCGCACTATAGGGGTTGCGCGCCGCGCACCCTATCTGTATAAAAAAAAAATATTTCGCGTTTTCGGTTGGATAACGGGTTGGGTCGTTACACTGTCGTAGAAGGAGAGAGTATTAAACAATTTAATGGACGATTTGTGGCTTGGTGACTGTTTGCTAAAAGATAAATTTAATAGACTTTACCGGCTTGAAACTAATAAAAATGCTTCCATTAGTGACCGGGCCCATTGGGGGGATAATTCTTTCGTTACGACGTGTTGTTGGTCCCGTAATATCTCGGGGAAATTAAGCAGAGACCTCACCAACCTCACTAATCTTTTATCTAGTTTTGTCCCTTGCAGCACAGGTTACGAGGATTGGACTTGGTCATGGAGCAACGACGGTTCGTTTTCTGTTAGTAATCTCACGGATATTTTGGTGCGGGCATGAACTGTGAATCAACCATCGGTAACCAAGACGATTCAAAACAAAATGGTCCCTCTTAAAGTCGAGCTATTTATTTGGCGTGCGAGGCTTAAACGTCTACCTACCAGGATCGAGCTTGACAAGCGGGGCATGGACTTGGGGACGGTACGATGTCCTGTTTGTGATAATGGCCTTGCGACGGTGGAACATTCCCTCATTCTATGTACGTTCGCCCTTGACATTTGGAATCGGGTTTTTGATTGGTGGAAGCTTGGCCCTCACTGAAACTTGAGCATCAACGAATCATTCTTGGGGGATGGGTACTCGTTTTCTTTTGAGATTGGTAGGCAATTATGGCAAGCTACGAAATGGACCGGGTATTTGATTTGGAAAAATAGGAATGTCACTACCTTTTCTAAAGCTAAACCCAACAGTGCGATGGTGTTCAAAGAAATCCAACTCAAAAGCTTTGAAAGGTATCTAATAGGATTAACGGTTTCGAAATAGATTGGGATACATGGATATATAAGCCTCGAGCTTTCGATTAAAATGTCATAGCATCTAGGAGGACTGGTATTGGCTAATACATATTCCACCTGTAGGTTTTTTGCCCCACTCCCGGAGTAGTCGTTTTGGACGGGGAGAAATTGAGTTGGTCTGGCGTGCTTTGTCGTTGAATTGCTAACACTGCGCTTCGGGCTATCCCAACTTGTCTTTCTCAAGTTAAATCCCCCCTTAACGATAATGAACGGACTACGACATTTTTCTACATGTCTTTGTGGGATTATTTCCGCTAAAGTGCTTTACTCTCGTTTTGGTTTATCCTAGGTGTATATTTCTCGTTTTGTTGAATGACTATAACTTGTATATTCTTACCTATATTAATAAAATGTTTATCTTTGCCGTTAAAAAATAAAAAATAAATAAATAAAAAAATTTATGCAAACATGATAAATAAATGACGAATACCTCAATCAATCGTACAATGAGCAGAGGATTATAATGAGATGGTTTTTGAACCCTAATCAAACCATTGCCAATCAAACTCTGCACGAAACAGAATTCCTTCGCATAGTGTACCACACGATGCATCAATACATTAAACTACCGATTGACATTAAGATATACTGATATTGACTAAATTGAAGGAGCGTGGACACCTATCCAAGGTTCAATAGCAAATTATGTTATGATAGTGACCTCCAAGTAAATCGTTATAACCGTACAATTAGATTAACCCATTGTGACTCAATAGGTCACCTACCAAAATCCATCAACTTGTATACATTTTATGCATAAATGTTAGTTTTATAAAATTTTACTACTCCATTAACACTTCCGCCTTATAGCTCTGTTTACCTCTCCCATCAAAAGGGCTAATGGGCACAACCCTGCCCACACAACAAAATAAAAACAACATCATATAATGATCCACACGATGAATGGTCCATGGTGCGTTTATGAACATATGTATATCTTAACATAATAACCTATTTCTAAAAGCCGCTGGAAAAACTAAGAATACATGAATTTATGTTGTTGTATGTAAACGTTTAGCTTGGATGGATTAGTTGTAAGAAAATAAAACGGGTGTTTCGAGTCCGAACGTCTAAAAGCAAATATAGAATGATCGGTAATGTTGTATTCCTTAAAAGTACAATTTATAACTAAAATGTGGTGTACATTTTAATAGCAAACAAAGTAACAATAACACACCTGTAACAAATAGAAAGAAACTGAAAATTAAATGGACACGTATCAACCTAAATATTGTAAGAATATACAATAATTTACATTGGATGATGTTGACTGAGTAGTACTGTGAACTTTTCAGAAGATATCGTTACAAGAAAATTTTTGTTTCGGTGTAATCTCCTCATTCACCCTATTCCACATGTTCAAATCATCAAAAAAGTTCACCGGTAAAACATTCACAAATGTAGGGGTGGTACTAATAATTGAGATGCAAAGGTGGATAATTAATCTAAACGGGCCAAATTTGGTAAATGGTATGGGCTTACAAAAGTATGGGATGGGTCCGTGGGAACCGAATCATTTTGTTGTCCAATATGGGAATCAAGAAATTGTATCAAAATAAAATACTACAAATATCAGGGTAAGTGTAAAATCGATTTATCAATTAAGTATTAAAAAACTCGGATTTCTTCTAACACAATCCATTTTTGGAGTTGCTTTGGATCTTCAACACAATCCATTCGTGGAGTTGCTTTTACGACCTGCCACTCATAAATTAGTTTATCACCAATAAGTTTATTAGTATATCGACGTACATCTTGCAGATACAACAACTAATATATGTATACATGTATGTAGATATTCACACACACACAGATTCAGATATGCATATGTCTATACCTATTTGTATAGACATTAATTAACAAAAACCCGAGATTTGATAAAAGAAAGGTGCATTTGCGGTTAATTCGTTGTCATTGGATAAGTTATTAGGAATATGACGGAATGGAAGACCAAGGAATCATGACTTAAAAAAGGATTTTTATAGTGAAGTAGCGTAGCAAGAAGCCCCAATTCCTTGATTTGCCCAGGAAAGACTGCACTGCTTTAGGCCCGTTCTGTCAATTTGATTCACCTTTGGCATGTGAAAAGAATCCTATATAGATTATGTTAAACAACGGCCAACACTTGAAGATGTCATAAAACTTCAATTAAACTGCTAGCACAAATAATATTAAAAGTGGAGCAATTTGTACCTATGTTCCTACAGCAAACTACTTTTCCAGACTTCATAATTTAAAAGAACTATTTAAAAGAACGCTTCACATAATTAAAGGTATAACAATGTGTACCTCTGTTCATGCAGCAAAATACTTTTAGCAGTTAAAAATGTGTAACGTCAAAATAACCATACTTGTAAATTGACTAGAGTAACTCAAGTCTCATGTGGCATTGTCCACGGAGAAACCACCTCAAAGCCAAGTCACTATGGTATCTCCTACCATATGTATGGCGCTAGCTAAGCTTGTAATTACTGTAGCCCCCCAAAAGATCATCTGACCCCAAGGTGGTACGTATCCTATAAAGTTGTCACAATCATTAATAGTAAGATTACAACTCCAAGACACCGAACAAATTTCCTAGGACTGCTATAACTCGCATGATATAGACCATGAAAAAGATGAAGGTGAACCACAATGAGAAACATACTTGCCCCATTAGTATGCATATAACGGAGCAACCAGCCCCTTCAACATCCCTCATAATGTGTTCTACGCTCTTGAAAGCTAGATCCACATGAGGTGTGTAATGCATAGCTAAAAAAACGCCAATCACTATCTGAACATAGGAAAGAAGGTCAGATTAACCCCGAAAAAAGTGATCCAAAAATGGATTTGACCTAAAGTTTCAGGATATGTTCGACCAAAAATTTTCCCTACCCAATAGTGAAATCATGCAAATAAAGCAAAAATGGCTCCTATAGAAAGTACATAATGGAAATGTGCAACCACATAATAAGTATCATGTAAAGCAATGTCTAGCCCAGAATTTGCCGGAACTATTCCAGTGAGTCCCCTTATGGTGAACGAAAATATGGACCCTACAACAAATAACATAGGTGAAGTAGGCATGGGTATCAACGTCTAAGCCAAGCGACACCAACCTCGTGTTCTCATATAACCAAAATACCTTGCAACACAAACAATAAGTAGCCACTGAAAATTCTATCACAAATGTCTCACTAATCATGTTTCCTTATAAGGACCCAACTCAATTACGGTTCACAATCAAACACATCAGTTAACAATTCTAAATAATCATACACTCAATCTTACGATCCTAATTGTAGATTGATACAACTTAAATTGTGTTAATTGTTGTATTTATGCTTGTCTTAAAAGAACGATTCACGATTGTACTTGTCATATAAGACATTAATATATATATATATATATATATATATATATATATATATATATATATATATATATATATATATATATATATATATATAATACAGGGACTCCTTTTTTATTGGAGAGAACCATGGAACTATGTATTTTTTCATTTAAATAAAAACCGAGACTTAAATTTAATGATAAAATGTCAAATTTATCCTTGCGCAAAAATAGGTTCTCCTGGTTCTCTCTCTACCTAACTTCTCCATAGATTATATATATATATATATATATATATATATATATATATATATATATATATATATATATATATATATATATATATATATATATTGAAAGGATCCAAAGCAAACTCAGAGAACCAAAGTAAAAACAAAAGCTCGCTGGATGAACGATGAACATGAATACAATTCATCAATCCAAAGCGTTTTAGATGATTATGAATACTATTCATCAATCCAAGGCGTTTTAGATGATGATTCCAACATAAAAGTTGCTTAAAATGTTGCATCTAATGCTCATCAATTATCATTACAACCTTAAACATCAAATAGATTATGAACTTGATTTATGAAGAAATTACTGACTTTTTCCCCCAAATTTTTGACTCATGAATTCGAGCTCGAATATAATAGTTAATATCTGAAACTTTGCAGATAGATTCACGAGATCAATCCGAACATATATGCGTTTTTAATTTTCCGTCATAGACATGATTTTGTGATATGCGTCTACCATATGCACGTAATTTTGCATGTACTTTTGCTTTGACCCATTTGAAATAGAACATCCCTCAACTTGACCCACCTGTATTAACAATTTATTAAGTCATTTTTGTATATTTATTTCTGCTTATACATGTTCTTCGTTTTTTTTATGAAATCGAGATCAGAGTCTTCTCCAAGTTCAATACACAGTAGGTGTATATAGTAAATGAACTCAATCTGTACACAGATTGAGTTCAATCTGCAGACAAAAAAAGTTCAATCTACACAGAGATTGAGTTCAATCTACACACAGATTGAGTTCTGCACATAAACTGAACTTTAATCTATATACAAGCTAGAAAAAAAAATTATATAAAAAAAATCAGTTTGTATATATATTGAAGTTCAGTCTGTAGGGGGTAATAGGTGCATATGCTAGGTGCATGTGCATTTAATATGTGAGTTCTCTCTTACCCTTGATTCTCTCTAGATCCTCACCATCAAGGGGGAAGTAGATTTTAGGGGAAGGGGGATATAAGTTTTTTTATTTTATTGTTCATTTTTAAAATTTAATTTTCACAAACATTAAAATTAGGTGAAAAAATGAACATTTAGAAAAAGACACTTTATGATAAATGTTATTATTTTGACAAGAAAATGTTCGAAGAAATAACATGCATCGATAACTGTTATTCCTGATAACATTCATCGTGATGAATGTTATTCTTTGAGCGTTTTTTTTCATCTGATGTGAAGTTTTTTTCTTCAAAATTTAGTCCGATTTAGAGATTATGGTTTAATGTTTTAGGTTTAGGGTAAGATGTCTGCAAACTGATATCTAGAAGGTGCATGCAAGACCCAAACCTGTCTCTGAGCAACTAAGTCGCGAACAAAGTGTATATCAATCGTTATGAGTTTGGTTCACTGGTGTTGAACCGGATTAATGGAAAGATAAACCGAGCTGACACTATCACAGTAAACCAATGTAGCAGAGGTGAGTGAACAGTGAAACTCACACAGTAGATTACGTATCCAGCATGTCTCGGCAACGGCATTCGCAACACCACGATATTCCGCTTCGGCACTGGAACGGGAGGCCGTGAGTTGCCACTTGGAAGACCAGGAAAGGAGATTATTTCCTAGAAAAACACAATAACCAGATATGGAGCGTCTAGTTGTGGAGCAAGGCTTACAGATATAAATTGTTTAATTTTTTTTAACAAAATACGGAGTAATATGTTTTGGCTCAGGTTCTATACCGAAGTTGGTATAGGACAGCTACATATTCACCTCTCTCTCTCTCTCTCTCTCTATATATATATATATATTTATATATATATATATATATATATATATATATATATATATATATATATATATATATATATATATATATGGGCAGGATCAATTGGGAAGTAACCAATCGGGGGGAAGCGGGGGGAATTAAATTTTTTTTTCTTTTTTTTTTGAAATTTTTTTTTTCCGGCATCAAGATCACACAAAAATATGAACATTTAGAAGAGACACTTCGTGATGAATGTTATTATTTAGGCGGGAAAACGATCGACAAAAATAACATTCAAGATAATATTGTTCGTGAAGAATATGAACATTTTTTTCCACGTTTTGTGAAGTAAAATTTAGCCCGATTTAGAGTTTAGGGTTTAGGTTTTAGGGTTTGGTGTTTTGGGTTTATTCCATAAACCCAAAACACCAAACCCTAAACCCTAAACCCTAAACTCTAAACCGTTCGTGTTAAAAACTCAATCTAAATTCTAAATCTAAACCCTAAATCTAAACCCTAAACCCTAAATTTCTAAACCCTAATATCTAAACCCTATAAACCCTAATATCTAAACCCTAATATCTAAACCCAATAGCTAAAACCTCAAAATACGCTCGAAAAACACGATAATTGTTATATATTACTTCTTCGAGCGTTTTCCTGCCAAAATAAAAACATTTATCACAAAGTGTCTCTACTAAATGTTCATATTTTCATCTCATCTATAATGTTCGTGAACAAAGTTTTTTCAAAAAACGAAAACAAAAAACTTTTTGCTTCCCCCCGCTTCCCCCCGATTGGTTACTTCCCTCTTGATCATACCCTTATATATATATATATATATATATATATATATATATATATATATATATATATATATATATATATATATATATATATATATATATATATATATATATGGGCAGGATCAATGGGGAAGTAACCAATCGGGGGAAGCAAAAATTTTTTTTTTCATTTTTTTTTGGAATTTTTTTTCCGGCATCAAGATCACACGAAAATATGAACATTTAGAAAAGACACTTCGTGATGAATGTTATTATTTAGGCGAAAAAACGATCGACAAAAATAACAACAACAACAACAACAAAACCCAATATCACATAAGTGGTGTATGGGCGAGGTGAGATGTAGACAATCCTTCCCCTATCCGAGAATAAAGACAAGTCATTTATCCACCTAGAGTGAAAACACACTCAAAAGTGGAGAAAGTCATCCATGTCTCTATTCGACGAATAGAGAGATTGCTTCCGAGTGGACCTCCGACCGATAAGTAGGAAAAAATTAAAAAAAATAAAAAAAATAAATAACATTCAAGATAATATTGATCGTGAAGAATGTTAACGTTTTTTTTTCATATTTTGTGAAGCAAAATTTAGCCCGATTTAGAGTTTAGGTTTAGGGTTTAGGGTTTGGTGTTTTGGGTTTAGTCCCTAAACTTAAAACCCCAAACCCTAAACCCTAAACTCTAAATCGTTCGTGTTAAAAACTCAATCTAAATCCTAAATCTAAACCCTAAACCCTAAATTTCTAAACCCTAATATCTAAACCCTATAAACCCTAATATCTAAACCCTATAAACCCTAATATCTAAACCCTAATATCTAAACCCTAATATCTAAAACCTCAACATACGCTCGAAAAACACTATAATTGTTATATATTACTTCTTCGAGCGTTTTCCCGCCAAAATAAAAACATTTTTCACAAAGTGTCTTTATTAAATGTTCATATTTTCATCCAATCTATAATGTTCGTGAACAAAGTTTTTTCAAAAAACAAAAAAAAAAATTGCTTCCCCTCGATTGGTTACTTCCTTCTTGATCCTACCACTATATATATATATATATATATATATATATATATATATATATATATATATATATATATATATTCAAAAGTTCAATACTTAATTTTTTTAATGTGCACAAGTGTATTTTTTAAATTAATCATTAATCAAGGAGTTAGATTTGTGAATAAACTAATTTTAGAAGTTGAATCGTGTCTCATTTGCAAGGTCAATTTGAGTGTACCAAGTGAAATTTTTAGCTAACGTGTTAAAACATTTGAAATGAATGACTAGATTAAGAAATTATTGTTTGTAAATTTTGATACAATGGTTCAAAATGTTTTCTATTTAAAGAGAATGCTCTATTTAGTTTTTGTTTTAATATTAAGAAAATAAGATTAATAAAGAGATTGCTCTATTTAGTTTTTTGGTAAAACTAACTGAAAGCTGCAAGCGTTTAGCTGAAGCTTTTTAAATGTATTTAATTGTTTGGCAAAGTAGCTGAAGCTGTTATAAAATAAGTAAAATGACAAAAATGGACGCTAGAAAAAAATACTTAAATATCATTATTTTAGTTTAATAAAACATAGTCATTACCAAATAACCGAAAACATATATAATACTACTAATAACCGAAAACATATATAATATTACTAAATTATTAATGGCGATCATTCCATATTGAAGTAGCAATATTGTTACGAACATGTTTCATCTCATTCCTTCTTCCTTCAAATAGTCCTTCGGTGTGTGTGTCATGATTATTAACATCATTAAGCTCATCTCATGGTATGTAATTTGGATGTTCATCGATTATTGCAAACATGATATCTTCTTGACTATTAATACGAATGTAGTTATGCAATGCAAATGTAGCCGTGATAACATCAATTTGTGTTTGCACACTAAACCTTGGCATTTCACTAAGTATGTTATAAGCTTCTTTGAAAACCATAAATAAAAGTTGGATCCATGACACTGAGCAAATTCTAGTTATTATAAAGATGTAAAAATTATACTTTTACTCGAGATTGCTACAAAATATGGTAAATACTGGTATCGTACCGTTAAGTACCGAATATCGAATTTACATAAAGTTAAAACCGAATCCCGTACCGTGTGTATTCGATCGGTACCGGTTAGATACAAGACCGGTACGGTTCCGATTCGGTTTTGGTAATTAGGTATTTATGCTCACCCCAAGTTGATACATAAACATCTACACATACATATTTATATAAACTTCAAATAAGTGTACTCTTATACATGAGTGTACTCTTACAGAAACATCAAAAGGTACATAGCTATAAAATACTCTAAATAAAAGCACTATGAACAATAATGAGTTGTCAATAAGTTATTGCATTTGATTGTTATTTACCTATCTCATAGGAGGTCAACAAGTTATTGTTATTTGTATGAAGCACTTAGTTTTTCAGGAGTTAATATACCTTAACCATTTTAAAACTGGAAAATAGATGGTCGATGTGTATGATTACCACTTTTTCTCCTTTTGATTTATGTGTGTGCTCTTACCAGTTTGGTATACTATCCGTGTTCTTGTAGCATTTAGGAACTTTTTTTTTTTATTGTAGGTGGAAAGGTGTTAACCGGTATTATAAACCCTTAGACTGGGTTCGCCTTGAGCGTAAACGCCATAACAAGGTATAACATAAATCTATCATGTTCAATTAGTCTCTTCCATATTCAGCTTTATGATTATTCTGTGAAGACTTGGTTATTTATTATTATATGATCGGTATACAGGAAAGGTGTAACAACCCAACCCATATGCAATCGAAATATGCAAATAAAAAAAAATATTTTTGTACAGCATAGTGGCGCGGCGCGCCACTGACCTGCGCGGCGCGCCAAAACGGCCTGTCCAACTTTTCCTTTTTTGCGAAAAAGATCTCTCGCTTCCCGACACTTTTAGACCAAAAGCTTTTCACAACATTTTATATTAGTTAAAACTAACACGTTCCAATAATAAAATGAATTTTACGAGACCGGGCCCACATCGGCCGTTTTACGACTTTCGTACAAAATACAAGTTTTCAACCACATGATTTTTAACACAAAATAAAGCCGAGCATGGCGATTGGGGATACGCTACCCAATCCTAATCAAATCCAAAAGCAAGCCTTCTAAAACAACTACGCGAGTCCACTAGTTCCCACGCTTACCCGAGCCACCTCATCCAAGCAAATCTATAAAAAAGTAAACAACGAGAGGGTAAGCTAACGCTTAGTGAGTGAGAATATACTACATACATATATATGCATAAAATGGACATGCCACACAAATAACCAAATACCGCATACCGGAGCTTCCAAGCATAAAGGCAAGTGATGTTAAAGCTAAGGGGTATAAAATACTATTAAATTTTATAAGAAAATACTATTAAATACGATACAATTTTACTCAAGATATTTATTTATTTATTGAATGGATATACTTAAACCTTGCTACAACACTTATAGGCAGTGTACCTAATCGTACAGTAGTGTAGTTTTTAGTAAGTCCGGTTCGTTCCACAGGGAAAATCTTTTAATCAAAGCTTAACGCTATATTAGTTTTATTTTATAAAAATACAAATATATATATATATATATATATATATATATATATATATATATATATATATATATATATATATATATATATATATATATATATATATATATATATATAAGTAATATTATTATTATAAAGGGGGGTTTTTACCGTTTAATGACCGGTTTTTCGATTTTAAAACTTTAGTCGCAGTTAAAACAAAATGTAAAATATTAAATAAATAAAAGACTTAATTTAAAGCGTAAAGTAAATAACGATAATGAAATTGCGATAAATAAAAGTGCGATAAAATAAACTTGCGAAAATTAAAAAGTACGATAATTAAAAGTGCAATTAAATACAATAACAATAAATAAAAGTGCTATAATTAGAAGTGCAATTAAATATAAAATAAAGGAAATTAAATATGAAATAAAAGAATTATGCTTATTTAAACTTCCGTAATCATGATGTTTGACGTGTTGATTTTAGTTTTATGCCCATGGGTTAATTGTCCTTTGTCCTGGATTATTTAATATGTCCGTCTGGTTTTTGTCCATAACAGTCCATCAGTCATAAATATAAAGTGCGAGTGTCCTCGTCAAATTATCCTTATACCCGAAGTTAAATATTCCAACTAATTGGGGACTTAAACTGTAACAAGATTTTAATACTTTGTTTAATAATTACACCAGGATGTCGACTGAGTGTAACCCAAGGTTTTAATACTTTGTTATCATTTACGCCAAGTGTCCTTGTACATAATTTCACCCCTGTTTTAATAATTCTAGTGGCTATTAATCCATTCCCGTGTCCGGTTAAATGAACGATTATTCGTACATATAAATATCCCGCCCATCGTGTCCGATTGAGTGTATATGGTTATTTATAGGGACGTCCAATTGTAAATCTTTATATTAAAATTAACAAACTATCATTTAGTTAAACAAATATAAAGCCCATTAATAGCTCATAGTCTAATTTCCACAAGTGTTGTTCTTTTGTCCAAACCCCAATTATGGTACAAAACCCAATTACCCAATTTTAGTAATTAGCCCAACATCATGATTACTTCGTTTTAAATAAGCATAATAATAACTTAGCTACGAGACATTAAATTAAAAAGGTTGAAAATAACTTACAATGATTAAAAATAGCGTAGCGTTACCCGGACAGAATTTCGACTTACACCCTTACAACATTCGCTAACACACCCTTATTATTAGGATTTAAAATTAAAATTAAAATTAAAATATAAATTATATATACATATACTACGTTTGAGTGAAGAAGAAAAAGATGTGTTTTTGTGGTGCACCAAAGCTAGATTTTTATAGGCATGTGGGCTGGAATTGTGCACCATGCGATCGCATGGATTTATGCCTTCCAGGCCATGCGATCGCATGGCCAGCTGGGGAGACTCAAAAGTCTTTGTTTTTTTATGTCGACGGTTTTTAAATATAATATAATATATATATTAATTTTAAGAATTAATTATATATTATATTATATTCATGTGCATAGTTGACTTGAAATTTTTAGTCCGTTGCGTCGAGCGTTGAGAGTTGACTCTGGTTCCGGTTCCAAATTTTCGAACGTCCTTGCGAATAATTTAATATCTTGTACTTTGCGTTTTGAATCTTGTACTCTTGTAATTTTGAGACGTTTCTTATCAATAATTGGAACCTTATTGATTGTATTTTGTACTTTTGAGCTTTTTGGTCGTTTGCGTCCTCAATTCGTCGAATCTGTCTTTTGTCTTCACCTTTTATTATTTAAACGAATATCACTTGTAAATAGAACAATTGCAACTAAAAGCTTGTCTTTCTTGAGGAATAATGCTATGAAATATATGTTCGTTTTTAGCATTATCAAATATTCCCACACTTGAGCGTTGCTTGTTCTCAAGCAATATCGTCTTGAAATACTAGAATCACTTCTTTATTCTTCACACTTTGTACATCAGTGATTTCAATACGGCGGTATAAACAATGGTAGTAACGATGTGGTTTACAGTCTCACATGACTTATGAAAATTTAGATCCTTTAGGAAATTGGATCTTTATGAAAACATTTGATTTTTTTGAAAATTAAATCTAGCTTTTACCCTAGATAAGTTTTCCGGAATAACCCTTCACTGGTGTTTGCAAAATATTTTTGTGGGTTTGGTGGGTTTCAGATTTGAAAATTTTAGCTCAAAACTTGCGGTTTTGTGTCACCCACTTGCTAACCTTGTATTGGGAAAGCAACACGTCCAGTTTACTTGCTCCGTATATTACCTTTTGATAAACTAGCATCCGGTTGTAAAGGAAAGCGTTGAACAAGTAACTGTTAAGGCAATGTCCCCTGACATGCTTTTAATTATGGTCTATAACGTGTCGGACGCAATTACTATCCTTGGTAGGAGCAATAGTAACGCTCACCCTTATGATTTTTCGGTTTGGCACAAGGTCCTGTCTTTGACCATGCTATGCAACCACCGTTCTTACGGTTGACACCCTATTTGGTTCAGATGACCTAATGAATTCCAGATGAATTCCTAGAATTTTACGTTCAATGGTAATGAACGCAATGAAAATGGGTTTTCAGAAAACAAATCGGTTTGTAATTTTATCAAAATATTTTCTCGTTCAAGCTCGAGTTTAGATATCATTGAATTCCATGAGTTTGTAATTCTCAATCTTTAAGGTCAATCTCTAGGATTGAGTAATATCAGTCTTAAAAGCTGATTTTTGATCTTTAAAGGAGATTATCCTTTCTGGGGATTTGATTTATTAGTCTTATCAAGCTAATTTGCACGGTGCCCCCCATTGTACGAGATAAATCCTTCTCATGGTTAGGATAAATCTAACCACTTGGCGACCCTGTTTTATGCTGAGGTCCGTAGATTTCCTGCTGATTTTAGAGATGACTTTTCTAGATTTTTCATCAACCTACAGCTGGTCTGGACGACAACTTCATGACCTAAATCAAGAAGCGCGTTTCTTTTTCGAAAGACTTTACTTCCTTTTAACGATGGAATTGATTCATCGTGTAGATCCATCTTTCTTTCAAATATATTACAGTAAATCGGGTAAAACTGTTTACTTTAGTCCAAAGCAAAAGTATCTTCAATTATTTGTTACAGAAATATGTGACATATGTTTAAGATAACTTGGTAATTTTTCCCACACTTGGCTTTTATTTTCCTTTTTATTGTCCTCTATTCCATTTTAAATGAATTTTAACATTTTGGTTTGTTTCTCAATTTATGTCCTTTCCGAGGTAATAATAATTTCGGTGTTAACACCTAGTTTTATCGTTCATAAATATGTATAAACATGATTTTGAGTTCATTTAATTGAAAATTTTTAAAATTTTTACTAGAATTGGGTAGTCAGTATATAAGACTAGGGCTGTTCTTTATTATCAGAGAGCACTAGATTCTAATACAACTACTACTTTACTAGTATTTCTAATGGTAACCAAGTGTTTAAAGTAAAAAAATTTAAAAATCCGAAAGAATTTAACCCCTTCCCACACTTAAGATCTTGCAATGCCCTCATTTGCAAGAAATAGTAACAATTTAAATTATTGAGGGTGATTAGCGTAGAAAAATGATTAAATTTTACCAAAGTTTCCAAACATATTGGCGTTTGTTTGCTGAATCATAAATGGTGCATATCATTTGTTCATTCCGTCTGTTGTTACATCACATTTATTTGTCATCTTGTCGTCAAAATTAGTAGCTTTTGCTGAACTTAATGCCAGTCTTTGAAAATGCGCTGTTTTACCCTGTTTTATACAATTTACAATATACATACATACAAATATAAACATGCATGTCAATTTGAAATGGGACTTAATATCCCACTTTCAAATCCTAAATGTGAAATATTAGTACACAATAATAATAAAAATGATAAAGATTACATAAGTATATTCAATAACATAAGTTTAAACATGAATAAGTAAAAAGATAAAAACATAAAAATCATATAAATAACCAAATGGAACCAAATCAGTCTGGATAGGGGTTCCAGTTCATCTCATCAGGTGGGTTCCATTGTTGGTTATAGGTGTTCTGATAGGCTTGGTTATAGTCATACCGGTTAAAGGGTGGTCGGATATCGGGGCTGTGTGGCGGAAAATGAGCATGTCGAGTAGGTACATAGTTATTTGGTACCTGATATGATAGCTGGCTCATAATTTGGTGCTGATGAACTACGCAGCTATCGTGTTGGCGTCACCTATAATCCTCGTATACTCGCTCGGAGTTCCACTGCTCATACATACTATGTCTGGCCGCGTTCGTCATTGCTTCCTCATATATACGAACGTGAACGTCAAGAATAGCATCTCGAAAGACATCCCTAATGTCTTCCGCCTCCTCCATTTCCTCGTCTGAGCCTCTCTCTACCTGAGGATGAGATCCCTCATAGGGTACTGCCTGGTTACGTCTACTTTTCAATACCTTAGCACCCACATAAACTTTCAATCCTAAGGGCTCAACCTGTTCTCTACAAAGCTGTAATGGACCCCCTTGGTTCCTATCAACACCTAAATACTCTCCAATGAGAGTAACAAAAATACCTCCTCCTATTATACTCCCGTCCTGCATTCCCTCTACCATTTTAGATAAATAAAAAACAACACAGTAAGGGATATTGACAAAGCTTCTAGGATCCCGAATACACTTTAGGTAGAATAAATCATGTAAGGTAATTTTTTCTTTATTGTGACCTCTCTGTGTAATTGAGTTAGCTAAAAATCTATGAATAATACGAAGCTCGGCTCTGTCAATATGTGTATAGGAGTGTCCTCCTGCTCGTGTAAAAACATCAAAATGTGACATACGCCTCCAAATGGCGGCAGCGTCAAAGTTGCTATCTACCCTTTCACCATAATGAATCAAATTTGTACAATCGGGTAATAGCAACTCACCAGGAGTATATATCTGTAAGGCCCTGGCCATGTCCAGCATGGACATTCTGTACATCCTACCGCCAAGGATAAACCTAAGAAATCTTCTATCATCTATTCTAACTATATTTGTATCAAGTGATACAGTACTCATCAACTCAACACACCATTCCTTATAAACAGGTCTACGAATGGTGAAAAGACGTTCCCAATCTGTAAAAGAAGAACTGCCATACCTTTGTACCAAAAGCTGTCTAACACGGTCAGCTAGATGGACCGTTTCCAAAGGGGCCCAATCGATTACCCTTGGCACCTCTACATTTTTTGTTACCAATTTGAATTTGTTCCTTTGATATGTCTCGTAATCTCTCCATCTCCTATCAAATCTTAGATTAGAATGCAGAGTGTGCTCAGGAATCGTTGGGAATTCTACTGGCGGCCTCATTGGGAATACTATGAATTCATCAACAAACTGTACCGGATCATAATAAGGTATGTGCTGATCAGGCTGTTGTTGTGGTTCTTGTTCGTGTTGCATTTCTGGTTCTGGTGCTGGTGCTGGTGCTGGTCGTCTAGATGATGATGCTCCTGAACCTCCCGTATCGGCTTTCTGCAAAACACATTAAACACAAAATTTGTGCATCCAAATATGCATTAGTGTTAGCAAAATAACAACTTAAAACAATCACTATAACATGTTAAATCAAAATTAAACTTATACACATTTTCACAATTTTTCACAATTCTACACTTTTCAAATAAGCACATATGAAAATGTATACAAAATTCATAAGCATTTAACTCAAATAACATGTCAAAATAGTCATTACTAATAATTAAACAAGTCTCAAATGGCAAATATATCAAATTAATCAAGTTCATGAATTTTGGACTTAAAAAGTCCACTTTAATCTCTAAAAATCATGTTTAGGATCAATGTTTGGATCATTTAACTATCTAAACATGTTACACTACTCAATTTAGCAATAATTCATGATAAAAATCGGCCATAACCTGTTTATATCAAAAAGTCCCAAATTGCTCAAGAACACAAACCCTAGATTTCTAAAAAATTTGAAGTTTTTGGCTTCAAATCATGTTAAATAGCATCAATCTAGGTTATACATGCATAAAATACTAATAATTTAACACTAATTACACTAGAAATTAACAAAATTGCATTAGGTAAAAAATTGGAATTTATCACAAAAACTAGCAAATTTATGAGTTTAGGGGTGTAATTTTTACCATTTTGCTGAAGAATGAGAATCTAGGCATGATTAGGGCAAGAAAAATGACGAATTACGGTGGATTTTGGTGAATTTTGATGAAGATTTGAGAGTATTTTTGTGTATGTTGTGTGTGTTTTGTGGAGAAAGCAGAGCAGCAAGCTGTATGTATCAGGCCTGTTTTCCAGCTCCATGCGATCGCATGGAGTTGGAGTGCAATACCCATGCGATCGCATGGGTATCCGGAAACAGTGTTTTCAGTTTTTTTTTTTTATTATTATAAAACCTTATACTTTATAAAACATAAAATTAATAAAATTTTAAAAATTTGTTTCTTTTTAGGATGAGGGCGTTTCGGATCGTTGTCCTAGTCCGTCTCTCGACAAAATTTTAAAATTTGTCAATTTAAAGCGCGGTTTTAAAAGCAAAGATTTTTGGGTTTTTTTAATGTTTTTGGCATACTTTAATTCAATAAGATTAAAAATAATGATAATAAAAGTTCTCGTCTCTCCCTAGGGTAAAGCAATTTCGGTTCAACGACCTAGTCTTCAACTCACGGCGAATTTTAAAAATCATATTTTTAACTTAGCGAAATAAAGTAAATTTTTGTTTTTAAATTCACACCAAACTTAAATTTAAAATGCATAAAATTAAAAATTCATACCAAACTTAATTAAAAATTTATATTATAAATTCACACCAAACTTATATTATATTTTTGTTTTTATACATACAAACTTATATTAAAAAGATTAATTTTTCAAATAATTACAATTTTAAATATATTAATTTTAAAAAGTTTACAATATTATTTTAAGTTTTTATATATTAATTTTAAAACATGGTAAAAATAAAATTAAAAATATTTTTGGCTTTTATCCCACTTTAATCAATCAAATATTATCAAAAATATACGCCCCTCTTTTCGGTAAAGTAATTTCGGTTCCATGACCTAATTTAACTCATGACGAATTTTTGAAATATTTTGGGTTGATTGATTAAAGATATTTATACCTTAAGAATAAACGTTAAATTTCGCAGTGATGTAATAAATTTTTGAATGATATCAATAATTTCGGTCGCCAAACCTAATTTTATTCAATACCAATTTAATACTTTATAGCGAACAAATTAGCATTTATTATCAAAAGGTTAAAAATAAAAATAAAAATAAAAAAATAAAAACTGTACAGACTTACCTGTGAGATAGTATTCTTAGTGATACGATCTATCCCATTCATAAGATAGTCGGTTTAATTGATTTTCCATGGCTACATAGGCGTAACCTCGAGCGTTCAGTGTTTTTTCTTCTAAACATATGAACGGTCCGTCTCTGCATAAAGTAACAAATTCGGTGTTTGAATAGGTTTGATTATTTGAACATTTACCTCCATGTGACCATTTTCCGCATTTGTGACATCTTTCAAGGTGTCGTGCTCTTCTTTTCGCTGAGGATTTTGATTTTCCTTTACCAAATTGTAACTTATTATCTTCGCATCTGGATTCTTTTCTTACTCCGTCCAATCTTTCTCTGATTACTGATACTAGTTCACTCGGAAGTGTGTCATTATTACGTTTAGTGATCAAAGCGTGCAGCATTAGACCATGGTTTAGTTCACAGGAAGTCTTCATTTCCTAAATAAAAATAAAAATTCAGAATGGGGGGAGAAGACTAGTTCTTTAGGGTCTGCTAGGGAAAGACCATTCAGGTTCCATTTTCGAGAACTACACGAAAACAGACAATCTAACTCTAACAGAAATACATAAAATCCTTAAAAGACTTGATTCTCCCCACACTTAGTTAGCGGTGGTATCGAAATTGTGATTAAGTTCGTTGTCGACTTCCATCGGACCATCTATGTAATGTTTAACTCTGTGACCATTAACTTTAAATTCAATTCCATTTGAATTTATTAATTCTATCGTTCTGTATGGGAAAACTCTTTTGTCTATGAATGGTCCAGACCATCTCGATTTCAATTTTCCAGGAAATAGCTTGAATCGTGAATTGAAAAGAAGAACTCTGTCTCCTTATTTAAATTCTTTTGAACTTCTGATTCTTTTATCATGCCTTTTCTTCGTTCTTTCCTTATTGATTAACGAATTTTCGTATGCTTCATGTCTTAATTCTTCTAATTCGTTTAATTGACTTAATCGTAGACGTCCGGCTTCATGTAAATCAAGATTACATGTCTTCAAAGCCCAAAATGCTTTGTGTTCAATTTCTACTGGAAGATGACATGCTTTTTCGTAGACGAGTTTAAAAGGTGTGGTTCCAATTGGAGTTTTGTAGGCTGTTCTAAAAGCCCAGAGTGCATCCTCCAATTTAATGGACCATTCCTTCGGATTTGATCCTACGGTTTTTTCTAGAATACGTTTTAAACCTCGGTTGGTATTTTCAACTTGTCCACTTGTTTGTGGATGATATGCGGTGGAGATTTTATGAGTTACTCCATATCTTTTGAGAACTTTCTCAAGTTGATTATTATAGAAATGAGTACCCGATCACTTATTAAAGCTTTCGGTGTTCCAAACCTTGCAAAAAGACATTTTAAAAAGTTGACTACAACTCGTGCATCGTTAGTTGAGAGAGCTTGTGCTTCCGCCCATTTAGATACATAATCAATGGCTACGAGAATGTAGAGATTTTTATGAGATTTTGTAAATGGACCCATAAAGTCAATACCCCAAATGTCAAATACTTCGCATACTTGAATGACATTTTGCGGCATTTCATCACGTTGACTTATTTTTCCGGCCCTTTGACAAGCATCACAGGATTTGCAAAGAAGGTGTGCGTCTTTGTAAATTGTAGGTCAATAGAATCCAGCATCATAAACTTTTCTTGCTGTTAGTTGAGGCCCATAATGCCCTCCTGTTGGTCCTGTGTGACAATGGTTTAAAATTTTATTAGCTTCATCTCCGAATACACATCGGCGTATTATTTCATCGGGACAACTTTTAAACAAATGTAGATCTTCCCAGAAATAGTGTTTTATATCACTGAAGAATTTATTTCGTTTTTGGTACGATAATTCTTTTTCAAGGAATCCACATACTAAGTAGTTTGCATAGTCTGCAAACCATGGAATTTCATTATAATCTATCTTCAATAGATATTCATCAGGAAAGTTGTCTTGTATGGCCGATTCATTTAGAACTTCTAATTCAGGATTTTCAAGACGAGAAAGATGATCAGCGGCGAGATTTTTTGCTCCTCTTTTATCTCGGATTTCAATATCGAACTCTTGTAAGAGTAAGATCCAACGGATTAATCTTGGTTTGACATCTTGTTTCGAAAATAGGTATCTAAGAGCAGAATGGTCGGTATAGACCATCGTTTTTGCTAGAACGAGATATGAACGAAATTTGTCAAAAGCAAAGACAATAGCAAGGAGTTCTTTTTCAGTAGTTGTATAGTTCGTTTGTGCTCCTTGTAACGTCTTACTAGCATAATATATAGGTTGAAATCGTTTTTCAATCCTTTGTCCTAAAACGGCTCCCATTGCAAAATCACTTACATCGCACATTAGTTCAAACGGTAGATTCCAATTTGGTGTTATCATGATCGGCACATTAGTGAGTTTCTCTTTAAGAATATTAAAAGATTTGATGCATTCATCTAAAAAGATGAATGGAGCATCCTTTTCTAGGAGTTTATTCATAGGAGTGACAATTTTAGAAAAATCTTTTATGAAACGTCGGTAAAAACCGGCATGCCCTAGAAAACTCCTAACTCCTCTAACATTGGTGGGATGTGGAAGTTTAGCAATTACATCTACTTTAGCTCTATCCACTTCAATTCCTTCTTTTGAAATTTTATGTCCAAGAACGATGCCTTCTTTAACCATGAAATGGCATTTCTCCCAATTAAGTACTAGATTTGATTGTTCGCATCTAATAAACATTCGTTCAAGATTAACTAGACATGATTCAAATGTATCATCGAAGACTGAAAAGTCATCCTTGAAAACTTCCATGCATTCTTCTATCATGTCGTGAAAAATCGCCATCATGCACCTTTGAAAGGTTGCAGGGGCGTTGCAAAGTCCAAATGGCATGCGTTTGTAAGTAAAAGTACCATAAGGGCACGTGAACGTGGTTTTCTCTTGATCTTCGGGTGCTATTGGAATTTGAAAATATCCGGAAAATCCATCAAGAAAACAATAGTAACTGTTTCCGGCTAATCTTTCTAACATTTGATCAATAAAAGGTAAGGGAAAGTGATCTTTTCTGGTGGCGTCATTTAATTTTCTATAATCAATACATACACGCCATCCTGTTACAGTCCTAGTAGGAATAAGCTCATTTTTTTCATTTGTAATGACAGTCATGCCACCCTTCTTAGGCACGCATTGAACTGGGCTTACCCATGGACTATCAGAGATTAGATAAATTAAACCTGCATCTAGCAGTTTAATAATTTCTTTTTTAACTACATCTTGCATATTCGGATTTAGTCTTCGTTGGTGTTGCACATACGTTTTATGACCTTCTTCCATAAGGATTTTATGTGTGCAATACGAAGGACTTATTCCTTTAATATCATGAATCTTCCATGCAATGGCTGGTTTATGAGCTTTCAACACAGAAATGAGTTGTGATTTTTCATTTTCAGTAAGAGAAGACGATATTATTACAGGTAATTCAGATTCACCATGTAAATAAGCGTATTCCAAATGGTTTGGAAGTGGCTTTAATTCTAATGTCGGTGGTTCTTCTATCGATGATTTATATCCATATATGTCTTCTTCTTTTAGCATTTGAATTTCTTCTGTTGTTGGTTCATATCCATTAGCTATTAGTGTAGCTAACATTTCAACTTCATCAATTGGTTCATTACCTTCTCCTAAAGAACATTCTCCTGTTCCTTGTAATTCTGAAAATTCTTCTAACAATTCTGCATGTGAATCTATAGTTTGAATATAATAACATGTATCATCTAAAGATTGCGGTTGTCGCATTGCTCTATCAACTGAAAAGGTAACACTCTCGTCCTCTATACTTAGGTTCAATTTCTTACCGAACACGTCTATCATTGCTTTAGCCGTGTTTAAGAATGGTGTTCCTAATATGAGAGGAACTTGAGAATCTTCTTCCATGTCCAGAACAACAAAATCTACTGGAAATACTAAAGTACCAACTTTAAATAGCATGTTCTCCATTATCCCTCTAGGATATTTTATTGATCGATCGGCTAGTTGTATACTTATTCTGGTTGGTTTCAATTCTCCAAGGTCTAGTTTAGTGTATAGTGAATACGGCATTAAATTTATACTAGCACCTAAGTCTGCCAATGCTTCTATTGAACTAAGACTACCCAGAAAACATGGAATTGTGAAACTTTCTGGATCAGATAGTTTTTCTGGTATCTTATTCAACAGCACTGCTGAACAATTAGCATTCATAGTAACGGCCGAGAGTTCTTCCATTTTCTTTCTATTTGAGATTAGATCTTTCAAGAATTTAGCATATCTAGGCATTCCTGAAATCACATCAATGAAAGGAAGATTTACATTTATCTGTTTAAACATATCCAAGAATTTGGATTGCTCGGCTTCAAGTTTCTCTTTCTTCATTTTACTCGGGTAAGGAAGTGGTGGTTGGTATGGTTTAACATAAGGTTTATCCTTAGATGTGTTATCTTCATTAACCTTTTCAACTACCGGTTCTTTTTCCTTATCTTGATCAGGTTGTGGTTCTTGTGGAGTAGGAATAGCTTCATCAGAAGTTACAGGTATTTCAGGTGGTTTAAGTGTTGTACCACTTCTTGTGGTAATGGCTTTAGCTGTTTCATTCTGGGGGTTAGCATTTGTATCACTAGGTAAACTTCTCGATTTTCTTTCACCTATTAACTTTGCTAGGTTACTTACTTCTTGTTCCAAGTTTTGAATAGAAGCTTGTTGATTTCTAAATGCTTGAGCATTTTGTTCATTAGTTTGTTTTTGAGATGTGAAAAACTGCGTTTGAGTTTCAACTAGCTTCGTCATCATATCTTCTAAATTCGGCTTTTTATCATCGGTTTGTGGTGGTTTGTTTTGAAAATTAGGTCTTTGCTGATTGTAAGTATTATTGGATACTTTTTGATTGCTAGGACCTTGTTAGTTGTTGTATGGAATATTTCGATTATAATTCTGGTTTTGATTGTAGATCGGTCTTGGCGGTTGATAATTATTCTGATAATTATTTCCAGGCCTTTGGTTTAGATATGAAACATTCTCTCTTTGTTCCATTGTTAATTCAATACTGAGACAATCTTTTGTCAAATGTTTTCTTCCACACTGCTCACAACTAATTCGTATTGAGTGGATATCTTTAGTCATCTTTTCCATTCGTCTCTCGACAGCATCTATCTTTGCGGAAATGGAATCTAAGTCATAGCTAGAATCGGCTCTAGCTGCTTTAGATGATCTAACGATATCTTTTTCTTGGTGCCACTCATGTGAGTGGGAAGCAGTGTTATCAATAATTTTGTAAGCATCAGTTTCGGTTTTCTTCATAATAGAACCACCAGCTGCTATATCGATGTCTTTCCTTGTAGTGATGTCGCATCCTTGGTAGAATATTTGTACTATTTGACAGGTGTCTAAACCATGTTGCGGACATCCTCTTAATAACTTTTCAAATCTTGTCCACGCCTCATATAGAGTTTCATTCGGCTTCTGTGTGAACGTAACAATTTCTCCTTGAAGTCTTACGGCTTTAGATGCCGGAAAGAATTGTTTAAGAAAATTTTCAACTAAAACGTCCCATGTATCAATCGCCCCTTCAGGTAACGATTCCAACCAATCTTTGGCTTCTCCCTTTAAAGTCCAGGGAAATAACATGAGATATATCTGTTCATCCTCCACTTCTCGGATTTTAAATAGAGTGCAGATCCTATTAAAGGTACGAAGATGTTCATTTGGATCTTCCTTCGGCGCACCACTAAATTGACATTGATTAGTCACCATGTGTAGAATTTGTCATTTGATTTCATAATCTGGTGCATTAATGTCTGGATGAGTAATTGCGTGACCTTGGCCAGTGCGTTTAGCTCTCATTCAGTCTTCCATACTTAAAGGTTCCAGATTCTCCATAATTGAATTTGTTGAATCGGAATCACTAGAGGATTCTGATTTAATGGTTCGTTCCTCAACAATCTCTGTTTGAATGATTGGTGGTTCCGAAGGAAAAATTAATGGTTCAGGATCTACGAATTGTCCCTGAATATTCTCCGGATTTTCAATTGTGAGGTCGGGTTCAAAAAATGGATTATCGGAAATTTGAATTGGAGTACTTGGTCGACTGGATGACGATTCTAAAGAAAAATCAACGGCGGTAATATTTGCTAGATGTCTTGATCTAGTTACAGGTGGTGAACGTACAAAAGGTGGTGAACGTCTTGCTCGGTGCATTCACTGAATATCCTATTAGTTTTTAAAAGGAAAGAAAAAATTATATAAGTTATCCAATTAATAGACTTTTCTGATTTTGCCCACGTTTCGAATAGCCAAAAGATGCAGCAGAGGGGCAGGATTCGTTTGGTCTCAATATAATTGAGGACTGTTTGGCTCCAATAACCCGGTCCACGTACAAATCCAACTATTACTACGAACCAGAAAATTTTGATGTCTATCAATTTAACCACTTAAAATAAATTTTCGTAATTTTAAGAAGTATAGATAAGAAGTAGAAAAAAAATCTATGTCCTAAAACTAGAATAGCGAGAAATAAGAAAGAAAAAGAGTGCGTCGAAAAAGGTCGAAAAAGAAAAGATCGAAAAAATAAAAGGCGTCGAAAAATAAGAAATAATAAAAAAAATGACTTATAGAACTTAAAAACACTCGACTAACCCAACCTTATTACTATCACTAACTTAAAATTATAATCGCAAATTGAGATTACTAATTGGAATAATAATTGATACATAGGTAAAAGGCGTCTAAAAATATTAAAGCTTACAAATAAAACTATATCCCAAATGGCAATATCTTAAAAAGGTACTAAAACTTAAAATGGCGTCGCAAAATTCTAAATCACCTAAATCTTAGTCTAAAAAAAAAAAAAAAACACTTAAGGGATTTTACGGCAAAGCCTAAAAATCTAGAAGTAAAAATAACTATGGCAAAAACTATGAATTAAAACTAAATACGAGCGAAAAATACAAAAAATTACGCTAAAACAATTAAAAAGGGACAAAATATAAAAATATACTAAAAGTTGTAAAAAGTACAATTTTTTATAAAAATATTATTTATTTAATAAAACTATTAATTTTACAATTTAAATAAACTAATTTAACTAAATATAAAATAAATTAAAAACTAAAATTAAACTAAATAATAAAATATTAAAACCTAATTAGGGTTTATTAAATAATAATAATAATACACCGTAATTAATGCAGTTAGGGTTTCCTGTTGGCGTGTCAGACACTCTCATGCGATCGCATGAGTTTATGCCTTCGGGCTCATGCGATCGCATGAGCCAGGATTTTGGGCCAGGTTACGGGCTGCTACAGTAGCAGGCCCGAGAGTTTATTTTTTATTTTGCTGTGTTTATTTTTTCTGTTTTAAATATTTATATAATATATTTTTATAAATTAAATAAAACTTATATTTTTATAAAATAAATATAAAGAAACTTTTATAGAACTTAAATATTTAACAAACTCTTAAAAATATTTATATTTTTGTTTTTCTTTTTATATTTTCGAATATATTAAAACGTATTTTTACAAAAGCGTATTTTAATAAAAGTAAACTAAAAATAAAAATCTTTTTTTTATTTAGCGTTGCGCTTCCGGCTTTTAAGCAAGAAAAATCCCCGGCAGCGGCGCCAAAAATACTTGATGTTAAAGCTAAGAGGTATAAAATACTATTAAATTTTACAAGGAAATACTATTAAATACGATACAATTTTACTCAAGATATTTATTTATTTATTGAATGGATATACTTAAACCTTGCTACAACACTTATAGGCAGTGTACCTAATCATACAGTAGTGTAGTTTTTAGTAAGTCCGGTTCGTTCCACAGAGAAAATCTTTTAATCAAAGCTTAACACTATATTAGTTTTATTTTATAAAAATACAAATATATATATATATATATATATATATATATATATATATATATATATATATATATATATATATATATAAGTAATATTATTATTATAAAGGGGGGTTTTTACCGTTTAATGACCGGTTTGTCGATTTTAAAACTTTAGTCGCAGTTAAAACAAAATGTAAAATATTAAATAAATAAAAGACTTAATTTAAAGCGTAAAGTAAATAACGATAATGAAATTGCGATAAATAAAAGTGAGATAAAATAAACTTGCGATAATTAAAAAGTACGATAATTAAAAGTGCAATTAAATACAATAACAATAAATAAAAGTGCTATAATTAGAAGTGCAATTAAATATAAAATAAAGGAAATTAAATATGAAATAAAAGAATTATGCTTATTTAAACTTCCGTAATCATGATGTTTGACGTGTTGATTTTAGTTTTATGCCCATGGGTTAATTGTCCTTTGTCCTGGATTATTTAATATGTCCGTCTAGTTTTTGTCCATAACAGTCCATCAGTCATAAATATAAAGTGCGAGTGTCCTCGTCAAATTATCCTTATACCCGAAGTTAAATATTTCAACTAATTGGGGACTTAAACTGTAACAAGATTTTAATACTTTGTTTAATAATTACACCAGGATGTCGACTGAGTGTAACCCAAGG
This sequence comes from Rutidosis leptorrhynchoides, assembly GCF_046630445.1. Lineage (NCBI taxonomy): Eukaryota > Viridiplantae > Streptophyta > Magnoliopsida > Asterales > Asteraceae > Rutidosis > Rutidosis leptorrhynchoides. Next base: position 273,529,596 of record NC_092341.1, on the reverse strand, counting down.
TTTTAATACTTTGTTATCAATTATGCCAAGTGTCCTTGTACATAATTTCACCCCTGTTTTAATAATTCTAGTGGCTATTAATCCAATCCCGTGTCCGGTTAAATGAATGATTATTCGTACATATAAATATCCCGTCCATCGTGTCCGATTGAGTGTATATGGTTATTTATAGGGACGTCCAATTGTAAATCTTTATATTAAAATTAACAAACTATCATTTAGTTAAACAAATATAAAGCCCATTAATAGCCCATAGTCTAATTTCCACAAGTGTCGTTCTTTTGTCCAAACCCCAATTATGGTACAAAGCCCAATTACCCAATTTTAATAATTAGCCCAACATCATGATTACTTCATTTTAAATAAGCATAATAATAACTTAGCTACGAGACATTAAATTAAAAAGGTTGAACATAACTTACAATGATTAAAAATAGCGTAGCGTTACCCGGACAGAATTTCGACTTACACCCTTACAACATTCGCTAACACACCCTTATTATTAGGATTTAAAATTAAAATTAAAATTAAAATATAAATTATATATACATATACTACGTTTGAGTGAAGAAGAAAAAGATGTGTTTTTGTGGTGCACCAAAGCTCGATTTTTATAGGCATGTGGGCTGGAACTGTGCACCATGCGATCGCATGGATTTATGCCTTCCAGGCCATGCGATCGCATGGCCAGCTGGGGAGACTCAAAAGTCTTTGTTTTTTTATGCCGACGGTTTTTAAATATAATATAATATATATATTAATTTTAAGAATTAATTATATATTATATTATATTCATGTGCATAGTTGACTTGAAATTTTTAGTCCGTTGCGTCGAGCGTTGAGAGTTGACTCTGGTCCCGGTTCCGGATTTTCGAACGTCCTTGCGAATAATTTAATATCTTGTACTTTGCGTTTTGAATCTTGTACTCTTGTAATTTTGAGACGTTTCTTATCAATAATTGGAACCTTATTGATTGTATTTTGTACTTTTGAGCTTTTTGGTCGTTTACGTCTTCAATTCGTCGAATCTGTCTTTTGTCTTCACCTTTTATTATTTAAACGAATATCACTTGTAAATAGAACAATTGCAACTAAAAGCTTGTCTTTCTAGAGGAATAATGCTAAGAAATATATGTTCGTTTTTAGCATTATCAGCAAGCCAGTCTAAGCATACCGTAAGATCACTAAGCAACGAGCTAAAGATACATCAACAAAATATAAGTTCACCAACAACGATGTGAACAATGCCAATAAGCTACACCCAGAGGGTTAGCTACATCACGACAATACAACATTATACGTATACAATATATATATATATATATATATATATATATATATATATATATATATATATATATATATATATATATATATATATATATCTCGAATAACATAATTTGCTTACGCTTACAACACAATAACCATGGTTAACCAAATCTTCGCAAGGGAATGACTTCGCGAAACAAGTCATCGATGTTCATAATGTAGTGACCCGAACTTTTCCATGTTTATATATATTAATTGAGATTGATATTTACATGACTAAATGTTTCCAACGTGTTAAGCAATCAAACTTGTTAAGACTTGATTAAATGAAATAAGTTTCATATAGACAATTGATCACCCAAGTTGACCGGCGATTCACGAACGTTACAAAATTTTAAAAACTACATGTTGTGGTATATATAGACATATATATATGGTTGACATGAGATTATGATGTGTAAGTATCTCACTAAGTATATTAACAATGTGTGATATACATAACAAATGAGATTACTAAGTTAAGAAACTCGAAATGATATATATAACGATTATCGTTATGATAACGTCTACTAAATATATATGTATCATATTAAGATATTGATACACTATATTTAACATGATAAAATGATATTTAAATATATCATTAAGTGTTTTAACAATGAACTACATATGTAAAAACAAGACTACTAACTCAAGAATTACGAAACGAGACTTATATGTAACGATTATCGTTGTAACGATATTTTAATGTATATATCATATTAAGAGATATTAATACATCATAATATCATGATAATACAATAATTTAACATCTCATTTGATATAATAAACATTGGGTTAACAACATTAATTGAGATCGTTAACTTAAAGGTTTCAAAACAACACTTACATGTAACGACTAACGAAGACTTAACGACTCCATTAGAATGTATATACATGTTTTGTTTTGATATGTATTCTTACACTTTTGAAAGACTTAAAGACACATATCAAAGTACTTCTACTTAACAAAAATGCTTACAATTACATCCTCGTTCAGTTTCATCAACAATTCTACTCGTATGCACCCGTATTCGTACTCGTACAATACACAGCTTTTAGATGTATGTACTATTGATATATACACTCCAATGATCAGCTCTTAGTAGCCCATGTGAGTCACCTAACACATGTGAGAACCATCATTTGGCAACTAGCATGAAATATCTCATAAAATTACAAAAATATTAGTAATCATTCATGACTTATTTACATGAAAACAAAATTACATATCCTTTATATCTAATCCATATACCAACGACCAAAAACACCTACAAACACTTTTATTCTTAAATTTTCTTCATCTAATTGATCTCTCTCAAGTTTCATCTTCAAGTTCTAAGTGTTCTTCATAAATTCCATAAGTATAGTTTCATAAAAATCAAGAATACTTCCAAGTTTGCAAGTCTACTTCCAAGCTTTCTAATCCATTCCAAGTAATCATCTAAGATCAAGGAACCTTTGTTATTTATAGTAGGTTATCTTTCTAATTCAAGGTAATATTCATATTCAAACTTTGATTCAATTTCTACAACTATAACAATCTTATTTCGAGTGAAAATCTTACTTGAACTGTTTTCGTGTCATGATTCTGCTTCAAGAACTTTCAAGCCATCCAAGGATCCTTTGAAGCTAGATCCATTTTTCTCATTTCCAGTAGTTTTATCCAGAAAACATGAGGTAGTAATGATGTTCATAACATCATTTGATTCATACATATAAAGCTATCTTATTCGAAGGTTTAAACTTGTAATCACTAGAACATAGTTTAGTTAATTCTAAACTTGTTCGCAAACAAAAGTTAATCCTTCTAACTTGACTTTTAAAATCAACTAAATACATGTTCTATATCTATATGATATGCTAACTTAATTATTTAAAACCTGGAAACACGATGAACACCATAAAATCGGATATACGCCGTCGTAGTGAAACCGGGGGCTGTTTTGGTTTGGATAATTAAAAACTATGATAAACTTTGATTTAAAAGTTGTTCTTCTGGGAAAATAATTTTTCATATGAACATGAAACTATATCTAAAAATTTTGGTTAAACTCAAAGTGAAAGTATGTTTTTCAAAATGGTCATCAAGATGTCGTTCTTTCGACGGAAATGACTACCTCTTTAGTAATTGACATGTAACTTAAATTTATGACTATAAACCTATACTTTTTATGTTTGGATTCTTAAATTAGAGTTCAATATGAAACCATAGCAATTTGATTCACTCAAAACGGATTTAAAATGAAGAAGTTATGGGTAAAACAAGATTGGATATTTTTGATCTTTTTAGCTACGGAAAATGTTTAACAAATCTATACAAATCATATCCTAGCTAACTTATATTGTATTATACATGTATTCTAATATATTATGTAATCTTGGGATACCATAGACACGTATGCAAATATTTTGACATATCATATCGACCCATGTATATATATTATTTGGAACAACCATAGACACTCTATATGCAGTAATGTTGGAGTTAGCTATACAGGGTTGAGGTTGATTCCAAAAATATATATATACTTTGAGTTGTGATTTAGCCCGAGACATGTATACACTGGGTCGTGGATTGATTCAAGATAATATATATCGATTTATTTCTGTACATCTAACTGTGGACAACTAGTTGTAGGTTACTAACGAGGACAGCTAACTTAATACACTCAAATCTTTAAAACATAATAAAAATGGTTGCAATTATATTTTGATCATACTTTGATATATATGTACTATTTGTATAGGTTCGTGAATCGCTCCGTGGCCAAGTCTTATTTTCGAGGAAAGAAATATCTGTGAAAGTGAGTTATAGTCCCACTTTTAAAATCTAATATTTTTGGGATGAGAATACATGCAGGTTTTATAAATGATTTACAAAATAGACACAAGTACGTGAAACTACATTCTATGGTTGAATTATCGAAATCGAATATGCCCCTTTTTATTAAGTCTGGTAATCTAAGAATTAGGGAACAGACACCCTAATTGACGCGAATCCTAAAGATAGATCTATTGGGCCTAACAAACCCCATCCAAAGTACCGGATGCTTTAGTACTTCGAAATTTATATCATATCCGAAGGGTGTCCCGGAATGATGGAGATATTTTTATATATGTATCTTGTTAATGTCGGTTACCAGGTGTTCACCATATGAATGATTTTTATCTCTATGTATGGGATGTGTATTGAAATATGAAATCTTGTGGTCTATTATTACGATTTGATATATATAGGTTAAACCTATAACTCACCAACATTTTTGTTGACGTTTAAAGCATGTTTATTCTCAGGTGAATACTAAGAGCTTCCGCTGTTGCATACTAAAATAAGGACAAGATTTGGAGTCCATGTTTGTATGATATTGTGTAAAAACTGCATTCAAGAAACATATGTCAATGTAATATATTTCTATTGTAAACCATTATGTAATGGTCGTGTGTAAACAGTATATTTTAGATTATCATTATTTGATAATCTACGTAATGTTTTTAAAACCTTATTGATAAAATAAAGGTTATGGTTGTTTTAAAAATGAATGCAGTCTTTGAAAAATGTCTCATATAGAGGTCAAAACCTCGCAACGAAATCAATTAATATGGAACGTTTATAATCAATATGAATGGGACATTTCAGTTGGTATTCGAGCGTTGGTCTTAGAGAACCAAAAAATTTGCATTAGTGTGTCTTATCGAGTTTGTTAAGATGCATTAGTGAGTCTGGACTTCGACCGTGTTTTCTTTAAAAATGATTGCTTAACATTTTTGTTGGAAATTATATATTATTAACATGTAAATATTATGTGATATATTAATCTCTTAACATATTTGATATTGTGTGATAGATGTCTACCTCTAGCACAAATCCCATTGACTCACCTAATAATAACGAAGAGTCGAATATATATTGGCAAGATTCACAAGTTCCCGAAGAACCGGAAGAAGAGGAAACGGAACCGGAAGAAGACGAACCGGAAGAAGAGGAACCAGAAGAAGATGAACCGGAAGAAGAAGAGGTTTCGGAGGGGGGAATAGTAGAAACCACAGAAAATTGGTCAAATAAAAGAAAATCCTCAACCAATGGACCAAAGTTAATAATGGTCAATGATCTTTCCGCTAAGAAAGCAAAATATTGGGGAAATTACCAATTTTCCGATGAATCGGATCCTGATGAGGATTCCGAGGATGTTATAGAAATTACCCCGACCCAATTTAATGTGGCAAAAGAAAATAATAAGGGAAAAGACATCAAAATAGAGAAATCTGATTCCGACCCCGATGAACTTTATATGTACCGTCAACACCCGTATTTTCAATATCACGACAATAACCTGGGAACCTCTAAACCACCAGGTTTTTCTAAACCAATGTGGAAAATGATGACTCGTATTAGAGGAACATCATATATCCCTAGAAGATTAGGAAAAAGAACCAAGTCCGAAGAAGAAGAAACCAGTGATTCAGATTAGAGGGGTGTGAGCATGTTGTGTAATAAATGTATTGTAGTGTGCTTGTATTTTATGTTCTATGTAAAAATTGCTTGTATTGTTTGTTATTACGAATCTAATCCTTGTCTATTTTACAGTATAAAAACAAAATGGACGTTAAGGGTAGACAACCGAATATTTTAGAAGACCTACCAGAGGATATGATTGAGGAAATCTTGTCTAGAGTCAGTCAGAATTCATCAGCACATTTAGTTATAGCGAAATTAACTTGTCAAACATTTGAAAGACTTTCCAGAAATGCCTTAGTTTATAAAAGGCTTTCCTTTGATAGGTGGGGTATATCACATTGGGAAGACTTTAAGTTACGCCGTGTTTTCTTTAAAACGTTAAATGCGGGGAACCCAAATGTAATTTTAAGCTACGGGTTAAGAACCTATTTTGACTCAACATATCCCAACATAGGATTTCGTGAATTAGAAAGAGCTTCTAACATGCAACATAAAGAAGCATGTTATGCTTACGGGTTAGTGATGTTCGCTTCTTACCAAAGTGAGAAAAAGAACATCGGATTGCAGCTTTTAAATAAAACTTTCCCACAAGTGACGGATTCAGTAGTTAGTGTGAGAAACAAGGTTTTTAGATTATTACGGGGCTGTTGGACATTACGAAACCCTCGTCCTTTTGACGATATTACAACATGCTGCCTAGCCAATGGTCATAACGGTTATTTTCCACAAGACCAAGGATGGGAAGTCGTCTTAGTAAAACTAGAATGCATGACTTGTTTCTGGACTTATGAATTACGTGTCTTTATTTCTGTGACGATCGCTCCAAATCCATATGGACGAACACGTCATTCATTGATTACATTGCGAGGTATTTGACCTCTATATGATACGTTTTGTAAACATTGCATTCTTTTGAAAAGGCACACCATAAATGTATATTTAAATCAAAGGTTTTCGACATTTGATGATTCCTACATATAGACAATCATCGTATATAATAGTTTACAATAGTGCTTTCATTGACAATGCAGTCAAAATAAGGTACATGGTGATGAATTGGTGAATGCAACGTTTTCTTGAAAAATATGCCATGTAAGACTCCATGCACATAGCTTGTCTATCATATAAGCAAACAGCAGAAGACTTCTAGGGAACCTGAGAATAAACATGCTAACAAGTGTCAACACAAAGGTTGGTGAGTTCATAGTTTGTATGTTTCGCATAATCTGTATATAAAGATGGATCACAAGATTTCAGTTATTTCATCCAGAAACGTTTATCAAAATATTCTAAAAGATTGAGCACCCTGGTAACTAAACTTTAACGTCTATATAATAAGTACCCATGTTTTAACATACATGCAACCAACATGTACAATACACGCAAACCAACATGTACTAAACTCAAATAGTATACGTCTGTTTTATAGTTCAGGCTAGGGTTTCTATACCTGAAACAGACGGGGATGTCAAGCCCTATGGACCCATATATAACTACTCGCGCCCACCAGTTCTTATAACCGGCAGTTACTAGTTACCAAAGCTAAGGGATTTTTTGTTCAAACTCGGTGTAGAATTTAGTATGTACTTGTATCCATTGTGTTTAAAATAAAGTGCATGTATTCTCAGCCCAAAAATATAGATTGCAAAAGCAATTAAAAAGGGAGCAATGAAACTCACACTTTATAATTATTATAAAACAGTTATTAAAGCATTTGCATGTATTCTCAGCCCAAAAATGTAAAGGGTAAAAGGGATCATATGAAACTCACGCATATAAATCTAGTATTTTTAGTATTTATAAACAGTCGCATGTATTCTCAGCCCAAAAATATATTGAGTAAAAGGGATCATATGAAACTCACCTTAGCAGCATATAAAGTCGTTCACCAAAATGTGATCAAAACACAGAATATCAAATAACCGTAGTCCTCAACCTAGAGAACATATGTTGGTCAATATATGTCTATCAAGCTAGATCAGGTCATAGTGTATCACAATCCTAATGCTCGAGATCGACAAACAAAAGTTATCCAAAGTCGTTTCAAAAAGTCAATTTTGATAATAGTTCAACAAAACGAGACGTGCCTTATATAAGGATTCATTTACCCGGCTAGTAGTATTCAAAAATCCAATTTATCAATCTCATAAACAGGTTGTTTAAATCTTAATTGCGGATTCAAAAGCAATTCCAATTATTATTAATCATAATTCAGTTGATCATAACTTTTAATCCGTTCATCGAAACTATTCGATATCTAAATGAAAAGTTATTGATTTTTCGCTAGCTTTCCAAAAACATGTATATCATATACCTTTTACTAGTAATATATGTATTTAATTTGTGATTCATTAAAAACTGTTTAACGACGAAATTTAGCATACAAGCATATATAAATATATATATACTCGAGCACTTGACATGGATACACAGTTAATATATAAAAGATAAAATATGAGTGCTTACGTATCAATATTTCGATTCAATATTGTAGGAAAGTACGTAGACGCAACAGAGATGATAAACACTAGGTTTGATTCACAAATATACCCCCGAACATTACCCATAACCTCCTTGGCAATAACCCATTATTTTCTTAGCTCTAGCATGCTCGAAAACTCGTTTTGAAATCATTTGGACATCACTCCGTCGTAATATTTTATGTATAAATAATACTAATAATAATAATCATAAGATTAATAATAATAATAATAATAATAATAATAATAATAATAATAATAATAATAATAATAATAATAATAATAATAATAATAGAGAGGATAGAGAGAAAGATGGATAAATTCGGCCAGAAACCTGGGCTATTTATAGAAGAATTCTGATTTCTGACCCCCATGCGATCGCATGGGTTTTGTGCCTATATGCCATGCGATCGCATGGCCCTCTGATCCAGCTCACAAACTTTTGTTTTCTTGTTTGTTGACATAATATTTAATTATATATATAATATATATAATTTATATAATTAATTATATATTATATTAAATTCATGTGCATAGTTGACTTGTAATTTTTGTCCCGATAAGTCGTACATCGTCACTCGACTTAAGTCCCGGTTCCGGTTTTTCGAACGCATTTTCGTACGCTGAGAAAACTAGTACTTTACGTTTAGTGACTCGTACTTTTGCCAAAGTATAGTCTTAAATTATCTATAAACTAAACCACTCCAGATATAACTTATGCATTTGAGTGTTTTGGTCATTTACTTCTATAAATCATCGTCTCGTTAATAAAGTATATATGTTTAATCAAAACGTTTCATATCTAGTTAACATTATAATTAATCACATTGCAAAATATGTATATATAATTTAAAATAGTTTAAATAATAGATATTATCATAACACCTAACGTTTGTGCTTTAGAATTTAATTTGATGTAATTTATTTATACGTCAACGTTTATTTTAATTTCTCAAACGTTCTATAAATCTATCGAATCGACAACCAAATGTTACTATCGTTTATCAACAAATTTTGAAATCACATATATTCAATAGTCATATATACGTTTTAAATACACAATATAAATTATTTATATATATATATATATATATAGTTCTAACAATTTACATTTATTCCGAATACCGTTAATCATGAATGATTTCTCAAATCAACATGGACTTCTCAACAGAGACCCGTAATAACATCATAATCCTTAAGAGACCCAGTAAATATATTTTACTTGAATCATTTGGCATAATCTTTTAACTCCATAGTTAAATATATCAATCAGGTAATCAATCAAATAAGTTTAATGCACAGTATCATATACCCAATACTTAGTTACGTTTTCAGGTTATAGTATGTATATCTATTTACATATAATTGTTCGCGAATCATTGAGAACAATCGAAGGGTAATTGAACAGTTCAAAATTTTGAGATTCAACTTCATAGACTTTGCTTATCGTGTCGGAAACGTTAAAGATTAAGTTGAAATTTGGTCAGAAATTTCTAGGGTCATCACAGTATCCCCCCGTTAAAGAAATTTCGTCCCGAAATTTGAGTGAGGTCGTAATGGCTAACAATAAAAATGTTTTCATGACGTATATGAGTCGATAAATAGAGTTTTATCACCGTTGAATAATATGGATATAACAATCCGATTACTCGAAGCGTAAGAGAGAAGTTATCGCATAATAGTGAATTTGAAGGAATAGAGATTCGTCTTAACTTTTGATGTAGTAACGATTGATTTCCGGAATTTAAGGAATAGAAAATCTTCATAATCTAAATAAGATTTGATTCTTCGAAAATTAAGGAGATTTTACGTAATCTGTCTCGATTGCTATGTCTGATCTTTTGCTATAAATTGACCTCTTCCGTTTCATTATTTTCACCACTCCTACATCTTCTTCCTTGCTTCATACTTTCACAAGATTGTGAAAATGCTTCATCCAGTTCTGATTCTTGATATTATTCTGACTACCACCATAATCATCCTTCTATTCCAACTCCCACCGGAGGAATCTGTTTACCTTTACTTCGCTCTTGGGGTAGTGGTTTTCATAATCCTTCCTTGCATTTATCTTTCCATAATTATTGACATCTACGGTTAATGATCTCTTCTATTGCTGTGATTTATACTCCTCTTTATATTTAGAAGCTGTGTTATTGTTTTCTCTTCTCGACCTTAAGGTAAGCGGATAATGGTCCGGAATTCGTAGGTATGGATTTCGGAATGAACATAGTTAATGTTCTAAGAAAGAAATTGTAATAACACGATCTTGATTTGTCAAATTACCAGAATATTCTGAAAAGACCGAATCATCAAGAAATATATTTTCTTGATATATTTAGAGAGTATATAGAATGAACGAGTTATGTAACATGGTTCATGATGAGGGTGGGATCTGTGAACCTTCATCACGTTCCATTAGAAACTCAGCATGACTTACTGTAATATAATTACGTTGGCCTGGCGTCATTATATTATACTAATTCATGCTTCAGTTCCCAACACTACTTCAAAACATTCATATTTTAAACTTGAATTTTTCAGAATTTAGAAACTAACACAGTTTCTTTTATGATGTAACACAGATAGCGTGAAGGAATGAATAATTTCAGATAGTCACGAAATTAGCCTCAGAAATATTGAGGATATTTAAAATGAAAGATACGATAATATCTTAGAATATTCAAGATAAGATGATGATGAAGAATATTATCCATAAGGGTTTTAGAGTAAGGAGTAAGGTATTTGTTAATGGCTTCGGCAGATACTGAATCATTTGGATTCTTTGAAGGCAGGTTCAGTCTTTGTGATTTATCCACAGCCTCCTTCATACTTTACCCAATTCGTTTTCCAGTTCCAAACCTTCTCTTTTTCTCAGCTTTACCACCATACTATTCCTGATCATCAAACTTTTGACTGTTAAGGTCGTTTACAGTTTTTGCTGCTTCATCAGCATTGTTCCAAAATTTGGAGAACTATTTTCACAGTTTGGGGTGTTTTTCAGAAACTTCACATTCGAAGTAAGTAAGTCTAGGAAATAGACTTTATATGTATATATATAACTGTTGGCGTAGAATTTCTGCGAGATTCAAAATACTGATTGCTAATTCTTGGTAATTGGTATAGCAATTCTTGTTACAAGATGCGGATGAGTACACGATAGAGTTTCGATGAGTATAAGGATTTTTCGGAAGATCATGGATAAATGAAGTTGTTGGTAAATTTACTGCTAATGTGGTGGAACATGAAAGGTTCCCCGGTAACAAAATCGTATATGCCAAAGTTACCGGTCTGAAAGGTCGTCATTGACTGGTTGAATGGTTGATAATACTGGATACTTTGAAAAGGAATTGCAAGATTATTTTCGGTAAAAACAACGCTAAAGGATCTTGCACGGTTTTGAAGTCAAAGTATAGCTTTGAAAGATGTGAGATCTAGGAATGATGTCACCGGTTCAGAGTTATGAATTGGATTCTGATCCGTCAATATCAGAATGTGTAATTAAATTTGTATGAGATGATTGTGTATCATTGTGAGCATGATTAATAGATTTGTGAATCAAAGTTGAAGAATGTACAATCTAACATATTAATTGTGAACTTATATATTTCCCGAGTATTACCTACCCGTTAAAGATTTCACAATTAATATTTTGTACAAAAGAATTTTCATTACAGTCTTTATGAAAATATATGTATGTATATTTTCTTCAGATGTAATACTGATTTAATGAGTTAATATCATATTAAGCTCATTTGATTTTTGGCTTGAACTAGAAATGAATAATCTCTAAAACATTAGAGATTGCATAATCTTCGCGGAGTATTTCACTAATGAAATCAATATTCTTATTGATATTCCTCGATAAAGGATGTTGGTATTCGTGGGATTCTTGCTAACTTTGCAAGGTGCAAATGATGTTTTCTAGAAAGTTTCGAGTGCATCGAAGATGAAAGTGTAAAATCAACCATGTTATTGAATAATACACTTGGTTTATTATGAAACGAAATTCATTGAATTGAAACAAAGATTGTAGTTAACGAAGGTTGTACATCATAGCATATTAGTAATATGAATTAACCGAGTAGTTAAGTTCCTTACATAATAGCTTAGTACAGAAAGATTTATTAGGGTTTAAAATTTATATATATAAGATATACATATAAATTCTTCGGAGGGAATGAGTTATTATTTCATAACTCGTTGATTCAATATACGCGTTATTGATTCGTAATGATGTCCACGGTAATTCTTGAACTGGCGGAGCTTGTGATGTTAGAGGTGCTGACGATTCTAATGATGTTGACAGCACTGACTGTGTTGGTGAGGCTAAGGATACTGTTAATGTTGTGATATAACAAGTCTAGCCTGTAAATCATACATTATTCTGATCAAGGTTTCTACTCTATCTGATTTATGGTTAAGGCTAGAATAGATAATCTCTAAACTTTAGAAATTACATAATCGCCGTAGAATGTTTCTCCTATGAAGTTATGAATCCATACTTCATTGTTTATTGTTGTTGATACTCCTTGGTATCTATGGTGCGTATGATGTTGATGTTCGAGGTACAGATCGTGATGTTGAGGCGTGTGATGTGGATGTTGTTGGTGGTGGTAATGGTACTGTTGGTGTTGTTGTCAGTGGTACTAGTGCTGTTGGTGCTGAGGATGGTGATGTTACTAGTGTTGGTGATACTGCTGGTGTTTGTAATTGTGTACCGTGCTCTCTAAAGTTAACACTCGAGCTTGAAGTTCTTTAACTTCTTCTACTAACCCTGGTTGGTTATCGGTGTGAGGTAGAGGTCGGATATCTTTTCCAGTTCTGTTAATGGTAGCTTTAAGATGAAAAATTCTCGCAAAAAGAGTATAAACGGTGTTACGAACAGGTTCACCGGTAAGCGGATCGAGTACTCCGACGTTAGACGGTAAGTTCGGCTCGTGGTATGGAGTACCTTCTTCATTTCTCCATAGAGTAAGTATTTCGCTAACCCATCCCCATTTTCTAAAGAAATCACGGTAGTTGATCGGTCGGTGCGGTCCCGTCACGCTGTCTTCGGAGTTGGAGGGACTTGGTCTATTCGAGGAGGCCATCTTACGTGTTCGCAGAAAGTTATGAAATGATTCTTGGTATGAATTGAGGGTTAAAAACTGGATGATATCTCCGTCTTCTCGTATACGTATATATATAGTAAAAAGATTCCGTAATTTATGGAGGAAAATTCGAAAAACGCCAAATAAGATTCACTGTAGTAGATATGATAGGATATGATTTGTCTATTCACCGTGTATGCAATAAATGAAAAAACACGTGTCAAGACGTAAGATTGATAAACAGGTAATTTCCGACAAGAAATGATAAGCAAAACTATTGACATGCAGACACGGTCGAAGTCCAGACTTACGAATGCATCCTAACATCTATCAGTTAGACACATTAATGCAAGACCTGATTCGCTAAGACCAATGCTCTGATACCAACTGTGACGATCGCTCCAAATCCATATGGACGAACACGTCATTCATTGATTACATTGCGAGGTATTTGACCTCTATATGATACGTTTTGTAAACATTGCATTCTTTTGAAAAGGCACACCATAAATGTATATTTAAATCAAAGGTTTTCGACATTTGATGATTCCTACATATAGACAATCATCGTATATAATAGTTTACAATAGTGCTTTCATTGACAATGCAGTCAAAATAAGGTACATGGTGATGAATTGGTGAATGCAACGTTTTCTTGAAAAATATGCCATGTAAGACTCCATGCACATAGCTTGTCTATCATATAAGCAAACAGCGGAAGACTTCTAGGGAACCTGAGAATAAACATGCTAACAAGTGTCAACACAAAGGTTGGTGAGTTCATAGTTTGTATGTTTCGCATAATCTGTATATAAAGATGGATCACAAGATTTCAGTTGTTTCATCCAGAAACGTTTATCAAAATATTCTACAAGATTGAGCACCCTGGTAACTAAACTTTAACGTCTATATAATAAGTACCCATGTTTTAACATACATGCAACCAACATGTACAATACACGCAAACCAACATGTACTAAACTCAAATAGTATAAGTCTGTTTTATAGTTCAGGCTAGGGTTTCTATACCTGAAACAGACGGGGATGTCAAGCCCTATGGATCCATATATAACTACTCGCGCCCACCAGTTCTTATAACCGGCAGTTACTAGTTACCAAAGCTAAGGGATTTTTTGTTCAAACTCAGTGTAGAATTTAGTATGTACTTGTATCCATTGTGTTTAAAATAAAGTGCATGTATTCTCAGCCCAAAAATATAGATTGCAAAAGCAATTAAAAAGGGAGCAATGAAACTCACACTTTATAATTATTATAAAACAGTTATTAAAGCATTTGCATGTATTCTCAGCCCAAAAATGTAAAGGGTAAAAGGGATCATATGAAACTCACGTATATAAATCTAGTATTTTTAGTATTTATAAACAGTCGCATGTATTCTCAGCCCAAAAATATATTGAGTAAAAGGGATCATATGAAACTCACCTTAGCAGCATATAAAGTCGTTCACCAAAATGTGATCGAAACACAGAATATCAAATAACCGTAGTCCTCAACCTAGAGAATATATGTTGGTCAATATATGTCTATCAAGCTAGATCAGGTCATAGTGTATCACAATCCTAATGCTCGAGATCGACAAACAAAAGTTATCCAAAGTCGTTTCAAAAAGTCAATTTTGATAATAGTTCAACAAAACGAGACGTGCCTTATATAAGGATTCATTTACCCGGCTAGTAGTATTCAAAAATCCAATTTATCAATCTCATAAACAGGTTGTTTAAATCTTAATTGCGGATTCAAAAGCAATTCTAATTATTATTAATCATAATTCAGTTGATCATAACTTTTAGTCCGTTCATCGAAACTATTCGATATCTAAATGAAAAGTTATTGATTTTTTGCTAGCTTTCCAAAAACATGTATATCATATACCTTTTACTAGTAATATATGTATTTAATTCGTGATTCATTAAAAACTGTTTAACGACGAAATTTAGCATACAAGCATATATAAATATATATATACTCGAGCACTAGACATGGATACACAGTTAATATATAAAAGATAAAATATGAGTGCTTACGTATCAATATTGAGATTCAATATTGTAGGAAAGTACGTAGGCGCAACAAAGATGATAAACACTAGGTTTGATTCACAAATATACCCCCGAACATTACCCATAACCTCCTTGGCAATAACCCATTATTTTCTTAGCTCTAACTTGCTCGAAAACTCGTTTTGAAATCATTTGGACATCACTCCGTCGTAATATTTTATGTATAAATAATACTAATAATAATAATCATAAGATTAATAATAATAATAATAATAATAATAATAATAATAATAATAATAATAATAATAATAATAATAATAATAATAGAGAGGATAGAGAGAAAGATGGATAAATTAGGCCAGAAACCTGGGCTATTTATAGAAGAATTCTGATTTCTGACCCCCATGCGATCGCATGGGTTTTGTGCTTATATGCCATGCGATTGCATGGCCCTCTGATCCAGCTCACAAACTTTTGTTTTCTTGTTTGTCGACATAATATTTAATTATATATATAATATATATAATTTATATAATTAATTATATATTATATTAAATTCATGTGCATAGTTGACTTGTAATTTTTGTTCCGATAAGTCGTACGTCGTCACTCGACTTAAGTCCCGGTTCCGGTTTTTCGAACGCATTTTCGTACGCTGAGAAAACTAGTACTTTACGTTTAGTGACTCGTACTTTTGCCAAAGTATAGTCTTAAATTATCTATAAACTAAACCACTCCAGATATAACTTATGCATTTGAGTGTTTTGGTCATTTACTTCTATAAATCATCGTCTCGTTAATAAAGTATATATGTTTAATCAAAACGTTTCATATCTAGTTAACATTATAATTAATCACATTGCAAAATATGTATATATAATTTAAAATAGTTTAAATAATAGATATTATCATAACACCTAACGTTTGGGCTTTAGAATTTAATTTGATGTAATTTATTTATACGTCAACGTTTATTTTAATTTCTCAAACGTTCTATAAATCTATCGAATCGACAACCAAATGTTACTATCGTTTATCAACAAATTTTGAAATCACATATATTCAATAGTCATATATACGTTTTAAATACACAATATAAATTATTTATATATATATATATATATATATATATATATATATATATATATATATATATATATATATATATATATAGTTCTAACAATTTACATTTATTCCGAATACCGTTAATCATGAATGATTTCTCAAATCAACATGGACTTCTCAACAGAGACCCGTAATAACATCATAATCCTTAAGAGACCCAGTAAATATATTTTACTTGAATCGTTTGGCATAATCTTTTAACTCCATAGTTAAATATATCAATCAGGTAATCAATCAAATAAGTTTAATGCACAGTATCATATACCCAACACTTAGTTACGTTTTCAGGTTATAGTATGTATATCTATTTACATATAATTGTTCGCGAATCGTTGAGAACAATCGAAGGGTAATTGAACAGTTCAAAATTTTGAGATTCAACTTCATAGACTTTGCTTATCGTGTCGGAAACGTTAAAGATTAAGTTGAAATTTGGTCATAAATTTCCAGGGTCATCACAATTTCCTTTGCTGAACAACTTGCGTATTAACTAGATTTATCTTCAAAACTGTCATGTATCATAGTGTACTATATTTCATGTTATATGTAATATAGCGAAGTTGTAAGTTTGAAGAATATTTGTATGTGATATATTATTATAATCAGTTTTTCATATGGAATTGTAGTAGTTGAATTGTATATTAGCTACTAAGTATGAACATAACGGGTAGGTAGTACCCGAATTTAAACTTATAAAACGCTAATATGAAGAAAAAGCTTTTATAAATGAGTTCATATTATGCTACGAGATACTATTAACTACTCTTAATATTCTGCATGATTAACTTGTTTCATTTGACTATTTTGAAGGAAATGGCACCGACTACTCGACACACCTTGAATATGAGCGAAGAGGAATTTCGTGCCTTTCTTGCTTCAAACATAGCTGC
Organism: Rutidosis leptorrhynchoides; assembly: GCF_046630445.1. NCBI lineage: Eukaryota > Viridiplantae > Streptophyta > Magnoliopsida > Asterales > Asteraceae > Rutidosis > Rutidosis leptorrhynchoides. The sequence goes on along the minus strand of NC_092341.1, from coordinate 273,512,223 downwards.
AGTACAGGCTGCGCTACATACCAACAATAACTCTGAATCTAGCAATACAGCTAACGGCGCAAGAAATCGTGTAGGATGCTCCTACAAGGAATTCACTGCCTGCAAACCTTCAGAATTTGATGGGACCGAAGGACCAATCGGATTGAAACGGTGGACCGAGAAAGTTGAATCGGTGTTTGCCATAAGTAAGTGTGCTGAAGGAGACAAAGTGAAGTACGTTATGCATACCTTCACAGGTATTACGTTAACATGGTGGAATACCTATCTAGAGCAAGTGGGACAAGATGATGCTTACGCGCTACCGTAGTCAGCATTCAAGCACTTGATGAACGAGAAGTACCGTCCCAGAACCGAGGTCAATAAGCTCAAGTCAGAACTTAGAGGGTTACGAACACAGGGATTCGATATTACTTCGTACGAAAGACGATTCACAAAATTGTGCCTATTGTGTCCGAGAGCGTTCGAAGATGAGGAAGAGAAGATCGACGCGTTTGTGAAAGGGTTACCGGAGAGAATCCAAGAAGATATAAGTTCACATGAGCCTGCTCCATACAAAAGGCATGTAGAATGGCTCACAAACTAGTGAACCAGATTGAGGGAAGAGTTAAAGAACAGGCGGCCGAAGAGGCCAACGTGAAGCTAGTCAAAAGAAAGTGGGAGGAAAACGGTGATAAGAGTTACCAAAACAACAACAACTATCCCAACAATCGCAACATCAATCGCAACTACAACAAACGGTACAACAACAACTACAACAATCAACCCAACAACAATAACAACCGCAACAACAACAACAATCAGAAGCAGCTATGCAAAAGGTGTGAAGAGTATCACTCGTGGTTCTGCACCAAATTTTGCAACAAGTGTAAAAGAAATGGTCATAGCGCGGCGAAGTGTGAGGTCTACGGACCAGGGGTTAACAGAATGAAAGGAACAAATGGTGTCGGAACGAGTAATGGCGGAGCAAGTAGTGTCGGAGCAAGTCATGCCAATGTAGTTTGTTATAAATGTGGAAAACCAGGCCACATTATTAGAAATTGCCCGAACCAGGAGAACACGAATGGACAAGGCCACGGAAGAGTTTTCAATATTAATGCGGCAGAGGCACAGGAAAACCCGGAGCTTGTTACGGGTACATTTCTTATTGACAATAAATCTGCTTACGTTTTATTTGATTCGGGTACGGATAGAAGCTATATGAGTAGAGATTTTTGTGCTAAATTAAGTTGACCATTGACGCCGTTGGATAGTAAATTTTTACTCGAATTAGCAAACGGTAAATTAATTTCAGCAGATTATATATGCCGGAATCTAGAAATTAAACTGGGTAGCGAAATATTTAAGATTGATTTGATACCAGTAGAGTTAGGGAGTTTTGATGTAATAGTTGGCACGGACTGGCTGAAGGAGATGAAAGCAGAGATCGTATGTTACAAAAATGCAATTCGCATTGTACGAGAAGATGGAGAACCCTTAATGGTGTACGGAGAAAAGGGCAACACGAAGCTACATCTTATTAGTAATTTGAAGGCACAAAAACTAATAAGAAAATGTTGCTATGCTGTTCTAGCACACGTCGAGAAAGTACAAACTGAAGAAAAGAGCATCAATGATGTTCCCGTCGCAAAAGAATTTCCCGATGTATTTCCGAAAGAATTACCGGGACTACGTCCATATCGATCTGTTGAATTTCAAATAGATCTTGTACCAGGAGCTGCACCAATAGCTCGTGCTCCTTACAGACTCGCACCCAGCGAGATGAAAGAACTGCAAAGCCAACTACAAGAACTATTAGAACGTAGTTTCATTCGACCAAGCACATCACTATGGGGAGCTCCTATTTTGTTTGTCAAGAAGAAGGATGGTACATTTAGGTTGTGTATTGACTACAGAGAGTTGAATAAACTTACCATCAAAAACCGTTATCCACTGCCAAGAATTGACGACTTATTTGATCAACTACAAAGCTCGTCCGTTTATTCGAAAATCATTCTGGATATCATCAAATGCGAGTAAAGGAGGATGATATTCCAAAAACTGCTTTTAGGACGCGTTATGGTCATTACGAGTTTATGGTTATGCCGTTTGGATTGACTATCGACCAGCTGTGTTCTTGGACCTTATGAACCGAGTGTGTGGGCCATATCTTGACAAGTTTGTCATTATTTTCATCGATGACATACTTATTTACTCAAAGAATGATCAAGAGCACGAAGAACATTTGAGAAAAGTGCTAGAAGTATTGAGGAAAGAAAAACTGTACGCTAAGTTTTCAAAGTGTGCATTTTGGTTGGAAGAAGTTCAATTCCTCGGTCACATAGTGAACAAAGAAGGTATCCAGGTGGACCCGGCAAATATCGAAACCGTTAAAAAGTGGGAAACCCCAAAAACTCCAAAGCATATACGTCAATTTTTAGGATTGGCTGGTTACTACAGAAGATTCATCCAAGATTTCTCCAAAATAGCAAAACTCTTGACTGCATTAACGCATAAAGTGAAGAAATTTGAATGGAAGGATGAACAAGAGAAGGCGTTTCAGTTATTGAAGAAAAAGCTAACTACGGCACCTATATTGTCATTGCCTGAAGGGAATGATGATTTTGTGATTTATTGTGACGCATCAAAGCAAGGTCTCGGTTGTGTATTAATGCAACGAACGAAGGTGATTGCTTATGCATCTAGATAATTGAAGATTCACGAGAAAAATTATACAACTCATGATTTGGAATTGGGTGCTGTTATTTTTGCATTAAAGACTTGGAGGCATTATTTATATGGAGTCAAAAGTATTATATATACCGACCACAAAAGTCTCCAACATATATTTAATCAGAAGCAACTGAATATGAGACAACGCATGTGGATTGAACTGTTGAATGATTATGATTTTGAGATTCGATACCACCCGGGGAAGGCGAATGTGGTAGCCGACGCTTTGAGTAGAAAGGACAGAGAACCTATACGGGTAAAAGCTATGAATATAATTATTCGTACTAACCTTACTACTCAAATAAAGGAGGCGCAACAGGGGGTTGTAAAAGAAGGAAAGTTGAAGAATGAGATACCCAAAGGATAAGAGAAACATCTTAATATTCGGGAAGACAGAACCCGATATAGGGCTGATAGAATTTGGGTACCAAGGTTTGGAGATGTGAGAGAAATGGTACTTAAAGAAGCACATAAAACCAGATATTCAATACATCCCGGAGCGGGGAAGATGTATAAAGATCTCAAGAAACACTTTTGGTGGCCGGGTATGAAAGCCGATATTGCAAAATATGTAGGAGAATGTTTGACGTGTTCTAAAGTCAAAGCTGAACATCAAAAACCATCAGGTCTACTACAACAACCTGAAATCCCGGAATGGAAATGGGAAAACATTACCATGGATTTCATTACTAAATTGCCAAGGACTGCAAGTGGTTATGATACTATTTGGGTAATAGTTGATCGTCTCACCAAGTCAGCACACTTCCTGCCAATGAGAGAAGATGACAAAATGGAGAAGTTGGCGCGATTATATTTGAAGGAGGTTGTCTCCAGACATGGAATACCCATCTCTATTATCTCTGATAGGGATGGTAGATTTGTTTCAAGGTTCTGGCAGACGTTGCAACAAGCATTGGGGACTCGTCTAGACATGAGTACTGCCTATCATCCACAAACTGATGGGCAGAGCGAAAGGATGATACAAACGCTTGAAGACATGCTACGAGCATGTGTTATTGATTTCGGAAACAGTTGGGATCGACACCTACCGTTAGCAGAATTTTCCTACAACAACAGTTATCATTCTAGTATTGAGATGGCAACGTTTGAGGCACTTTATGGTAGAAAGTTCAGGTCTCCAATTTGTTGGAATGAAGTGGGGGATAGACAGATTTCCGGAGATAATACAAGAAACTACCGAGAAAATCATCCAAATTCAACAACGATTGAAAACTGCCCAGAGTCGACAAAAGAGCTACGCGGACAGTAAAAGAAAAGATATAGAGTTTGAAATTGGAGAAATGGTCATGCTTAAGGTTTCCCCTTGGAAAGGCGTTGTTCGATTTGGTAAACGGGGGAAACTAAATCCAAGGTACATTGGACCATTCAAGATTATAGATCGTATCGGACCAGTAGCTTACCAACTGGAGCTACCTCAACAACTCGCGGATGTACATAACACTTTTCACGTATCGAATTTGAAGAAATGTTTTGCTAAAGAAGATCTCACTATTCCGTTGGACGAAATCCAAATCAATGAAAAACTTCAATTCATTAAAGAACCCGTCGAAATAATGGATCGTGAGGTTAAGAGACTTAAGCAAAACAAGATACCGATTGTTAAGGTTCGATGGAATGCTCGTAGAGGACCCGAGTGTGAAGATCAGATGAAGAAGAAATACCCGCATCTATTTCCAGAAGATTCGTCAACACCTTCAATAGCTTAAAATTTCGGGACGAAATTTATTTAACTGGTAGGTACTGTAGTGACCCGAACTTTTCCATGTTTATATATATTAATTGAGATTGATATTTACATGACTAAATTTTTCCAACATGTTAAGTAATCAAACTTGTTAAGACTTGATTAAATGAAATAAGTTTCATATAGACAATTGATCACCCAAGTTGATCGGCTATTCACGAACGTTACAAAATTTTAAAAACTACATGTTGTGGTATATATAGACATATATATATGGTTGACATGAGATTATGATGAGTAAGTTTCTCACTAAGTATATTAACAATGTGTGATATACATAACAAATGAGATTACTAAGTTAAGAAACTCGAAATGATATATATAACGATTATCGTTATGATAACGTCTACTAAATATATATGTATCATATTAAAATATTGATACACTATATTTAACATGATAAAATGATATTTAAATATATCATTAAGTGTTTTATCAATGAACTACATATGTAAAAACAAGACTACTAACTCAAGAATTACGAAACGAGACTTATATGTAACGATTATCGTTGTAACGATATTTTAATCTATATATCATATTAAGAGATATTCATACATCATAATATCATGATAATATAATAATTTAGCATCTCATTTGATATAATAAACATTGGGTTAACAATATTAATTGAGATCGTTAACTTAAAGGTTTCAAAACAACACTTACATGTAACGACTAACGAAGACTTAACGACTCCATTAGAATGTATATACATGTTGTGTTTTGATATGTATTCTTACACTTTTGAAAGACTTCAAGACACATATCAAAGTACTTCTAATTAACAAAAATTCTTACAATTACATCCTCGTTCAGTTTCATCAACAATTCTACTCGTATGCACCCGTATTCGTACTCGTACAATACACAGCTTTTAGATGTATGTACTATTGGTATATACACTCCAATGATCAGCTCTTAGCAGTCCATGTGAGTCACCTAACATATGTGGGAACCATCATTTGGCAACTAGCATGAAATATCTCATAAAATTACAAAAATATTAGTAATCATTCATGACTTATTTACATGAAAACAAAATTACATATCCTTTATATCTAATCCATATACTAACGACCAAAAATACCTACAAACACTTACATTCTTAAATTTTCTTCATCTAATTTATCTCTCTCAAGTTCCATCTTCAAGTTCTAAGTGTTCTTCATAAATTCCATAAGTATAGTTTCATAAAAATCAAGAATACTTCCAAGTTTGCAAGTCTACTTCCAAGCTTTCTAATCCATTCCAAGTAATCATCTAAGATCAAGGAACCTTTGTTATTTATAGTAGGTTATCTTTCTAATTCAAGGTAAAATTCATATTCAAACTTTGATTCAATTTCTACAACTATAACAATCTTATTTCGAGTGAAAATCTTACTTGAACTGTTTTCGTGTCATGATTCTGCTTCAAGAACTTTCAAGCCATCCAAGGATCCTTTGAAGCTAGATCCATTTTTCTCATTTCCAGTAGTTTTATCCAGAAAACTTGAGGTAGTAATGATGTTCATAACATCATTCGATTCATACATATAAAGCTATCTTATTAGAAGGTTTAAACTTGTAATCACTAGAACATAGTTTAGTTAATTCTAAACTTGTTCGCAAACAAAAGTTAATCCTTCTAACTTGACTTTTAAAATCAACTAAACACATGTTCTATATCTATATGATATGCTAACTTAATTATTTAAAACCCGAAAACACGATGAACAACATAAAATCGGATATACGCCGTCGTAGTGAAACCGGGGGCTGTTTTGATTTGGATAATTAAAAACTATGATAAACTTTGATTTAAAAGTTTTTCTTCTGGGAAAATAATTTTTCATATGAACATGAAACTATATCCAAAAATCTTGGTTAAACTCAAAGTGAAAGTATGTTTTTCAAAATGTTCATCAAGATGTCGTTCTTTCGACGGAAATGACTACCTCTTTAGTAATTGACATGTAACTTAAATTTCCAACTATATACCTATAATTTTTCTATTTGGATTCTTAAATTAGAGTTCAATATGAAACCATAGCAATTTGATTCACTCAAAACGGATTTAAAATGAAGAAGTTATGGGTAAAACAAGATTGGATATTTTTGATCTTTTTAGCTACGGGAAATGTTTAACAAATCTATACAAATCATATCCTAGCTAAATTATATTGTATTATACATGTATTCTAATATATTATGTAATCTTGGGATACCATAGACACGTATGCAAATGTTTTGACATATCATATCGACCCATGTATATATATTATTTGGAACAACCATAGACACTCTATATGCAGTAATGTTGGAGTTAGCTATACTGAGTTGAGGTTGATTCCAAAAATATATATACTTTGAGTTGTGATTTAGCCTGAGACGTGTACACATTGGGTCGTGGATTGATTCAAGATAATATATATATCGATTTATTTCTGTACATCTAACTGTGGACAACTAGTTCTAGGTTACTAACGAGGACAGCTGACTTAATACACTCAAATCTTTGAAACATAATAAAAATGGTTGTAATTATATTTTGATCATACTTTAATATATATGTACATATTTGTATAGGTTCGTGAATCGATCCGTGGCCAAGTCTTATTTCCGAGGAAGGAAATATCTGTGAAAGTGAGTTATAGTCCCACTTTTAAAATCTAATATTTTTGGGATGAGAATACATGCAGGTTTTATAAATGATTTACAAAATAGACACAAGTACGTGAAACTACATTCTATGGTTGAATTATCGAAATCGAATATGCCCCTTTTTATTAAGTCTGGTAATCTAAGAATTAGGGAACAGACACCCTAATTGACGCGAATCCTAATGATAGATCTATTGGGCCTAACAAACCCCATCCAAAGTACTGGATGCTTTAGTACTTCGAAATTTATATCATATCCGAAGGGTGTCCCGGAATGATGGGGATATTCTTATATATGCATATTGTTAATGTCGATTACCAGGTGTTCACCATATGAATGATTTTTATCTCTATGTATGGGATGTGTATTGAAATATGAAATCTTGTGGTCTATTGTTACGATTTGATATATATAGGTTAAACCTATAACTCACCAACATTTTTGTTGACGTTTAAAGCATGTTTATTCTCAGGTGAATACTAAGAGCTTCCGCTGTTGCATACTAAAATAAGGACAAGATTTGGAGTCCATGTTTGTATGATATTGTGTAAAAACTGCATTCAAGAAACATATGTCGATGTAATATATTTCTATTGTAAACCATTATGTAATGGTCGTGTGTAAACAGTATATTTTAGATTATCATTATTTGATAATCTACGTAATGTTTTAAAACCTTTATTGATAAAATAAAGGTTATGGTTGTTTTAAAAATGAATGCAGTCTTTGAAAAGCGTCTCATATAGAGGTCAAAACCTCGCAACGAAATCAATTAATATGGAACGTTTTTAATCAATATGAACGGGACATTTCACATAACAACCGTTAGCTTCCAAACATGGCTATGGCATGCTAACCCCCGAGGTGTTCCAAAAACGGCTATGGCATCACCCCCAAGTGTTCCAAAAACGGCTATGGCATCACTTGATCAATGTGTGAGTAAAACACAGCTATTACTCACCATCATGTGCATAAACACGGCTATGTGCAACAATTAATACGGGGAACAACGTGGGAATAAAACACGGCTATTACTCACCACTATATGCACAAACACGGCTATGTGCATAATTATCAATTGGACAAAACTGCTATGTCCCACAACTATGGTCACAAAAACGGCTATGTGACACCATTACTACGGGCAACTATCAATGTGGATAAAACGGCTATGTCCCACAACTATCAATATGGACAAAACGGCTATGTCCTACAACTATGGTCAAAAAACGGCTATGTGACACCATTACTACGGGCACATAAATCATATACATACATACATACATACATAGATATTTCACTCACAATATTAACCCTTCACCATTGGGGTTATAAAATCCACATCACACGCCCATGTGATAACGTACACACAAAGTGTGCACCTCGCCAAGGTAGTCAACTAAAATGCACAACCGTGCCAATTGGACCTATACACAAGTCCAACAATTCCACCTATATGAGAAGTGAGCTCTATAACCGAGAACCCCTTCACCCGACCCGCACCCATCCTACACATACATACGCATATAGGATATTAACACTCACCTTGTCGCCTTGAAGAATGCCACCAAATAATCCGCAATCGCCGATGGAATGTACCTATTCCATTTATCACATAACAAGTAGCGCAATTAGGGTGGATATACAAATCAACCCAAATTGACTACTAGTGCAATTTCTACCCAAATGCACTCTCAAGCACAAATCGCGCCCAAACTAATCAATAATCACTAACACAAGTGAGAATGGTCCTAATACGCCAATTTAAACCCAATCATAGGTGTTAAACGCCTATCTTGCCCAAAATGACACTTAAACCCTAATTTGACCCATAAGAAGTCAATATCACGCCATTAGCAAGTTTTGACATCAAAACATATTTAACTCGGTTCTATGCTTCAACTTAATCCATTTTAAGTTTATAAACCTTATTAAATCGATAATTGGGTCATAATCATTACCAAACCCTAGTTTTGACTCTAGTCAAAATTAATCAACCCAAATTCACCTAAAGTGGTTCCAACACTTTCATAATCACTAAATCTAGTGATTAAACTCAAGATTAAAGCCTAATCAAGGCCAAATCGTCAACCAACCCAAAACCCGCCAAGTGACAAGAATAACTAGTCACCATAAACCCATTTCATCATCTAAGAGGGTTTCACTACAAATCAAACTCAAACCCTAACTTGAATATCAAATCTAACAAATGTAATTTGGAGTTTGAACTTACCAATACCACCAAAATGATGCCGTTGACGAGTAGAACAACTTTAAAACCCGAGCTTTAGTGAGAATCCAACTCCTTCTTCTCCAAATCAAGCTCTCTCTCACTAAAAGTGGGTTTCTCTCACTAGGGTTTGAAGAGAGTGTTTGTGTGGGTGAAATGTGATCCACAATGATCAATGGATCAGTTTTGATGACCCCAAACCGACCCCTAGTGAAAAGACCAAAGTACCCCTCATTTAAACCTTTTAAAAAAGCTGAAAATTGCATCAGACGGGATCGGAGCGCCGCTCCAACCTTCAGGTCAGTTTTCAGTAACTTGTTTTGGCCATAACTTTTTGACCGTAGCTCCGTTTTCGTTGAATCAAATATCGTTGGAAACGTAATAAGATTTTCTTTCCAATGGTAATGCTTTGAAACATCAACTCAAACTTTATTTGGGGTTAAAAAGATACGTACACACCTTGTCACTTCAGACAACGTCCAGTTTCCCTCGACGTTCGAGCAAGCAACACGTACATGCGTCGTACACTTCATACACGCATCGTATACCATAAATACATTATGTACCATAAATATTTGGGTCTTACAACTCTCCCCCACTTAAACTCAATCATGTCCTCGTGATCTTCTCCACTTAACCAATCCGGACCTACTCAACGGTCCTCAATCATAAGTCTCAATCCGAACTTTCCTAGATAATTCTTCCCAATGAATCACCTTTAACAACTAAAATCGTCACCCGCGATTTATCAAAACCACAATCCGAGCATTGAAACCTGCTCAATTCCCCATATCGGGAAAAACTCAACCAATCTCGTACCGAGATATCAATTCCTTAGTGTACCTTTACCAAGGACAACGCTAAAAGCGACCAAGTCTAAACCTAAAGTCAACAATCCGAACGTTGAAGATCGAATCACATGAATCCTTACGGATTACACTTACCACTAAACATCCTTTGTAGTGCGCAATACAACCAATACGCCACTATCCTAACATCATGAGCAACGGCTAAGACCAAAAGCGCCCAAAACGACTATGGCAACGCTAATCCTAAGGTGTACAAAATCGACTATTGTCACACCCATAACAACATGTGAGCGAAACACGGCTATCGCATCACTAATCACACAACATGGTCCTCACGATCCCACCATCGGTGTATAAAACAACCGATAGATCACTCAACACCGGATGAAGTCAGTGGACCCCGTCAACGGTCATGCTTCACCGATATATCACTACTCCCATGATGAAGTCAGCGGACCCCGAACGGTCATGCTTCACCAATATATCACTACTCCCATGATGAAGTCAGCGGACCCCGAACGGTTATGCTTCACCAATCACATACGCACTTTTGGCCTCGAACAACGAGTAGTGCAACATCGCTCTCTGCTACACTATAGTGAACCCTAACGGATATCACTAACCATCCACACAATCGAGCAAGAATCACCTATATCAAACATAGGTATAAAAAACATTAATTCTCTAAAAGAGAATCCGACACACACATCCCTTAACCGAGGGATTTCACCTTGCTCTCCAAACACGTCCATTATCTCTCAACGAGATTTACCCCATTACCACCTCGGTGATAATTTCCAAATCCAAAATCATAGGTACAATTTAACTGAAATTGTACTCTACCACGAATCGACAAAATCTAGGTCCCGACACAAATTTCGGATCTACCATAAGCATTGTCCGAAATCTCACACTAAAACCTCCTCGTGCGGGAGTGTAACTCCCCCACTTGGAATTACGTTCCATAACCGCATCTCGTACACCCGTACAATGCTACCAAAGGTATACTTTACCAATAATTGGGTTCACACGGCCCATCACCATGTCTTGCTCCAACTTTGAGCATACCGGGGATCCTAACCTATCCTTAAACACTTCGAACGAAAAGTGTACCACAAATTACACGAACTATACACTCGCAATCATCCAATTGCTTTAGTTTGTCGAATTTCACCCGATCACTCATGAACCTAAGGGTTTCACTTCGGTACCCTAAGTACAATGTAACCGCAACACAATCGGAGTCGAACACCACGCTAGTAGGTATAAAAAGGCACCTAATGTCGCGTCACGTAGACTCCTTTACCAACATGCATCGAGATCAACACTCGATTTCAAGAGTTTCAATCCACCCGACGAACCTCATGGTTCATCAACTTCAACACGAAAGCGAACACGCGCTTAACGACCGAACACCAAAACCCATTTCCATGGTTTGGTAGAAACATTTCCCAAATACTAAGGAATGCTTGGTTGCACCAAGTCTTACGCCCTTCGCCCGATAATCAAACGTCACCATAGGGTACTTCCATTAGGAACGTCACCCATATCAATAACATGCACAACACTATTGAGACTTTAAGGGTCTCACTCAAACGAGCTTAACGACCCGATACCAACCAAAATGCTTAAGCACCCAAGGATTCGCACCATAGGATCAAGGCACAACACACCACTTATACACTCTACTGAGAGCAAACCGGAACCATAAACGTAAACCGCCCGCTTGCTACGAATTATCTCTAACGGAGAATAAAGTTTAGCTAAGACTTACGCACATACCGCATGTTATTACAAACGAACAACATATAATTTCGTACTAAAGGTACTTGATGTAGCGCTGTTGGGCTTCCGTGCTCCACTACCCATCATGTATTCGCGCTCTAACCTCCTAACCCGATCGTCATGCGATTCGGAACACTCTGACTTCCGTTGTCCCTCCATCCGGCAAATGAAACACCTGATTGAGCCTAAAGGCACCACCGTACAATCTTGTGTCAAATGACCCCGTTCCCCACACTTAAAGCACGTGAGCTTGTAACCCTTCTTACTCTTCTTCTTCACATTCCCGACGCCTTCAGGCGTACTTCGTGCCCTCTTACCATGAGCACCATGTAATCCTAACCTTGCAAGTACATCTTCATCATCGCTACCTCGAGGTTTGGGAAACCTCTTTTCAAACTCTTCCTTTACAACTTTAGTCACTTGTTCTCGGACCATTTCCATCATTTTTCCTTCGACCAACTCCTTGGTTATTTCTCTAACTTTGCCGGTGAAAAGCGAGACATATTGTTCAAACACGGCCTCAATCTTTAACGTTAACTCATCCTTCCCTTCGTGAATAGGCTCACTTGTTCCGCATCCATCTTCCGTTTTCATTCTAAGCGATGCAAACGATTAGATCACGAGCGTATATACCACACGCACAACACCATCCCATCTTGCTTAACACTCATCGTACATCACTTGTTAGACATGATTTGCACCCGTAATAAGGTTTGCAAGTCCTTATTACGCATACACGCCGTATCAATTTGCTAGTACAACGACCACCTCGCTTGATGTCATAAACAAACACAAACAAATTCTACGCGACAACAACACACGCGAGAATTATTATCACAACACAATAATATATTAATAATATCCGCATTACTAATATAAACGTTAGTCCACTTACAAACAAGGCACTAACTATAACCCATTCCGACCCGTAATCCTACAAGTCCCGCAACAATTAAGCACACACAAAAGTCTAAGTCTAGGCACCTATCTCAATTCACCTAAATCCCTTAGACCATGCTCTGATACCACTTGTAACAACCCAACCCATATGCAATCGAAATATGCAAATAAAAAAAAAAAATTTGTACAGCATAGTGGCGCGGCGCGCCACTGACCTGCGCGGCTCGCCAAAACGGCCTGTCCAACTTTTCCTTTTTTGCGAAAAAGATCTCTTGCTTCCCGACACTTTTAGACCAAAAGCTTTTCACAACATTTTATATTAGTTAAAACTAACACGTTCCAATAATAAAATGAATTTTACGAGACCGGGCCCACATCGGCCGTTTTATGACTTTCGTACAAAATACAAGTTTTCAACTACATGATTTTTAACACAAAATAAAGCCGAGCATGGCGATTGGGGATACGCTACCCAATCCTAATCAAATCCAAAAGCAAGCCTTCTAAAGCAACTACGCGAGTCCACTAGTTCCCACGCTTACCCGAGCCACCTCATCCAAGCAAATCTATAAAAAAGTAAACAACGAGAGGGTAAGCTAACGCTTAGTGAGTGAGAATATACTACATACATATATATATGCATAAAATGGACACGCCACACAAATAACCAAATACCGCATACCGGAGCATCCAAGCATAAAGGCAAGCTAGTCTAAGTATACCGTAAGATCACTAAGCAACGAGCTAAAGATACATCAACAAAATATAAGTTCACCAACAACGATGTGAACAATGCCAATAAGCTACACCCAGAGGGTTAGCTACATCACGACAATACAACATTATACGTATACAATATATAAATATATATATATATATATATATATAAATATATATATATATATATATATATATATATATATATATATATATATATATCTCGAATAACATAATTTGCTTACGCTTACAACACAATAACCATGGTTAACCAAATCTTCGCAAGGGAATGACTTCGCGAAACAAGTCATCGATGTTCATAACAATCGTTAGCTTTCAAACACGGCTATGGCATGCTAACCCTCGAGGTGTTCCAAAAACGGCTATGACATCACCCCCAAGTGTTCCAAAAACGGCTATGGCATCACTTGATCAATGTGTGAGTAAAACACGGCTATTACTCACCATCATGTTCACAAACACGGCTATGTGCAATAATTAATACGGGCAACAACGTGGGAATAAAACACGGCTATTACTCACCACCATATGCACAAACACGGCTATGTGCATAATTATCAATTGGACAAAGCGGATATGTCCCACAACTATGGTCACAAAAACGGCTATGTGACACCATTACTACGGGCAACTATCAATGTGGACAAAACGGCTATGTCCCACAACTATCAATATGGACAAAACGGCTATGTCCTAAAACTATGGTCACAAAAACGGCTATGTGACACCATTACTACGGGCACATAAATCATATACGTACATACATAGATATTCTACTCACAATATTAACCCTTCGCCATTGGGGTTATATAATCCACATCACACGCCCATGTGATAACGTACACACAAAGTGTACACCTCGCCAAGGTAGTCAACCAAAACGCACAACCGTGACAATTGGACCTATACACAAGTCCAACAATTCCACCTATATGAGAAGTGAGCTCTATAACCGAGAACCCCTTCGCCCGACCCGCACCCATCCTACACATACATATGCATATAGGATATTAACACTCACCTTGTCGCCTTGAAGAATGCCACCGAATAATCCGCAATCGCCGATGGAATGTACCTATTCCATTTATCACATAACAAGTAAAACAATTAGGGTGGATATACAAATCAACCCAAATTGACTACTAGTGCAATTTCGACCCAAATGCACTCTCAAGCACAAATCGCGCCCAAACTAATCAATAATCACTAACACAAGTGAGAATGATCCTAATACGCCAATTTAAACCCAATCATAGGTGTTAAACACCTATCTTGCCCAAAATGACACTTAAACCCTAATTTGACCCATAAGAAGTCAATATCACGCCATTAGCAAGTTTTGACACCAAAACATATTTAACTCGGTTCTATGCTTCAACTTAATCCATTTTAAGTTTATAAACCTTATAAATCGACAATTGGGTCATAATCATCACCAAACCCTAGTTTTGACTCTATTCTAAATTAGTCAACCCAAATTCACCTAAAGTGGTTCCAACACTTCCATAATCACTAAATCTAGTGATTAAACTCAAGATTAAATCCTAATCAAGGCTAAATCGTCAACCAACCCAAAATCCGCCAAGTGACAAGAATAACTAGTCACCATAAACCCATTTCATCATCTAAGAGGGTTTCACTACAAATTAAACTCAAACCCTAACTTGAATATCAAATCTAACAAATGTAATTCGGAATTTGAACTTACCAATACCACCAAAATGATGCCGTTGACGAGTAGAACAACTTTAAAACCCGAGCTTTGGTGAGAATCCAACTCCTTCTTCTCCAAATCAAGCTCTCTCTCACAAAAAGTGGGTTTCTCTCACTAGGGTTTGAAGAGAGTGTTTGTGTGGGTGAAATGTGATCCACAATGATCAATGGATCAGTTTTGATGACCCCAAACCGACCCCTAGTGAAAAGACCAAAGTACCCCTCATTTAAACCTTTTAAAAAAGCTGAAAATTGCATCAGACGGGATCGGAGCGCCGCTCCATAAGGTGGAGCGCCGCTCCAACCTTCAGGTCAGTTTTTAGTAACTTGTTTTGGCCATAACTTTTTGACCGTAGCTCCGTTTTCGTTGAATCAAATATCGTTGGAAACGTAATAAGATTTTATTTCCAATGGTAATGCTTTGAAACATCAACTCAAACTTTATTTGGGGTTGAAAAGATACGTACACACCTTGTCACTTCAGACAACGTCCAGTTTCCCTCGACGTTCGAGCAAGCAACACGTACATGCGTCGTACACTTCATACACGCATCGTACACCATAAATACATTATGTACCATAAATATTTGGGTCTTACAAAAGAACATTTGAAGAACACAAGAAGTTGGTAGACGGAATCTTGAAAAGAGACCAAAAAAGGCGAAAGAAGATTGAGGCTGCTGGTATCGACTACGAGTGCCCAGAAATTGTAAGAACCTATTTAGATTTCACTATTGTGTGTTTATCAATATGGTGTTGTTAGATGTGGCAGAATGGCTGTGTTGGGTAAAGGGGTCAAATTGGGTTTGGGTCAAAATTATCACACACAGCGTACATTTGTTAGAACAAAAGGATTTGAGAGAATGAGGCTACTACTAACATTGATGAACATGACGAACAGGTGGGGAGTGAAGTGTCTACGCCTAAGAAGATCAAGTTTGAAGACTAAGGGTACTTTTAGGGGTGAGGAAAGAAGCAAATCTTGATGGACAATACATCGCATTGACGAGACGCAACATGTTCGCTCAAGTTGTTTTGCTTGGATCAACGTTGCCTCAAATCTTTATACATAAAGTTAAAACCGAATCCCGTACCGTGTGTATTCGATCGGTACCGGTTAGATAGAAGACCGGTACGGTTCCGATTTAGTTTTGGTAATTAGGTATTTATGCTCACCCCAAGTTGATACATAAACATCTACACATACACATTTGTATAAACTTCAAATAAGTATACTCTTATACATGAGTGTACTCTTAGAGAAACATCAAAAAGGTACATAGCTATAAAATACTCTAAATAAAGGCACTATGAACAATAATGAGTTGTAGGCGTTCAACAAAACGAGCAGACATATGACACATACTTGCTGAGATAAACATGATACCAAAGTTTGGAAATACCCAACGACAAAGTGGTTTGCAGATTATCAACATCTTAAAAACAAAATTTATAATCACAACAAGTTAAGAATTATGGGTAATCCATTTTTATTAATCATAATCATATAAACTTCTATTTGTAATTTGTATAAGCAACACGATAATTATATAAACTATTTACAGATTAACATGTTAAAAGCAAAATAATAACAACAATAATGAACCGATTAATAATCACAACAACGTCAATATATGATTAAGAATTGCAGACCACAGCAACATTTATAGAAGATTAAAAATTAAGGTTTACCTCAGAGAAGAATTGCAGAGGGGGTCGTGAACAACAAACCAGAAGAGTATCGATGTGATTAGATTAATCGGCTTTTATTAGGGTGAGATAACTAATTTACGTGGGAGATATCTATAATCTTGGAAGGGTTTTTAGGTAATTAAATATCCTAAAAGCTCTGTATCGACCTCAAACGCTAGTACATATAGCGTTTCAAATAGGAGCTGTTTCTCATCTCAAAAAAAGCTTTAAGCTCATATCACCAAACGAAGCTTTTTATTATGTAGGAGCTTTTTCATTAAATCTAAAAGCTAGAAGTTCCAAAAATCTCTAAAAATCTCCTTGCCAAACATACCCTAAGGCGGCTATTTTACTTAATTTAATTGAGTCATTTCGTAATCATTTGCAGCTCTTTCCATGACTATCATAAAATATACTCCGTACACAGCTTACGAGATTTGAACTTAAGACTTCATGACGTCAACCACTAAATTATTTAACTAAAATACAAACTTTGAAGGGATTTCCGTTTGCATCCAACTTTCTGATCTCCTATTTTATGCTTTCAACTTTTAAATATGTACTATTGTATACAAGTCATGACTTATACATAAGTTACTAACGTTGATTTTTTGATGCGGTTGATCCCTCAACATAACGACTGTTAGCTATCTCCGTTACAAATCTCCTTCCTTCAACCCACCTCTTTGTTCAACTCAAACTCTTCGTTCAAAAACACCTTTCAAGAACACCTTTATCATCAACAATGTTTAAGAACACCTCCACAAAATCAAAACCCAAATCAAAAACCTAAAATTCTTCATCTAATAACAAATCATATAAACACATAGTTGGACCACTTGGATGATGGATGATGAAGAATTGAAGATGTGATGGCCGGTGATTGAACTGAGTTCTTTAGCTTTGACCACTTGTATCTGTATGGTGGATTTGGTTCTCCAACAATAGGAATTTTAGATTTTTGATTTGGAATTTTAGGTTTTCGATTTGGAAGATTGGGTGGTATTGTGTCCTTATGGAAGGAAACCTCTTTTAAGTTGATTAGTCACTGGCATTGTAATCAGTGGATAGCTACGGTTCTATTATATTACATTTACCTTCTCAAATCAAAGTGCTATTAATTAATGTGTATGCCCCTCAATGTAATGTGAAGTTGGAAAACGTATACTTTGGAATCAATTGGCTTCTGTTGCTTTAAGGTTGGGATGAACCATTATGCTGCTTGGGCGATTTTAATTCCACCCGTAACCCCGATGAAAGGTTAGGGGAAGTGTAAATCCCGGTTAACATGACCAACTTCATTCTTCAAGCAAACCTTTTAGAACAAGATATTCAAAATGCCAAATTTTCAAGAGAAGGAAGCGGAGGTAAATGCTCTTGTATTGATCGCATTTTAGTTAACGATGCTTGGATTAATTCTTGGGACAATGCGGTTTTTATCACTACAAAGTTAAAGGAACTCAAGAAAGATCTAAAATTTTGGCATTTACAATCCTTGCGCAAAGACAGATGGGATTTACAAATTGTTGAAAGTGATTACGAAGACTGAAAAGTCTTAGAATGCTACACAATCTTTCAGAACAAGAAGAACAATTGTTGATTTTCGTTAAAGCCAAAAAGTACAAATTGCAAAGGACCGAGGAAACACGATATACGCTGACTTCTCGGAACAAACTTGGAACGCTCGGAACAAACTTACTTTTGAAGGTTCATTTTTTTGCTAGGGTAACATTATTAGTGATAGGGTACCCCGCCAACCACGAAGTAAATATGTATGAAGCAAAGAACGAAGTGAACACACGAGGCCAAGTCACTGCGAAGCGGTGGCATTGGGCCTCACACACCGAATCTCGAATTCACAAAAATCAACTACAATGCCTTCACTCTAGACCGGCGGGTCAACCACACAAAGATAGAAAGAAGAGAAGGAAGCTTTCACTTTGTAAGAAACCAAAAAGGGAAAATTCAACTAATGCTCCCAAATTACATTGGGAAATAGCAATCTCAAAGAAAGAAAAAAACTCCCCTACAAATAGAAACGCCGAATGAAGCAAAAGGAGAGCATCAATCGGATGTTACACATAAATAATTCAAACACTCTTTCAGTGGCGTAAAGCGGTTCATACACTCGCTACCTTCGGGGAATCACCAACGAAGAGAAATTTATCCTTAACTCATCCACATTTAATCTCCCGTGGTCTAAAGTCGGTACGCTTATCTCTTCGATAAGTTACGCTGAGAATTGTACAAACATTTAGCGATATCAATTTGAAAGTCTTTTTTTGGGCCGTGCAAACTATGTTGTGCTATAGCCATCAATACTATGTTTGGTCTTCACATCCTTCGGAACTCGTTCGGTTGGCTAGAAGCTGATGTTATTCTCAATTGCTTCTCTTTTTCTTCCTTTTGAACTTTTGTTATTTTCTCTTGAAATGAGCTATGGCTTTTTGGTTTGTAAGTGTACTGGGGCAAGATGCATCTCTATATGTAAAGGGTGTGTCTGCTTTCTTCTTTATATATAATATACATATACCTATTCTTTGCCAAAAAAAAAAAAAGTATATATAACAGTGAAGGGGGATAAATGTCATTTTAGAGTTTATTTCTTTTTTATCACCTGTTTGACTTCGTGGGGTCAAAGAATTCCGTTGGTTAAATAAGGTCGGCAGTAGGCATAAAATTGAGTTTTGGCCCAATAGCCAAAAAAAAAAAAAAAAAAACTTAATAATAATGGATATATAAAATTTCAAGGACGATCCCATAGTTCGTATCGAATTAAACTTGTAGTCCATGTGTTTTTTTATTCAAAGATAGTCTTTTTAGTTTAAACTTGAATCACCGGTGATCTATGTCCCTAACGCGTTATCTTTTTTTCCTTTCTCATCTTCACCTTATTCTCTATCTTCACCATTTTTAGATATATTCGTTTTCATTCATTCAAAAAATCATAAACATTTAAATCAATTCAAATCTCAATTAAATTCAAATACATATCCAAATCAAAATTTAAAGTCACGTGAGAAATTGACCACCATGGTCTTATAAGATTTTTTTTTTCGAACAGCCAAACTTTATTAAATAAACGAACCTCCAGCGAGTAGCTAGGAAGGGCACCAACAATTACAACGGAATATAGAGCCATTCGTTCCAACTTACATCTTTTCAACCTCTACTAACAAACCAAATATACGCAAAATAACAAATGGAATCAAACAAAATATTTTTCTTGAGAAATCGAGAATTAAAAATGGCACAGTTACGGAAGCTCTAAATATGCCACACGAGGGATGCAATGATCACATATAATCTCGTCTTCGTCTTAGAACCAGCTCTCCAATCTTCAAACCATGGTCTTATAAGATTAATAGTCAGGATTATAAATCACCATGATTTTACTCCGTATAAATTTGAGAGTCCATATTACAATATAAAATTAACAAAACTAAGTCGTTGGTTCCTTGACTTTGTATTAAACAACAAAGGCGAGCTTTATATTTTTTTTTTTTTACTTTGTTGACCTTGAACTATTAAGTTGTTTCATGGTTGACCCTGGTATTCACGAGTTAATTTTATCCCGTTACATTTGACCACGTGAACATCACGTGAGGGCATATTGGCCCTTGTATCTTTTTTTAACCTAAATTATTTTAAACAATAATAATAAAACAATGTATGTAAATTGAGTTCTAGACCATTGGTGTGCTTTAATATCTGTCAACCAACAAGCTGCATCAAAAGCTTTAAAATCTAGCATATACTTTTCAAACTATGAAAAAGTTGTAGCATCACACTTTCAAAGATGTTGCTTCTATGCAAGTCTTCTCCACTTTGATTTCATGTTTTCAGGTAAATGTCTCAAACAAAACTTGTGTTCTGCATAGGGATACACCCTTTGTACGACTTGTAATAGTCCGTAACAAATGATTTGAAACTCAGTTATTATTAACAAATTAAATTAACACGATTAGTAACAATAATCCCTAACCTTTTGAAAGTCACTGATGAAAGTAAAGTTGGAATTTCTGGTTATATCCAAGTCATTACCCAAATTATCTAAAAACTAACTTCCAAGAGTTATAGTTTTCTGTTTCAACCATAACATAAGCTAAAGGGTAAATACCACTGTTTGAATCTATTCTAACAATAGGTCTAATAGCTGGTGCTTTATGAATTTCTTATCTAAACCAAGTAAATCAATTGATAATGCTTTAAATCCCTCTTTAAAGGGACCTAAATAAACAAAGAGTTTCTAAAAACCCTTGTGTGTGAATCTGGGTCAAAAGGGTCATCTAATAATCTGACAGTAGTACCAGGATTACTTTTTATGAGTTCATCCAAATAATCTCTTAACTCGCCATATTGCATTGCATAATCACCTTATACAGTTTATTTGGCACTTTTATGAGCCCTATAAGCCTTATCTTTTGATATATATCTAAACGCAAGTTCATATTCAAACTTTGTTTGCACTATTCTTGGTGAGATTTTTGGGTTTGTAGGAATCTGGTCAACCGGTTTAATTGCATGAAATTCATAGGTGCATTGTTTATTTTTCCTCGAAGTAAGGCACTTATGTTCAAAAATGAATGTTTTTACTTTTTATGTATCTTTATTCACTGCTTTTGATACATTTAGCCTCCATGGAGACGCAAGCTCCAAATCCCTTTTCCTCCAAGTATTCATATTGTCATTACTATCCTTAACCTCCTTCCCTTGTCTTTCTTTGTTTTTTCAACAACTTTTGAACTTTGTCTTCTAGTGACATTTTCAAATTTTCCTTCGTAAATCTCCAACACAACCACCTCAAATTTTGTTGCCTTCATATTTGATAAATACAAGCTGCCTCATAGTTTCAGCTGCATGTATTTGTACAAGTTCTTTAACTTCATCTCGTGTACTAAACTATGGCCCAACATAAAAAAAAGTTTTTTAACATCTTTCTCATCACTTTCTTGTTGACTTAATTCTCTAATCTTTTTATGTTCTTATTAGTTCATCAGGATTTGTACACAATGGATCACTATCAGTGTCATCATTGTTGGAAAAATATGCCCTCACGTGAGGGTCACTTGGTCACACTTAGACCATATACAATGGTGATGGCGTGATGGGGTGTTATTGTGGGATATAGTGCTGATGTGGCAAATGTTATGGTATGATGGCGTGATGGAGTTTGTAATGCTATGGCGTGATAGTTGTGTGATAGAAAGTAGGTCCAACCTTTTTTATTTTCTTTTTCATTTTCATTTACTAAGTTTATAAATTTTGTTGGTGTTGGTGTTGGTGTTGGTGTTGGTGTTGGTGTTGGAGTTGGAGTTCGTATATTCGTATTGGTATCGTATTCGTATTTGTATTCGTATTCGTATTCTTATTCGTATTCGTATTAGTATTCGTATTCGTATTCGTATTCGTATTAGTATTAGTATTAGTATTAGTATTAGTATTAGTATTAGTATTCGTGTTAGTGTTCGTGTTCGTGTTCGTGTTCGTGTTCGTGTTCGTGTTCGTGTTCGTGTTCGTGTTCGTGTTCGTGTTAGTGTTAGTGTTAGTGTTAGTGATAGTGTTAGTGTTAGTATTAGTATTAGTATTAGAACATACCGGTGATTGCATCGTCAGTAGTAGTGGCAGCGTCTACTGACATCTGAAAGGCTCTTGCTTCAGGTGGTGGAGGATTCTTGCGCTTCTACCCCACGAAGGAAGCAGATGATCCCCCAGCTGACAAAACACGTACCCCTGACCCGGACCCCGCCCCAGAATAACTTTTTCTTGCAGCTGGACATTCTGCAGATATGTGACCCTCTTTCTGACATTTCCAACACACATTATTCTTAAATGAACAATCTTGAGGCTCATGTCCCACTATACCACAACGTAAATAACGTTTCGTTAATGTTGAACACTTCCCACTGTGCGAAGACTTACACGTTCTACACAATGTCTTCTGACTGCTTGACACTGATCCGCCCTGGCTAAATTTCCCTTTTGGCTTAAACCAACTTGATTTCTTTGATTGCTGGTTAGACTGACTTGCCGCTGGTTTCACTTGCGACACACTTTTAGTTTTCACACTTCTGGCCACCTTAATATCACTTTCGATAACCTTTGCCAACATATGAGCTTGTGACAAAGTAGTAGCAATTCTTGCAATCGTATGATATTCAGGTCGTAAAATTTCTACAAACCGTTGCACTTTGGACTGTTCGTCCGGTATCCACTGATGCATGAACCTTAACTTGTCCATAAACTTCTCAAACGCTTCATCAACTGTCATATCTTCAGTCATTGTCATTTGCATGAACTCTTCTTCAATCGATTGATATCAAATGAAATACAATATTGCTCTTGTACCTTAGCAACAAATTGCTCCCAAGTGACCTGATTGAGTTGCTCTTTTGATAACGGAGCAGTGATCGCATCCCACCAAACCATAGCTCAATTCTTTAACAGTCGACAGGCATAAGTCACCCGCAATTCTGGTTCACATTGACTGGCTTTCAATGCCCGTTCCACTTTCCTTAACCAGTTCATTGTCACAATCGGATCCGGATGACCCGAATACTCAGAAGGCTTGCAATCTAAAAACTGCTTATACGTACACTTCTTCTTCTCCTTCACCTCTTGCTAAAACACCGGAGTTTGAATTGGATTCGTTGTTGCATACTGATATTGTGATGACCCGGGAAATTCCGACCAAATTTAAACTTAATCTTTATATAATTCCGACACAATAAGAAAAGTCTGTAATGTTGAGTCTCGAAAATTTGGAAACTATGTTCATGTATTCAATTGACCTTCGACTATTCCCGACGATTCACGAACAATTGTGTGTAAATGTATATGGAGATAAATATAAATATAAGTGTATTGTTGAGTCCCCAAAATAATTAAGGATTTAATTATGACAAAACTGTAATTTATTTGCACTAAAATGTTATGTGCAGTCAGCACAAGTTTGTTTATGTATAGACAGCAGATATTGCTATGTCGAGTGTTTAGTTTGCTGCTCAGTCTACCAGCACAAGGTAGACAGTGTTCTTCAATCAGCACAGGATGTGTACTCAGCAAATCAAGAACATGAAGTGGCTCAGCAATGAAGAACCAGCACAGCTGGAATGCAGCTTACTATACAAGACAGCTATGCTCCATTATAAGCATAGTAGTTTCCCGAGTGGTCTACATCAATGGTACTATTTAACAGCAGTCAAAGACAAAGTTGAATAGAAAAGGACACTCGTCGGCGGCTGACAAGTGACCTTACAAGACCACGTGGGAATGCAGAAGTTTAACGCATGTGCAGACATGGGTTATACTTTGTCAACACCTAGGGAACACAACATTCTATTTGTATAATCAAATAGTGGTTCCAAACCGAATTGGGGTGTTCCTACAAATAGCTACCAAAGAGGAAAGAGGAGAGCATGCTCTCTGATATAGTTGTCTCCACGAGTACAGACATCCTATGTACCAGTGGACAATAGAACCATTACACGGTTAATAGGACTACTATAAATTGTTGTATCCACTATTGTAACAACTAGTGGTGTGGGTTTATTTTTATAGAGTCAAAACGTGTAATAGCTGTTAGTTTACCTCTTAGCTATAATCTAGGTAATCTGTATCAACCAACTATCATTCCGTCAAGGATAGTTGTGATTCTTTGTGATTCAATCAATAAAGAATAACTGTTGAAAATTACATGTGGCTCTACTTATTTGCATGCTTGAATACTAATCGAGTTTAACTATTAAGTTATCTTAAAAGAAATTGTATTCACCCCCCTCTACAATACTCATGTTGTTATCAAGGGACCAACAACTGGTATCAGAACTTCAGTCTGGATAATTAATATCTTAGATCTGAATTCTCTCATGGCTGCATATTCTAATACAGCTTACCTTGAAAATGGCTCATCCAATAGACCACCCAAATTTGATGAAGATGAATATGAAACTTGGAAGGCAAGATTCATGCTTCACCTTGAGTCTATTAACCCACTCATGCCCGGTATTACCATAGATGGTCCATTTGTGCCTACTGAGACTATTGGTAGTGCACCAGCTACGGCTGACACTCCTACTGTTTCTGGCAGAGAGGTTATTCTCACCCCTTCTAGATGGGATGCTGAGGATAAACGTCGTGTTGGACTTGACCCTAAGATCAGAACCTTGTTAGCTATAACTTTGCCTAACCCATTGTTCAAACTGATTAAGGGAAAAGAGAATGCCAAGCTTATGTTGGACTATCTAGATGTTACCTATGAGGGTATGGGAGAAGTTAAGCAGAACAGAATGATTGCTTTAAAATGAGAATATGAAATGTTCTTTGCCTACAAGAACGAAACCCTTAAGCAAACCTTCATTAGGTTTAACTCCTTGATTGATGACCCGATCACTTTGAATGTCACCTATACTGAGTTTGAACAAGTTAACAAATTCATAGATTCACTGCCTACTAAATGGAAATCTATTACTGACCCTTTAAGAACCACTCAGACCCTAAAGAACTTTAACATATCTTCTATCTACAGTTCACTTTGGAACCATGTGAAGTCAGAGGCTAAATTTCAACTTAACTTGAAAGAAAACTTTAGGTCTGCTCCCACCACTTCAAAATCTTCTAAGACAGATGATACTGCTCTTATTGATGCTGCTAAAAAGAAAGCTCAAAAGGCTTTACTGGTTCAAAAGTTGTTGGCAGAAGAAGAGTCAGCTGAGAGTGATGTGGATAGTGGTACTAGGTCTGAAGAAAGCAGTGACGATGAAAGTGATGCAGAAGGGTTTGCTGAAGGTATGGCTTTGCTGGCTAGGCAGTTCAAAAGGTTCAATCATAATAGAACCAGCAAGTCATACAAAGGGAGTAAGAAACTGAGTGCTAGGTACAGCAGCAAGTCAATCAAGGGTCCTAAATCTGAGTGTTATAATTGTGGGAAGGTTGGACATTTTGCTGCTGAATGCATGTCCAGGAAACCTTCAACTTCACATGCTAACTATTTCTCAAAAGCTGACAAGTACAAGAACAAGTACAAAGCTATGAAAGCTCAGATGAAGGAAAGTGCTAAGACTGATAAGAAGGGTAAAAAGCCAGAAAAGGTTCTAGTTGCTGAGCATCATGATTTGGATGAAACCAGCTCATCGTCTTCCTCTGATAGTGATACTGATGATGATGGTGTTTAATGGCCAAGGAGGTCAAGGAGTCTGATGAGGATGATAGTGGTAGCATGTTTTTGGCTGATATGAGGGAAGCTGATCAGAAAAGAGATTCTCCTCAATGGAAAACTGAATTGATGTATAAGGTTGATAATTTTCAAACTTATACTGATGATGAAAAGGCCGAAATGTTTAACTACCTAAGAGTTGACTTATGTAGAAGCAGCAAACGTGAAGAAGTTTTGAAAACTGACAACAAATCTTTAAATGAGAAACTTAAATGCAAAAATGATGAAATTAAAATCTTGAAAGATGATATTTCCAAACTTGAAAAACAAAACTTTGCTTTAAGGTCTCTTCACGTTGAAGCAGCAGAAGTTAAGAACCAGCTGGATAATCTTAAAAAGGTTGTCGCTTCGTGGTGTACATCTGCTCAACGCACAGAAAAGTTTGTTAACGAGCAGGTGCCTGCCCAAGTTGAAGCTTTCTTTGCTGGTGACTATGCTGCTGCTGCTATTGCAGAAGTTACTTTCATGGACCCAATTCTTGAAACAGATCCTGAAGCTGTCTTGCCAAATACTTTTGCCAAGATAGTTAAGGGTAAAAAGGTCTTGACAAATAAGTTTGTTAGACCTACTGTGTCCCCACCACCCGCCATGAAAGAAATTTTGGAGGATGAAGTTAAAGCAAGAGAAGTCAGTACCTCAATTGATGAGACTACTGACCCCTCAAGCATCTACTACATGACTCCAAAAGAAATACGTATCAAAAGGGAAATCACTGAAAATAATCTTAGAAAAATTAAACCAACTGATTCCCCTTCATGTTCGAGTTCTAATTATGCTGAGCCAGCTGATGACAAACTTACTGGTCCACCAGTAGCTGCAGACAAGCCAGTCAAACGTAATACTGGCAAGTCCAAGGCAGTAGGAAAAACTTCTTCTAGCTCATCAGCTTCAGTAGACAAGCCAGTAACTTCCCACGCTGGCTCATCAAATGATAAAGGCAAAGCAATATGTCATGACTATGGTACTGGTTCCAAGAAGAAAGCTGCCCTTAAGGGAAAAGCTAAAGTGGACTCGAATGAAGAGCTGTCTATCACTGAGATTATGACAGTCAAGCTTGACCAGCTAATTGAGGCAGTAACCAAAGTTCGACCCGATCCCCTTTACTCTGTGTATGACCCATCACCAATACCAAATGTGAGAAAATGCTACAAATGTGGCAGCAAGTTTCACTTAGCCAACCGGTGTCCTTTTACCCCAACCCCGTCTGCTGCTGCTTCTTCAAGCAAACCAGCAGACAGGAAGAGATCATCAAAGATGACCCTTCCAGAACCCATCCTTGGATGGGTTCCCAAAAAGAACTAATCTCTTAGCTACTGTGCAGGGCATTCAAAACAAGCAAATCTGGTATCTCGATAGTGGTTGTTCAAGACATATGACCGGATGTAAGTCCCTACTGATGGACTATCAAGAAAAAGATGGTCCAGTTGTGTCATATGGAGATAATTCGTTGGGTTACACAAAGGGTTTTGGTACTTTGACTAATGGGAATGTCACATTCTCAAATGTTGCATATGTCGTTGGGCTTAAACATAACTTACTCAGCATAAGCCAACTGACAAGTAAGAATAAGATAGTCCAATTCAGAAGGAAAATTGGCACTATTTTTTATAAGACAGGGAAGCCATTGCTGACTGCAAAACGTCATGAAAACATGTATCAAATTGACATGAACACAGCAGTCACAACAACTGATACTTGTTTCTATTCGAAGGCAGCAGACAACCTGAAATGATTATAGCACAAAAGACTCTCACATCTCAACTTCAAAGATATTCACAAATTATCCAGTAGAAGTTTGGTGTCTGGGCTACCCACCATGTCTTATGTAAATGACAGACTGTGTCCTGGTTGTGAAAAAGGAAAACATCACCATGCCTCATTCAAATCAAAGCAAATCTCATCTATTGAGAAACCATTTCATTTACTTCATATGGATCTTTTTGGTCCTGTTAATGTAGCCAGCTGTAGTGGGAAGAAGTATACACTGGTTATTGTTGATGAGTATTCCAGATACACCTGGGTATTCTTTTTAAAGCAAAAGAGTGAAGCTTCTGATGAAATTATCAATTTTATCAAAAGAATGGAGCTTTTAAATGGGCAACTGGTGAAACAGCTAAGAAGTGATCATGGTACAGAATTCTGAAATGCTACATTAGAAGAATTTTGTGCTGATAAAGGTATTTCACAGAACTTTTCTACTGTGAGAACACCTCAACAAAATGGTGTTGCAGAAAGAAGAGACAGAACTCTCATTGAAGCAGCAAAATTTATGTTAGCTGAGTCTGGGCTGAAAAATTCATATTGGGCAGAAGCTGTGAACACTGCATGTTTTACCCAGAATAGATCTTTAATAGTGAAAAGACATCAGAAAACTTCTTATGAAGTTCTCAAAGGAAGAAAACCCTCAATCTCATTTCTTCATGTATTTGGTACTCCCTGTTTCATTCTAAACAATAGGGATCAGCTGGGCAAGTTTGATGCCAAGGCTGATGAAGGTATATTCTTGGGATATTCCAACATGTCAAAGGCATATAGGGTTTTCAATAAAAGAAGGGGTTGTTTTGAAGAATCAATTAATGTTACATTTGATGAAACTGCCTCAGCCTCATCTCCCAGTCAAGAAGATGAAGAGTTATTGTTTGAAGAGCCTACTCAGCAAGCTCTTGATGATGAAGAGGAACCAGCTGCAAATCCCTCACCAATCCATGTTGATGGGTTCTCTGATGATGAGATGGAACATTCTGTTCCATCTGTGTCTAAACCTAGTGGACCTACTGGCTCTACTGAAGTCCTACAACTTGAACATAGGTTTACTGGTTCTGAAGGATCACAAGCTGGTACTGGTTTCATTAATACTGAACAGCTGTCTCCAACTGCTGCTCATACCTTTGAACCAGCTGATGATCAAGATGCTGTGTGTTCCAAGACAAGCTCACCTATTCATAACACTAGATGGATAAAAGAGCATCCAATTGAGCAAGTTATTGGTAATCTGGCTAGTGGTGTTAAAACAAGAAGGCATGCAACCAATAATTTCTGTATGCATGTAAATTTTGTGTCTACCATTGAACCTAAATGTCCTGATGAAGCAATCAAAGATCCAAGCTGGGCAGGAGCTATGCAAGAAGAGATCTCTCAGTTTGATAGGAATAAGGTTTGGACATTGGTACCTAAACCTGATGATGAAACTAAGAAAATCATTGGTACCAAGTGGATTTTCAAAAACAAGATGGATGAAGATGGGATTGTGATCAGAAACAAAGCTAGATTGGTAGCTCAAGGGTTCAAACAGGAAGAAGGATTGGATTATGGAGAGACTTATGCTCCAGTGGCTAGGATGGAAGCTATCAGACTGTTCTTGGCATATGCTGCTAAGATGAACTTTAGGGTATTCCAGATGGATGTTAAATCTGCATTTCTAAATGGGAAGCTGCAAGAAGAAGTTTATGTCAAACAGCGTCCTGGTTTTGTAAGTAGTAAATATCCAGACCATGTCTACAAGCTAGACAAAGCTCTTTATGGACTCAAACAGGCTCCAAGAGCATGGTATGAGACACTTCATGTGTATCTCACTGGCATAGGTTTTAAAGTTGGAACAATTGATACCACTCTGTTCTCAAAAGAGGCAGATGGTGATCTCTTGCTGGTACAGATATATGTGGATGATATTATTTATGGATCTAAAAATGAGAAACATTGTCAAGATTTTTCAAAACTTATGTCAAAGACATATGAAATGAGCTTACAAAGAGATTTGCAATACTTTTTGGGATTGCAAATTAAACAACTTGATGATGGAATTTTTATAAGTCAGGATAAATATATCAAAGATATGCTAAAGAAATTTGGTCTGACCTATTTAAAAGATATAGGGACCCCAATGGCAGCATCTATTAAAATAGATGCTGATCCCAATGGTGAACCAGTCAATATCACTGAATATAGAGGTATGATTGGATCCCTACTTTATCTCACAGCCAGCAGACCAGATATTATGTTTGCCACATGTCTCTGTGCCAGATATTAAGCTGATCCTAAAGAGTCACACTTGCTAGCAGTCAAAAGGATATTTAGGTATCTGAAAGCTACTGCTAAACGTGGTCTTTGGTACCCCAAAGACCAGGATTTTGAGCTAATTGGGCATTCAGATGCTGATTTTGCAGGGTGTAAAATAGACAGGAAAAGTACTACTGGTGGTTTCCAGTTACTGGGTGGTAGGCTAGTCAGCTGGACGAGCAAAAAGCAAAATACTGTGTCCACATCTACTGCTGAGGCAGAATATGTTTCTACTGGTAGTTGTACTGCTCAAGTACTGTGGATGCAAAGCCAGCTGAAAGACTATGGTGTTCATGTTACAAAGACTCCAATCTACTGTGACAACACAAGTGCAATAGCTATCACCAACAATCCTGTGATGCATTCAAGAACAAAGCACATTGACGTTCGATATCACTTCATAAGGGATCATGTTCAAAAAGGAGATGTGGAGCTACATTTTATTTCAACAGACCAACAGTTAGCAGATCTATTCACAAAGCCCTTAGATGAGAAACGTTTTAACTATCTCATCTCTGAGCTGGGTATGCTTGAACTTTAAATAAAAGACAATTTTTGTTGGTGTGCTGGCTCTACAACATGTAGGGCAAACCAGTAAGTCATTTTTGTTAACTTACTGCCTACATGTAAAACACTCAGCACAACAAGGTCTTTTATACTTTGGTTACTCAAAATGTTTTTAATTGAAATAATAAATAGCTCACAAAATTAAATGATTCCTTAAATCTGAAACTCATTTACTCCCAATGATTTACATTAAATTCATGACATATTAAATATAACAAAGTATTTTGTATTTAATACAAAACTTATTTTGTGGTTTTTTTTTTCTTGAATTAAAACATACTGCATTTAATGCTGAATGGGAGGTATGAGTGTTCAAGCCGTATATACGTCAAATCAACAGTCTGTGTCCCCTCGAGTGTGCCAGTCTGTCACATCTGCCCACGCGCCTGCTAATGGCAGTTGCCATTTTCTCTCTCCTGCCTTTTTCATCCAAACACAATGGTTAAAAGAGTGTTTTATCTTCCATAATAACCTTCGGTTATTCAGTTTTCAAATTCACACTCTTCTCTCTAAAAATCCCCAAATCTTCAAATCAATTCATACATCCATCTTCTACGAAATCATCAATGGCAGAACAACAACAACATCAATCACCACCTGCTACAAACCAGCCAGAGGAACAACAACCACAGCAACAATAACCGGTAGAACCACAACAACCGGAACAGCAACCACCACCGGTCATCGAAGAATAAGTGGTGCAGGGCCCTTTGTTCAACCTGCACCCAAGTCTTGTTAGGGCTGCAAATGCACCAGAACACTCTTCCATTCGCCTATCGCGAGGCAATGCTGCTCATGCCCTTTCAATTCCTAAATCCAAAGCCAACATGGGCTATGATACGCTTATCGATTACATAAGACAATCACCACTGGCTCGAGCTATTACCGGCGTACCTTCTCGTCTTTATTCGGCCTGTTTGGCCAGATTCTGGTATACTGCCACCACGGCCACCACTCAACAGAACGTTCCATGTATTCGTGGCATGGTGACTGAAACCCTAGCCTGCTCCATCACTATTGATGCCATCCGACGTGCTCTCCAATGACTGATGTGGTAGCATGGGGGTACGTGATAGTACTATATTTTACTACGAAATACGTTACAAATTACACAAGTTTTAATTATTTATTTACAAATGGGATATACCTAAACCTTGCTACAACACTATAGGCAGTGTACCTAATCGTAGAGTAGTATAGTTTTTAGTAAGTCCGGTTCGTTCCACAGGGAGCTGGCTTATTTCACACTATATTTTTAAACAATTATATTCGTACAAAATATATTATATTAATAATATATAAAAGGGGGTTTTACCGTTTAATGACCGGTTTGTCGATTTTATATTTTAAGCGAAGCGTAAAGTAAATGACGATATTTAACTAACAATATAAAATAAATAACAATAATTAAAATGACAATAAATAAAAGTACGAGGAAAAATGAAATAAAATATATTATGCTTATTTAAACTTCCGTAATCATGATGTTTGACGTGTTGATTTTAGTTTTATGCCCATGGGTTAATTGTCCTTTGTCCTGGATTATCTAATATGTCCGTCTGGTTTTTGTCCATAACAGTCCATCGGTCATAAATTTAAAGTGCGAGTGTCCTCGTCAAATTATCCTTATACCCGAAGTCAAATATTCCAACTAATTGGGGACTTAAACTGTAACAAGGTTTTAATACTTTGTTTAATAATTACACCAGGTTATCGACTGCGTGTAACCCAAGGTTTTAATACTTTGTTATCAATTATGCCAAGTGTCCTTGTACATAATTTCACCCCCGTTTTAATAATTCCATAGACTATTAATCCATTCCCGTGTCCGGTTAAATGAACGATTATTCGTACATATAAATACCCCGCCCATCGTGTCCGATCGAGTGTATATGGTTATTTATAGGTACATCCAATTGTAAATCTTTATATTAAAATTAACAAACTATCATTTAGTTAAACAAATATAAAGCCCATTAATAGCCCATAGTCTAATTTCCACAAGTGTCGTTCTTTTGTCCAAACCCCAATTATGGTACAAAGCCCAATTACCCAATTTTAATATTTTTAGCCCAACATCATGATTACTTCGTCTTAAATAAGCATAATAATAACTTAAGTACGAGACATTAATTTAAAAAAAAGAACATAGCTTACATTGATTATTTATCGCGTAGTGTTACACGGACAGAGCTCCGACTTTAAAACCCGTAAAATAACCTTTGCATAACCCAAAACTAATCTAATATAAACCTACACTATACTATATATATATATATATATATATATATATATATATATATATATATATATATATATATATATATATATATATATATATATATTATTATTTATGTTACAGAGGAAGAGATATATGAATATGGTGTTTAAACTCGGCCAGAATTCGTTGCATTTATAGGGCATTTTTGAAATTTCAAACTCCGCGAGTCGTGGAGTTTTAAGCCTTCAAACTCCGCGAGTCGTGGAGTTTGATTTTTCAGGTCACAATTTTTTGGATCTTAGCTTGTCGACGTAATTAAATAATAATATAATATATAAATAATTTTAAGAATTATTTAAATATTATATTTTATTTATGTGCATAGTTGACTTGTAATTTTTGCACCGTTGCATCGCGCGTTGAGAGTTGACTCATGTCCCGATTCCGGATTTTCGAACGTCCTTGCGTACAATTTAATATCTTGTACTTTGCGTTTTGTAACTTGTACTCTTGTCATTTTTAGACGTTTTTCATCAATAAATTGAACCTTTTGAATTGTATCTTGTACATTTGAGCTTTTTGGACGTTTGTGTCTTCAAATCTTCGTTTTCGCCTTTTGTCTTCGCACTTGTTTATTTAAACAATTACAATGAAAATATAATACAATTACATATGAAAATCTATTATTTAGGAGGGATATTGCTATGAAATATATGTTCCTTTTTAGCCTTATCAAATATCCCCACACTTGAGCGTTGCTTGTCCTCAAGCAATACAGAACTTGAAATAAAAACATACATGAATCACTTTTTTATTCATCACACTTTGTACATCAGTGATTTTGATATGGTGGTATAAACAATGATAGTAACGATAGAACCATGGTTAAAGGTGGGTGTGTCATCCACAGTTGCCTCGGGTTTAGGTCAACGACACTTGCAATCAAATAACCGATTTACTTTCGGTTTCCAAAGCAAAGAGCACATTTGAAAGGCGGTTTACAGTCCCACATGACTATGAAAATGTAGATCCTTAAGAAAATTGGATCTTTATGAAAATATTTGATCTTTTGAAAATTCAATCTAGCTTTTACCCTAGATAAGTTTTCCGGAATAACCCTTCACCGGTGTTTGCAAAATATTTTTTGTGGGTTGTGTGGGTTTCAGATTTGAAAATTTTAGCTCAACACTTGTGGTTTTGTGTTACCCACTTGCTAACCTTGTATTAGAAAAGCAACACGTCTAGTTTACTTGTCCCGTATATTACCTTTCGGCAAACTACCGTCCGGTTGTAAAAGAAAGCGATGAACAAGAAATTGTTAAGGCAATGTCTAATGACATGCATTTGATTATGGTCCAAAAACGTGTCGGATGCTATTACTATCCTTTGTAGGAGCAATAGTAAAGATCATCCTTATAATTTTTCGGTCTGGCACAAGGTCCTGTCTTTGACCAAGCTATGCAACCATCGTTCTTACGGTTGACACCCGATTTGGTTCAGGTGACCTAATGAATTCTAGGTGAATTCCTAGGATTTTACGTTCAATGGTAATGAACGCATTGAAAATGGGTTTTCAGAAAATAAATCGGTTTATTATTTGATCAAAATATTTTCTCGTTCAAGCTCGAGTTTAGATATCATTGAATTCCATGAGTTTGAATTCTCAATCTTTAAGGTCAATCTCATGGATTGAGTAATATCAGTCTTAGAAGCTGATTTTTAATCTTTAAGGAGATTATCCTTTCTGGGGGTCTGATTCATTAGTCTTATCAAGCTAATTTGCACGTTTCCCTCCCCATTGTACGAGACAGATCCTCTCATGGTTAGGATAAGTCTGACCACTTGGCGACCCTGTTTTATGCTGAGGTCCGTGGATTTCCTGCTGATTTTAGAGATGACTTATCTAGATTTTTCGTCAACCTACAGCTGGTCTGGACGATAACTTTTTGACCTAAATCAAGAAGCGCGTGTCTTTTTCGGAAGACTTTACTTCCTTTTAATGATGGAATTGATTCATCGTGTAGATCCATCTTTTCTTTTCTTTCATCGGGTAAAATAGTTAATTTAGTCCAAAACAAAAGCACCTGCAATAAACTTTACAGAAACATGTGCTAGATAGTTTTTAATTGAATAACTAGGTACATTCTCCCCACACTTAGTTTCTTTCTTTGCCTTTTTATTCTCCTTTATTCCATTTTAAATGAATTCAATCGTTTTAGGGTGTTTCTCCATTTATGTCCTTTCCGAGGTAAGGATAATTTCGGTATTAACACCTAATTTTCATCGTTCATAAATATGTATAAACATGATTTTGAATTCATTTAGTTTAAAATTTTTCAAATTTTCACAAAATTTGGCAAATAAAACCAAGTGTAAACCCGAGAGAATTTATAATCCTTCCCCACACTTAAGATCATGCAATGCCCTCATTTGCATGAAATCAGACTATAATTATAAATTCATGAGGGTGATTAGTGTAGAAAAGTGATAAAAAATACCCATTTTGTAATTACAAAGCTCATCGAATGATAGATGGTGCGCCTCATCGTTCATTCCTTCTTGTTTTATCACACATGTTTTTCTTCAAAAACAGTTGCTTTTCTGAACTGTTTGCTAATATTTGAAAATGTGTCTTTTACCCTTACTTATTATGGATGTTTATTTAACGAGTTATGCACTAACCCGAACACCTAATTTAACGTTAAGTGGGGTTAGACTTCCCCACACTTAGCTGACGACATGTGAAGTCGGTAGAATAAGTTCCACGAATTAAAATAGTGAGCCAGTTATTTATATCTCGGGTGGTATAAAATATATCAATGAGTTTAAAGTTTAGACCCACCCGAATATCACTACTTAATTCTTTTTTAAGTGTAGCTTTTAGTAAATGGATATGTCTCTTTTCTGGTTCTTGGTCAAATGGATCGATATACACTGATATACATATTTCTATAGGGTGGACAATTCCTAACACTTCCTTTCGTTCATTCTCGGAATCAAAGTTTTCACCTCTATTACCCAATTGGGTGAAATTCGAGGTGTCAATATCTATTACAGCTTGTAGTTCATCTTTGGTAGATGACTCGTCTATTGAGAATATTGGGTTGGAAGGTTGTGGCTAGATTGAAGCAAATTCTTCTTCATTAACGGTACTTATCGGTCCCACCATTTTGGTCTCGGGGGTAAAATTTTCAATGTTATCGTTTTCCCAAGAGTACCAATTTGTCATCCTTACTTCTTCTTCATCCATAGATGGATCGATGATTTCGTCGGTTGAGGATAATGTGTCGATATGTTTTGAAATTGCTAAAGCTGAATAAAAAGTATCATCGGGATAATTGGTAATTTTGGAGCTCTCGAATTCATCAAAATTTGATGATATGAGATTTTCTTGCACAATACTCCTCAGATCAACAGGTGTGTAGTCTGATAGAGTTTCAGCTTGCCGGTTTACAAACTCTCTCATTTGTTCATTTTGAGCATTGAGTTCTTCAAGTTTGATTTTCATATTGTCTAATAAATTTTCAGACACGTAATTTTCCTCGTCTACTGGTTTTTGAGTTTGGATATATTCTTAGGAATAATCCCAATTTGAATTGTATTCTTCATAATCATTCCTTTCAGGTTCCGTGGGTGCGTAATTTTCCATAGGAACGTAATAATAACATTCCCATGTTGAGTGATAATCTCCACAGATTTCACAACCAGTTATTGTTTCGTCATTCGTGATCCAAGATTGACCGAACGAATTGTCATCAACACTCGTTTGAGAGTATTGATTTAATTGATTTTGGATATCAAAAAGGGTTTCCATAGCCTTGTTTTCAAAATTTTCCATTTTATTGCGATGGCCAAATTTTAGCTACAATGTGGTGCATTTACTAATTATCCTATTAGTTATAAAAATAGAAAAACTTATATAAGTTGTCCAATTAATAGACTTTTCAGCTTTTGCCCACGTTTCGAATAGCCAAAAGATGCAGCAGGGAGCCAGAACCCTTTAAATCGGAAGCTCACAACTCAGCCACTAACAAATCCAACTATTACTAAGAAGCAGAAAATTGTCAACGTCCATTAATTTAACCACTTAAATAATTTTTCTTTCCGTTTGAGATATTAGATAAGAAATAGAGAAAATTTCTAAGTCCTAAAAACTAAAGCGTCGAGAAATAAGAAAAAAAAAGAATGCGCGTCGAAAAATGTCGAAACTTAAAAGTCTAAAAATTAAATCTAAAAGTTACGCCTAAAGGTATTAAAGCTTACAGGAATTCTATATCCAAAACGGCAATAACTTAAAAGGCACTAAAATTTAAAACGGCGTCGTAAAATTCTAAAGCGCCTAAATCTTAATCTAAAGAAAAAGCAATTAAGCAATTTTACGGCAAAGCCTAAAAATCTAGAAATAAAAATAAGCTACGGCAAAATACTGAATTTAAAACTAGCTACGAACAATAAAAATACAAATATTATGCTAAAAACAAAAATTAAAATAAACAAAAAAAATAAAAATAAACTTAAAGTTGTAAAAAGTACAATTTTTATAAAAATATTATTTTTATATTTTTATTTTATAAAAGTATTAATTTTTATATATAATAAAGCTAATTAAAAGTAATTATTACAAATTTAATTAAAACTAAAAATTAAATATTAAATTAATTAAACCTAATTAGGGTTTTAAAATAATAATAATTAATAATATTCCGTAATAAATGCGAAGTAGGGTTCCTGGGTGCGCCTGTCAGGGTGGCTCTGCGAGTCGCGGTGCCACGTAGCAGAAAATCTCAGCAAGTCGCGGAGTTTGCAAGACTTTTTTTTTTTTTTTTTTAATTTTATATTGTTTTTCTAAAGTGATATATAAATATATTTATACAAAAATAAATTAAAAATATAGCGTTTCGCCGATTTCCCCGGCAGCGGCGCCAAAAACTTGATGTGGTAGCGTGGGGGTACGTGATAGTACTATATTTTACTACGAAATACGTTACAAATTACACAAGTTTTAATTATTTATTTATAAATGGAATATACCTAAACCTTGCTACAACACTATAGGCAGTGTACCTAATCGTAGAGTAGTATAGTTTTTAGTAAGTCCGGTTCGTTCCACAGGGAGCTGGCTTATTTCACACTATATTTTTAAACAATTATATTCGTACAAAATATATTATATTAATAATATATAAAAGGGGGTTTTACCGTTTAATGACCGGTTTGTCGATTTTATATTTTAAGCGAAGCGTAAAGTAAATGATGATATTTAACTAACAATATAAAATAAATAACAATAATTAAAATGACAATAAATAAAAGTACGAGGAAAAATGAAATAAAATATATTATGCTTATTTAAACTTCCGTAATCATGATGTTTGACGTGTTGATTTTAGTTTTATGCCCATGGGTTAATTATCCTTTGTCCTGGATTATTTAATATGTCCGTCTGGTTTTTGTCCATAACAGTCCATCGGTCATAAATTTAAAGTGCGAGTGTCCTCGTCAAATTATCCTTATACCCGAAGTCAAATATTCCAACTAATTGGGGACTTAAACTGTAACAAGGTTTTAATACTTTGTTTAATAATTACACCAGGTTATCGACTGCGTGTAACCCAAGGTTTTAATACTTTGTTATCAATTATGCCAAGTGTCCTTGTACATAATTTCACCCCTGTTTTAATAATTCCATAGACTATTAATCCATTCCCGTGTCCGGTTAAATGAACGATTATTCGTACATATAAATACCCCGCCCATCGTGTCCGATCGAGTGTATATGGTTATTTATAGGTACATCCAATTGTAAATCTTTATATTAAAATTAACAAACTATCATTTAGTTAAACAAATATAAAGCCCATTAATAGCCCATAGTCTAATTTCCACAAGTGTCGTTCTTTTGTCCAAACCCCAATTATGGTACAAAGCCCAATTACCCAATTTTAATATTTTTAGCCCAACATCATGATTACTTCGTCTTAAATAAGCATAATAATAACTTAAGTACGAGACATTAATTTAAAAAAAAGAACATAGCTTACATTGATTATTTATCGCGTAGTGTTACACGGACAGAGCTCCGACTTTAAAACCCGTAAAATAACCTTTGCATAAGCCAAAACTAATCTAATATAAAACTACACTATATATATATATATATATATATATATATATATATATATATATATATATATATATATATTATTTATGTTACAGAGGAAGAGATATATGAATATGGTGTTTAAACTCGGCCAGAATTCGTTGCATTTATAGGACATTTTTGAAATTTCAAACTCCGCGAGTCGTGGAGTTTTAAGCCTTCAAACTCCGCGAGTCGTGGAGTTTGATTTTTTAGCTCACAATTTTTTGGATCTTAGCTTGTCGACGTAATTAAATAATAATATAATATATAAATAATTTTAAGAATTATTTAAATATTATATTTTATTTATGTGCATAGTTGACTTGTAATTTTTGCACCGTTGCGTCGCGCGTTGAGAGTTGACTCATGTCCCGGTTCCGGATTTTCGAACGTCCTTGCGTACAATTTAATATCTTGTACTTTGCGTTTTGTAACTTGTACTCTTGTCATTTTTAGACGTTTTTCATCAATAAATTGAACCTTTTAAATTGTATCTTGTACATTTGAGCTTTTTGGACGTTTGTGTCTTCAAATCTTCGTTTTCGCCTTTTGTCTTCGCACTTGTTTATTTAAACAATTACAATGAAAATATAATACAATTACATATGAAAATCTATTATTTAGGAGGGATATTGCTATGAAATATATGTTCCTTTTTAGCCTTATCAATGACCTATTGGTCCATTCGTTAATTCACTAACCAGTGATGAGTTTAGAAGAGAAGTACTGGAAATTATAGGGTTTGATGGACCAGTGGTCATACGCCCTTAAGGAAGCAGATGCCACCTATGTGGAATTACTTCTTTGGCTTGCTGACCCATTGCATCAGCCAGAAGTTCGGGAGCTTTGATCAGTGCTCAGATTTTGAGCTGAAGATTGGTCATGGGATGTTGTTCAATCGAAATATCGATTATGCCGGTGAAATTTACTTAAGGTTAAGGGAAATGGTGCTTGCACTCAAACGAACACACTTAATCCCCTTTCTAAGGTTTTTGAGCCTTGTTTTTGAAAATGAGCTGGGTGAAGCTTACCAGCAGATTGCTGATGAATCATTCGACCTGCCTCCAAAACAAGGGGGAATGCCAAAAGATGCTCCTGCTGCTCCATATAATGCCTTGACACCAGGCATGCTTGAGTATCTTGCTGCTCGAGGTGGAGTGAACCAACCGACTGCCTCTGGTGCTGCACCAGCTGAGGGGGAGGGACCTCAGCGAAAGCCAGCTATAAAAAGGAAGAAGCCAGCTACCTTAACTAGTACAACCACCGTCTCACATACTGGTAAAGCAGTAGTTGTATTAGAATCTACTGCTCTCTGATCATAAAGAACAGCCCTAGTCTTATATACTGACTATCCACTTCTAGTATTGGAATCCGTTGCTTAACTATTTCTTGGTAACAGGCAAATCCAAACGAGCAAAAGCTGGCTCCAAGCACACCACAGGGAGATAGCACCAGTCTCAACTGCTGCTCCTGCAAAGGATGTGGCTATGGAACCTGGTGCGTTTCTAGACCACACAACAGAAAATTCTAACATAATTAAAAATCTTTTAACTGCTGACTTGAAAAATGTAAGTGGAGTTAAAGGTATAACCCTGGCTCTCAAGCTGATTGGTTTTAAAACTAGTGTTAAGAAGAGTAGCAACCCATACTCTTCTAGCCAGACACTTCCACATTTTTCTAAATTGAACTTAATGCTATATCCTCTACTGACAGTACAATCAGCAGAGCACATACCTGATCCCCAAAGCAAGCTTGAGCTGGGTTCTCATCGTGTTGAACCAGCTCAGGATACTGCACCGCCATTATGTTACTCGGATCCTGATAAGAGTCTCACTCCTACATCATTATCAGCCAGAACTCTTACACTATCTGGGTCAACATGTGTCGCCAATGAGTCAGCAGAGTCACAGCTGTACTTACAGACACCTTATTCTGTCTCATTCGAAGGGCTAACCAAACCACCAGTCTGTCCCCAGAGACCAACAACAGATGCAATTGTTGAGTCAAATTTATTTAGTTCTATAGTTGTTAACATAAAATGTTCTATTGTTTCAGTTCTTAGCAGGGTAGATGAACAGGCATAGGGGGAGCAAGTTAAAGATGTTATTATTCCTACTGAGCAGATTGCTGCCTCTGCCACTGGTGTTGGTGCTACTGTTTCTCCTACTGTTGGCGCTGATGCTAGTACAATTGCTTCTTCAGCTGTACTGCACCTGAAGTGGAAGATGAAATCATAGTGGATCCTCCTGTTCTTAAAAAGGTAATTGACAATATTGTCAAGGATGTTCTACTTGATGAACCTGTCTCTGAACCAAAGGGTGACATTGCGTCTGCTACTGCTACCGATGCACAGAATGTTATTGTGGATACTAGTACTTATGCTACTTTTCCATCTGATGTTATCATGGATGCTGGTAAAAGTGCTACTTTTCCATCTGATTCTGGTTCACAGGGTAATATTGTTCTGGAGGGTCTTGATTTTGTTAATACTGGCTATGTTGGCTATGTTTCCAAAGAGCCAAAGGTGGATACTGATGCTATTAGTGTTATTCTGGATGTTTCTGATCTTCAATTGAGACACTTTATTACTGTGGATTCCACTGGTAATCTACAGGTGTCTGATTCCACACCGGATACTTTCTTTAAAGGTGCTACAGATGCTGTTTCTTCACCTACTGCACAGTCACCTACTGCTGCTACTGGTTCTACGGAACCCGTTATGGATGCTGGTACTTCTGTTTCTGCCAATACTGACTCTTCTCAGGCTACTGTTTCTGCTGAGAAGAAACCATATGTGTGCCAGGTGCCAGATCCTGATGAAGTTGTACCTAACTTCATCTATCGGGGAGTGTCTATCACTCCCAGAGTTGCTCTACTAGTGGATCAGCTAACTATTGATCCTCAAAATGCCATAGTCTAAGCCAGCAAATTGCCTCGCGAAGAGCTGACTGAACTATTGTCTCAGCTTGATCGACCAGCTAGAGAAGAAGTTTATGAGAGGCTGGCTACTTTAGAACAGATCAACGAGCAGCCATATTATCACCACTTTGGCATGGCTCCAGCTGCTTCTCCATGGCCTGGTACATGGAGGCCTCTCAAGTTCATCAGAGATCCCACTACTGGTAAATATGTTTTGCAGGATATTCCTGATTCACCGGTACCTTCTGATTCATCAGTTTCTTCCTCATCATCTTCTTCTTCTGATGGTGATGCTGATAAAGGTACTGGTAAGGATGAACCAGTCACTCATGATAATGTGACTGGTACTAAAGACAAATCAGTGGATCTCACTGATAATGCTGTTAATGATGTTGACAAGAATACCAGTGGTTCTAAACCTTCGGGTGAAGGTAAAAATGATGGTGGTCATGGTGACGAGTCAGATTCTGACCTTTCACCTCCACCACCCCACGGAGGTAGTTCTGTGTTAGCTGCTATTGACCACCCCTCAACCAGCTATGTTAAATTTAATGCTGATGAGGTGGCTGACATCTCCACCCTGGCTGTCTATAAGACACTCGCAGAGGTTACACCTGATCTACAAACCACCATTCGCACTGCTATTGTTGATAGTGTGACTGAAGCCATACGTAACGCTGGGCAAGTTACCACTTCCAATATTGAAGCCCAGCTCAAACAAGTATGTGCCTTTGCAGATCTTGTGGTGGCTGCCATTGTCAAACAACATGAAGAGGGGGAGGACTTAAAGAAACGAATCATCTCTCACAATGAGTATACTGAGGATATTGCCCGTCTTCAAGCTGATTTGGACACTGTTAATCGCAGAATTCTTTTTCTTAATGAAGAAAATGTGGTGCTACATGAGAGATTGGATTCCCAGGAATAGCAAATGGCTAACATGATTCCTGCTTCTACCTATGTTCAAATGGTTGAAAATATGCAACGACTGGCTACCCTATAGGGTGATGTTAGGGCCATTGTTGAACAGATGGCTATGGGTGTTGCAAGGAATGAAGTTAGGTCTTCCAACCTTCTTCTTCGATAATTTGGCGTGGATCCTTGTGCCCATCTTACTCCTGAAGTTGCTGACTGGAACAATTTTGCATTCTCTGTTCCAGATTCAGATAGTGACCTTGATGCACAGGTCTCCCTTGTTCACCTTTCTGCCCCTGCTGATGACAAAAAAGGGGAGAAGAAATCTAAAAAGAAACTCAAAAAGAGAAAACAATCAGAGGGGGAGCATGAGCATGAAAAGGCTCCAAAACAACCAAGGAGGGATGGTGATGGTGATGGTGGTGATGGTACTACTGGTCAAGACTCTGGCACTAAGCCCATCAACGCTCATACTGAAGCTGGTGTACAGGCAGCTGGTGAATCTCAACCCAGTGTGTCTGCCACATCAGTGGATGATATTGGTTCTGGCAATAAGCTCGGTGATGTTTCTGCATTGGCTGTTGCTGAAGCTTTTGTTGTCTCTCAAACTATTGAAAGAAGAATGAAAAGAAAACTGGAGAGACATTAGAAGAGACAACAAGAATTAAATGATGCCTTCAATGTCAAATGGGATGCCTATGTTGCTCTTAAATGCTACAGAATTGAGCATAGGAGATGGTTGACCCCAAAAAAGAGGGACATTGATGATGACCTGATTGGCATTGATAAATTCAAAAAGGATGCACGAAAAAGAAATGCTAAGTTCATGGTCAAATACGACAAAAAGAGGGCAAAGCTGTATGCTGAGCGAGCAGACAGGATCAAACGGATGACTCCTGAAGAAATGAAAGATTATCTTACATCTACTGAGTCTGGGGGAGGAGTTAGAGCTGACATTTTTATGAAGTGGTTAGATGCTATGTTAGAAACCAGCTCATCTTCTCGCCCAACATCTTCTGCACAGCCAGCTACACAACATAAGCCAGCAGAAACAATCAATCTTGATGATGATGATGATATTCAGGGGGAGCATCTTGTTATCGTTCCCTATCTGCCTCCACTTGAGCCAGTATTAACACAAGAACCATCAGCTGAACTCATGCCCACAGATAAACAAAGAGTGAAATTTGCTCCTAGGGACAATCAGCCCCTAAGGAAAGGACCCTTATTTGAGGCAGCTGATGAAGATACTGAGGTGGTTGTACCAGCTGATACTAATCAGTCAGCTGGTACCGAAGACAAAGCAAGGAGTGCTGTGAATGAAGACCCAGCCAGAAGTGTGCTGCTGGGTGTTACAAGTGTTGAAGACCCAGCCAAGGTGGTTGAGTTGGGTGCTAATCAAGATGATGATACGGTTAATCCTGCTGACTTTACAGTCTGGGGTAGTGGAGATCACTTATTTGTTTAA
This sequence comes from Rutidosis leptorrhynchoides, assembly GCF_046630445.1. Taxonomy (NCBI): domain Eukaryota; kingdom Viridiplantae; phylum Streptophyta; class Magnoliopsida; order Asterales; family Asteraceae; genus Rutidosis; species Rutidosis leptorrhynchoides. The sequence goes on along the minus strand of NC_092341.1, from coordinate 273,467,735 downwards.
TCACCTATCTCTCCCCAGACCCTCACTTATTTTAACAGAACAAAGGATAATCGTGTCAATCAGTTTCCAGTGAGTTCATCTGGCATAGGTGAATCAATCATGTATCCTCCATCTTTCCCAAAACGTCATGGTAAACACAAAACTTGGGAAGATGATTCAGTTACTCGTGGTGAGCCAGACTTATTTAAAATGAATCCAGATGAAAGAGATGCTTACAGGCTGGAGATCACTGTACAAGAATTGCTTGAGCAAAGACAAGCTGCTATTAATGAAAGGATATGCCAAGTTAGATTGCTGCATCATCCCCTTGATCAGCCACTCTATATCACTGCCCTGACTTATGGCATTGAAATTGGTGTATACTTAAACAACAGTGGTCAAAGGCTCTCTATTGATGAGGAGAAAGCTCAATTTCAAGAGGTTCACCAGCTGGGTATGGATCTAAGGGAGTATCGTGCTACTCTTAGAACTGAAGAGGGTAGAAAGATGATTGAAACAGTAAAATCCCTGAAAATCACTGCCGACGATTATTTGTTGGGCCTACAAGCTGAAATTCAAAGAAGGGAGGCTGCTGATGCTGAACTTGCTGAGAGGGTAAGGCTTCAGGACATAGAAGACAAATTGGCAGCTGATAGAAAGAAAGAGGCTGAATCCTTAAAGTTAGCCAAAGCCATTGTCAAAGAACAGGATAAGGCACTTGATGAAATGGAAGCTGCTGAGAAAGAACCTGCTACCGCTCCTATAGAATCTGTCCGTACCATTGAATTTCCTGATCATTATTATAGGAGTAGGTATGGTGATGTGATGAATAGAAGATCCAATCCCAGCAGGATCATCAAAGTGAACAGAGGGTCAAAAAGAGCTTCCAATGTCATTAGGGAGAATAAGGTTCAAGAAAGAATAAACTATGACGAGTTAAGATCCCTTGGATTTAGTGAATGGATGGATATCTTGGAGTATTTCATTGGTAAAGGTGAAAGTGCTATCAAAAGTACACTTAAATCTGAACTCCAACAGCTCTTCAAGAAAGCAACCAGGTTTGGGAATGCACCAGTGGTGAATGTAGAAGAATTACTTTCTCAAAAGCCTAAAGGAAAGCAATCTACTGGTGAAGGACCAACTGGAAGAGGCCCCATCATTCTACCTCCTCATATCCCTGTATTTGACCCTGCTGATGTACCTTATCTGTTCCCTGAAGCCTGGAGAATCAAACAAGAGGAGCTATCTGAAGAAGAACGAGATAAAGATAAAGATAGATAGTCTCCTATGTGCTCAAATTGTATCTTTTGTTTAATTCACTTTTCATTTTGCTGTTGTAATTACTGTACATACTTTGTTGTAATGAAAGTGAAATCAGTTTATCTTCAAATCATATCAAATTATAAGATATGGATAACTCAGCAAAAGATCTCAAAAACAAACTTAAAAAGGGAAAAATTTACTGCCTATTTTTCATTAGGTCCCTCGGTGCTGACTTTAGTGTTTTCTCTATATGTCATAGGTTTTGTCATCATCAAATAGGGGGAGATTGTTGAGTCCCCAAAATAATTAAGGATTTAATTATGACAAAACTGTAATTTATTTGCACTAAAATGTTATGTGCAGTCAGCACAAGTTTGTTTATGTATAGACAGCAGATATTGCTATGTCGAGTGTTTAGTTTGCTGCTCAGTCTACCAGCACAAGGTAGACAGTGTTCTTCAATCAGCACAGGTTGTGTACTCAGCAAATCAAGAACATGAAGTGGCTCAGCAATGAAGAACCAGCACAGCTGGAATGCAGCTTACTACACAAGACAGCTATGCTCCATTATAAGCATAGTAATTTCCCGAGTGGTCTACATCAATGGTACTATTCAACAGCAGTCAAAGACAAAGTTGAACAGAAAAGGACACGCGTCGGCGGCTGACAAGTGACCTTACAAGACCACGTGGGAATGCAGAAGTTTAACGCATGTGCAGACATGGGTTATACTTTGTCAACACCTAGGGAACACAACATTCTATTTGTATAATCCAATAGTGGTGCCAAACCGAATTGGGGTGTTCCTACAAATAGCTACCAAAGAGGAAAGAGGAGAGCATGCCCTCTGATATAGTTGTCTCCACAAGTACAGACATCCTATGTACCAGTGGACAATAGAACCATTACACGGTTAATAGGACTACTATAAATTGTTGTATCCACTATAGTAACAACTAGTGGTGTGGGTTTATTTTTATAGAGTCAAAACGTGTAATAGCTGTTAGTTTACCTCTTAGCTATAATCTAGGTAATCTGTATCAACCAACTATCATTTCGCCAAGGATAGTTGTGATTCTTTGTGATTCAATCAATAAAGAATAACTGTTGAAAATTACATGTGACTCCTATTGTTATCAAGGGACCAACATGTATATATAATATTTTGAATAAATAAGATACACTTTAATCAAACAAAATTAAAGATATAAAATAATAAATAGAATAATTAAGTAACTATTAATATATATATATATATATATATATATATATATATATATATATATATATATATATATATATATATATATATATATTTATATATGATTTCTATAAAGAAATATTATGTTGTGTATATTGGTGTATGTATAAAGACATAAATATATATATATATATATATATATATATATATATATATATATATATATATATATATATATATATATATATATATATATATATATAATATAACTATCTGATATTAAATAATTAGTAGTATGAAATATTAAAATATGAAATTATAAATTAAAGATATAATTTTTATATTAATATTAATGTTATTACTTTCATTATTAATATTAATATCAATATTATTAGTATATATATAATATATATATAAGAAATTAAATACATTTAATTATTAATATATCATTATTATTATAATTAGTGGTAAAGTTATTATTTTAGTTATTATTTTAGTTATTATTATTATTATTTTTATAATACTCATTATCACAAAAATCATTATTAATACTATAATATCATCATTAATAATAATATCATTTTATTGTTATAAATAATTATTATTATCATTGTTGTTAATATTATCATTAATTATTATTTATATAATTATTATTATTATTATTAGTATTTTTATTAATTCTAATAATAATAACTGAATTATTATTAGTAATGTATCTATATTTATTTATTGTTAATATTATATATAAAATACATAATAGCAATTATAGCATATATATGATTGAATTTTGATAACATCACGATCGTACTTATTTATTTATTGATATTTTTTTTGTTCTTGTCCAATATTGTTACACATCCACCTCAAAGAATCAATTCAGTTACTGTTCTCTTGACTTATTCCTTGCCTTAATCAACAAAGTAAATATTTATATACATATATTCATGTACATACATGAACTCATAACCCACTTGCATATAACCCTACCATTCTTTTTTCTCTGTTTCTACTTCATACATTTATCAACACCTAACCTCACCACCTTGTTCCATTAATTCGATCATCATCACAACAAACCACCACTTGTATTATTGTTCTTTGACGAGCAAGAACCAAAACATCACTCTATTCGATCACAAAATCCCCACACTTGCTACCATCGAAAATTAGCTGCTACCTTTGTTTCCTTTCTATTTTAGACGCAAGACCAAACCGAACCATCACCTTACAAACAGCCATTGCAATTCACTACTGTAAACTGCTGCTGTAGCTGCAGTCACTTTCTGTTTCAATCTGCAAAATACAAGACAAATCACCACTAACAATCACCTCGCAAACCCACAACTTGCTATCACTCATCTGCGTGTACTACTTCTGTCAAGACTGCTGCTATATTTCCTTTTCTTTCGATTAATACTACTATGACAGCTTTCACGATCACCTTGAAATCACCATAACCATTTCTGTTTTGTTCCAACAAACAAACCACCAATTATTTAGTCTCTCTACATATAGATATATATATATACGCATATAGATATATATTCAGCTCAATCAAACCACCACAACCCTACCAATTAAACTATTATCAAACATCACACATACCTAACTATTGTTTGAATCTTCCTGTTTCTGGTTCAGTTACACAGTCATTAAATTAAACATCCATCGAATCATTATCATCAGACGATACTGCTATAATTGTTTATCCTGGTTCCTGTCAAAACAAACCAACCTCACCTTCGTTTTACAATCACACAACCCCAACCTTGTTACCTATTATTGAAAACAATTATGATTCATTATTTCCTAAATTACTCAATTAACCAAATACTCACTTGACAAGCTGCTGCTGCTACTGCTACGCTAGGTTCGTGAATCCGAGGCCAAACCCTACATTGTTCAGTTGATCAATATTGTCATATGTATTTTTACTACAAAATACATTAGGTGAGTTTCATTTTATTTTTTACCCTTTATATTTTTGGGCTGAGAATACATGCGTAATTTTTATAAATGTTTTACGAAATAGACACAAGTAATCGAAACTGCATTATATGGTTGAATGATCGAAGCCGAATATGCCCCTTTTAGCTTGGTAGCCTAAGAATTAGGGAACATCACTAATTTTGAGAATTAGTGCACGCCAAATTGACGTGAATCCTAAAGATAGATCTATGGGCCCGACGAACCCCATCTAAAGTACTGGATGCTTTAGTACTTCGATGTTGTTTTATATCATGTCCGAAGGATTTCCTGGAATGATAGGGGATATTCTTATATGCATCTTGTTAATGTCGGTTACCAGGTGTTCAATCCATATGAATGATTTTTGTCTCTATGCATGGGACGTATATTTATGAGAACTGGAAATGAAATTCTTGTGGTCTATTAAAATGATAGAAATGATTATTTATGTTAAACTAATGAACTCACCAACCTTTTGGTTGACACTTTAAAGCATGTTTATTCTCAGGTACGAAAGAAATCTTCCGCTGTGCATTTGCTCATTTTAGAAATATTACTTGGAGTCATTCATGGCATATTTCAAAAGACGTTGCATTCGAGTCGTTGAGTTCATCAAGATTATTATTAAGGCAATTATAGTTGGATATATTATAAAATGGTATGCATGCCGTCAACTTTCGTTGTAAAGAAAGATTGTCTTTTAAAATTGAATGCAATGTTTGTAAAATGTATCATATAGAGGTCATGTACCTCGCGATGTAACCAAATGTAATGTATTCGTCCAGATGGATTAGGACGGGTCATGAAAGATATTGGAAAGGGTATTGATATTGTTGAGAAAATTGATGTGGCACTTGAAGTGGAACTTAAGGTTGAGACTAGGGTGGTTGGGAAGCACTACCCGACGTACCAGATGTATACTGAGCTCCAGTAAACCCTGGAGGTATTGGTGGATCACTAGCTTCAAACACCAAAGTTGAATGCCTGATTTGGGCCTCTAATTCCTTCACTTTTTCTCGAGATTCTTGTAACTGACTTTCTAACTGTTAAACATACTCATCTGGATCACTTTCTGGACTATGTTCCACTGATGGCGCTCTAAATATTCCGGGTCTGGGAGTCACATGGGCATCGTTATTTCTGGTCTGGTGAGCCATACCTGTCTGCAAACACATCATCTTACAAAAGCTTAGTTGATAACCTGTTAGCACCTATGACTAAGCACAATCACCTAGGCACATATCTCTACATTCACTTATTCCCCACTCGGATGTTTGACACGACACATTCATAAGTTTAGGAGTAAGTCTCTTATACAGTGCACATACTGCCAAACCTATGCTCTGATACCAACTTGCAACACCGTACTTTTTACCCGACACCAAGGTAAGTATGGTTGACCTCTTATGTCGGGAACACCATCGACGTTACGTTGGAATTCACCCTCGACGTTAGCACTGGGTGTGCACATAATCACATATAGTCACTGCACTGGTCACAGACTCCTAAACAGTCTAGTCATAAGCATGTCATAGATCACTATACTTGTCACTGTATAATCACATCCATATAGTCCCACTCACCTGAAAGCACAAGTACTCAGTTATCTTATATCATTAAGCCTTCACCTTTCTGTTTGTCACCTGAGAATATTATTTCTCTAGTTAGTACACTTTTCAATCAAATTACACATTAGAATAAATAACACAACAATACGGTAACTGGTCAGAATTGCACTTGGCCCAAACCTACAAACACTGTCACTCGCACGGATGAGGTCTCACTCGTGCGGCTGACTAGTTCACTCGTACGGGTTAGTATCCTCACTCTCACGACTGATCTATCACTTGTACTAGTGATTACCAAACTCACTCACACGGTTTAGTGTCTCACTCGCACGAAACGCACGATTGATCAAGAACAGCAGCAGACCTGCAATTCGAGCTTTTTACACCCAACTCAAAGTGATTTAATGTTTAAAACCTTATCATTGGAAAGTAAACCTCAAGACAATTTCATCGATAGTTTATTTGTCAAAAATGGAGTTACGGTTTGAAAGTTACGCCATTTTCAATTTTACCAAAAGCTGACCACTGCTTAACCGCGTGGTTGAGCCCTCAACCGTGTGGTTGAGCCCTCCAAATTGTGCTCAACCGCGTGGTTGAGCTGTCACTCGTGTGGATGCTGAAGAACAGCATCAGCTCGCTGTTTTTGAGTTTTTACACCTAAAATTCGATTTCTGCTTGTTTTGATCAATCCAATGACTCAATAAAACCATATAACACATATTTAATCTATTTCTAACCTCAATCAAGCATAACAAACACATTCAAATCAAGCATCAAACATCAAACTAACTTAGATAAAAACCCACTTAAAAACCCATTTTGTATTCATCATAATCTGAGATACTTAACTTGTTTTGATTCTGAAATCACAAAGAATTCGATGCACACAATCTCTAGCTTTGATTTACACTTGTTAATTTTAAGGATTTAAAGAGTAGAGAGTGTTTAGGGTTTGAAACTTGCTAAAAAATCGCAAGATATGAACGTACAGACTTGTTTATTTTAGGTTTCTTCACACATAGGTAACACTTCCGTCTAACACACGGGTATTTACCAGTTATCTGAAACCCAAAATCTTTAATAACTTATTCATTCTAAGTCCAATTCACAAAAGGAAATTTGTTTTGTGACCCTTGTCACAAAACGTACATTATCTCATACACAATAATTATAAATGACATAATTATTAAAATCACTATAATAACACAGAAGGATAAATAGGTGATTACCACTATAACCAAAGCTAGGTTGTTACAAGTATTAGTATTAGTATTACTATTAGTATTAGTACTAGTACTAGTACTAGTATTAGTATGAAAAAGTATTTACGGTCCTTCGGTTGGTCTTAACTCGTGTAATGATATTACTAACCATTCTACTACCTCGGCATGGTCTAACATTATTAAAGCAGAACTTTGTATAGATTCTGTGGGAATACCTTTCAGGAATTCTTTCATAAAACAAATTGGTGACGGGGCTTCAACTTCTTTTGGAACAAGAAATGGTTGGGTGACGATACTTTAGAAAAAGGTTCAAAAGATTATTCTGTCTTGAGTATAATCCAGAGGCTTCGATAATGGACAGATTGTAGTGGAACGGTTCAAAGTGCATCAGTACGTGAGTCTGGACATGACCCCCATCAGGTTGCTTGATGGGTAAACTGGACGTGATGAATAACATGATCAATTCGGTTACAGTCTGCTCGAGCAAACCAGATTCGTGGGAATGGCAGTTAAATAATGGCGGCCAGTTTCATACAAAAATTCTAGCAGATTTGTTAAACACCATGTTGTTAAATCCAGGTACATGTCGCCTAGAAACTCTACGCAATAATCTTGTTCCAAAAAAGGTGGAAGTTTTTGTGTGGAGAACTAGGAAATTGCGTCTCCCTGTTCTTACAGAATTGGACAAAAGGGATATCGACCTCAACTCGGTTCGTTGTCCCATTTATGACGATGATGTTTAAACGGTTAATCACACCCTTATTTTTTGCCATCTAGCTTATGACATTTGCAATTTATAATATGGACTTTGCAATTAATTATTAATTAAGCTTAATCATAACACTTTCCAATCAAATTAATATATCGTTTTCTTTATACTATCATAAAGAGAGGTGATCCTCACACTTCCAATATTGATCCATCCACACCTTTTTATAAAAATGGACTGTTTTACCCTTCATTTAAATTTACTTAAAATATCCTCTGACTTTTTAACTCAATACTTCTCCTTCAACTCTTGATACCAATACCAGATATTTTGTTACCTTTTTCAAGTAATGTGTAAAAACCACAATCAATCGTACTCTCCTCTTTTTATAAAATGGGCCGCCACCGCTAACGCCACCGCCACCGCTCCTACTCGTACTCACACTTTCATATTTTCTATCAATCATTAAATCTTACTCCGTTATACTCCGTAAATCTTATTGTTATTGCCATAAGACTTTGATGCGCTAGAATTTTATGAATATTATCCTCGATTGAGTTTCGACGACTCTTTGATCAATCGTACTCTGAAACTCACGGAATAAAATAAAAAAAAAAACAACATTAGTGAACCAAAGAAAATCAACTTTAGCCCAAACCCATTTAATAAGTACGAGAACAAATTGATCTACAAATGTTTAAAGTAAATGAGTGTTGTTAGAATTGAAGAAAGCTTTAATCTTTGAGTAGGGATGTTCATCGGTTTGGTTTTCGATTTTTCGAATTATTCAGTTAGATTTTTTCGGTTTTGAAATTTAAAAAATTAAAACCGAAAACCAAACCAAAACCAAATGTAAATATCAAAACCAAAACCAAAACCAAACATTGTAAATATCAATTTTTTACTTTTTCCTTACGAGATATATAAACATTATTGTATCAACTTTGTAATATATCATACTAAAGTAATATATAAATCGAATGTACGTATATATACAAATTTACAAAATACAATAAGCTTATATTAGCTTATAAAATATCATAATACAATACATATTATATAAAAAAAAATAAACAATATCAATAACTAAGAGAAAGTCAATTTAAATTTGTTACATGTATAAGAATGCGGAAAAAAGAAATTAAAAAATATATGAATTAATAAATTAAATAGGATTTCAAATCGAGTAAAAAACTTTGACTTGAAAAGTTAAATTATCTACTCAAATCATATATCTATCACATGTATACAATAATATTAATAACTTAATATATTTATTTAATAATGTTTAAATTGAATTCAGTTTTATATTCGGTTTTCGGTTAACCAAATTCAGAAATTTCAAAACCAAAAATCGAACCGAAAATCAAATTTTAATTCGGTTTTCGGTTTCGCTCGATCTGAAAACCATTTTATACATTCGGTTTGGATTTTTTTGGTTTGGTTTCGATTTGGTATTCGGTTTAAATGGTTTTAACTAAACTGATGAACACCCCTATCTTTGAGTGATTTGACGAAACGCATGACCTATAGTCCTATATGTCAAATAATATCATTGATACAATAAATTGGTCTTACATCATACGGAGTACATAATAATACGAACAAGAAGTTGGAGAGATTTGGGGAAGGAATTGAACAAGAAGAGAGAGTAATGATTTTTGGCTTGAATGAGAGAAACAATCAATAGAAAATTAGGTGAACATAAAACTGCGTGCATTAGAATAGCAAAATAATTAAATATTGAAGGGTAATTTGGTCAGATTGTATTAGTTGGTGTGTATGGATCAATATTGGTTGTGTTAGAATCACCTCCCTACTATTATAAATGGGAAGGAAGCAGTACAACCAATCAAATTAAATATATAGTTGAGTGGGGTCGATTTCAACGTCTCCTTTCCTTTATAACTCATTTCCATGTTTAACCAATCATCCCCGATCATAGACCCGATTGGGCTCTCCGACCCAAACCCGACACGGGTTGGGCATCAACTTCTTCTATGTCATCGTTATACAAACAAAACTCATGGTCACCCGACTTGCATCGTGACGAAGAATGGACAAGACGAAAAGGGAAACATACAAAACGAAGTCGTCGAAAGAGTAAAAGTGTAACCGATGAAGATATCGATGAACTCAAAGCGTGTATCGAATTAGGATTCGGTTTCAATAATTGTTCACCTAAATGTGATGACCGTCTTTCGACTACTTTACCGGCTTTAGGTTTATATTATGCGGTTAATAAACAATATCACGATACGATTTCTAAGTCGTCTTCAATTTCGTCTTCGTCTTCATCGTCCAACTTGTACTCGTCCATTGTTTCGGAGCCCGATCTATGTTCTCCATCGAGCCCCCTGGTCATTATTAGTCATGGTAAATACATATAAATATTTTAAACTTCAATTCACATGTATTTACTACTCTCTGTTTAAAAAACTGTCTCCGATGAATTTTTTATATTAAAATAAGTGTGATAAATATATGGAGTATTTTATAACTTTAACTGAATTTACTAATAATTTTTAGTTATATTTATAGGTAGATTTGTTATAATGATTTACAGACATATATAAATAGTAAGATCAGTGGAATATAGCTTTAGATCTAGATCAAAGATTTTGTGTTCTAGAATATATATGATTTCATTAATTAATAACTTGCGTACAACTTTGTGGGATTTTATTTTAGATTATTGATTTGAAGCATGTATATGTGATTGCAGGGGATAATCCACAAACGGTGAAGACTAGATTGAGACAATGGGCGCAAGTTGTAGCATGTTCGGTTCGTCTATCATCACCATCATCATCATCATCATCATAATCATAATGAGATACAATAATAAAACAACCATGGTTAGATCAACTAAACCAAAGACTGTAATTTGGGACCAACCAAAAATAATAATATTTGATTTTTTTTTTTTTTTTTTTTTTTTTTTTTTTTTTTTGAAAGGCAATGTTAGTGGTTAGCTCACGAAGTTAATTCACGAAAATCCCCCCCCCCCCGAGACTCGAACCCTGGTCTCCTCGAACACCATGTTAACATGGTGACCAATGAGGCAAAGCCCCATTGGCATAATAATATTTGATTTGAAGATATTTTGTTCATTGGATGATAATCGTGTCAACCCCTCATGTTTTTTGTGGTATGATTATTTATTGTATATTTTATATCGTATATACTTTGTGTGATTTTGTTTATATTTGTATTTCTTTAATAGATAAAATGTTGAAATGTGATAGTTTGTTTTTAAGTGGCCGGTGTCATGTTGACATTTATTTATTTATTTATTTATTTTTTTTTACAAGTTGTGCAAATAAAGTTAAGATTATGGTTACTAATTTAATGTAATTATAAATAAATTATAAAGCAATTTTGGGAACTAACTTAGTTTGTTATCTAATATGGAAATATAGGAATTTAAAAGTTTTTACTAAATAAAGAATGGGTTCCTCCAACAATTCTATCCGAAATTCAAACACAAAGCTTTAGTTAGATATCCAAACGTTCAAAGAAGAAACCACTTGAATGACATCAATGGCTTATAACACATCCTTCTATGTTACGGCTCCCCCACGTCGTGTAGGTATCGGTTGGTATACATTTTCATCTTGATTTATAATGTTATGCGAGGCGTATACGAAATAGTTATATTTTTACAAGGAAATACTATTAAATACGATACAATTTTACACAAGTTATTTATTTATTTATAGAGTGGATATACCTAAACCTTGCTGCAACACTTATAGACAGTGTACCTAATCGTACAGTAGTGTGATTTTTAGTAAGTCCGGTTCGTCCACAGGGAACTCACCAAGTTTAACGCTATATTTTTAAAACTATATTTGTATAAATATAAATATAAATATAAGTAGTATTATTATTATAAAAGGGGGTTTTTACCGTTTAATGACCGGTTTGTCGATTTTAAAACTTTAGTCGCAGTTAAAACCTAATGTAAAATATTAAATATATAAAAGACTTAATTTAAAGCGTAAAGTAAATAACAATAATGAAATTGCGATAAATAAAATGACGATAAATAAAATTGCGATAATTAAAAAGTACGATAATTAAAAGTGCAATTAAATACAATGACAGTAAATAAAAGTGCGATAATTAAAAGTGCAATTAAATATGAAATAAAGAAATTATGCTTATTTAAACTTCCGTAATCATGATGTTTGACGTGTTGATTTTTAGTTTATTACCATGGGTTAATTGTCCTTTGTCCTGGATTATTTAATATGTCCGTCTGATTTTTGTCCATAACAGTCCATCAGTCATAAATATAAAGTGCGAGTGTCCTCGTCAAATTATCCTTATATCCGAAGTCAAATATTCCAACTAATTGGGGACTTAAACTATAATTACACACACACACACACACACACATATATATATATATAATATATATATATATATATATATATATATATATATATATATATATATATATATATATATATATATATATATATATATATATATATATATATATATATATATATATATATATATATATATATATATATATATTACGAGTGAGATAGAGAGATAGATGGTGTATGGATTCAGTCGACCAGAGCCTGCTTTTATAGGAATGTGGCCATGTACAGTAGCCCATGCGATCGCATGGGCTTGAGGTTATAATGCCATGCGATCGCATGGCTGGGAATTCCAGCTCATGTATTGTTGTTTGCTTCTTGCCGACGGTTTTAAATAATAATATAATATATAAATAATTTTAAGAATTAATTATATATTATATTATATTCATGTGCATAGTTGACTTATGATTTTTAGTCCGTTGCGTCGAGCGTTGAGAGTTGACTCTGGTCCCGGTTCCGGATTTTCGAACGTCCTTGCGTACAATTTAATATCTTGTACTTTGCGTTTTGCGTCTTGTACTCTTGTAATTTTGAGACGTTTTTCATCAATAATTTGAACCACTTTGATTGTACTTTGTACTTTTGAGCTTTTTGGTCGTTTGCGTCTTCAATTCGTCGAATCTGTCTTTTGTCTTCACCTTTTATTATTTAAACGAATATCACTTGTAAATAGAACAATTGCAACTAAAAGCTTGTCTTTCTTGAGGGATAATGCTATGAAATATATGTTCATTTTTAGCATTATCAAATATTCTCACACTTGAGCATTGCTTGTCCTCAAGCAATATAGTCTTGAAATAAAAATACACTAGAATAACTTCTTTATTCTTCACACTTTGTACATCAGTGATTTCTATACGGCGGTATGAACAATGGTAGTAACGATGTGGTTTACAGTCCCACATAACTATGAAAATTTAGATCCTTTAAAGAAATTGGATCTTTATGAAAACATTTGATCTTTTGAAAATTAAATCTAGCTTTTACCCTAGATAAGTTTTTCGGAATAACCCTTCACCGGTGTTTGCAAATTGTTTTTGTGGGTTTGGTGGGTTTCAGATTTGAAAATTTTAGCTCAAAACTTGCGGTTTTGTGTCACCCACTTGCTAACCTTGTATTGGGAAAGCAACACGTCCAGTATACTTGCTCCGTATATTACCTTTCGGTAAACTACCGTCCGGTTGTAAAGGAAAGCGTTGAACAAGCAACTGTTAAGGCAATATCCCGTGACATGCTTTTGATTATGGTCTATAACGTGTCGGATGCAATTACTATCCTTTGTAGGAGCAATAGTAAAGATCACCCTATAGTTTTTCGGTCTGGCACAAGGTCCTGTCTTCGACCATGCTATGCAACCACCGTTCTTACGGTTGACACCCGATTTGGTTCATGTGACCTAATGAATTCCAGGTGAATTTCTAAGATTTTACGTTCAATGGTAATGAACGCATTGAAAATAGGGTTTTCAGAAAACAAATTGGTTTTAATTTAATCAAAATATTTTCTCGTTCAAGCTCGAGTTTAGATATCATCGAATTCCATGAGTTTGTAATTCTCAATCTTTAAAGGTCAATCTCTAGGATTGAGTAATATTAGGCTTAAAAGCTGATTTTTGATCTTTAAGGAGATTATCCTTTCTGGGGATCTGATTCATTAGTTTTATCAAGCTAATTTGCACGGCGCCCTCCCCATTTTATGAGACAGATCCTCTCATGATTAGGATAAGTCTGACCACTTGGCGACCCTGTTTGATGCTGAGGTCCGTGGATTTCCAGCTGATTTTCGAGAAAACTTTTCAAGGTTTTTCGTAGACTCTACAACTGGTCTGGACGACAACTTCCTGATCTAAATCAAGAAGCGCGTGTCTTTTTCGGAAGACTTTACTTCCTTTTAATGATGGAATTGATTCATCGTGTAGATCCATCTTTTCTTTCAAATATATTATAAGAAATCTGGGTAAAACTGATAAAATTGTCCAAAACAAAAGTATCTTCAGTTATTTGTACAAAAATATGTGATATATGTTTTAAATAACTTGATAAATTTTCCCACACTTGGCTTTTATTTTCCTTTCTTTGCCTTTTTATTGTCCTCTATTCCATTTTAAATGAATTCTAACATTTTGGATTGTTTTTCAATTTATGTCCTTTCCGAGGTAACAATAATTTCGGTGTTAACACCTAGTTTTACCGTTCATAAATATGTATAAACATGATTTTGAATTCATTTATTTGAAATTTTTTTAAAAATTTTACTAGAATTGGGTAGTCAGTATATAAGACTAGGGCTGTTCTTTATTATTAGAGAGCACTAGATTCTAATACAACTAATGCGTTACTAGTATTTTTAATGGTAACCAAGTGTATAAGTTAAAATTTTAAAATCCGAAAGAATTTAATCCCTTCCCACACTTAAGATCTTGCAATGCCCTCATTTGCAAGAAATCAGTAACAATTTAAATTATTGAGGGTGATTAGCGTAGAAAAATGATTAAATTTTACCAAAGTTTCCAAACATATTGGCGTTTGTTTGCTGAATGATAAATGGTGCACATCATTTGTTCATTCCGTCTTGTTGTTACATCACATTTATATTTCGTTTTGTCGTCAAAATTTGTAGCTTTTGCTGAACTTAATGCCAGTCTTTGAAAATGCGCTGTTTTACCCTGTTGTGTATATGAAACAAAATACATATAATACAAATATAAACATGCATGGTAATTTGAAATGGGACTTAAAATCCCACTATCAAATCAAATATGAAATATTAGTACAACAAAATAAAAATATTAAACATTACAATAAAAGTATCACAATATCATAGGTTTAAACATAAATAAATAGAAATAAAAAAATAAAATAAAAATCATAGAAATCACCAACGGGAACTATATTAATCTGGATAGGGGTTCCAGTTCATGTCATCGGTCGGGTTCCATGGTTGGTGATAGGTGTACTGGTAGGCCTGGTTAGGGTCGTAGAGAGTAAAAGGTGGTCTCATCTTGGGCTGGTGTGGAGGATAGTAAGCGGGTCGAGTCGGTACGTAGTGATCCTGAGGTGATAGCCGACTCATGATCTGACACTGATGATAGTCCCATCTATCATGCTGTCGTTGCCTGGAATGCTCGTACTCATTCCGGGCTTGCCACTGCTCGTACCGTCTATGTCTCTCCTC